>NC_079193.1:350453052-351197439 GCF_029499605.1 Hyla sarda
TAATTAAATGGCTAAAGAGCTTTGTAGACTACTAATCCCAGCATGCCCATACAGACTTTCAATGTAAAGCATGCTAGCTGTTGTCAGAAATCATTAAATGACTACAGCGGAATATGGACTACAAATCCAAGCATGCCCTGACTTGAAATACATGTTGAGGTTTGTGATTAGTGCAGTGCTTGAGGTATTACAATTTAAGTGAAATCATTAAAATATTAATTAATAAAATATTAAACTTTTTAACAATAAACTACAAAGTTGATCGCCGCTTCTAAAGTAAAACTAAACTACACCTGGCTAGCTCAGTAGGCTGTTCGGGACCACCACGGTGACATTGCGGCATCCAGAACAGCTGTAGGACACGAGGAAGGTCCCCTTACCTGCCAAATGGGGCCCAAAAGGTCAATATTTTTGTGTGACCAACAATATTTTTCAGTACTTCCAAGTGGTGGTGGTGGGAGGGGGTGTGTCTGTCCCTCCCTAGTGGTGGTGGTAGGAGGTGATTGGTGTGTGGTGGGAGGGGGTGTGTCTGTTCCTAGTGGTGGTGGGAGGGTATTGGTGTGTGGTGGGAGGGGGTGTGTCTGTCCATAGTGGTGGTGGTGGGAGGTGATTGGTGTGTGGTGGGAGGGGGTGTGTCTGTTCCTAGTGGTGGTGGGAGGGTATTGGTGTGTGGTGGGAGGGGGTGTGTCTTTCCCTCCCTAGTGGTGGTGGTAGGAGGTGATTGGTGTGTGGTGGGAGGGGGTGTGTCTGTCCCTAGTGGTGGTGGGAGGGTATTGGTGTGTGGTGGGAGGGTGTGTGTCTGTCCCTCCCTAGTGGTGGTTGTGGGAGGTGATTGGTGTGTGGTGGGAGGGGGTGTGTCTTCCCTAGTGGTGGTGGGAGGGTATTGGTGTGTGGTGGGAGGGGGTGTGTCTGTCCCTAGTGGTGGTGGGAGGGTATTGGTGTGTGGTGGGAGGGGGTGTGTCTGTCCCTAGTGGTGGAAGGTGATTCGTGTGTTTGCTCATGCAGCCTTGTCCATGTCTCATCTATTTGCCTCATGGACAGGCTGATGCTGCTGCAGGACTGGGTAGTGTCCCAGTAGGTATGGGGACCCTTCTCTGAAGATCTATTCTCTTAACAATAACCTTTCATGAATCAACTATATATCTCACTGTCCCTGAAAAGTCCCTATGGAAAGTATGGAGTAGTTCTACCTAGTAGGTTCTAGGACCAAAGAAAACTCCACTCTAACACCTTAACAACACAGTTCTAACTTCCAGAAACAACTACTAGACTGGAGAATGCAGAATAGCAGAATGATCCTTGCTATTCAGCACAGTTACAATTGCAGTACAGTTATCACAGCTGTGCCTTGTGACACTCTATGACACTATTTGCCCCTCACACAACCAGGACTCAGTTTACTGCCCCGTAAGTAAACAATGAACACTCCAACTGAATGACAGCAAGCAGATATCTATTAAACCGTGTCGAATTGACATAGGAAATATATTGGAAATTGCATAACTTTTCATTATATAACCAATATGGTAATAATACGAATAATAATACAGTAACCCTTTTAGTAATAATACGCTATAAATTGTCTGTGGCATTTAAGACGTAATATAGCTTCTTAGCCTATTTTCCCTAATGACACCTAATCTTGTCACATAATGAGCAACAAGCAGATTTACAGTGTCACATTTAATACAGCCGGCAGCATGTCCTTACGTAGGGCAGTGTTTACATTTAAGTCATTCCGCTGGCACAGGCAGATAATCGTTCGGTAGTGGCGTCTGCGCCTTTAACAGATTTACGAGTACATTTTAATTAAGCAAAGGTCAGAAGGAGCGCGGCAATTAAAGAGAACTGTCACCGACATACGTTCGGCAGAAAATAAGAATTCCATTGCCGGCTACCTTTCGGAGGATTATGCCGGTCGCTCATGTTCCCTCTAAATAAAAATGTAAGCGCTATGTTTAGAAGTAATCCTTAGTATATTGGCTCGAGTCATTGGGCGCTCTCATTATTTTGTCACTAAATTCATCATATTAAAAGGAAGGAAATCTGGGGACAGCAAATGAAATTATGAATTATGAAATTCCATTATTTTCCAAATTGCGTCTATACTGAAGCGAAATCACAGCGATGACTCAGCTGGAAAGGTCTTGTTTACTTGGAACTTGTGTCAACTTTTCTCACTTTTTAACTTTTTTAATGTTTGCTACAGGGATAATCCTATTTAATTACATTTTGCTGCAGTGTGTGTCACACATAGTAAAATTCCATTACTGGCGTTATGTTGAACTAGTGGATTTGCATGACAATTGGATATTTTTTAATGTTCAATTAAATTTAGGACACTATTAGCTGTTGTGGAGCACTTGAGGGCTTGGTCCTCTACAGGGTTGGACTGGCCCAACAGAATATCAGTGGATCCTCTGGAGGACCTAGACAGAAAATGGGGCTTAATAGGACCAGTCGAAAGCTGTGGAAGTTTTGGAGCCATTCAGTTACCGTTAAAGCTTATTTGCTAAGAGAGGATTCACCAATAACCCATTAGACCTTCTTGATGCTATGTCCTGTGTTTGAAATGGTAACAACAAAGATTACATTGCATATAAAAGAAGACGTGCCTATGTTTTGCATAGATTGATAGTGGATCCTCAGGTTTTTTTTTTATAGATATTTTGGAAACATGGGAGGGAGAAGAGATCTAATGGGACAAAGGAGGTGAGACCTAATGGGCAGGCACTGCGGGCTGCAAACTGTGTCTCCTTCCTCTAGAGCACCCATTGGTAATTAGTGGCTATTCTGGGGACCTAAGACCTCTACCAGGAAAGTTCATACCCCCCAAGATATTTAAAGGGGTACTCCGGTGAAAACCTTTTTTCTTTTAAATCAACTGGCTCCGGAAAGTTAAACAGATTTTTACATTACTTCTATTAAAAAATCTTAATTCTTCCTGTACTTATTAGCTGCTGAATACTACAGAGGAAATTCTTTTCTTTTTGGAATGCTCTCTGATGACATCACGAGCACACTGCTCTCTGTTGACGTTATAATAATAATAATAATAATGAGTCTTTAATTTTTGTTGCCCTTAGTGGGATTTGAACCCAAAGCCCCAGCACTGCAAGGCAACAGTGCTAACCACTAAGCCACCATGCTGTCCTATGCACGGTTGCTAAAATGGACAGAGATGTCAGCAGAGAGCACTGTGCTTGTGATGTCATCAGTGTTCCAAAAAGAAAGGAATTTCCTCTGTAGCATTCAGCAGCTAATAAGTACTGGAAGAATTAAGATTTTTTAATAGAAGTAATTTACAAATATGTTTAACTCTCTGGCACCAGTTGATTTAAAAGAAAAAAGGTTTTCACCGGAGTACCCCTTTAAGGATTCAAAATGGGACATTTTCTTTAGGATTCACATAATCAGTGCAACTATCACCATAGCAGCTGCTATAGGGCCCACAACCTCCAAGGAGCCAAGACTGCACCAATCTCAATATACTACTGTATACTCTTGATAAGGGTATGCAATGATGTTAACCTTTTAAGAGTTGATTCCAATTTTGAATTCAGCTGTGAATCCTTTCTCGTCTATGGACACCTTCAATGGACACCTAATAAATCCCCTTGTTTAAAATATGTTAATGGTTCCTTATGTTATCCAAGTTAAATCCAATATAAATCTGTGCTGGAAAAAAGGAGCAGTTTACAGCTTTACAGTTCTGTATGGAGATCAGACAATGGTGCTTCCTGGCATATATTGTACACATTCAGCATACATCCCAACACATCAAATGCATTACAGACATATTTAATGATTGGTATATTTAGTAAAAAAAAAGAAAATAAAAGTACGCCTGTGTCTAGACTTTGTCATATACTTTTCATTGTGCCCCTACCTCCATTTTTATTTTCCATCAGACCATCCCCCTAATGTGTTAATTGTTGGTGGTCTCACATGCTCAATAGCTCCCCCACCTGGACCTTCTTGTACATAGCCAGTGTAGGAATATTTGGTCATGCAACAAGAATCAGTGGATCAGTGAACAAGAAGCAGCTTCTTCTCACCAGAACTGGACACATTAGGTGGATGTTCTAAGAGGGAATCAAATAAACACCGGGGGTGCCATAACAAGTATGTTACAGCAACACCTAGGTGCAGGAACATCATTCTAAATGTTTCCAGTTCAAAAATTATTACGTTTTTGTGTGATTTGAGAAACTAAATATTTAACCCCTAGAGCACACATGATGTAAATGTATGTCATGGTGCCCTAGTACTTTGTTCACCATTATGTACATTTACATCATGCACATAAAGCAAGAGCATTTTAATCATACCCCTTTCCTATTTTACAAAAAAAGTAAAAAATAAATAAACATATTTGGTATCACTGCATGCGATACTGACATGTTTCAGATGTATCACACACCTTTAACCTCTTAAGGACGCAGGGCGTACCTGTACGACCTGTGCACGGTCCCGGTATACAAAACGGGGTCACGCCATCACCCTGAATCATACTGGGTTGGTCCCAGCAGCTAATGATAGTTGGGACCCTGGGCTAATAGCGTGCGGCACCGATCGTTGTGCCGCGCGCTATTAACAGCTTAGACGCGGCGATCGAAGTTGATCGCCGCGTCTAAAATGAAAGTTAAAGCTTCACGGCAGCTCAGTTGGGCTGATCAGGACCATCGTGATAAAATCACGATGTCCGATCAGCTAGCACGCGAGCGGAAGTCCCCACACCTGTCTCCGTCGCGTCCGATCGGCGATTGATTGCTCCAAGCCTGAGATACAGGCTTGAGCAATTGACCGCCTATAACACTGATCAATGCAAAGCTATGGCTTTGCAGGGATCAGTGTAAAACATCAGTGTGTGTAGTGTTCTAGACCCCTATGGGAGCTGTAACACTGCAAAAAAAAAAGTGGAAAAAAAAGTTAATAAAGGTCATCTAACCCCTTCCCTAATAAAAGTTTGAATCACCCCCCTTTTCCCATATAAAAAAACTGTGTAAATAAAAATAAACATATGTGGTATCGCCGAATTATAAAAATATATTGTTAATTAAACCGCACAGTCAATGGCGTACGTGCTATAAAATTCCAAAGTCCAAAAAAGCATGTTTTTGGTCACTTTTTATTTCATGAAAAACTGAATAAAAAGCGATCAAAAAGTTCGATCAATACAAAAATCATACCGATAAAATCTTCAGATCAGGGCGCAAAAAATGAGCCCTCATACCGGCCCGTACGCGGAAAAATAAAAAAGTTATAGGGGACAGAAGATGAAAATGAGTTATGATTTTCTCAGAAGTACGACAAAATCAAACCTATATCAGTAGGGTATCATTTTAACCATATGAACCTACAGAATAAATATAAGGTGTAATTTTTACCGAAAAATGCACTGTGTAGAATGGAAGCCCCCAAAAGTTACAAAATGGCATTTTTTCTTCAATTTTGTCGCACAATGAATTTTTTTTCCCTTTCACCATGGATTTTTTGGTAAAATGACTAATGTCACTGCAAAGTAGAATTGGAGGCACAAAAAATAAGTAATAATATGGAATTTTATGTGCAAAATTGAAAGCGTTATGATTTTTAGAAGGTGATGAGGAAAAAATTAAAATGCAAAAAGGGAAAAACCATAGTACAATGATTAAAGGTGTGTTATACACATGAAACGCGTCGGTTGCTACCGGCCACCAGGCAACATGCTAAAAGTGAAAACTGAAGTTTTTTTACTTGCATTTACTGGATTCATTTGTCCAAGTTTTTAAGTTGGTTTGTGTCTGGGACCCGGGACATTGAATCCCTGCGTTAGAATAGTGGACTTTAGTAAAGCAAGGGTGAGGGTATGGGAATGGTACTTTAAAGTCTACAACAAAATATAGAAAAGTCAACATGTTTAAAAGTACATGTTTTTGTATATTTTGTATTTTTATCTTATTGAATAAAAAAAATCCCTTCTTTATCCACGGTGCCCGTGGTGGATTTTACTGCTAGCGGCGTGCGCCCCCAACCAACCTGGGATTTCTCCCCCATTCGGACTCCTCCAGCAGTAACGCAAGTATGTTTTTGTATATGGCATTTTTACAGCAAGCTCTATTTTTTTTTTGGTTGATTTGAGTTTTTTGGCCTTTTTTTTCTGTAGGACTAAAAATTATCAAACATGAAAAGCGGCAAAAATACTTGAAATCTGAAGATTATTTTTTTACATGTAGTTTTAAAATAATTAAAAAAATGTGTGTGTGTGTGTGTGTGTGTGTGAGAGAGAGAGAGAGAGAGAGAGAGAGGCCTCATATTGTTACATCCATGATTAAAACATTATTAAACTCCCATGTCTAGAGTTTTCAAATGTCTACATCTAGGAAATACGGGAAGGAACTGTTAGGTGGAGACCCATAGGAGGTGGAGGCCCCATGGCGATTCTTTTCTTCTTCCATTCACTCCCATCATCGGTGGGCACTGGCAGTATAGCCATTTACCATTTCTGGCTGATCGGCTTTTATCATATCAGCTTTGCTTTACTCCATTAGTTTAAGTATTTTACATTACAAACGGCTTCATCGAAGGTCGAACATTCCCATTCATGCTCAGTGAAATCCCGGCTTCCAACTTCAATCAAGACTCCTGCTGTGTTGTTAAACATGATTAGAGGAATGACCATCAAAATTAGAGAATTACACCCATTTATATCTCTACTGGGCTTATTACCATTATTTCACCAATGGCATCTGGTGACAATTATTCATGATCAGATCAGATAAAGGAAGCTCAATTATTCACTCAACCGGCCATTTGTAAAATGCAATTGAAAAAAATAGCCGAGATCATTCATAGATTCTATAAATATCTTCAGTCTTAAAGGCAATGCGTCATCAGGAAATGATCTAATATTTAGAACTAGTGATGAGCGGCGTTGCCCACATTTAAATTTGCGATATTTCGCGAATATATAGACAAATATTCGTCCTATATTACCGAATTTTGCATATTTGTTATATTTGCATATTCGCGTATTCGAGAAAGAAAACAGTGAGGGGGTAGGCTACTTTACTATTGGTTGCTAGGGATGTTGTTGATAACCTCTGACAAGTGTATTTGCATCATTCTAATTGGCCCACAAATGAAAAGAAGGAATATGTGAATATTCATATATGCGAATATGTGCATATACAAATATTCACATATGCGCCTATGTGGAAAAAAGCTAATATTTTGTACCTACAGACCCATATAAGGGCTTGTTTTATGTGCTACCAATTGTACTTTGTAATGACATCAATCATTTTATTACAAAATCTATGGCAAAACAAAAAAAAATATTTGTGGGGCGAAATAAAAAATAATAACAAAACACCATTTTGTAACTTTTAGGGGCTTCCGTATACAAAATGACATTCAGAAAGTGTGTTCAGCCTTTAGGTGTTTCACAGGAATAGCAGCAAAGTGAAGGAGGAAATTAAAAAAACTAAATTTTTACACTAACATGTTCTTGTAGACCCAGTTTTTGAATTTTTAAAAAGGATAAAAAGACCCCCAAAATGTGTAACCCAATTTACCTTGAGTAAGGAAATACCTCATATGTGAATGTAAGGTGCTTTGTGGGTGCACTAGAGGGCTCAGAAGGGAAGGAGCAACAATGGGATTTTGGAGAGTGAATTTAGCAGAAATGGTTTTTGGGGGCATGTCACATTTAGGAAGCCCCTATGGTGCCAGAATAGCAAAAAAAAAAAAAAGAAAAAAAAGCCCACATGGCATACTATTTTGGAAACTACACCCCCCAAGGAACTTAACAAGGGGTCCAGTGAGCCTTAACAACCCAAAGGTGTTTGACGACTTTTCTGTAAAGTTGGATGTGTAAATAAAATTTGGAAGGTAATAGGAGAAAATGCCCCCCAAAATTTGTAACATCATTTCTTCTGAGCATGAAAATACCCCATGTGTGGATGTAAAGTGCTCTGGGAGCACACTACAATGCTCAGAAGAGAAGGAGCCACATTTGGATTTTTGAAAGCAAAATTTTGCTGAAATAGTTTTTGGGGGGCATGTCGTATTTAGGAAGCCCCTATGGTGCTATAAAAGCAAAAATCACAGGCACACTATTTGGGAAACAACACCTCTCAAGGAATGTAACAAGTGGGTACAGTGAGCCTTAACACCCCACAGGTGTTTGACGACTTTTCGTTAAAATCAGATGTGTAAATGAAATATTTTTTTTTCACTCAAATGCATTGTTTTTCCTCAAATTTACAATTTTTTTTACAAGAGGAAATAGGAGATAATGCCCCCCAAATTTGTAACTCCATTTCTTCTGAGTATGGAAATACCCCATGTGTGGATGTACAGTGCTCTTGGAGTGCACTACAATGCTCAGAAGATAAGGAGCCACATTTGGATTTTTGAAAGCAAATTTTGCTGAAATGGTTTTTGGGGACATGTTGCATTTAGGAAGCCCCTATGGTGCCATAACAGCAAAAAAAAAAAAAAAAAACACAGGCACACTATTTGGGAAACAACACCCCTCAAGGAATGTAACAAGGGGTACAGTGAGCCTTAACACCCCACAGGCGTTTGACAACTTTTCGTTAAAGTCGGATGTGTAAATGACATTTTTCTTTTCACTAGAATGCAGTTTTCCCCCCAAATTTACTATTTTTACAAGAGGTAATAGGAGAAAATGCCCCCCAACATTTGTAACCCCATTTCTTCTGAGTATGGAAATACCCCATGTGTGGATGTAAAGTGCTCTGCGGGCGCACTACAATGCTCAGAAGAGAAGGAGTTACATTTGGCTTTTGAAAGCAAATTTTGCTGAAATGGTTTTTGGGGGACATGTCGCATTTAGGAAGCCCCTATGGTTGCAGAACAGCAAAAAAAGCCCCACATGGAAACTATTTGGGAAACAACACCCCTCAAGGAATGTAACAAGGGGTACAGTGAGCCTTTACACCCCACAGGTGTTTGACAAATTTCCGCTAAAGGTGGACGTGAAACTGAAAAATTTGATTTTTTTCACAAAAATGCTGGTGTTACCCCAAATTTCTTCATTTTCACAAGAGATAAGAGGAGAAAAAGCCTCTCAAAATGCAGTATGGAAATAATCCATATGTGGATGTAAAGTGATCTGCTGGCGCACTACAATGCTCAGAAGAGGGGGAGCTCCATTGGGCTTTTGGAAAGGAGAAAATTTGTTTGGAATGGAAGTCGGGGGCCATGTGCATTTACAAAGCCCTCATGCCACCAGAAAAATGGACCCCCCCCACATGTAATAAGGGGTACAGTGAGCATTTACACCCCACGGGCGTTTGACAGATCTTTGGAACAGTGGGCCGTGCAAATGAAAAATTTAATTTTTCATTTTCACGGACCACTGTTCAAAAAATTTGTCAGGCACCTGTGGGGTGTAAATGCTCACTGCACCCCTTATTACATTTCTTAAGGGGTTTAGTTTCAACATTGGGGTCACATGTGGGGGGGGGGGTCCACTGTTCTGGCACCATGAAGGCTTTGTAAACACACATGGCCTTCAATTCCAGACACATTCTCTCTCCAAAAGCCCAATGGCGCTCCTTCTCTTCTGAGCCCTGTAGTTCGCCAGCAGAGCACTTTACATCCACACATGGGGTATTGCTATACTCAGAAGAAACTGGGTTACAAAGTTTGGGAGGCTTTTTTCCTATTAGCCCTTTTGAAAATGAAAACATTGGGATAACACCAGCATTTTAGTGAAAAATAAAAATTTGTATTTTCACATCCAACTTTAATGAAAATTCTTCAAACACCTGTGGGGTATAAAGGCTCACTATACCCCTTGTTATGTTCCAGGAGGGGTGTAGTTTCCAAAATGGGGTCACATGTGGGTGTTTTTTTTTTGCGTTAATGTCAGAACCGCTGTAACGATCAGCCACCCCTGTGCAAATCACCTCAAATGTACATGGTGCTCTCACTCCTGAGCCTTGCTTGCTGTGCAGAGCATTTTACATCCACATATGGGGGTCCTTTTTTCCTTTTACCTCTTGTGAAAATGAAAAGTATGGGGCAACACCAGCATGTTAGTGTAAAAAATATATATATATATTTTTTTTTACAATAACTTGCTGGTGTAGACCCCAATTTTACGTTTTCATAAGTGTTAAAAGGAGAAAAAGACTCCCAAAATTTGTTAGGCAATTTCTCCCGAGTACAGATATACCCCATACGTGGCCCTAAACTGTTTCCTTGAAATACGACAGGGCTCGAAGTGAGAGAGCCCCATGTGCATTTGAGGCCTAAATTAGGAATTAGCATGGGACGGACCCTGATGCAAGAATTATACTTGCCTCTGATACCATAAATACCCAACGGTAGTGTTTTCCAAACAGGGTGCCTCCAGCTGTTGCAAAACTCCCAGCAAGCCTGAACAGTCAATGGCTGTCCGGCAATACTAGAAGTTGTTGTTTTGCAAATTTGCTGCATCCCAAACTTGCATCGAAAAACTCGCTATAAACACCCGCCCGTGTAAATGTACTCTGTACATTCACATGGGGGGGCAACCTCCAGCTGTTGCAAAGGGCATGTTCAGCATTTGTAGTAGAACATAGGAACACCCCCCCAAATGACCCAATTTTAAAAACTAGACCCCTCAAGGTATTCGCTAGGGGGTACAGTGAGTATTTTAACACCATAGTTTTTTGGCAGGAATTATTACAAAGTCAGTGTTAAAAATTCGAAAATTGCAATTTTTCACAAATCATTTGGGGGGCATATTTTTTGTACATCACTTCTGATATTGAAAGAAATTCACCCTATATTTTATTTAGCTGCTTGTCCCATGTTCGGAAATACCTCCGCTTTGGCCATATATGGTTCCTTGGCCGCGTGGTAGGACTCAGAAGGAGAGGAGCGCCATTTGGCTTTCAGGGCAGAACAGTACCCCCACCCCCACAAGTGACCCCATTTATATACCGCACCCCTACAAGTTATTGGCTGGACCAGGGACCTCTCTGATTGGTCCTTGGTCGGCTGGCAGTATAGCGGGTCTGTCTGTGACAGTTAAGGCTCCTGATGGATATATCCGCCATGTTGTGAGAATAAGCACCCACTCATGGCGAATATATCCATTACTGCTGCGGCTGGGTAGCTCAGTTTGTCCGCTCATGACTGCTGGCGGAAAATCCTCCGCTATGAGTGGACACACAAAGCTACCTAGCCGCAGCAGCGAGCTCATTACCGTGACTGCTGCATAATGTGTAGGATCACGTGGCGGACATCCGCAGCATATTACATGCTGCGGATGTCCGCCAATGCAATCCTACACATTATGCTTTTTTTTTATTAGATTCATTTAATAAATGTATTTTTAATATATATATTTTTTTTACACTTTTATTACATTTTTATTTATTTTTACACTTTTATTTTATTTATTTATTTTTACACTTTTTAATGCTTTGGAATACTTAGTATTCCAAAGCATTGCAGTTATATGCTGCCTGCCAGTTTTCCCTAGCAGGCAGCATATCAGGACGTGCCTCTGGCACGTTCTTTCAGGCAATACCCAGGGCAGACCTTGGGGTCTTTGTAGGACCCCCGGCTGCCCAGGTATGCAGCAGCACCCCGGGGTGCTGCAGGAGAGACAGAGGGAGCCCTCTCCCTCTGTCAGAACTCCTTACAGCGCGCGGTCACTTCTGACCGTGGCTGTAGGGGTTAAACTGTCAGGAGTGAAGTGAACTTCACTCCCGGTAGTGCGGTCACACACAGCACCCCGCGATCGCGATGCGGGGTGCTGCAGAGGAGACAGAGGGAGCCTCCTCCCTCTGTCAGAACTCCTTACAGCACGCGGTCACTTCTGACCACGGCTGTAAGGGTTAAACTGTCGGGAGTGAAGTGAACTTCACTCCCGGCAGTGCTGCAGGCTCCGGCCAGCCGCGTATTACACACAGCACCCTGAGATCGCAATGCGGGGTGCTGCAGAGGAGACAGAGGGAGCCCCCTCCCTCTGTCATAACACTTACAGCCAGCAGTCACTTCCAACCGCGGCTGTAAGGGTTAAAATAGCCGGGACCGAAGTTTACTTCGGTCCTGGCAGTGCAGCAGGGTCCCGGCTGTGTGATACAGCCGAGTCCCTGCCGCGATCTCGTGGGTGCACTGAGCAGCACCCACGAGAACAATGGACGAGTATAGATGTCCAGGTGCGGGAACGCCCGCCAACCTGGACGTCTATACTTGTCCATGGTCGTTATCGGGTTAAGTACCAGGACATCAGGGCATACCTGTACATCCTTGGTCCTTCAGGGGTTAAAACAAGATTGTATATTTAACACATTTTTTTTTTTTTTTATGTGTGTGATGTTTGTTCCCTTTTACTATTTATGTTTAAAATAATCCTGAAATCTTTGACTTTTCATTCTGGCCACAAGGCCTAAAACTAAGCTGCGACATCCTGATCTGTAAGGTCCATTGCCCAGCAGCCTTTTTAACACACAGACAGGAGTACAGTGAAAGCTAATACCAGTATGTAGGTAACAGAGGTAAACAAAATAGCTGTTGTTCACCAATCAGCGTCTCCCTCCATGTGGAATGACCACTGCAAAGGTCACCGAGCATGCCCAGACACCTTTCCTTTTCATATCAGTGGAACGGCTTCAGTCTCTTGTCATCTATGTCCATGTGGATTTGCTGAAAAACATTTTTTACATGCTGTTGAAAACAGCTGAAACAGATGGCAGGCACCCAAAAAATTTACAAAAAAAATGAAATTACTGAAAATAGAAAATGAATGGACACATTTACTATCTACTCCGTATGGGAGTAACCCCAGTTGCTAATGATTCGTTAATGTTGCCGTTCTTACATATTGTTGTGCCATTCAAACTCACACCCGAAAGTGCTGTACTGCTGTTGTCTTTGACCTTTCCCAGCATTCATGTGCCCAATGAAAACAAGAAAAAGCGGTGCAGGGAGGTAATAGAAGTGTATTACATAGTATAATATTATAACTTTGCATTATGGGCTCAAAAGCTGAAGAAAAACCAACTGGAATTCCCCCTTTAAAGGGGTTGTCCCCCATAAGGTGATTTTTGTACTTATCTGCCAGACAGTAATGGACATAGTTAGAAAGGATTTGTGCTTGTCCTGGAGCTAAATGGCTATGTGGCAAGTACACTTTAACCCCTTAAGGACCCAGCCATTTTACACCTTAGGACCAGAGCGTTTTTTGCACATCTGACAAGTGTCACTTTAAACATTAGTAACTCTGGGATGCTTTTAGTTATCATTCTGATTCCAAGATAGTTTTTTTCATGACATTTTCTACTTTAACATAGTGGTAAAATTTTGTGGTAACTTGCATCCTTTCATGGTGAAAAATCCCAAAATTTGATGAAAAATTAGAAAATTTAGCATTTTTCTAACTTTGAAGCTTTCTGCTTGTAAGGAAAATGGATATTCCAAAAAAAATTTTTTATTCACATATACAATATGTCTACTTTATGTTTGCATCATAAAATTGACATGTTTTTACTTTTGGAAGACACCAGAGGGCTTCAAAGTTCAGCAGCAATTTTCCAATTTTTCACAAAATTTTCAAACTCACTATTTTTCAGGGACCAGTTCAGGTTTGAAGTGGATTTGAAGGGTCTTCATCTTAGAAATTCCCCAAAAATGACCCCATTATAAAAACTGCACCCCCCAAAGTATTCAAAATGACATTCAGTCAGCGTTTTAACCCTTTAGGTATTTCACACGAATAGCAGCAAAGTGAAGGAGAAAATTCACAATCTTCATTTTTTACACTTGCATGTTCTTGTAGACCCACTTTTTGCATTTTTACAAGGGGTAAAAGGAGAAAATGTATACTTATGTTTGTAGCCCAATTTCTCTCGAGTAAGCACATACCTCATTTGTCTATGTAAATTGTTCGGCGGGTGCACTAGAGGGCTCAGAAGCGAAGGAGCGACAAGGGGATTTTGGAGAGTACATTTTTCTTAAATGGTTTTTGGGGGGCATGTTGCATTTAGGAAGCCCCTATGGTGCCAGAACAGCAAAAAAAAAAAAAAACAACACACATGCCATACCATTTTCACAAAAATGTGTGTTTCCCCCCAAATTTCACATTTTTGCAAGGGTTAATAGCAGAAAATACCCCCCAAAATTTGTAACCCCATCTCTTCTGAGTATGAAGGTACCCCATTAGTTGACCTGAAGTGCACTACGGGCGAACTACAATGCTCAGAAGACAAGGAGTCATATTTGGCTTTTTGAGAGCAAATTTTGCTCGCGGGGCATGTCGCATTTAGGAAGCCCCTATGGTGCCAGGACAGCAAAAAAAAAGCCACATGGCATACCATTTTGGAAACTAGACCCCTTGAGGAACGTAACAAGGAATAAAGTCAGCCTTAATACCCCACAGGGGTTTCACGACATTTGCATATGTAAAAAAAAAAATGCTCAGAAGAGAAGGAGTCAATTTTAGCTTTTGGAGAGCAAATTTTGCTCGTGGGGCATGTCGCATTTAGGAAGCCCCCATGGTGCCAGGACAGAAAAATGGCACCATAGGGGATACCATTTTGGAAACTAGACCCCTTGAGGAACGTAAAAAGGGGTACAATGAGCATTTACCCACTGGTGTCTGTCAGGTCTTTGGAACAGTGGGCTGTACAAAATTTTTAATTTGCACAGCCCACTGTTCCAAAGATCTGTCAGACACCAGTGGGGTATAAATTCTCACTGCACCCCTCATTACATTCCGTGAGGGGTGTAGATTCCGAAATGGGGTCACATGTGGGGTTTTGTTTTTTTTGCGTTTGTCAAAACCGCTGTAACAATCAGCCACCCCTGTGCAAATCACCTCAAATGTACATGGCGCACTCTCCCTTCTGGGCCTTGTTGTGCGCCCCCAGAGCACTTTGCGCCCATATATGGGGTATCTCCGTAGTCGGGAGAAAATGCATTACAAATTTTGGCGGGCTTTTTTTCCCTTTAACCTCTTGTCAAAATGAAAAGTATAGGGCAACACCAGCATGTTAGTGTAAAAAAATTTTTTTTTTACATTAACGTGCTGGTGTAGACCCCAACTTCACCTTTTCATAAGGGGTGAAAGGAGAAAAAGCCCCACAACATTTGTTAGGCAATTTCTCCCGAGTACGGTGATACCCCATATGTGGCCCTAAACTGTTGCCTTGAAATACGACAGGGCCCCAAAGTGAGAGTGCCATGCGCATTTGAGGCCTGAATTAGGGATTTGCATAGGGGTGGACATAGGGGTACTCTACGCCAGTGATTCCCAAACAGGGTGCCTCCAGCTGTTGCAAAACTCCCAGCATGCTTGAACAGTCAACGGCTGTCCGGCAATACTGGGAGTTGTTGTTTTGCAACAGCTGGAGGCTCCATTTTGGAAACACTGGCGTACCAGACGTTTTTCATTTTTGTTGGGGAGGGGGGCTGTGTAGGGGTATGTGTATATGTAGTGTTTTTTACTTTTTATTTTATTTTGTGTTTGCGTAGTATAGTGTAGTGTTTTTAGGGTACAGTCACACGGGCGGGGGATTACAGCGAGTTTCCCGCTGCGAGTTTGAGCTGCCGCGCAAAATTTGCTGCATCGCAAACTTGCAGCCAGATACTCACTGTAAGCCCCCTGCCCATGTGAATGTACCGTGTACATTCACAGGGGGGGGGGGACCTCCAGCTGTTGAAAAACTACAACTCCCAGCATGCATGGTCTATCAGTGTATTAGTTTTGCAACAGCTGGAGGCACACGGGTTGGGAAACACTGAGTTAGGAAACAGACAATGTTTCCCAACCAGTGTGCCTCCAGTTGTTGCAAAACCACAACTCCCAGCATTCTCAGGCATGCTGGAAGTAGTAGTTCGGCAACATCTTTAGAGCCAGATGTTGCCAAACTACAACTCCCAGCATGCTTGGAGTTGTAGTTTTGCAACATCTGGAGGACTACAGTTTGCAGACCACTAATACAGTGGTTCCCAATCTGTGCCCTTCCAGATGTTGCAAAACTACAACTCCCAGTATGCCCTTACTGTCCAGGCATGCTGGGAGTTGTAGTTCTGCAACATCTGAAGGGCTAGATGTTACAGAACTACAACTCCCAGCATGCCTGGACAGTAAGGGCATGCTGAGGATGTGTACTTTTGGAAGGACACAGTGGTCTCCAAACTGTGGACCTCCAGATGTTGCAAAACTGCAACTCCCAGCATGCCCAGACACCAAGGGCTGTCTGGGCATGCTGAGAGTTGTAGTGTAAGGGGACCAGATGGAGCAGTCCAGATCGCTTTACGGCGGTCTGAACTGCTGCAAAGGTCTCGCAACGCCGGCGAAGATCCACTCACCTGTCGCCACCGCCGCCGTCTCCGCCGCCGGGATCCGGGTCTTCAGGGACGAGGTAGGTACAGGGGCCGGGCCCCAGCACTCCCCCACCGCGTCCTCCGGTCTTCCTCCCGTTCTCTCCGGGGTTCCAGGGGCCGGGCAGGGCGGGTAGAAGTAACCACGCCCCCCCTGCGATTGGTCGGTTAGGAATCGCAGGGGATAGGAGGAGGTGGCAGGCTTGCCACCTCGCTCCTATACTTCAGCATGGTCCTGGCTGTCTGTGACAACCGGGATCATGCAAAATTACCGGGCGGTCGGGTCCCAGAGACCCGATCAGCCCGGTAACGCCGCAGATCGCAGGGGCGATTTCCCTCGCAATTTACGACGATCGCCGGCATGGGGGGCAGACATGGCCCCCCTCGGCGTTTGCCCTGGATGCCTGCTGAAGCATTTCAGCAGGCATCCGCTTCCGATCTCTGCCCGGTGCACGGCAGGGACCGGAAATCGCCAGGACGTACTCATACGTGCCTGGTCCTTAAGACCCAGGGCGCAGGGACGTACTCATACGTGCCTGGTCCTTAAAGGGATAATGCTGCTGCTTTCATTTTATGAAATGGCAATTTCCTGTTGGAGTTCCCTCCCTCCAAATACAAGTCCCAGGATCCCTTGTTTGTAAGTGGGAGGTCATTTTTCTCCCTCCCACATATCAACCCATTGCAGTACAGCTGCAGCGCCATAGAGAATAATCTCCCCACCCACCCAGCCACCCAGTGGTCACTCCACCCATTGAAGCAGAAAGACTCCCTGACTAGTGATGTTATGTCTCTGGTCGCACTGCAACTTGGGAAAACCTGAGACAACACTCATTTTGTATGCTGAGGAAAATAAACATTGTGGCGAAGAGCACAGAAAAATTGTGAGACCATCCATCAAACACAGGTACAGACACTATATCATGAACTACACTAACTTTACAGCCCCTGTAGCATAGTCAATACCAGAACCATTACAAGTTACATTGAATCATGTATATCAATATATAAGAGCCTTTGTGGCAGAGCTGTACTACCTAGTGGTGTTTTCGGAATGCAAAATAGTTTGTCACATTTTAGTTAGGTGTTATATTGTAGTTTGAAATAAACAAAAGAAAATGACAAAAATTAAGCATACTAAGATACTGAAGTCAAGGGTGGAGTAAAATACAAAAGGTCTAATGGAAATATAATTATAGCAAGAAATTTTTTTTAAATTGTTTTTAGGAATTCAAGAACTAACTCATACTTAACCATTCCATTTGTAAGTATTTTTTTTCCTTTTTTCCTTTTTTTTTTAAATGAAGCTTCTTAACTTAATCATGAATGTGATTCGAAGGCGGGGCGGGTCAGTGCGGAGTTTTACCTTTACTCCCCTGTGGTTGTCCTTTTCATCATTTTCATGCAAGTCTAATTTCTCCATCTTTCATGTAGTTTCACATGAATATTTATACAAAAAGTACAATCGCTCTAAAGCCGTAGCCTTGGTGGATTGTTTTAAATATGCATCTGGCTTTTCTTAAAAAAGGATAATCAAGATGATACTAACCTTTGCCACTGACCATGACAGGGAGAAAAGTTGATCTTTTATCTGCGACGACGACTTTTCACATGAATATTCCTGAGGAATGAAGGATAATAGAAATTAACGAGTCTAGAATATTGGACGATTCTTGAGGAATGAGGGAAGTAAAAGTAACAATATCTCCTCGCGAAAGTAGGAATAAGAGAACTTCTATTTATATTAAATAGGAAAATTCTATTTATATTAAATAGGAATTAAAAAGAAATTTTAACTTTATTTTTTTATTTTTTTTATTTTATATATTTTTATATACCAAAATCCTTGTTGCATCAGGAATTGCTATTCAGGGTTTTCAATGGATTGGGCAACTTTTTCTATCCTTTGGCATGATATAGAGAGAAATCAGAAACCGGGACCTCCAAGTATTGTATTTTATTGGCATGAGGGTTTTATGGACATGGAGGGGCATTTACTAAGGGAGTAATTTTTTTTTACTATTTTTGGCGCAAAATTGTCGCAATTGCGCCTGCCCTATTTTTCGTGCGACTTTCTCTAGCAAGAGCTAGAAAGTAAAAAAAAAAATTCCCGCTTGATTTACGCAAGTTTTCATTTTTGACTTGCAGTGGTCAGGTATTTATTAACTGAGACAGTCGCAGTTGCGCAATAAACTGTCGCAACGGCCGTAAAAATTGACTAAACTTACTCCAGCTCCAACATGGAGCAGGAAAAGCTACTGCCACCCGGGCTCCGACATACTTTCTCTTCGCTACCCTCACTTCACTACAGGGACACTACAGTGATTTACATCCCCCCCTCTCACCTGCCAGTGCCACACAACTCCCATCTGTCTGCTGTTGCAAGACTACAAGTCCCAGCATGCCCTTACAGTGAGGACACGCTGGGAGTTGTAGTCTTGTAGCAGCGGGCTGTCAGGGAATGCTGGGTGTTGTAGTTTTGCAACAGCTGGAGGGCCACAGTTTGCAGACCACTGGTTTGTGGTCTGTAAACTGTAGTCCTCCAGCTGTTGCAAAACTAAACAGCTGAAGGGGACCTGCGAAGACGTTCACTTACCCTTCCTAGGCTCCAGCGACGATCGGTGACGGAGATCGTCGGGCGGCACTGTCGCGCGGCAGTGTCTTGCGGCAATGTCGTGCGGCGCTGGATCCTACGGAAGCCGGTAAGTTGCCCAAGCCCTAAAACAGTGTTTCCCAACCAGGGTGCCTCCAGATGTTGCAAGACTACAACTCCCAGCATGCCTGGACAGCCTTTGGCTGTCCAGGCACGCTGGGAGTTGTAGTTTTGCAACATCTGGAGGCATCCTGGTTGGGAAACACTGGCCTAAAACATTGTTTCCCAACCAGGGTGCCTCCAGATGTTGCAAAACTTTAACTCCCAGGTTGGGAAACACTGTGCCCGGCCTCCGCCCCACCTTACTGTAAGGGCATGCTGGGAGTTGTAGTCCTGCAGCTGGGGGCAGGGGACAAGCTTGTCACTTGCCCACACATCTCCTGCACCACACAACTACAACTCCCAACATGTCCTTACTGTAAGGGCATGCTGGCAGTTGTAGTCGTGCGTGGCAGGAGATGTGTGAGCAGGTGATAATAAATGTACTAACCCATTTTTTTTTCTTCTCATTTCAGATTCGTGTATCCTGTGGACTCCTTCGGATTCGGTGGACTACTTCGATGACCGGAGTTTTTCTTTGTTTGATTTTAATAAAATGGTTAACGAGGGCTTGTGGAGGAGTGTTTTTTTTAATAAAAATTTTTTAAAACCTGTTGGGTTTTTTCCTTACTTTACTAGACAGGCTTAGTAGTGGAAGCCGTCTTATAGACGGAGTCCATTACTAAGCTGGGCTTAGCGTTAGCCACAAAAACAGCTAGCACTAACCCCCAATTATTACCCCGGTACCCAATACCACAGGGGTGCCGGGAAGAGCCGTTACCAACAGGCCTGCAGCGTCAAAAATGGCGCTCCTGGGCCTAGGCGGTAACAGGCTGGCGTTATTTAGGCTGGGGAGGGCCAGTAACAATGGTCCTCGCCCACCCTGGTAACATCAGGCTGTTACTGTTTGGTTGGTATTTGGCTGAGAATAAAAATAGGGGGGACCCTATGCGTTTTTTTTTTAAATAAATAATGAAATATTAAAAAAAAAACACATAGGGTCCCCCCTATTTTTATTCTGAGCCAAATACCAACCAAACAGTAACAGCCTGACGTTACCAGGGTGGGCAAGGACCATTGTTACTTGCCCTCCCCAGCCTAAATAACGCCAGCCTGTTACCGCCTAGGCCCAGGAGCGCAATTTTTGAAGCTCCAGGCCAGTTGGTACCGGCTCTTCCCGGCACCCCTGTGGCGTTGGGTAACGGGGTAATAATTGGGAGTTAGTGCTAGCTGTTTTTGTGGCTAACGCAAAGCCCGGCTTAGTAATGGATTCCGTCTGTAAGACAGCTTCCACTACTAAGCCTGTTCAGTAAAGTAAAGTAAAAAAAAAACACAACAGGTTTAAAAAATAATTTATTACAAAAAAACACTCCCCCACAAGCCCTCGTTAACCATTTTATTAACATCAAGCAAAGAAAAACGCTGGTCGTCGAAGTATTCCACCGAATCTGAAGGAGTCCACAGGATACACGGATCTGTAGAAGAAGTAAAAAAAATATAAAAAAAAAGAGTAAGTACATTTAGGGAGAAAAAACTGTGCTAAAAAAATTTAATAAACACACACACACACTAAACGCCGTTTACCACTATTCTGAGCCATGACTACAATTTAGTTATTGAATTATTTAGATGTGGTGAAAAAGCTAAAACAAAAGATCCAGAAGGAAACCTAACAGCCAAACCTATTCAGACAGCAGGAAAAAGGAACAGACTATTTTTTCTACTACATACTATACTACACTTTTGCCTATGTGTGCCAAATTTATTAACGCCGTGCAACAATTTAGTAAATTTGTCGCACATAGTCAAAAATGAAGTAGAAAAAACAGGGTAAAAACCAGACTACATAGTAAAAGATTAGAAAATGCCCCTCATGGTTGTTAGGTGATGGGGCACAAATTCAAATATGCTGTGAGCACATCCTTAAAGGGGTACTCCGCTGCTCAGCGTTTGGAACAAACTGTTCAGAATGCTGGAGCCGGCACCGGGAGCTTGTGATGTCATAGCCCGGCCCCTCGATGCAAGTCTATGGGAGGGGGCGTGACAGATGTCACGCCCCCTCCCATAGACTTGCATTGAGGGGGCAAGGCGTGATTTCATGAGGGGGTGAGGCTATGACATCACAAGCTCCCGGTGCCGACTCCAGCGTTCGGCACAGTTTGTTCCAAACGCTGAGCAGTGGAGTACCCCTTTAAGCTGACCATACATTTTAGATCCCCTCTCCTGATCCCCTGATAAACATGCATGTTCTGCTCAGCCGAGCGTGTACATACTCTGAATGAGGGAAGGAAGGAAAAAAAAGCCAATGCTATTTATCTTTGGTAGTGGCTTATTCCCCTTAAAAATAAAGGTAAATAGTACATGGCCCACCATTCTTTCCCCCAACATCTCTGTAGGGGGAGAATGGGGAGGCCACCATACATATAATATAGTTGGCCGCCTAATAAGTTGACACTGCCTGAATATTCCGCATGGACATTCTGCTGCAGCAGAGTCTCATTGATCTCAATTGGATTCTGCTGCACTGTGCACACGTCCCAGCGTCTGCAAAAAGAATAGACGTCTGTTCTTTTAGCGGATTTCGCTTAGAAATGCATTGCCATCTATGAGACATTTCTAAATGGTTCTAGCACTCCCGAAGTCTACAGAATGTCTGCGCTGAGATTTTACGCGCCAACATTTTGGTGTGTGAACATAGCCTGATGGTTCCAAAAGCCTTGTTTATTGAAGTACTGTATAGTGCATGTAAAATACCTTATAACTATGTGTTCTATGTGCACTATACTTTAATAATCAAAGCTTTTGGAACTATTGGACGGTGAGTGCCGCTGCTCTATTCACTGGTTTGCTTTATAGACTGGCACTTAAAGGGGTACTCCCATGGAAAACTTTATTTTTATTTATTTTTTTATCAACTGGTGCCAGAAAGTTTAACAGATTTGTAAATCACTTCTGTTAAAAAATCTTAATCCTTCCAGTACTTTTTAGGGGCTGTATACTAAAGAGAAATCAAAAAAAGAAATGCATTTCCTCTGATATCATGACCACAGTGTTCTCTGCTGACCTCTGCTGTCCATTTTAGGAACTGTCCAGAGCAGGAAAAAATCCCCATAGCAGCAGAGAGCATTGTGGTCATGACATCAGAGGAAATGCATTTCTTTTTTGGATTTCTCTTTAGTATACAGCCCCTAAAAAGTACTGGAAGGATTAAGATTTTTTAATAGAAGTGATTTACAAATCTGTTTAACTTTCTGGCACCAGTTGATTTAAAAAAAAAGTTTTCCACGGGAATACCCCTTTAATTCCCTTTTTAGCATTGAGTACATAGTAAGGTTGAATGGACTTCAAGTACAATGCTAGGATTCCATCTCCGTGTGGACATTCTGCACATTTTATGCCACATGAACATGGCCTTAGAAGTCAATGAGTCAGTTCCAGACTATTGTTTCCTATGGTCCTTCTGACTGCTGTGAAGAGTCTCTCTAAATGCTGTCAGCATAGCCGAAGCTCAGGCAATACGACTGCCTCCATAATAATGTATACAAATGATATTTTAAACAAAATAATCAGAAATAAGAATAAAATCACAAAGAAGAACATGTGTCAGTATCTGGCTTCAATCATTTAAAAAATCTAGGTTCTCACAATTGCAAATATTACTAAGAAAAAACAATGTCATCCTGGACTATGCAACAGGATACCTGACCTGATGTAACCGATAGAATTTTTCTACAACTACCGTATTTTTCGCCGTATAAGACGCACTTTTTCTTCCCCCAAACTGGGGGTGAAAAAGTCGGTGCGTCTTATACGGCGAATACACCCCTATCGCTGCGGTCCCTGCGGCCTTCAACGGCCGGGACCCGCGGCTAATACAGGACATCACCGATGCCCTGTATTAACCCTTCTGACGCGGCGATCAAAGCTGACTGATCAAACGTGTCTGAAGGGAAAGGGACACTAACCCGGCTGTTCAGTCTGGCTGTTCGGGACCGCCGCGTTTTCACCGCGGCGGTCCCGAGCAGCCCGACTGAATAGCCGGGTTAGTGCTTACAGGACACCGGGAGGGACCTTACCTGCCTCCTCGGTGTCTTCTCCGTTCAGGAATCCCCTGTATGGCCGGAGCTCTCCTTCCTCGTCATCACGTTGTCGCGTACGTGCGTCGGCGTGCGTAATGACATGATGGCGGCGACGGAGAGCGAGGATACCCGGCCGGCAGCAGAGACGTTCCGGAGCGACGGGGACACGGCGACAGCGATGGAGCGACATCCAGGGCAGCGGTGACGGGTCCGGAGCGGCGGGGACACGTGAATATTACCTCCCATGCAGTGGTCTTCAACCTGCGGACCTCCAGATGTAGCAAAACTCCCACTCCCAGCATGCCCGGACAGCCAACGGCTGTCCGGGCATGCTGGGAGTTGTAGTTTTGCAACATCTGGAGGTCCGCAGGTTGAAGACCACTATTGGGTTCAAAATCTTTATTTTTTTTTTATTTTGCACCTATAAATTGGGTGCCTCTTATACGCCGGTGCGTCCTATAGGGCGAAAAATACGGTAGGTAGAATAAGGTGCATATATAGATAGCAACTCCTATTAGTAAACAAATGCACCTGACACTGAATATATCAGCCAAATAGAAAATCTTTATTATACATATAACAATTAAAATTGTTTAAAAAGTAATACATATAGATACACAACACAGCACCAGTACATACAAGGTATAAGAGGATAAGCACAAAGATAGTAAAATGTAATGTTATAAAAATACACAGGTCACAACTAACAGCGGTAATACTGGATAAGGTACCAGAAATACATATAGAAAGTACAATATAGATAAAGCATGGACCTGGTAAAACAATATAGACAAGTAAGATGTAAACAAGCAAGAATACAGTGCCAAATCCTACCTATACCTGACCCCCCTGAGGAAGCGGAGTCATTCTGCGAAACGATCGTTGGGGTCAGGTATAGGTAGGATTTGGCACTGTATTCTTGCTTGTTTACATCTTACTTGTCTGTATTGTTTTACCTGACCTATAGCATTCTGTTGCCTCAGGATTGCATTGTTAATTTAAAAATAAAAATTAGGGTCTTGTTTTTTTTTTAGCAGGAAAATGAGATAGAATCCTGTTTTCCAGTTATTAAAAGAACAAAAAACAAACAGATCCTGATAGAAATTTGTAAAACTGATGCACATGTAAATTTTTAGCCATGACGGAAACCCCATTGAACTCACTAAACACCAATGGATCTGTTAATAAATCAATTTAAAAATAAATAGCAAGGGCACTCACCACGCATTCATGCCTGTGTTGTTTTATTTTCAGTCCATAGACATGAGAACCATACCCCTGTGCATAAAGCAGAGCATGAACGGCAGGAGTATGCACCAAGGCGACAGCCGCTGTTTCACGCCAGGGGGCCTGAGGAAAAATTCACTAGTGTGAAACATCAGCTGTCGCCCAGGAGCTTGCTCCTGCTGTTCATGTTCTGCTTTATGCACAGGGGTAAGGTCTTCATGTCTATGGACTGAAAATTAAAGAACACAAGCAGGAATCCGTGGTGAGTGCTCCAGTTATTTCTCTTTACCAATATTGGCCCTGATTTACTAAGAGTGGAGTGGAGTTTTCTTTGTGGGTAAGTATTTTTCCAGGGTATTTACTAAGGTTTCCCTACATTTGGCACTTTTCCCTATGTTTTGCTTTTTTTACACAGGCTCTGATCTGTAGGGTTTTTCTCAGCTCAAATTCCCCACATTTTCTGTGGAAACCTTAGTAAATATGTTGGAGACATGCCCATTTCCCCAATGGTCACGCCCCTTTCCCAATGGTCACACCCCATTTTTCGAGTTTTCTAAGTAAAATTTACAGTTGGTCAGGTTTTATTTGAATTCTGGCACAGAATCTGGCGCACAACCTGATAAAACAGGTCGGTTTTACAATAGTAAATCAGGACCATTGGGAAAGATTTATCAAAACTTGTGCAGAGGAAAAGATGACCAGTTGCCCATAGCAACCAATCAGATCCCTTATTTAATTTTGCAGAGGCCCTTTTCAAAATAAAAGAAGAGATCTGATTGGCTGCTATGGGCAACTGGTCAACTTTTCCTCTGCACAAGTTTTGATAAATCTCTCCCATAGTGTTTATGTAAATCTTATGCTGACACTGAGTAGCACCCCAGAGAGAGCTTGATGCAACCTAAAAATACCCCCTCCTGAGCTGTATATACACCCAGAACCGTCGCTTCACGTTGGCAGTGCCGGGTATCTGTTCCTCTTGGATCTGCTTGCTTTTTTCCCCAAAAATAAATAAAAAAACATATGCAAATAAAAAAAAAAAAAAGACAGTCAAACGTAATATGAACTGACCCCCAAATACAGTGTTTTCCAAACTGTGTGCCTCCAGCTGTTGAAAAACTACAAATCCCAGGAGTTTAATTTTTGCAACAGCTGACGGTGCACTGTTTGGATAACACTGTCCTTATACAAGTGAATGCCCATCTAACAAACAATATTTAAATAATAATAATAATAATAATAATGAAAAATTTAAATTATTCAATTTTTTCATTATGCAAGTTGGTTCCTGGTCAAAGAATTTAGAATCTCAAATCATATGTGATATGTTTATTCTTTTAAATAACACATTTTACTATATTAAAGTTAATCGCATAAATAATCTCAGGAATGTAATTGCTAAAATCTTAGACTTAAAAAAAAAAAATTATAGTAATCCAAGGGATTTATTTGCTTATTTCACATTTATATGATCACACCTGCTAAATGTTACTGCCTGTGAAAGACATTAGCTCCTTTGTCCATTGTGCTAAAATGCTCTTTAGAATATTTAGAGTTTTTATTTTATTTTATTTTTTTCCGAATGCTGCAGCTTAGGAGAAAAATGATCACTAAATATGTGTATTTGTCTCCAACCTAAAAAAAAGGAATGTTATTTTACCATAAACTTCTTAAGCTGTGAGTAAAGTATCTGAAAAATGTCACATATAATAAATTGCATATATTAATATAGATAATATAGGGACAATTCTATTATTTCTGTCTGAGGTGGGAAGTAAAATCCTATTTGCCAACAGTGTCAGGAAAAATTTTCCAAGAAATTGAGGCTGACTCTGAAGGGATAGAGTGGTGTTTCCCAACCAGGGTGTCTCCAACTGTTGGAAATACTACAACTCCCAGCATGCCCGGACAGCCTTTGGCTGTCCTAGCATGCTGGGAGTTGTAGTTTTGCAACAGCTGGAGGCACCCTGGTTGGGAAACACTGTAGTAGACTGTGGGTGGGTTTTGTGTCCGTTTTGATCGTGTTCCCTAATATTTGGCTGTATTTCTCAGGGTTATGCTGATCACTATGTAATATAGCAAGTTGATCCCCAAATTGATTATGGGAAAAGACAACAGGCACCCATAGTCTTAGACAAGTCTACTTGAGATGTCAGACCCAACCTTGAATATTCTGGCCATACCTGCAAAAAGGAAACACAACCTCAGAAAATGACCAATTAAAATTTAAATTGTTATGTTTAAGATATATTTTTTTTTTGCTTTTTTTAAAATAATTTGTCATTGAAATTCTGCAGTTTATCTTCTGGACACTGAATGGAATAATAAACTGCCAATTCTTGTTCTTCTGGCAGTGTCATCCTCATCATCAGAGGCAGATAGATAGATAGATAGATAGATATGAGATAGATAGATAGATATGAGATAGATAGATAGATAGATAGATAGATAGATAGATAGATAGATATTAGATAGATAGATAGATATGAGATAGATAGATAGATAGATATGAGATAGATAGATAGATAGATAGATAGATAGATAGGAGATAGATATGAGATAGATAGATATATAGATATGAGATAGATAGATAGATATGAGATAGATAGATAGATAGATATATAGATATGAGATAGATAGATAATAGATAGATATGAGATAGATAGATAGATAGATATGAGATAGATAGATAGATATGAGATAGATAGATAAATAGATAGAAGATAGATATGAGATAGATAGATAGATAGATATGAGAAAAATATGAGATAGAAATGAGATAGATAGATATGAGATAGATAGAAATGAGATAGATCAGGGGCGGACAAATCACATGTGCAGCATGTTCAGCTGCACAGGGGCCCGCCACTACACATGGGCCCTCAGGCACTGGCCAAGGGCCCCCTTGAGAGAGAGGTGCAGCTGGTGAGGATCCAGGACAGTTGTCCCGATCCCCACTCAGACAAGCTCTATTTTTTTTTTTTTAACAATCCCTGCGCTGGGATGAAGGCACCTGATTCATGGCTCCGCCCCCAGCACAGGAAGAGGACAGAGGCCGAGAGCTGAAAGGCCTGGGTCTGTGGATGAAAATATAAAAGAGTTAAAATTTTTAGAAGGCGAGGAGGAAAAAACGAAAATGCAAAAATAAAATTGGCCTGGTCCTTATAAGGCCAAAATGGGCCTGGTCCTTAAGGGGTTAAAAGCTATTTATGACACTGTTAGGTCACCTAGGTGTGTATCAATGGACTTCTGAGCTGCTTTTAAGGCAAAGTTAAATTTAAAGTTACGGCAATATGTGTGGCTATGGTTAAACGGATGACACCAAGTGGTAAATAACAGGTTGGACAAAAACACACTGCACCAGTGCATTTGTTATCCTTTTTAAAATTAATGTCCAAAAATTATCCTTTTTTGGAGGTAGATTACTGCCAGTGCTTATATTAAGACAGAGATATGAGAAGAAGCAATGGTTTTTTCCAAGTGGTACATAAAATCTCCCTTTTTGGAAGTAGCAACAGGTTTTGTGCCTGAAAGTGAAAGAGCAATGGCTTTTTCCCAGCTGTAAAAAATGATTCCCATTTTGGGTTGTAGCAACAGGATTGGAGTGCTAGAAAGTGCATAAAAGGGACTAAAACCCTCTATGCAGCTTTTTTCAATCAGTGTAGAAATACAGAACAATAACAAGAAGTTAAACTCTGAAAAATCTGAAAAGATTATCAAGGCAAAAATCACGAATTACATAGGTGAGTTTATGTTTGGTGAGCCTATGGCTTTGTGAATCCATTATGTTGTTATGTCATACATGTTATGGAATCCAGCAAGATGGTGAAACCTTTATCCTCCAACTGCCTAAACAAGGGCACAGAGACTAGGGCACCCATAACCTAGTTATTTTCACATGTAAAGGGGTACTTCACTAGTTTAAAACTTATCCTTATCATGGGGGGGGGGGTTTGACCTCTGGGACCCCCGAGATCTCTAGAACAGGGCCCTGTCTCTACCTGTGCATGGAGCAACGGGTCAGCATGTGCTCCATGTACTATCTATGGGAAGGCCAAAAATACCAGAGTACATCGCTCGTGTATCTCCAGAGGTCCCATTGAGAATGTATAGAACAAATGGCAAAACACGACTGCATGCATAGGGAGAGACAGTGTCCCATTTTGGAGACTGCAGGGTCCCAGAGATCAAAGACAACCCCACAATGAGACACTTGTCCCTTATCCACAGGGGATACGTTTTAAACTAGTGGAGTACTCCTTCAAATGTAAAAAAAAAAAAAAAACAGAAGGAGCATTCCCATTGGGGCATAAAGGTTTCACCATCTTGGTGAATTTCACACATGTACAACATAACAAAGTCCCAAAGCCATAGACTTGCCTAATGTAAACCCATTTATTTAATTCACTGATTCCCTTTTAGATATGATAATCTTTTCAAATACATCTAGTTTAAAAGTAATTTACCCTTTGAAGAGGTTGTTTGTTATGGGTGATACCTTTTTGTTAGAAGGACGAAAAGGTCCAACGCAGGAGTAATGAGGCATTAGATGGCACTTATTGAAAACTGAGCCTGAACATGCCAGGGTCCCCAGACAGGTAGACACTCTCTGTAGCCCTTCTGTGCTCTGTTAAGTTGATGGAGATCTCGCAAAATGCACTAACAGGGTATTTGATGTTTTTTTTTGTACCATGAATTGGCTTTTGTATTTTGCACATGGAAATAGACTAAATTAGTAATTACATATGTACTCAGTTAGAGCAATCACAAGGATACAGGATAAATAACACTAGAAATGATCTCCTATGGAGGAAGTGTGCAAATGCAAGAAGATTTTGTGGGTACTCTGTGTCCAGATGGAGCCTCCAGCAACCTTGTCTATAAAAGGGCTATTATCCAAGTGGCTGTGATTGAGTCATAAAGTCTGTCATCCATGATTGCTCATCAACAGACCGAGCGTATCTGGGGAAACAAAGCAGAGTTTTCACTTTACTATTTCTTGGCTTTGGAAACAAGGAAAAACTAAAAGTTTCTTCAGTTTCAAATGAAGAGCATTAAAGTCCTACAAAAAGTTATAAGATGGCGTTCTTTTCAGTTCTGCATCCGCAT
Source organism: Hyla sarda (assembly GCF_029499605.1). NCBI lineage: Eukaryota > Metazoa > Chordata > Amphibia > Anura > Hylidae > Hyla > Hyla sarda. The sequence goes on from NC_079193.1 coordinate 350,482,489, forward strand.
GACCAGACAGATGCCCAATTTTTAGAACATTAAGCAAAATTATATATTTTATATATATATATATATATATATATATATATATATATATATATATTGTGATAAGGTGGCAAGGAAAGGGTGTATTTTCTTGGCTCACCCTGAAGTATCTCTCTTCTTAATTAATGAGGCAGGAGGGAAGGGAGGAGTATATAAGATGGAGACTCAGTCTAATCTGGGCTCTTCCTAGGAGACAGCAAGTGGGCTGTAAGGGAGAGACAGAGCCTGCTGATGAGTACACAGCCCGAGCTATGAGTGGCTCAAAGAGTGACATGAATTCTGAGTAGAAGGTTGCAGGGGACATATTTTTAACCGGCTGAGGTAAGCTCAGCGGTTGTTAGTCAGGACAAGCTGATCTGTTTAGTCAGTGACCAGACGGTCTAGAATTTTGTTTTGTTCCTGCTTTTTTGTTTATTTTTTTCCCTCAACCTGTCTAATAAAACTGCCAAGGTGCCGGATTTGCATTATAAACATTTGTTTGCTGGTTTATTGAGAAGAAACGCATCCTGTGGTGTAGTCTAGGACGATCCCAGAGTGAATCCCCGAGGACGGTTCCTTACAATATATATATATATATATATATATATATATATATATATATATATATATAAATCAAGTAGTGAAGCGAAGAGAAGAGAAGTGCAGGCACTGCACGCTATATGATACTGACAGTCTTAATGTGGGAGTACAGACGGTAGAGATAACAGCTTGTCGGGTGGTGCTCATTTGCAGAAAGTCGCAGCATGTGAATACAGTTCAATGTATAGAAGGACAAAGGCACTCACCCAGTGCTGTGAATAAACTTCTTCTTTAATTCATGTGGTACATTACATGGCAGGATTGTGGTGGCAGCCGCGGCGAGCGCAGGACGCCAGTGTGTAAGATTGCTGGTGACAGCTGTTTCCTTCCCAAAAGGAACTTCAACGGACCATTTCCTCTGACCTGTGCACTCCTCTTAAGAACACTCCCCTTCTAGTGACGTGGAACACAGGTGAGTGGAAATTACTATATAAGTAGAAAATAGTGAAGTATATAAATACAATTGAAAAATAAATATATTGGGTGTTAGTACATATATAAATATAAAATGTTATATTCTACTTAAAAGGATCTCTTACTTCATGCAATGCTATTTTATAGAAATACTCATATATATATATATATATATATATATATATATATATATATATATATATATATATCATATTAAAGTGTACCTGTCATCAACAAAAACTTTTTATATAATGTAGATAATACCATTATATGTATATTTGGAATATACATTGGTTAAAGAATGTGTATAGTTTTGTCCCTGCAGCTATTACATGCGTGTCTCTATGAGTCCAAATACAGGAAGTGAGGGTGGACAAGCAGGGTTCTGTGCAGTAAGAAAAAGCAGGACAGTGTGCACTGAGGCTCTATAACATGCTCTTGGCTCATACATCAGGATGATTGACAAGCCAGGAGTCTGCACAGAGCCCTGCTTGTCCTGCCCTCACTTCCTGTATTTGGTCTCCTCACAGAGACACACAGACAATAGCTGCAGGGACAGCATTTTTTCACCCAAAAATATACACAATTTTGTCATCAATGTATATTTCAAATGTACATATAATGGTATTATCTACATTATATAAAAAAAATGTTGTTGACGACAGGTACACTTTAAAGGTTCCCAATTGAATCAGTCTGGATATGTGTATATATATATATATATATATATATATATATATATATATATATAATAGAAGGGGCTGCAGCACTCCAAGTAGTGAAGAAATGTAGTCGCTTAATTCCTTCATAATACACAGGTGCAACGTCTCAGCTGCCGCGGCAGCCATTTTCATGCATTAGCTGTGCACCTGTGTATTAAGATGGAATAAAGCGACTACATTTCTTCACAACTTAGAGTGCTGCAGCCCCCTCTATCCTTTGGACGGCTTCTGACCTGAGCCCATCTGGCTGTGTGCACCATTTATATTTATGTGCCTGACGTGCTGCTCGATCCACTGTCTGCTATATGTGTATATTTACAAAAAAATTCCCTTTCTTGCAGATCTCAAAACTATTGACCTAATATTAGTTGGTTTTATCTCCACTATCTGAATGACTCTTTATCAGTTCAAAAACACCCACCTCTTCCTTTCTCACTTCTGCGTCTTGCATCTTCTTTCTCATGAGAATCCTCTTTACGCTTCTCACTCATCAGGGAGCCCTTTTTTTGTTTAGACCAAACCAAGATTATGGCCCTCATTTACTATTCTAAACCCGACCTCTTTTGTCGGGGTTTTTTGAAATTTTTTACCGACGGACCCGATGTGGATTCTCCCAAACCCGAAAAAGGGGCTCTGAGCTTTCCCACGTATTTATAAAGGTTTCCAACCCGAATTTGTTGAATTGTTGTGGATTTTTTCCCGACAGCTCAGAGGAGTTGGAAACCAAAACCAACAAAACCCACGTGCGACAAACAGGATGCGACATAATAATAAATATCAGGGGAAAAAAGCAATCGGGTAAGAAAGCAACATAGACTTACAACCCGATTTTCTTAGTAAATGAGGGCCTATATCTGCTTCATAGGGTTTACTTCAAAAAGATTTAAAATGGTTTAAAAAGATTAAATGTGAGTACCTGGCCTTTCAAGCCAGAATGTGGAAATTTGGGTCTACCAAGAGCAAAGAGGCCCAAATACACCAATAAAGTAAACATATGTATGGCTATTTTTTACTGAATCTATGCCATTATCATTGTACACAAATGTCATATTATCAGTGCATTCTACTAGGATCCCACAAGACTTTTCATAGCAGCCAGTGTTTACAAATCAGCTTCAAATAGAGCTGTCCTCAGCTGGCCCCTTAGAGACAACTACTATATCAGAACACGGGCTCACCGGAGGGTTAACTAGTACTATGGAGGGCTAATGTTAAGATGCTCAACAGTTAGGCAATTCAGGAGCATAAGCACAGATTCAACTGTAGTTCTTGAGAGTATTAAGTAGATGCCACCTAATGCACCCATAGTGGAAATCAAATAGAATGCTCACTTTTGGTTGTTGATTTAACCATTTCCTCTGACATCAAAGACAAATGTAAAAAAAAAGAGGAACACAACAAGGTGTTCTAAGTTCCGATGTTTAGAGTACTTAAAAGGTAAGACAATATTCACTCCCCTTTTCACGTTGTGTTTTGAGCACAAGACCACCTTGCGCTTTGCACATAACAATGCCTAGATATATGGCCAGGGGTTTCCTATATCTAACTGTTCCCAAGAGCCTGGAGTGGTGTTAAAAAGCAGAGGAGAATTTCTAGGAGAGTCCCAACCATCAGAGGAAGAAACGGGCTTAGCTTCATGGTGCTCCCCGCTAACGGAACGCCCATAGGTGTTTAATCTCAAATATTAGCATGTATGGCAGCTGTGCCAATTATTATTAACATAATAATTCATCCATTTCCTCTGACTTCTAAGAGATATGTTAAAAAGAGGAATACAACAAGGCGTTCTAAGTTCCGGTATTCATAGTACTTTAAAAAGATAATATATCTATGCATTTTTATATGCTAAGCGCAAGGTGGTGTTGTGCTCAAAACACAATGTGAAAAGGTGAGTGCATTTCGTCTTATCTCTTTAAGTACTCTGAATAATTAATTAGTGAGCCAGATTTTCCCCAATGACCAGATTTTCCCCAATTGAAATTGGGACAGAAGGTTGTTGGTTGGTTTGGCCTTAACAGAAGTTGTCGTAGTGAGACATTGAAGGGGTACTCCGCCACTAGACATCTTATCCCCGATCCAAAGATTGGGGATAAGAATTTTGATCACAGGGGTCCCGCCATCGGGGACCCCCACGATCTCAGCTGCAGCACCCCAGACATCCGGTGCACGGAGCAAACTTCGCTCCATACCGGATGACATCACGATCACACCCGCTCGTGACGTCATGGCCATGGCCCCTCAATGCAAGTCTCCCTTAGAATTGCATTGAGGGGGCGTGACCATGATGTCACGAGCAGGGTGCAGCGTGACATCACAAGCCACCGGCGCTGCACCTGATGCTCTAAATGAACACCGAGTAGAGCAGGGAGATCGTAGAGGTCCCCAGTGGTGGGATCCCAGCAATCAGACATCTTATCCCCTATCCTCTGGACAGGAGATAAGATGTTTAGGGGAAGAGTACCCCTTTAAGACATCCCCTGTTTATATACTCTATTATGGCATATGAATGTCAAAGAGTATTGAATATACTAGTTGGGATCTCCTATTAATTGTTCAAAAGGAGAGCCACAAACAAAGAGAAAAATGGCCCAGGCATATCATTATATAACATTGATGGTACTCCCTACTGTAACATTCTCCCTACTGTAGCTGCTGCAGGGGAAAGGCATGGATGGCTGCAGCTAAACAAGAGGCTGGAGAGAGGTCTTTTATTTTGTGGAATTTTTTCCATGACGTGCAAATGGGGTTTTGAAAAACGTGATTTGCATGCATAGGATATTTAGGACATTGGATTTGAGATTGATTTTACACAATGGGGGGGGGGGGGGATAGGATATATTATTGTCTGTGTAAATAGAGTTATTCCTTCTGCAGTTTGCCCGTACGTACATCATGTATACCCCCCCCCCCCCCCACATTTATTGACAAGGTGCACATTCTTAGATCTAAGAAGGTTTCAAAGTATTTTCCTTAAGACCATTTTAAGTTGTCACATTTACAAGTAGTTCTATGTTGCAAAACAATTTATCCCTTATCCAAAGGATAGGTGATAAGTATCTGATCTCTGGGGATCCAACCGCAGGGACCCCCCTCAATCTCCTGCCCAGCATCTCAGCTTTCCCCATGAACAAAGCTGTGCTGACCCCCCGCAAGAAGGGCGATTTGTGTAAAAACTTTTTCACACAGCTTACGGGGGTCCTGTAGTGGAAGAAATGCATCCCCTATCCAAAGGATAGAGGATAATTTTTTTGCACCACGGTACCCCTGTAAGCTGTGTGGAAAAGTTTTTACACAAATTGCCTTTTGCGCTAAGATTTGAGACAAATCTACACACACAAAATCTCTCCAAATACAACAATATATTTCCCCCAAAATCTGTAGAAAATTGTTGTAAAATCCCATTCGACTTGATTCGAATCTACAGCTGCCAAAAGTATTATTGGGGTTTATTAATTTGGCCAATTGGCTAAATAATTGATTTGAAAACTTTACTGTAAATCTTGTTTTGCTCATTTTTATTTGTGTTAATGCTCTTACAGTTTTTTTGAGGTAACAATACTCTCCGCTTGTTGTGCTAAGATAATTTTATCTAATGAGAATGATTTCTCAGTAATTACCCTTATGTTGTCTTGATGAACATCGATTTCCTAACTTAATGGGGTACTCCGTTGGAATTTTTTTTTTTTAAACAACTGGTACCAGAAAGTTAAACAGATTTGCAAATGACTTCTATTAAAAAATACTGTGTTTGTCCTTCCAGTATTTATTAGCCGCTGCATGCTAAAGAGTATATTCTTTTCTTTTTGAAGTTCTTTTTTGTCTTGTCCACATTGCTCTCTGCTGACCCCTGATGCCCATATCAGGAACTGTCCAGAGGAGGAGAAAATCCCCATAGCAAACCTATGCTCTGGTCTGGACAGTTCCTGACACGAAGAAATAAAGACAAAAAAGACAACCTTAAAGTAGAAGAATTGCGCATATCACCCCTTGATTGGGGTACCAGATAGAGTTGGATGAGCTGCCGAGCCTGATGGTCACAGGAGCGTGTCAACGCCCTGTAGAAACTGGAATACTTGTGAGAAAAAAGACCAATGGATCCAGGCGCTGCTCTATCCAGGTATACACAGGATGCAGGTAAGTGTTCTTAATCAAGCAATTTTATTGAACACAAAACAACAAAACGATCATGATGCGTTTTGGGGTAAATTCCCCTTCCTCAGATGATCATCTGAGTAAGGGGAATTTACCCCGAAACGCGTCATGATCCTTTTGTTGTTTTGTGTTCAATAAAATTGCTTGATTAAGAACACTTACCTGCATCCTGTGTATACCTGGATAGAGCAGCGCCTGGATCCATTGGTCTTTTTTCTCACAAGTATTCCAGTTCCTGACACGGACAGTGGTGGCAGTAGCGAGCACTCTGGACTAGACAAAAAATCTATTCAAAAAGAAAAGAATTTCCTTTGTAGCATACGGCTGCTTAAAAGTATTGGAAGGATTAAGATTTTTAAATACAAGTAATTTACAAATCTGCTTAACTTTCTGGCAACAGTTCATAAAAAAAATATAAAAAAAAAAAAAAAGTTTTAGACCGGAGTACCCCTTATAGCTCCATAATAATTAATTCTTAAAGACATGGCAGAAATAACCTGACCTTTCCATTTTGACTTTTCTTCCTACTATGTATAACCACATTTTCCCTGTATTTATGCTCTACTTCCTTTAATGGTATTCTGAGGTCCTTCTATTACAAGGAACTTGTCACCTCTGTCTATCACACATATTGAAGCCTATTGTTGTAATTGGATTCTAGGTCTAAGCAGAAACTGAGACTCTGCTTCTGTCGCATGACTCTAATGAAGGTCCTACAGGGCCAACCATGATTATTCTACCTCTGTCAGTGAAGAAACCTTCTTGTAATAAATTGTCACCCAGAAGAAGTGGTGATGCCCCTGGTGTCTTCAAGGATCCATAATTATCGTACTTGTTACCAGTGAATGATAGTTCAGGATCTAATATTTTTGTGACTATTAGAGCTTAAATGGCCAACAATATTTTATCAAACTTTGCATAAATCAATAAAACAAGCAAATGTGAGAAACCTTGTATATATGTATCTTGAAAAATCAACAAGGTTGGGGGGCTCACACAATATAATATATACCGAGGTACTTGTAATACACATACCCTACGTGCCGGCAGATACAATATAATAAAAAGAAGGAACAGACAGACCTCTAGGTATATATAGGTGATGAAATGGATTTGTGTGCAAAATGTGGACTAGGTAAAGTGAGTGCAAATGTGGTGTAGAAAAATTATAAAATATATATACAGTACAGACGAAATGTTTGGAAACACCTTCTCATTCAGAGTTTTCTTTAATTTCATTACTATGAAAATTGTAGATTCAAACTGAAAGCATCAAAACTATGAATTAACACATGTGGAATTATATACATAACAAAAAAGTGTGAAACAACTGAAAATATGTCATATTCTAGGTTCTTCAAAGTAGCCACCTTTTGCTTTGATTACTGCTTAGCACACTTATTCTCTTGATGAGCTTCAAGAGGTAGTCACCTGAAATGGTCTTCAAACAGTCTTGAAGGAGTTCCCAGAGATGCCTAGTACTTGTTGGCCCTTTTTGCCTTCACTCTGGGGTCCAGCTCACCCCAAACCATCTCAATTGGGTTCAGGTCCGGTGACTGTAGAGGCCAGGTCATCTGGCGCAGCACCCCATTACTCTCCTTCTTGGTCAAATAGCCCTTACACAGCCTGGAGGTGTGTTTGGGGTCATTGTCCTGTTTAAAAATAAATGATGGTCCAACTAAATGCAAACCGGATGGAATAGCATGCAGCTGCAAGATGCTGTGGCAGCCATGCTGGTTCAGTATGCCTTCAATTTTGAATAAATCCCCAACAGTGTCACCAGCAAAGCACCCCCACACCATCACACCTCCTCCTCCACACCAGCACACCTGTGAAGTGAAAACCATTCCTGGTGACTACCTCTTGAAGCTCAACAGGAGAATGCCAAGAGTGTGCAAAGCAGTAATCAAAGCAAAAGGTGGCTACTTTGAAGAACCTAGAATATGACATATTTTCAGTTGTTTCACAATTTTTTGTTATGTATATAATTCCACATGTGTTAATTTATAGTTTTGATGCCTTTAGTGTGAATCTACAATTTTCATAGTCATGAAAATAAAGAAAACTCTGAATGAGAGGGTGTGTCCAAACTTTTGGTCTGTAATATATATATATATATATATATATATATATATATATATATATATAAAATTGAAAATATATAATGTAAAAAAATATAATGAATGGATGATGTAAAATAGGTGAGAGAGGTGAAGAGATATAAAAATGTATAATTAGTAAAGCTGGTTTAAACAAGTAAGTTCAAATTTATTACTATTAAAATATTTCATAACGTATAAGTCCAAGCAGGGCCCTTGCTGTGGACTGTAGGCATAAATATAACAATTAAAAAACAGGTATAAGTAGATGGAAATAATAGTACAATAAAATAATTTATAGTTAATACTGCCACCTGTGAGTTGGTTGGAAAAGCCGTTAATTGTATCCAAGTTATCAGTAGTTTTAGGCAGATAGTGGATAGTTCAATAGTTAGTAGCAAGTTTGTAACCAATGAGCACCGATATTGAGGCAAGTTTGAGACAACTTTGTATCAAGAGGTAAATGCTGTGCACCAGTCACCACACCGCTTGCAGGCTTCTCCGGGATGATCAGACCTCGCTGCTGGGGACTGGCACAGCTGTGTGTCCACAAACAGCTCAATGTCATCTAGTGTTTTATAAGACAGACAAGTGCAACCTCAGCTCAACCCAGGAGGAATGCCAACTGCAGGGATGGTACATGCAGATAAGGTAGGTTTTGAAGTGCCAGAGCTGGTCACAGTTTCAAGCAGTCCCATAAGCTCATTCCTGCTGCATAGTGCATGGGGGGGGGGGGGGGGGGGGGGGGGGCAGGCAGTGTAGATTTTTACAGGTACTTAGCACTCACAGTCCACTTACTCTTTGCTTTACAAAATTGAGACAGGTCAAACAGGTTTTATCTGTGCAGGTATCCTGACCCTGTAAGTTTTCTGGATACCCTGTATGCCCAAAGTTGCGGAATGCTAACAATTGAGTTGTAGTTCTCTTTATCAATCTTGACAAGGACTAGCCTAAAAACCCAGATCCAAGGTGCCAGTAAGGCACTTGTATAGCTTCTCCTTACTAGCCTAAAAAGATGTAGTACTCTCGATTACTGGTAGAAATGTGTAGGAATGTGTAGGAAATGTGTAGAAAGTAAAACCCCCTTGACTCCTAGCAGTCTTGCGAGTTATCCTCTTTAGATATGAACTGGAGAAGCTGGACAAACTCTCTTAATACATCATGACAACAGTGCATTCACTGATAATGCAAATAATATATAGACAGAATAAGATGCAAAAAGGTATACAAGTGCAAAAATAGGCATGGCATTTCCAACATAGAAAAAAAAAACACACAGCCTTCCAAAAACATACAGTGGGAAACTGCTCATGCAGCTCACTGAGAGATACGATTTTTTCAGTCCATACAAGTCTTTGGAAAATGGAGGTGCACCAAGGGTGTTGGGAGGGGGAATTAGGTCAGAGAGCAGTGACAGACAGAAAAACACAGAAGACTACAAAGCTGTATTTACTGCTAAGAGCTGAAGACACCATTAGATGGTTGTTAGGATATAAAAACATATTAGGGGAGATATATCAAAACTTGTGCTGAGAAAAAGTTGACCAGTTGCCAATAGCAACCAATCAGATGACGTCTTTTATTTTTTCAGAGGCCTTGTTAAAAATGAAAGAATAAATCTGATTGGATGCTATAGGCAAACTGGTTAACTTTTCCTGTCCAATGGTTTTGATAAATCTCCCCACAATGTATCTTTCCTGGAGCTGATGGTGGCTGCAAAACTTATAAAATTGCTATGTGTTTTTCTATTCTTGGATAACCCCTTTAACTAGTATAAGTTGTCCTAGGATTCACATACATTTTCGTACAGTCTGTAGACCTCCTTTAGTACAGAGCCTCTGTACCACTCTTTGAGTACAAGGACAATTCTTTTACAGGAGAATACAAAGTGCAACAAAATATGACACCATTTCTTTTTCATAGATTTGCATGATAAAAAATAAACATGATGACGTACAGAGATACAGTAAATGTCTCATGCACCTCTGTGGGAGCTCCATAGAAAAGAGAGATTTAACACTGCAGCCAAACAAGTGCTCATACAAATGATAAAGCTGTGTCCATGGACTCTGCATGGTGGAACATGTAGTCCCTCCATAATAAGCACTCCATGTGCCAACATTTGGTATCTCCACGTGTCTCGTATTTGCTAAAGAGACAATTCTATTTCAACAAATATCACCACATATGAACCTATTGATTCAGTCTGATCGCCACATAGGTTTCTTCTTAAGGGAAAATTGACTCATGCCTTATGTGTTTCGGTGCTTCCTCTGGATCGATAGAAAAAACAATACAATAACTAAATAGAGAAGCAAAGCTGGGCACAGTACACACCTCTATCCTAATAAGCTTAAATGGGCACTGTCAGAAACAAAAACTTTTGATATGTTGTAAACCAATAGGTTTTGCAATTGCTTTCATTAGAACATTTTCAGTATTTCATACTGAAAAAGCCAGTCAAACAACTGCCCCCCCTGCCTGCTTGGACAGATACTAGTCCTGCTGTGTCCATGCATCATCATCTATGTCATGGACACACTTCTTTGATTGACAGCTGTGAGTGCAGGGCTAACACCTGGAGGAAAAATCCTCCCACTCTCAGCTTGTGTCCCGCTACTGTCAGTGAGGACAAGCTGGGAGTTGTAGTTTTGCTAATGCTAGGGGAGATGTGAGCAGACAGCATACTGAGAAGGGCGGAGACCTGCACAGTGAGGCCACGCCCCCTCCCTTTGAGAGGAATTCAGACCAGTGAGCTAAATTAAAAGTGTAATAAAAAAAAAAATAAAGGTGCTAGACACATCAAAATTAGATGCACATGGTCAGGATTAGGTACTGAATGATATATATAAAAAAATTTGGGGGGGGGGGATCTGACAGGTACACTTTAAAGCACAACTGTCATGAGTTTTTTGCCCTCAGACTACTATAATGTTGTTACAGATGTCCATAACGTGAGTGTAACCACACCTTTATTGCTTTTCCTCCTTCTTTTATAACTTGTAAAATACATTTATCCAGTGGTCAGGCACAATCTGATAGGTGTGGCTTGGGGTTTTCAAAGCCCTGCCGCCACCACGCCTATCCTCTCCTTTCAGCACTGGGATCTCTGTGTAGTAAGACACAGAGCATGCGCCCCTCTTGATGTGCGCTCGACACCGCCCTGCATTGACAGAGCGAACGCTAACTCCTGCTGCCTATGCACTCCCTGCGCAGGTGCAGTACTAGAGGAAGGGAAGATCGCATGCACTGCGTCTTACTACACAGCGGTGAAAAGAGAGGATAGGCGTGGTGGCAGGGCTTTGCGAATCCCAAGCCACACCTATCCGACTGTGCCTGACCGCTGGATAAATTTATTTTATAAGTTATAAAAGAAGGAAGAAAAACGATAAAGGTATGGTTACACTCACATTATGGACATCTATAACAACATTGTAGTAGTCTGGGGGGCTATAAACTCATGACAATTGTGCTTTGAGAATGGAAGCAGCCAAAAACAATCCACTCAGGTGGAGCTACACAGGAAGTAGAGTTCATATACAAAGTATCTCAAAGAAAGATGAAGGGAGCACTCACCCTATAGGTACAGCAGGACTTTATTCCATGATGGCTACAGCAGTAGGCAACATCAAAAGTGTGCAGAGACACACAGTCAGGAACGTCTCACCGCCACTCAGGTGCTGCTACATGGCAAGCAGAGTTCATATACAAAGTATCTCAAATATAGATGAACGGAGCACTCACCCTACAGGAACAGGACTTTATTCCCAGACACTTCTCTGTGTGCAGAGACACACAGGCAGGAACATCTCACCGCCCGTGGCGGTGAGACGTTCCTGCCTGTGTGTCTCTGCAGCCCTTTGATGTTGCCTACTGCTGTAGCCATCATGGAGTAAAGTCCTAGTGTACCTGTATGGTGAGTGCCCCGTTCATCTTTCTATGAGATACTTTGTATACAAACAGTACAATGCAGGCGCTAATAATGAAAGCCTGAATTCTGAGACCAAGAGAGTTTATTATTCTAGCAATTAGTTCTGATGATGTGTCCTTGTTTGTTTTACTATCAAGCCTAGCCGACATCACGTTAACCCAAACCGCCAAGGGTTAAGTCTTAGGGTTACCGCTTCCATAGTTCCAATCAAATTGTTCTGAAGATTGCTCCATATTAAGTCTGTCTGTAGGTAAACACATTTAAAATGCAAATTAATATTATTTATATGCAAATTGTGTGACTTTAATTGGATGATTCCCGATTACCCCAAGAAAAGTAAGAATGATTGAGTTTGTAGCCAGATAGGTCTGCAGGTCTCCAAGCACTTCATATACCGCATTACCCACCACATCTTCTTATAAAACGGAAGACAGAATCTGTATTGAATGAAATTAGTGTCATCTCATCCTGTCCCCAGAGCCTTATTCCTAACAGAATGTGCAGGTAGCTCACAGAATCCAATAATCCATCGCAATAAGCTATTTATGGGAGACTTTTCAACCTAACGTGCCCTGAAAGAAATGCTTCCTTTCCCATTGTTTGTCTTTAGGACTTACCAATGACTTGTCCTTTTCCGAATGAATAATGGAAATATATTCTGTGTAACCTTGGTAACACTAAAAAGGAAAAAAAAAGGAAAAGACAAATAAAAAAAGGAAAAGTTTTTGTGACTAATAAATATAACATGAATAGTGTCTCAAAAGGAATTGTTTCCCTGTGTAAAGATGGTGCCGAAGTAAAGTCTGTTTAAGACTTCTTTCACACTGCCGTTAGCAGATGGCAGTGTGATGGCTGTCAGGAGATCACGGGGAAAAAGTGAAAGAAAAATTACTGCTTGTGCCATCTTTTTCTCCCACTATTCCTGACAAAAAATAACGGTGCCCGGTGGTCTTCACAATAGTAAATGGGAGCCGCCGGGACCCGTTGTTGCATGTTGCTCCCTGTCATAATAACGGCTGATAAAGTCACACAAAAAAATAAGACTTTAACATTCTCGAAAGGGAGCAAAGGCATCTTGTATCGGGCCTAAAGGGGTAGATTTATGCTGCTCGAACTATACGTAGCATCAAATCCCAAGAGGTTCACTAAGGTGTGCCAGTAGTGTATATGCTCTATAGTCACACATTTTTGCTCAGAAGTGGCGATATTGCTAAAATATTGCCATTTCTGCACAAAAATGTGTAACTTTTTAAGTATGCATGCTGCTCACGCCAAGGGAAGATGGAGGCTGGAAGGGAGATCTGTCTTGCATGGAGGGTCGTGTCCTCTTCACATGTGACTTTAGGGCTAACTTGTGACACTTAAAGTTGCAGAAATAGACACATATGGGGTATATGTATGCAAAGGGCGGAAGGGCCACAGAGTTGCTGGATTTACTAATGGGCATGCAACTCTTAGTAAATCCAGTGGAGACAAAATGGATGGAGCTAAACTTACGTGCGGCACACCAAAATGCTGACCCCCTTAGTTTTAAAGTGAGCTGTGGCAACAGGGAAGTGTCTGGGAGTTGTTATGTGCAGTGACCCCCCACCTGGCCTGCCTAGGTGTGATTGACATAAGTGTATATGGAGAGATCTGTCAATTGAGCCAAGCAGGGCTGGGAGGGGGAATCAGAGTGGACCGCCTCCCAGACACTATCCTCTTGCCACAGATGGGTTTATACTCTTTATTTTTTAAAGTAAAACAGTGAAATAGCAACAACATATTTTGAAGCACTAAAGTTTAAAATATAAGTCAAAGACTCTTTACAGAGCCTTGGATATTCACCAAACCCAAAACACCCATCTGTAGACAACACTGTTTAGGGGCCTTGATCCACAAAGCAATCTCCTTGAAGTAGTGGTTAGTGAGGACATTTTTTAATCATAGTGTTGTATCACTTACAGCGGGGCAAAAAAGTATTTAGTCAGCCACCAATTGTGCAAGTTCTCCCACTTAGAAAGATGAGAGAGGCCTGTAATTTTCATCATAGGTATACTTCAATTATAACATAATGAGAAAAAAAAAATCCATAAAATCACATTGTCTGATTTTTTAAGAATTTATTTGCAAATAATGGTGGAAAATAAGTATATGGTCACCTACAAACAAGCAAGATTTCTAGCTCTCACAGACCTGTAACTTCTTCTTTAAGAGTCTCGTCTGTCCTCCACTTGTTACCTGTATTAATGGAACCTGTTTGAACTTGTTATCAGTATAAAAGACACCTGTCCACAAGCTCACACAGTCACACTCCAAACTCCACTATGGTCAAGACCAAAGATTTGTCGAAGGACACCAGAAACAAAATTGTAGACCTGCACCAGGCTGGGAAGACTGAATCTGCAATAGACGAGCAGCTTGGTGTGAAGAAATCAACTGTGGGAGCAATTACTGGATCTGGGGCTTCACGCAAGATCTCATCGGTGATCGGGACCTAGTGAATGACCTGCAGAGAGCTGGGAGCAAAGTAGTAAAGGCTATCATCAGTACCACACTATGCTGCCAGGGACTCAAATCATGCAGTGCCAGACGTGTCCCCCTGCTTAAGCCAGTACATGTCTGGGCCCGTCTTAAGTTTGCTAGAGAGCATTTGGATGATCCAGAAGAGGATTGGGAGAATGTCATATGGTCAGATGAAACCAGAGTAGAACTTTTTGGTAAAAACTCAACTTATCATGTTTGGAGGAGAAAGAATGCTGAGTTGCATCCAAAGAACACCATACCCACCGTGAAGTATGGGGGGGGGGGGACATCCTACTTTGGGGCTGTTTTCTTCAAAGGGACCAGTACAACTAATCCGTGTAAAGGAAAGAATGAATGGGCCCATATATTGTGAGATTTTGAGTGAAAACCTCTTTCCATCAGCAAGAGAATGGAAAGGACTAGCTTCAATGGAGAGAAACGGATTACACGGTGCTGACCAACCAGGAGGATAAAGGTGGACTTTAATAACCATGCATAGATTCTTCAGCTTCTTTGATACCTGAAGAAGCTGTGCATGTGCAGCGAAACGTGTTGCATCTTGGTTATTAAAGGGGTACTCCGCCCCTAGACATCTTATCCCCTATGCAAAGTATAGGGGATAAGATGTCAGATCGCCAGGGTCCTGCTGCTGGGGATCCCCGGGATCGCTGCTGTGGCACCGCGCTATCATTACTACACAGAGCGAGTTCGCTCTGTGTGTAATGACGGGCGATACAGGGGATGGAGCAGCGTGATGTCATGGCTCCTCCCCTCGTGATATCACGGCCCGCCCCCTTAATGCAAGTCTATGGCAGGGGGCGTGAGGACCGCCACACCCTCTCCCATAGACTTATATTGAGGGGGCGGACCGTGACATCATGAGGGGCGGAGCCGTCATGTAAGGATGCTACAGCCCCTGTATTGCCCATCATTACGCGCAGAGCGAACTCGCTCTGTGCAGTAATGCTAGCGCGGTGCCGCAGCGGCGATCCCGGGGGTCCCCAGCAGCGGGACCCCGGCAATCTGATATCTTATCCCCTATCCTTTGAATAGGGGATAAGATGTCTAGGGGCGGAGTATCCCTTTAAAGTCCACTTTTATCCTCCTTATCGTGTCCTGGCCGGTCAGCGCCGTTTGAGCCGTTTCTCTCCATTGAAGCCAGTCGTTTCCATTCACCTGTTATCATTCACCGGAGGGCAGCAGACGACCTGTCATCTATTGTGTATTCAACATTGTTGTATATGATCTTACACAACCACCCAGGGTTAGCAGTCATCTAATCCTTCTCTCACACCGGGTATTATCAGTATTAAATATATAGAAAAATTGGGGCTCAGAGTCAAGAATATTAGATACAAATTAATTTATTGATAATAAGATATTTGTACTTATTGTGTCTTTTGACCCACAGGGCTCTTGTGGGTCAGCAGAAATACACTGTAATATTAAATAGTCTATACATAAAATATTCAATGCATAAAATATGGCAAATAATTATTTAAAACTAATAAAACACATAAAATGAAAAAACTTTAAAATTATTTGCAAAGTGTCCACACAGTCTGTAGAAATAATGCTGTGAATAAATATCTCAGTTGCGGCAATAAATCCAGATGATTTAACTTCAATTATGGTGTCTGTAGATATTTCTTCATATTATTAGTATTACCCTATAGAGCGCTTGTTCTTTCATTTCCATCAGCAACGGCATTGAAGATGAAACGTGGCTGGGTCTTTCAGCATGACAATGATCCCAAACACACAGCCCAGGCAATGAAGGAGTGGCTTTGTAAGAAGCATTTCAAGGTCCTGGAGTGGCTTAGCCAGTCTCCAAATCTCAACCGCATAGAAAACCTTTGGAGAGAGTTGAAAGTCCGTGTTGCCCAGTGACAGCCCAAAAACATTACTGCTCTAGAAGAGATCTGCATTGAGGAATGGACCAAAATACCAGCAACAGTGTGTGAAAACCTTGTGAAGACTTACAGAAAATGTTTGACCTCTGTCATTGCCAACAAAAGGCATATAACAAAATATTGAGATGAACTTTTGTTATTGACCAAATCCTTATTTTCCACCACATTTTGCAAATAAATTCTTAAAAAATCAGACAATGTGATTTCATGGATTTTTTTTCTCATGATGTCTTAGTTGAGGTATACCTATGATGAAAATTACAGGCGCCTCTAATCTAGGGAGAACCTGCACAATTGGTGGCTGACTAAAAAACTTTTTTGCCCCACTGTATGTCACATGACAAACTTAAATCTCATTATCCACCATTTACTGTATCACAACTCAGTGTCCATACAAATTAACTCTCATTCCTGCTGTGTCATAATAGGTCTACAATCTTGTCTTTGATATCATTGGACAAATATTTGGTCTTAGTCATGGTGGAGAGTTTGAAATCAGATTGAATAATTGCTTCTGTTTCCCAGTTGTCTTTTATACAGGTAACAAGCTGTGATTATAAGCACGCTCTAAAAGGGAGTTCTCCTAATTTCATCTTGTTACCAGTATAAAGTCACCTGTCCACAGAAACAATCAGTCAATCAGATTCCAAACTTTCCACCGTGGCCAAGACCAAATATTTGTCCAATGATGCCAGGGACAAGATTGTAGACCTACACAAGGCTGGAATAGGCTACAAGACAAGCGCCAAGCAGCTTGGGGAGAAGTTTGTGTGATTATTCACAAATGAAAGAAACACAAAATTACAGTGAGGAATCACCATAGAACTACATGGCAGGATCTTGTCAATGATCTCAAGGCAGCTGGGATCATAGTTACCAAGAAAACAATTGGTAACACACTGCACGATGTTTAGGCCTGTCTGAATATTGCCAACGAACCGCTAAATAATTGGAATCTGATTGCTTCTGTGGACAGGTGTTATTTATACAGATAAAAAGCTGAGATAAGGAGCACTCCGTTTATGAGAGTGCTCCTAATCTCAGCTTGTTACCTGTATAAAGACACCTTGAAGACAGAAATCTAGCTGATTGATAAGGGATCAAATACTTATTTTATTTGAAAAATACAAATCAATTCCTAACTTATTTAAAATGCATATTTCTGTATTTTTTTTTGTTTTTGTTCTGTATTTTACTGTTCAAATAAACCGACCATTAAAATAATAGACTAATAATTTTCTTTGTCAGTGGACAAATGTACCAAATCAGTCGGGGAGCAAGTACTCTTTCCTTTACAGTACATTCCTAGAAAGACTACACAGACATGTCACCCACCCAACCACAACTCCCACTGGTGGGTGTCTCACTGATCCTATGTAGAGGTAATTTATGATAAAAGCTGGAAAAGGCTGATCTAGAGGTAAGATGAATGTTAAATATTTGTTGACAATATAATTGAAATCATGGATGTGATGTAGTATAACAATCCAAATCTACTCTTTTACCATAATCTTCATCATTTTCTGCTACATGAGAAATAGTTTATATATTTTCGACACCTTCCCGATTCTTCTATATACGGAAGTTTTTGAAGCATGGAGCACCGTCTGTTTTGTGCTATGTTTGCTCGGCACACAGGCTTAATATGCCAATCCATTTAGTCCTACAGCTGTTAATGTTTGCTCGCAAGGACAGATCCTGATTGATGCTGCACAGAGATGCACTGTGGCTCTTAGTCCCCACTCACACATCGCACCTACAAATGTTTATTTAGTTCTACATTAAATTAGGTGCAGTAATTAACTTCACACTTTTGGCAGCGAGGACTAATAGTATAAATGGCTAAGTACTCTTCTTTTTTTTCATTAACGGTCCATAAATTTATAGGGAAGCGTGATCTAATTACATGTGGACACCAATCCATCATTTCTGAAGCACAAGAACCAATTAAAGTTACAACAAAGGTCGCAACGTATGGAACATCATATATCAAAAGTTGTACGTAAATAGGGTTTCAATAGCTTAAGAAGTCATCCAATACTGTCAGAAAAGTTCAGAGAGACAGAAATACACAATAATTTATCACAAGGCATAGATATATATAACTAGAAAACACTGTGCAGTGCTGGATTTCCCTATAGGCACGGTAGGCTTATGCCTTTTAAGGGGTTTGCGCATTAATACAATTTTACCTCATAAATTTTTTATGCGAGCCACCAAAGATGAACAAACACTGGACTCGGCTATGTCAGGCAGTTCCCAAGGAGAATGTATGAAGCATCAGTGCGCATGTTTGACCATGCACCGCATTCTTAGGGGAGACGCTCCGTTCTCAGGAATGACTATGTTCATATCCTAGATAACGTGGGGGATTTCAGTCAGAGACACCATCAGGGCAGTACTGGCGGTACTGTCGTCAGGGGCCTGGGAAAATTAAACATAAAAAGTGTCTCCTTGCTGCTGGCTCTGCCCCATCCCCCTGTACTCTCTGGGGACCCAAAAATTCTGATCGCAGCCCTGGTCCCAACAGTTGAACGGCCACAATATAGTTAGCCCCTATCCCGAAGATAGATAACTTGCATTCATGGATGAACTTCTTTAAACAGCCCCAGAGAAAGAGCCCCTGCAGAAAGGAACATTTACATATGAATATACTAAATAATATATATCCATCAAATGTATCCATCAAATACTCCTCCTCAGCTGCTGATTAGCCTGGGCCTGTAACTCCTAACTGACCAGAGCCCCGCATGCAAAGCCTGGCGAGGTGCGATCATTACAATTGGTCTCTACAGCTATTGAGTCAGCAGAACATAGGTGACTTTTATGCATTGTTAGGAATCACGGCAGGTGGACAGCAGGTGGTGGATCCTCTGGGCCTGTGTGGATGGAGACTTGAGCCATGCCAGGGAGCGGAGTCTAAGGTGCCACTGGTTTTCACCAGAGCCTGCCGCAAAGTGGGATGGTCTTGCTGCGGCAGGTGGCATCCAGGTCGCTACCTCCGGCACGACTCATCCACACAGGTAGCTGGGGGGTGGCGTGGCACGGGAGGTGACAGGCAGTACGTGGCAAGAAGGCAGAAGGTCAGGCAGGAACATAGGTGCAAGGAAGGTAGGGTAACTAGGAACAGAGTCACAGTAACAGGAGCACAGGAACACAGGACTTCACTATGGCAAATACAACCAACGATCCGGCAATGAAGCAAGGGAGGAGCAGGAATATATGGACCAGGGGACAGGTGTGATCTCTTTAATTAATTGGGCACTGGCCCTTTAAGAAACAGAGCTCCAGCGCACGCACCCTAGAAGGCGGAGGCACGTGCACCAGAAGTGCGAGGACAGGGACACAGTGAGGCAGTGGCTGAGGGAGGTGAGTGATGGCCTGGGATTCGCATGCGGGCGTGTCCTGCGATGCGGATCCCAGGCCCGCCGGCAACAGAGACATGACAGGGCGCTCACGGCCAGCGTGTCTGGCCAGAGCGCGGCTGTTACCTGCATTTTGCGCTTCAGCACTTGGTGACCCCTCTCTGTAGCTTAAAGGGCTACTCTGCTGCTCAGCGTTTGGAGCAAACTGTTCCGAACGCTGGAGCCAGCGCCGGGAGCTTGTGATGTCATAGACCCACCCCCTCATGATGTCACACCCCGCTCCCTCAATGCAAGTCTATGGGAGGACAGTTTGTTCCAAACGCTGAGCAGCGGAATACCCCCTTCAAAATGTTCTTCACATTGTGTTTGAGTTGCTGTGGTTCCTAAATGTTTCCACTTCTCTAATACCACTCACAGCTGATAGTGGATGATCTAGGAGGGAAGAATTTTCATCAACTGACTTGTTGCAATGGTGGCTTCTATAGAATGACCCATTTTATCACAAATGTTTGTATAGTCAACTACATTGGTGGGGAATGGATTTTATACTCCTGTGACCATGAGACTGGACAAAATACCTGGATACAATGATTAAGTGCTGGGACCCAATACTCAGTGGCGTCTCCAGCATACATATTTAGGGGGGCACATGGGGGGACAGTGACAAAAGTGTGGGGGGGGGGCGCAATTTTAAAACGTGTGTGTGTATATATATATATATATATATATATATATATATATATATATAATTAAAAAAATTCAAAAAATGATTTTTGCAGACTCCCTCTGCAAACTGCACTCTCAGGTAGGTAAGGTAGCCGCACTCCTCGCTCCACTCATTCCCTCTGCTAACTAGATGATGTATAGCCGTACTGTCGGCTCCACTAGCTCCCTCTGCAAATTGCAATCTCAGGTAGGTAAGGTGTAGCCACACTGTCTGCTTACTCTGCTCCCCCTTTCTTGCTTAGGTCCCCCTAACTTGCTCTGCTCTCTTTTTCTGCTCTCAGATCCCCCTTACTTGCTCTGCTCTCAGGTCCCCCTTACTTGCTCTGCTTTCTGCCCCCCTCTACTTGCTCTGCTCCCCCTTACTTGCTCAGCCCCCTCCTTACTTGCTCAGCCCCCCTTACTTTCTCTGCTCCCCCTTACTTGCTCAGCCCCCTCCTTACTTGCTCAGCCTCCCCTTACTTGCTCAGCCCTCTGCTGCATTCCTTACTTGCTCAGCCTCCCTTGTTTGCTCAACACCCCCTTACTTGCTAAGCACCCCCCTATTAGCTCAGCCCCCCATAATTGCTCAGCCTTCCTTGTTTGCTCAACACGCCCTTACTTGCTAAGCACCCCCTTATTTGATCAGCCCCCCTATTAGCTCAGCCCCCCTTAACTGCTCAGCCTCCCCTGTTTGCTCAACACTCCCTTACTTGCCCAGCCCCCATACTTGCTCAGCCCCCTATTAGCTAAGCCTCCTCTTTTTTGCCCATATAGGGGGAGATTTATCAAAACCTGTCTAGAGGAAAAGTTGCTGAGTTGCTCATAGCAACCAATCAGATCGTTTCTTTCCTTTTTGAAAAGGCCTCTGAAAAATGAAAAAGCGATCTGATTGGTTGCTATGGGCAACTTATCAAGTTTTCCATTGGACAGGTTTTGAGAAATCTCCCCCATAATGTATGTAATCAGGGCTCAAGTCCTGCAGGAACACATGGGAATAAAGTACCTGCACTTTTTCCGCAGCAGGAACACTTGGAGGCCTTTATAATTCTCTTTCAACCGTTGTTTTTTTTTTTTTTTTTTTGTGTGTGTAGATTTGTCTCTATTTAGGGACAGCGCTGCACTTTAGCCTATTTTTTGCGCCTTTTTGATTTACACTTTATTTTAAAAAGTGTGTACAGACCAGCTGTTGAGGTTAGTCTTATGCAGTGGTAATGAATTTATCAACTGAGACTTTTTGTGAAAAGGCGCAAAAAAGGCACAAAGCCACTAATAAGTCTCTAAACTACACCAGTGCAGACTTAGCGTAGCTTTTTGGTGTATATGAAGAGAGAAATTTCAGAAAATATGTATCCTCTGCAAAATTTATCAAATGCCCTGCGACCATTTATTAAATTTGGTGGAGTAAAAACAAAAAAAAGAACAAAAAAATTAACTACATCACACATATCTTAGTAAATGTCCCCACTGTTCCCATTAGCAGGATCAGCCCTTGAGTGAAAATCACAATTCCCACACTTTTATTTCCCTGGACTTGACCCCTGTATGTGATAAATTTAAGGGGTACTCCGCTGCTAGACGTCTTATCCCCTATGAAAAGGATAGGAGACAAGTTGTATGATCGGTGGGTCCCCCCCACTGGGACCCTCCGCAATCTCCAGGCAGTACCCGGCATTCTGAACAAATGCCAGGTTCCGGTGGCAGTGGTCGTGATGTCATGCAACGCCCCCTAATGACGTCACACCACGCCCCCTCTCATAGACATGAATGGAGGGGTCCCCTCTGCTGGGACCCCCGCGATCAGACATCTTATCCCCCATCCTTTGGATAGGGTATAAGATGTCTAGCAGCGAAGTAACCCTTTAACCCCTTAAGGACGGACCCATTTTTTACATCAATGAACAGGCTTTTTTTTTTTTTGACATCTATCTCTTTAACCCCTTAAGGACGCAGGGCGTAAATGTACGTCCTGGTGCGGTGGTACTTAACGCACCAGGACGTACATTTACGTCCTGTGCATATCTGCGGGCATCGGAGCGATGCCCGTGTCATGCACGGCTGATCATGGCTGCTGATCGCAGCCAGGGACCCGCCGGCCATGGCCGCCATTAACCCCTCAGATGCCGGGATCAATACAGATCCTGGCATCTGCGGCAGTACGCGATTTCAATGAATGATCGGATCGCCCGCAGCGCTGCTGCGGGGATTCGATCATTCAGAACACCGCACGGAGGTCCCCTCACCTTCCTCCTTCCGGCTCCCAGCGTCTTCTTCTCTGGTCTGAGATCGAGCAGACCAGAGCAGAAGAGGACCGATAACACTGATCTGTTCTATGTCCTATACATAGAACAGATCAGTATTAGCAATCATAATATTGCTATGAATAGTCCCCTATGGGGACAATTGAAGTGTAAAAAAAAAATTTAAAGTAAAAGTAAAAAAAAAGTGAAAAATCCCCTCCCCCAATAAAAAAGTAAAACGTCCGTTTTTTCCTATTTTACCCCCAAAAAGCGTAAAAAATAAATTTAATAGACATATTTGGTATCACCGCATGCATAAATGTCCGAACTATTAAAATAAAATGTTAATGATTCCGTACGGTGAACGGCGTGAACGTAAAAAAAATTAAAAAGTCCAAAATTGCTACTTTTTTAATACATTTTATTTAAAAAAAATTATAAAAAATGTATTAAAAGTTTTTTATATGCAAATGTGGTATAAAAAAAAAGTACAGATCATGGCGCAAAAAATGAGCCCTCATACCGCCGCTTATACAGAAAAATAAAAAAGTTATAGGTCATCAAAATAAAGGGATTATAAACGTACTAATTTGGTTAAAAAGTTTGTGATTTTTTTAAGCACAACAATAATAGAAAAGTATGTAATAATGGGTATCATTTTAATCATATTGACCCTCAGAATAAAAAACACACGTCATTTTTACCGTAAATTGTACGGCGTGAAAACAAAACCTTCCAAAATTAGCAAAATTGCGTTTTTCTTTTTAATTTCCCCACAAAAATAGTGTTTTTTGGTTGCGCCATACATTTTATGATATAATGAGTGATGTAATTACAAAGGACAATGGGTCATGCAAAAAACAAGCCCTCATACTAGTCTGGCGATGAAAATATAAAAGAGTTTTAGAAGAGATTTTTAGAAGGCAAGGAGGAAAAAATGAAAACGTAAACATTTAATTGTCTAAGTCCTTAAGGCCAAAATGGGCTGAGTCCTTAAGGGGTTAAATGTTTATTACTTTAGAACGCTTTTTCTGAGCAGAGCAATTCTGAGATTTTTTTTCGTGACATATTGTACTTTATATAAGTTGAGCATTTTTGTTGACACATGCAGTATTTTTTGTGAAAAAACTTCAAAATATTGTGAAAAACTGGAAAATTTGTGGTGTTTTTTTATTTTTATGGTGTACACTGTGCGGTAAAAGTGATGTTATGTTTATTCTGTGGGTCAGTACGATTATGGCAATACCCATTTTATATGGCTTTCTATGTTCTTTTTCCTTTTCTGAGCAAAATTCTTTTTCTGCCATTCATTTTCCAACAGCTAATTTTTTTATTTTTCATACGACGCCATTGAATAATGGCTTATTTTTTGCGGGATGAGCTGTACTTTTTATTGGTATCATTTTTGCGACATGCTACCTTTTGATCTTTTTTATTCTGCTATTTGTACCAAAATTGGCGAATTTAGCGTTTTTTTTTACGGAGTTCACCGTGTGGGATAATTTACATTATAGTTTTATAGTGCAGATCATTACGGATGTGGCAATAACAATTATGTATATGATTTGTGTTTTTGATCTTCTTTGGTGGTAACACAGGGCTTTTATTGGGAAATTGGCTTTTTTTTTTTTTTACACTTCATACTTTTATTGAAGAACTTTTTATTTTCTTTTTTACACTTTTTACAGGTTATACTATGCTGCAATACATTTGTACTGCAGCCCAGTATGACCCGATCAGCTGCACACGGCACAGCCTGTGCAAACAAGCCTGTGGCTGGATCTCACAGGCTACCGTAGCAGGCAGACAGGAGGTCATGATCTGACCTTCTGCTGCTATGGCAACCACAGCGATCCGCGATCATGTTGGGGCACTGCCGTTGGTGAACAGGGGAACAGCGCTCCCCCTATCAACACCATAGTTGCCGTGATCAGGATTGATCACGGCATCTATGGGGTTAATGCTACCAGGAACAGCGTGTACGCGGCTGCGGCAGCTGTGGCAGCACTCCGGCTGTGATTGACAGCCGGGTCCCGCCGACGATCTCCTGCGCTGCCCGCAGCAGTGCCGGAGATCGTTATGACTTATGCATATGTCCCATCGCGCGAACGTGTCTGGTGCTGGGATGTATGCATACGTCATATAGCGGGAAGGGGTTAAGTAACATAGATGTGTCTCTTAAAATGCATAGTTGCGATGTATGAGTTCCAGTATCTCTTAAAGGGATATTCCAGGAATTATTTTTATTTGACTATGCTACAGGGTCTGTTAAGTTAGTGTAGTTCATAATATAGTGTCTGTACCTGTGTGTGACGGTTTTCTTACAATTCTTATGTGATTTTCACCCCAATATTTATTTTTACCAGCATACAAAATGACTGTTGTCTCAGATTTTTCCCAGCCGGCAATGCGGCAAAGACCTGACTCACTAGGCAGCTGATGACATGGAGCCTGTCTGATTCAATGGGTGGAGCGATCGCTTGGTGGGAGAGAGATAAATCTGCAACTAATGCAACAGCTGTAGGCACCCTGATTGAAAACCACAGGTCTTTTGAATGGATGCAGCTAATTTATGTTTCAATGGGTGGGGTGGCTGATGTGTGGGAGGGAGGAAATGGAATTATGGGATTTGTAGGCAAAGAAGAAAACTCAAACAGGAAATACCAGTTCACAAAAGCTAGCCACAGTGTTATGGTAATCTCACAACATAGCCATTTAGCCCCAAGACAAGAGCAGATCTGTCACGATGCCGGCTGGCAGGTAGTGGATCCTCTGTGCCAGAGAGGGATGGCGAGGACCGCGCTAGTGGACCGGTTCTAAGCCACTACAGGTTTTCCCCAGAGCCCGCCGCAAAGCGGGATGGTCTTGCTGCGGCGGTAGTGACCAGGTCGTATCCACTAGCAACGGCTCACCTCTCTGGCTGCTGAAGATAGGCGAGGTACAAGGGAGTAGGCAGAAGCAAAGTCGGACGTAGCAGAAGGTCGGGGGCAGGCGGCAAGATTCGTAGTCAGGGGAGATAGCAGGAGTTCTGGTACACTGGCTTTTAAACACACAAAACGCTTTCACAAGGCACGATGGCAACAAGATCCGGCAAGGAAGTGCAAGGGAGGAGGTTAGATATAGTCAGGGACCAGGTGGGAGCCAATTAAGCTAATTGGGCCAGGCACCAATCATTGGTGCACTGGCCCTTTAAGTCTCAGGGAGCTGGCGCGCGCGCGCCCTAGAGAGCGGAGCCGCGCGCGCCAGCACATGACCGCAGGAGACGGGAACGGGTAAGTGACCTGGGATGCGATTCGCGAGCGGGCGCGTCCCGCTGTGCGAATCGCATCCCCAACGGCCGAGACAGAGCAGCGCTCCCGGTCAGCGGGACTGACCGGGAAGCTGCAGGGAGAAAGACGCCGTGAGCGCTCCGGGGAAGAGCGGGGACCCGGAGCGCTAGGCGTAACAGTACCCCCCCCCTTAGGTCTCCCCTTTTTTTTGTCCGGTGACTGCCTCCCCTGGGATGAGGACACCGGGAAGGAATGTATGGTTTCCTCAATGGCAGGCAGTACAGCAGGAGTAGGAATGGGGAGGGATGGCAGAGGGCGAGACCTGGCACGGGGCAGTGTGACACCAGGACGAGGGTCATGAGGGGACACAGAGGTTTGCCTGATGGGACTGGGAGGGGGGGAGAGGCATTTCCTGTGGCAGGCAGAGTCCTTAATGACCTTAGGGGGAGCGGATACAGGAGGAACCACAGGGTCACGGCAGGGATTACTGGGAACCGGTTGAAGGCAGTCCTTGGAACAAGAGGGACCCCAACTCTTGATCTCCCCAGTGGACCAATCCAGGGTTGGGGAATGGTGTTGAAGCCAGGGTAGTCCAAGGAGAATTTCGGAAGTGCAATTAGGAAGGACAAAAAATTTAATTTCCTCGTGATGAGGTCCGATGCACATTAGGAGGGGCTCCGTGCGGTAACGCACGGTGCAATCCAACCTGGCTCCGTTGACCGCGGAAATGTGGAGTGGCTTGACAAGACGGGTCACCGGAATGCGGAATTTATTCACTAAGGACTCCCGAATAAAATTCCCAGAAGCTCCAGAGTCCAGGCAGGCCACGGCTGAGAGGGGAGAGCTGGCTGAAGTAGAGATCCGAACAGGCACCGTGAGACGTGGAGAAGCCGACTTAGCATCAAGAGACGCCACACCCACGAGAGCTGAGTGCGAGCGTGCGTTTCCCAGGCGTGGAGGACGGATTGGGCAATCCACCAAAAAATGTTCAGTACTGGCACAGTACAGACAAAGATTCTCCTCCTTACGGCGATTCCTCTCTTCCAGGGTCAGGCGAGACCGATCCACCTGCATGGCCTCCTCGGCGGGAGGCCTAGGCGCAGATTGCAGTGGAGACTGTGGGAGAGGTGTCCAGAGATCTAAGTCTTTTTCCTGGCGGAGCTCTTGATGCTTCTCAGAAAAACGCATGTCAATGCGAGTGGCTAGATGAATGAGTTCATGAAGGCTAGCAGGAGTCTCTCGTGCGGCCAGAACATCTTTAATGTTGCTGGATAGGCCTTTTTTAAAGGTCGCGCAGAGAGCCTCATTATTCCAGGATAGTTCAGAAGCAAGAGTACGGAATTGTATGGCGTACTCGCCAACGGAGGAATTACCCTGGACCAGGTTCAGCAGGGCAGTCTCAGCAGAAGAGGCTCGGGCAGGTTCCTCAAAGACACTTCGAATTTCCGAGAAGAAGGAGTGTACAGAGGCAGTGACGGGGTCATTGCGGTCCCAGAGCGGTGTGGCCCATGACAGGGCTTTTCCAGACAGAAGGCTGACTACGAAAGCCACCTTAGACCTTTCAGTAGGAAACTGGTCCGACATCATCTCCAAGTGCAGAGAACATTGCGAAAGGAAGCCACGGCAAAACTTAGAGTCCCCATTAAATTTGTCCGGCAAGGACAGGCGGAGGCTAGGAGCGGCCACTCGCTGCGGAAGGGGTGCAGGAGCTGGCGGAGGAGATGGTTGTTGCTGCTGAAGCTGAGACTGAACTTGCTGTAGCTGTGACTGTTGCTGCTGTTGCTGTGACTGGAGCTGCTGTAGCTGCGACTGGAGTTGCTGTGTCATGGTGGTCAAGTACGACAGCTGGTGCTCTTGTCGGGCGACCAATGTAGGGAGGTCGGCGGCAGCTGGCAGAGGAACTTCAGCGGGATCCATGGCCGGATCTACTGTCACGATGCCGGCTGGCAGGTAGTGGATCCTCTGTGCCAGAGAGGGATGGCGAGGACCGCGCTAGTGGACCGGTTCTAAGCCACTACAGGTTTTCCCCAGAGCCCGCCGCAAAGCGGGATGGTCTTGCTGCGGCGGTAGTGACCAGGTCGTATCCACTAGCAACGGCTCACCTCTCTGGCTGCTGAAGATAGGCGAGGTACAAGGGAGTAGGCAGAAGCAAAGTCGGACGTAGCAGAAGGTCGGGGGCAGGCGGCAAGATTCGTAGTCAGGGGAGATAGCAGGAGTTCTGGTACACTGGCTTTTAAACACACAAAACGCTTTCACAAGGCACGATGGCAACAAGATCCGGCAAGGAAGTGCAAGGGAGGAGGTTAGATATAGTCAGGGACCAGGTGGGAGCCAATTAAGCTAATTGGGCCAGGCACCAATCATTGGTGCACTGGCCCTTTAAGTCTCAGGGAGCTGGCGCGCGCGCGCCCTAGAGAGCGGAGCCGCGCGCGCCAGCACATGACCGCAGGAGACGGGAACGGGTAAGTGACCTGGGATGCGATTCGCGAGCGGGCGCGTCCCGCTGTGCGAATCGCATCCCCAACGGCCGAGACAGAGCAGCGCTCCCGGTCAGCGGGACTGACCGGGAAGCTGCAGGGAGAAAGACGCCGTGAGCGCTCCGGGGAAGAGCGGGGACCCGGAGCGCTAGGCGTAACAAGATCCTTCCTAAGCATGTCCATTACGGTCTGGCAGGTACATACTAAAATCACCTTATGGTGGATAACCCCTTTAAAGAAACAGTTAAATTTTCACCATCTCGAAATATTCCAATCAGTGTTGCGTTGTATTGTTGTGTATAGAAAAATTCATAAACGTAAGTGAACTCAAGATAACACATTCTGCCTATTTATATAACTCTGCGAATTAGTTTTCCTATATTTCAAAGCCGTAATAAATATTTCTTTCCTCCAGCAAATCTTTGGATTTAATTAAATACGTTCCTTACTCTGGATCATCTGCTTTAAATATTAATGAATTGCATCTTCTTAAAGACGAGCCAAGAACAGAGGTTTTCATTTCAGACTTCACAGAACCACCATGGGGGGATCCTAACACAATTTGTCATTCTTTTGTTTCTTGGGGACTTTTTTTTATTTATAGAGCAGAAATGTGCAGCTGGTTACAGCTTAGCCTAATGACATGGCTCCAATACCAAGTATACCAGGATCTCGAAAGGAGCTCATTCCCGATGACTACCTGCATTGAAGAGGTTACTGAACACATAGACGTGTGTGACCAGGGTGCTTCCAGCAGTTGCAAAACTACAATTCCCAGCATGCACGGACAGCCTTTGGCTGTCCGAGCATGCTGGGAGTTGTAGTTTTGCAACAGCTGGAGAAATACTGGTTGGGAAACACTGACATAGATAGTGATGGTGCAGTTATTATAAATAACTAGAAGAGTACCTGGCATTGCCCAGCGTTACCTTGTGGGAGAAGAAAAGCAATAATAACGCTCTTGTCCTCCTATCCCGACCTCATATCCCATCCTCCTATCCCGACCTCAAATCCCGTCCTTATATCCCGACCTCATATCTTGTCTTCATATCCCCTCCTCATATCCTGATCTCGTCCTGATCTCATATTCCGTCCTCATAACACCTCATATCCTGATCTCATATCCCGTCCTCATATTCTGATTCCATATCCTGTTCTTATATCCTGACCTCTTATGCCATCCTCATATCCTGAACACATAACTCATCCTTATATTCCAACCTCATATCCCGTCATTATATCCCAACCTCATATCCCATCCTCATATCCTGTCCTCATATCCCGACCTTTTATCCCATCCTCATATCCTGAACTCATACCCCATCCTGGTATACCGACCTCATATTCCATCCTCATATCCCGTCCTCCTATCCCAACCTCACATGCCGATCTCATATTCCAACCTCATTTCTCATCCTCATATCCTCACATTCTGTCCTCATATCCTCTTCATAGATCGGGCTGAGCTGCGACCTTGAGAAAAAACAAAAAAAAGGGCCAAAAGATGTGGCATGTTGGGGGGGAGGGTGTGGCTTGCAAGCCGGACTGACACACTCACCAATATATATATGGGGGAGATTTATCAAAACCTGTGCAAAGGAAAAGTTGCCCAGTTGCCCATAGCAACCAATCAGATTGCTTCTTTCATTTTGCAGAGGCCTTGTTAAAAATGAAAGAGGTGAGTTGATTGGTTGCTATAGGCACTGGGCAACTTTTCCTCTGGACAGGTTTTGATAAATCTGCCCCATAGAGTGGAGCTTGTGGACTAAGATATGGGAAGCCCTATAGACTTGCATGGGACAAAAACCTCAACCCTCACGTGATGGTTGACTTAAAGGGATACTCCGGTGAAAACCTTTTTTCTTTTAAATCAATTGGTGGCAGAAAGATAAACATATTTGTAAATTACTTCTATTTAAAAAAAATCTTAATCCTTCCTGTACTTATTAGCTGCTGAATACTACAAAGAAAATTATTTTCTTTTTGAAATGCTCTCTGATGACATCACGAGCACAGTTCTCTCTGCTGACGTTATTATAATAATAATAATAATAATAAAGCTTTATTTAGTGTTGTCCTTAGTGGGATTTGAACCCAAGTCCCCAGCACTGCAAGGCCGCAGTGCTTACCACTGAGCCAGCATGCTGCCCTTAGCATGCATCTGCTATGCATGGTTGCTAAAATGGACAAAGATGTCAGCAGAGAGCACTGTGCTCGTGATGTCATCAGTGTTCCAAAAAGAAAGGAATTTCCTCTGTAGCATTCAGCAGCTAATAAGTACTGGAAGGATTAAGATTTTTTAATAGAAGTAATTTACAAATATGTTTAACTTTCTGCCACCAGTTGATTTAAAAGAAAAAAGGTTTTCACCGGAGTACCCCTTTAACTTTCCTATAGTTTGAAAGGACACACAAGTAACATGTGCACCAAGTTTCATTGAATTATCTCCAGCCATTTGGAAGTGATGCTGGAACAAACATACACACACATTGGGGGGGGGGGGGGACATTTATCAAGGGATTTACACAGGGCTTTTGTGTATATTTGTCACAAAAATGTTGCAACTTTTTGTGCAACTTTTATTGGTACACCGACCTGCTTGATTTCTCACCAGATGTTTTACATAAGAGCTGCTTTTTACTTTGCAGTGATCAGTGATTTATGACGTGCAACTTTTCTAAAAAAAAAAAAAAAAAAAGTTGCAGATTTGTCGCACAGCCTTCAATTACACAGCAAAGCTACACCAGAACAGACCTGGCTTAGGCTAGGTTTACATATGTCAGGTGTGTAAGGCGCAGTTTTTTTTACTTAACTGTTCACAACTGATGGCACGACTAATGTTTAAAAAGTGCATGAATTGTGTTCAGTCAAAACCATCAGTTGCCATCAGTTTAAGGCTAGGATTCCGCTTGTTTTTTTTTTTCTGGTAGTTTTTGGAATACTGACACTGCAGTTTTTGATTCAAAGTCAGAAGTGGATCCATAAGGGAGGAGAAGTGTAAGTCCTTCCTTTATATCTCCTATTCCTTTTGAATACATTTCTGGCTTTGGCTCAAAAACTGCAGTGGCAGATATCCAAAAGTGGAAACTTAGCCTAACCCCTTAACCCCTTAACGACGCAGGACGTATATTTACGTCCTGCGCCGGCTCCCGCGATATGAAGCGGGATCGCGCCGCGATCCCGCATCATATCGCGTGGGTCCCGGCGCTAATCAACGGCCGGGACCCGCGGCTAATACCACACATCGCCGATCGCGGCGATGTGCGGTATTAACCCTTTAGAAGCGGCGGTCAAAGCTGACCGCCGCTTCTAAAGTGAAACTGAAAGTATCCCGGCTGCTCAGTCGGGCTGTTCGGGACCGCCGCGGTGAAATCGCGGCGTCCCGAACAGCTGATTGGACACCGGGAGGGCTCTTACCTGCCTCCTCGGTGTCCGATCGACGAATAACTGCTCCGTGCCTGAGATCCAGGCAGGAGCAGTCAAGCGCCGATAATGCTGATCACAGGCGTGTTAATACACGCCTGTGATCAGGATGAGAGATCAGTGTATGCAGTGTTATAGGTCCCTATGGGACCTATAACACTGCAAAAAAAAGTAAAAAAAAAGTGTTAATAAAGGTCATTTAACCCCTTCCCTAATAAAAGTTTGAATCACCCCCCTTTTCCCATAAGAAAAATAAAACAGTGTAAAAAAAAATAAAAATAAACATATGTGGTATCGCCGCGTGCGTAAATGTCCGAACTATAAAAATATATCATTAATTAAGCCGTACGGTCAATGGTGTACGCGCAAAAAAATTCCAAAGTCCAAAAAAGCGTATTTTGGTAACTTTTTATAACATTAAAAAATGAATAAAAAGTGATCAAAAAGTCATATCAAAACAAAAATCATTCCAATAAAAACTTCAGATCACGGCGCAAAAAATGAGTCCTCATACCGCCCCGTACGTGGAAAAATAAAAAAGTTATAGGGGTCAGAAGATGACATTTTTAAACGTATACATTTTCCTGCATGTAGTTATGATTTTTTCCAGAAGTGCGACAAAATCAAACCTATATAAGTAGGGTATCATTTTAACCGTATGGACCTACAGAATAATGATAAGGTGTAATTTTTACCGAAATATGCACTGCGTAGAAACGGAAGCCCCCAAAAGTTACAAAATGGCGGTTTTTTTTCCATTTTGTCGCACAATGATTTTTTTTTCCTTTTCGCCGTGCATTTTTGGGTAAAATGACTAATGTCACTGCAAAGTAGAATTGGCGACGCAAAAAATAAGCCATAATATGGATTTTTAGGTGGAAAATTGAAAGGGTTATGATTTTTAAAAGGTAAGGAGGAAAAAATGAAAGTGCAAAAACGGAAAAACCCTGAGTCCTTAAGGGGTTAAGGATGGACCCATTTTTTACATCAATGACCAGGTTCTTTTTTTAAATTTGACATGCATCTCTTTAACTCCTTAAGGACTCAGGGTTTTTCAGTTTTTGCACTTTCGTTTTTTCCTCCTTACCTTTTAAAAATCATAATCCTTTCAATTTTCCACCTAAAAATCCATATTATGGCTTATTTTTTGCGTCGCCAATTCTACTTTGCAGTGACATTAGTCATTTTACCCAAAAATGACCTTTATTAACACTTTTTTTTTTACATTTTTTTTGCAGTGTTATAGGTCCCATAGCGACCTATAACACTGCACACACTGATCTCCTATGCTGATCACTGGCATGTATTAACACGCCTGTGATCAGCATTATCGGCGCTTGACTGCTCCTGCCTGGATCTCAGGCACGGAGCAGTCATTCGTCGATCGGACACCGAGGAGGCAGGTAAGGGCCCTCCCGGAGTCCGATCAGCTGTTCGGGACGCCGCGATTTCACCGCGGCGGTCCGGAACAGCCCGACTGAGCAGCCGGGTCACTTTCAGTTTCGCTTTAGAAGCGGCGGTCAGCTTTGACCGCCGCTTCTAAAGGGTTAATACCACACATCGCCGCGATCGGTGATGTGTGGTATTAGCCGCGGGTCCCAGCCGTTGATGAGCGTTGGGACCGACGCGATATGATGCGGGATCGCGGCGCGATCCCACTTCATATCGCAGGACCCGGCGCAGGACGTAAATATACGTCCTGCGTCGTTAAGGGGTTAAATGGTAATAACTTTACAATGCTTATTCTGTACTTTATATAAGTGGTGCATTTTTGTTGACACATGCACAATAAATATTGTGAAAAACTGGAAAATTTTGGGCGTTTTTTTTTTTTTATGGTGTACACTGTGCGGTAAAAGTGATGTTATATTTATTCTGTCGATCAGTGCAAAATTATTTATCTGCCATTCATTTTCCAACAGCCATAACTTTTTTATTTTTCGTCCCATACCATTGAGTAAGGACTTATTTTTTGCAGGATGAGCTGTAATTTTTATTGGTATCATTTTTGTGCTACGTGCTACCTTTTGATTTTTCTTATTCCGCTATTTGTACCAAAATTGGCGAATTTCGCGTTATTTTTATGTTTTTTTTTATGGCGTTTACCGTGTGGAATAATTTACATTATAGTTTTATAGTACACATCATTACGGACGTTGTGATACCTATTATGTATATTATTTGTGTTTTTGATCTTTTTGGGTGATAATACAGTGCTTTTATTGGGAAAGGGGCATTTTTTTTTTTACACTTCATACTTTTATTGAACAACTTTTTATTTTATTTTTTACACTTTTTACAGGTTATACTATGCTGCAATACATTTATACTGCAGCACAATATGACCTGATGAGCTGCACACACTACAGCCTGTGCGATCCGGCCTCTAGCTGGATCTCACAGGCTTCCGTAGCAGGCAGACAGGAGGTCATGATCTGACCTCCTATTGTCATAGCAACCAATGGCGACCCATGATCTTATCGCGGCGCCACCGTGGGTGAACAGGGGGAGAGCGCTCCCCTTGTCAACACCATAGATGCATTGATCAGGATTGATCACGGCATCTAGGGGGTTAATGCTGCCTGGACCAGAGCGATTGTGGCTCCGGCAGCTGCGGCGGGACTCCGGCTGTGATTAACAGCTGGGTCCTGTCGCCGATCTCCGGCGCTGCCCGTGGCAGTGCGGGAGATCGTTAGGACGAATGCATACTTCCAAATGCGCGAACGTGTCGGATGCTTGGACGTATGCATACGACCTATAGCGGGCAGGGGTTACAGTTTTATTTTTCAAGTTTTGTACCACTATCCCACCAGGATTGACAATGCCTACCTTGAAAATAAAGCCATGGGGAAAGGTTGGCATAGTCAATCCTGGTGGGATAGTGGTACAAAACCTGAAAGAAAAAAAAACTGTAATTGCTCCAACCAGGGTGCCTCTAGCATTAGACAGGGTACCTCCAGCACTAGAACTCCCAGAATGCCTGCTGGGAGCTGCAGGGAGTTGTAGTTTTGCAACAGCAGGAGGCACCCTGGTTGTGTAGTATTCATTGTACCAGTCCTTGAGATGGAGCACCGGAGGCAAAAGCCGATGCTTGCAATATGCTTTCAGTTCTGTCTGGCAATGCCTCCGGCACTCCATAGACAAACACAGGGTCCGACATTTGAAGCCGCCTGACAGGTATGCGGTAATGGATGGGGGGAACGCAGCAAGATGCATTCCCCTGTTGTAATGTCCGTTTATTTTATTTTTTTGTATTTTTATGTTTAGGTGTGTATTCACACACTAGTTTGTTCAGATCAGTTTTCTATTCTACCTGGAAATGGAAAAGTTAATGCTATGAACGAATGAGAACTTGGGTGGAGTTATTTAACCAGAGTTCTGCATTCTGGTGCTGGTTATTCAGTGCAATACTACTATGTCTGTTTGTGTTATATTCTGACTATGTTTGCTTGAGCATTTACCTTGTATTTATCTTGTCATTTTATCTGGGTTTTTAGCCATGGTTATAGAGCATGCTCCTTGCTGTGTTTAGTCTGTGTTACATTAGTCAGTTTTAGGATTATGTTTGTTCGTTCTACTATGTCTGTGTTCACACTGTGTCTGAGTCTAGCTTGCACCCTGTGCTCTGTATGTTATATTCTTGTACGGTATTCTGGAGTCTATTCAGACTCATCCGGTTCTAGTCTAGTGTTTCATGTATTATATTTCTGTTTCCTACTGGGTCAGCATTTTGTCCACACAGTGGAGTGTGTCTGCTGGCCAGTAGTCTATCTGACATTATTATTAATGGACACTCCTATAGTGGAGTGGGGAGTCCAGTTTGTATGTTCTGTGTCCCAGTGTGAACAGTGTCCTATATTTATATCCTGTTTGGTTGATCTGATCTTTGTCCTTTGTACTTGTACCTGTTTGTTAACAGTGTTCTATTTTACCTGTTCAGTTTAGTGTTTTGCTCTCAGTTCTTCGGTTTATCCACATCTCCTGGATTCTGAGGTATACTCATATCATGCCTAGTCTTGTTCATTTTATCATGTCTGCCATTTATCTGATATCCGGTTTATGAACTGTTTGTTAATTCACTATATTCTGCCCTGTTAGTATTTGTATTCTGTCTTGTATATCTGGTTGTCTAGTAGTCTTCTGTTTCTGTTCTTATCTGTGACCGACTATGTCTATTATGTGTTTTTACGCCACTGCACTTTAGCGCAGAAAGGACCGGCACCCAGTTGTCAATCCACCGTTTAGGGTGGATGGGCAAGTAGGCAGGGAAAGCGGTTTTAGGGTCAGTTTAGGGCTTACTCTCCCTGTCCCCCCAGTCAGTCATGACACCTGTCTGTGCCGGTCGGGATCGGTTCAGGTTTCATTTTTCCCTTCGGCCCAGCTTTTGCAGCGCCAGAGGGAACTGACAATGGATGCCGCATATATGTAAAGGGGGCCATACAAAACAGTTTTTTCAAAAAATCGCACAAAAGTCGTGTGGGGAGAAAAAGTCGCAGAAAAGTCGCAGAGAAGGGGGCCATAAAAAGTGGTGTTCTGAAGAGAAATGTCACATAAATGTGTACTAGCCCCATATTGGTCACTTGCCCTGCACCATTTAATAAATTTGGTGCATGTACACTCAAACTACACCATCAAAACCTGTGTATAAAATCAGTGCATCTACAGTGACTTTATTAAATCTCCCCCATTGAGATATATATATATATTCTTGAGTGTTGCAGATAAAACTAAAGAGTATGGAGAACTGTGTGGAGAACTAGAAGAACTTCTTACTGTGGTGGTATCATCTGTAATTCTCCTCATCCCCCTAGGATATTCCTCATTGAAGATAATTTGCCTCAGAAACTGTGCAGCACTTACCTGGAAATCTTCTTCTTCTCTCCGGAGGCTTAGATGCTTATAATTTATAATCATGCTCAATGGCGGATTAAGTGAAACCTGGGCCCTGGGCTGTTCACAAAATATAAGCTCCCCCTCACCTTCCTCGCTGTCGCTTTAGTCAGTACTAATACCTAATTTTGGCCTAATATGTTTTACCATCTTTAAGTATCTGTCAAATATTAAGCCTTACGAATTATCAGCTTCTATTATACCCCCAAAGGGCTATTCCAATTTCCAAAAATAAAAAAGAGTAACTAAATAAGTAAATCAATAAATACATCAATCAATAAATAAAATGAAACATAAACAGAGTGTTTTGTAAAATTGCAGCACAAATATGTTCTGATGCGACAACAAACTGTAATTTAACCCCTTAAGGACCCAGGCAATTTTCGTTTTTGCATGTTCGTTTTTTCCTCCTCCCCTTCTAAAAATCAACTCAATTGAACTTTGTAATGACACTACTTATTGTATAAAATAATCTGCGGCGAAACAAGAAAAAATAATTTGTGGGGTGAAATAAAAAAAACGCCATTTTGTAAATTTAGGGGGCTTCCGTTTCTATGCAGTGCACTTTTAGGTAAAAATGAAACCTTATCTTTATTCTGTAGGTCCATATGGTCACAAGGATACCCAATTTGTGTAGGTTTTATTTATTTATTATTTATTTTATTTGACTACTTACATTTTTTTTAACTATATGCACGAAAACTAGTATGTTTAAAATTGTGATATTCTGACACCTATAATTTTTTTATATTTTTCCGCATACGGGGCTATATGAGGGCTTATTTTTTGCACTGTGATCTGTAGTTCTTATCGGTAAAATGTTTGTTTTGATAGGACTTTTTGATCACTTTTTATTAATTTATTTATAGTATATGAAATGGCCAAAAATCACTTTGAACTTTGTTTTTTTTTTCTTTTTTACATTAACGCCATCGGCCATGCAGTTTATCTAACCTTAAATTTTAATAGTTCAGACATTTACGCATGTGATGGTACCACATATCATTATGTTTATTTTTGATTACATTATTTTATTTAAAAAATAGGAAAAGGGGGGGGGGGGGGAGGATTCAAACTTTTATTAGGGAAGGGGTTAATTCACTTGTATTAACTCTTTTTTTTTATACATGAAACTTTTTTTTGTCCCCATAGTGGGCTATAACATGCAATTTTTTGATTGCATACATGGCCCTCCTGCCGTCCACTCAGCTGATTAGGACCCGCAATTTCACCACGTATGTCCCGATCAGCTGCCCTGAGCTAAATGGCACAGTTAACCACGCATTTTAGATGCCGCAATCAACTTTGATCAGGGCGTCTAAAGGGGTAAGTGTCGGGCATCTGCCCGATTGGCGATGCCCGACATAATCCGTGGGTCCTGGCTACTCATAGCAAACAAGACCCACTGGGTATGACACGTGCTCAGCTTGTAAGCATGCTTCAAAACCTGGTAATGGGACCAGGATGTACAGGTACGCTCTAGATCCTTAAGGGATTAATCATACCCTGAGAAAATACATTTGGGGGATCATTTTCTAATGTTTTTTTTTTTTTTTCAAAGCAATTTTTTTCCATGTATCCCTTATATGTATTAATGTGTTTTCACATGTCTGGAAAAAAAAGTGCACCAAAGTGTGCAAATATGCAACCAAAGTTTTTCCCCTCCCTATTAAAATTGAAATGTAACCAACTTCATAAATTGCCCCAACTATGAAATATTGGCAAACCATACCGTGCAATAAAAAAAAAAACAAAAAAAAAAAACACCCCTAAAAGTAAAGCAATGGCAGAAAAATAGACAAACTTTGGCACAGGTTAGGAGCGTGTGTTAATAAATAAAGTGAAATTTAAGGGGTATTCCAGGATTTTATTTTTTTATTTGACTATGCTACAGGGGCTGTAAAGTTAGTGTAGTTCATGATATAGTGTCTGTACCTGTGTGTGATGGTTTTCTCACAATTCTTCTATGACTTTCACCCCAATATTTATTTTAAACAGCATACAAAATGACTGTTGTCTCAGATTTTTCTGGGAGAGAGATCGATCTGCAACTAATGCAACAGCTGTAAGCACCCTGATTGAAAACCACAGGTCTTTTGAATGGATGCAGCTCATTTATGTTTCAATGGGTGGGGTGTCTGATGTGTGGGAGGGAGGAAAATGGAACTATGGGATTTGTAGGCAAAAGAAAAAAAAAACTCTAACAGGAAATACCAGTTTACAAAAAGCTAGCCACAGTGTTATGGTAACCTCACAACAAAGCCGTTTAGCCCCAAGACAAGCACAGATCCTTCCTAAGCATGTCCATTACTGCCTGCCAGGTATGTACTAAAATCACCTTATGCTGGATAACCCCTTTAATTTCTCCTGACTTCTTCCTACTAAATTTACATGAAAATCTAATAGTAAATGAGGGCCATTATGCTAAAAGGAGGAATTCACTTAGACTGTGTAATTCTTACACAGGGCAATCTTAGACAAACAGACTTCAAGTGCTGCAGGTTTGTGACAGTGTATCAGGCTGTTTGATAAATCTGGCATATCTGAAGACTATCTAGCCTAAATGGACACTGTCATTTCAAAAAACTGAAAATGCCAGTGAATACAAAGGCCCTTTTACACAGGCTTATATCCAAATAACTACTTCAGACTATAGTGACCAGCATTTTCTTTGTTTAATATTAATAAAATGGTTAACAAGGGCTTGTGGGGGAGTGTTTTTTGGAATAACATTTTTTTAAATGTGTGGTGTTTTTTTTTTAGTTTTCTTAACAGGCTTCGTAGTGGAAGCTGTCTAATAGACGGAATCCATTACTAAGCCGGGCTTAGGCTAAGTTTCCACTTGGTTATTTTTCTGGCAGTATTTGGAAAACTGCCACTGCAGTTTTTGAGCCAAAACCAGAAGTGTATTCAAAAGAAATAGGACATATAAGGGAAGGGCTTATACTTCTCCCTTATGCATCCACTTCTGACTTTGGCTCAAAAACTGCAGTGGCAGTTTTCCAAAAACTGCCAGAAAAAAAAAACAAGTGGAAACTTAGCCTTAGCCCCAAAAACAGCTAGTGCTAACCCCCAATAATTACCCCGGTACCCACCGCCACTGGGAAGAGCCGGTACCAACAGGTCCGGAGCATAAAAAATGGCACTCCTGGGCCTAGGCAGTAGCAGGCTGGTGTTATTTAGGTCGGGGAGGGCCAATAACAATGGTCCTAACCCACCCTGGTAACGACAGGCTGTTGCTGTTTGGTTGGTATTGTGCTGAGAATGAAAATACGGGGAACCACACAAATTTTTTGCATAAGTAATTAGATTATAAAAAAAAACGCATAGGGCTCCCCGTATTTTCATTCTCAGCACGAAACCAACCAAGCAGCAACAGCCTGACATTACTAGGGTGGGTTAGGACCATTGTTATTGGCCCTCCCCAGCCTAAATAACGCCAGCTTGTTACCCCCTAGGCCCAGGGGCGCCATTTTTGACACTCCG
This sequence comes from Hyla sarda, assembly GCF_029499605.1. NCBI lineage: Eukaryota > Metazoa > Chordata > Amphibia > Anura > Hylidae > Hyla > Hyla sarda. The sequence continues at coordinate 350,522,692 of NC_079193.1, forward strand.
GGCCTGTTGGCACCGGCTCTTCCTGGCACCCCTGGGATGGTGGGTACCAGGATAATAATTGGGGGTTAGCGCTAGCTGATTTTGTGGCTAACGCTAAGCCCCAGCTTACTAATGGATTCCATCTATTAGACAGCTTCCACTACGAAGCCTGTTAAAAAAACAAAAAAAATACACCACACGTTTACAAAAATTTTTGTTCCAAAAAACACTCCCCACAAGCCCTTGTTAAACATTTTATTAATATTAAACAAAAAAAAACACTCGTCATCGACGTAATCCACCGAATCCAAAGAAGTCCTCTGCATACATGGATCTGAAATGAGAAGAAAATAACATGAAAAAATATGTTAATGCATTTATGGTGCCTCCAGCAGTTGGTAAACTACAACCTCATCCCATGACGGAAGTTGTAATTTAGTAACAGCGAACCTCCAGTTTAGCAACAGCTGGAGGCACCCTGTTACTAAACTACAACTCCCATCATGGGAGTTGTAGTTAAGCAACAGCTGGAGTCACCCTGTTCCGAAAACTACAACTCCCATCATGGGGTCTCGGCCAATCACAGCTTCAGGAGGGAAAAAGGAAACCACAGTGCCGTCGTTTCATATTTACAGTAGCTGGCCGGGGAGTTGAGTGTTTATCACCTGCGCTGCATGACTACAAATCCCAGCATGCCCTTACAATAAGGACATGGGAGTTGTAGTTGTGAGGTGCGGGCATGTGACAAGCGCTCCACTTCCCGGCCAGGAACAACGAATATAATACTACGGCACTGTAATTTAATATTCCCCACCCGGAGCAGCTTCAGGAGGAAAATATAAAACTACAGTGCCGTAGTTTCATATTCCTGTGAGCAAGCCGGGGAGCGGAGCGATTGGCACCTGCCCGCACCTCATAATCACAACTCCCAGCATGTCCTTACTGTAAGGGCATGCTGTGATTTTTAGTCAGGTGGTGCAGGTGACAAGTTCCACTCCCCGGCCGACTACCGTGAATATCAAACTATGGCACTGTAGTTTCATATTTCCCTCCTTAAGCTGTGATTGGCCAAGACCCCTCGGCCAATCACAGCTCCCAGCGGGGAATATGAAATAACAATGCCGTAGTATTATATTCAAGGCACCCGGCTGGCCGGCCCCCCACCACCCACCCACATCTATCACCCGCTGCCCCCTTCATACACCCACCACCCGCAGTATGCCCCCACATCCATTTACCACCCGCTGCCCGCATATACCACCCGCTGCCCAGCCGCATTTAACACCCGTCAGCTAGCTACTGCAAGACTACAACTCCCAGCATGTCCTCATTGTAAGGACATGCTGAGAATTGTAGTCTTACAACAGCTGGTGGTATATGCGGGCAGCCAATGATAGATGCGGGGGGGGGCAGCGGGTGTTAGATCCGGGTGGGACTTTATGGGAATTTTTCTAAGCCAAGTTTTTTTTTTTGGTGTAGATTTGCGACTTTTTAGGCCGTTTGTGACTTTTTGTGCGACTTTTCAACAAAAGTTGCAGTTAGTAAATCCCTGCCTAAGTAAAAAACAGATCTTGTGTAAAACCGCTGGATTGTGAGAAATCGTGCAGCCTGGCGTACCACTAAAAGTCGCACAAAAGTAGCACGAGCGACTTTTTTGCAACAAATATACACCAAAAATCCTGTGTAAATCCCTTGATGAATCCCCCCCCCCATAACTTTGTTCACAGTTTAGACTTCACACTACTGCTTTATCATGCCTTCCATACTGCTGCTCCTTAGCCTGTGTACAGAGACACAGAAGTGCAGGATCTTCTCCTTTGTGCTGTATTTGCTGTGTATGGCAGACTTCAAAGATTTTAGGCTATTCCCACCACATAGGAACATTTGAAAATTATAAATAAAGCTTGCAGAGCAGAAATCAACAGAACAATATATAATGTTAAAAGGGTATATAATGGCCAGAAATAATTCTACTTCTCATGCAGCTTATCCTGAAAAGTTACCTGAAATGTCCGGTGTGCTTTAACCCCTAAAGGACCCAATGACATAACGTTACGTCCCGACACCCTGGGTTTTAAGGACCAAGGACATACAGTTACGTCATGGGCAGTTCTGGTCCCCGCCGTGCGCCCGGCGGGGTTCGGACCGGGATGCCTGCTGAAATCATTCAGCAGGCATCCTGTGCAAATGCCCAGGGGGGTCATCAGACCCCCCATGTCGGCGATCGCGGCAAATCGCAAGTGAATTCACACTTGCGATTTGCGCGATTCCGGGTCATTCCAGGTCTATAGTGACCCGGTGACCCGGAACGTAAGGGGGATTGGGGGTGTCTAAGACACCCAGGATCCCCCTGAAGCGATAGGAGTGAGGTGGCACGGGTGCCACCCCTCCTATCCCTGCTATTGGTGGTCTAGACGCGATCACCAATAGCAGATCGGGGGCAGGGGGGTTAACTTTCGTTTTCCCCGTCCTGCCCTCCCACAATAGGCAAGGCAGGACGGGGAAATGACGGGGACCGAACGCCGAAGATCCACTTACCGATCTGGGCGGGCGACGGAGACTGCGGGCGACGGAGATTGGCGGGCGGCGATGACGTGCGTCTGGATCCGACGGAAGCTGGTGAGTTGCCTAGCAACATCTGGAGGGTACAGTTTGAGACCATTATACAGTGGTCTCTAACTGTTGCCCTCCAGTTGTTGCAAAACTACAACTCCCAGCATGCCCAGACAGTTGTTTGGGCATGCTGGAATATGTAGTTTTGCAACAGCTGGAGGGCTACAGTTTGAGACCACTATATAGTGGTCCCTAAACTGTAGCCCTCCAGATCTTGCAAAACTACAACTCCTAGCAAGCCCAAACAACTGTTTGCTGTAAGGGCATGCTGGGAATTGTAGTTTTGCAACAGCTGGAGGACCACAGTTTGGAGATCACTTTGCAGTGTTCTCTAAAGCTGTAGCCCTTCAGATGTTGCAAAACTGCAAATCCCAGCATGTCCAAACAGCAATCAGCTGTCTCGGCATGCTGGGAGTTGTAGTTGCGTACCTCCAGCTATTGCATAACTACATCTCCCAGCATGCCCTTCGGCGATCAGTACATGCTGGGAGTTGTAACAGCTGGATGCAGACTGGTTGGAAAATACTGAGTTAGGTAACAGAACCTCCAGCTGTTGCAAAAGTACAACTTCCAGCATGCACGGTCTGTCAGTACATGCTGGGAGTTGTAGTTTTGAAACAGCTGGAGGTTTGCCCCCCCCCCCCCCCATGTGAACGTTCAGGGTACATTCACACAGGCAGGTTTACAGTAAGTTTCCTGCTTCAGGTTTGGGCTACGGCAAATTTTTCGCCGCAGCTCAAACTCCTTGCGGGAAACTCACCATTACACGCCAGTGCGAATGTACCCTAAAAACACTACACTAGCACATAATAAAGAGTAAAACACTACATATACATCCCTTACACCGTATTGTATGGCAGTCTTTCCAAAATGGAGCCTCCAGCTGTTGCAAAACAACAACTCCCAGCATTTCCGGACAGCCACTGACTGTCCAGGCATGCTGGGAATTTAGCAACAGCTGGAGGCACCCTGTTTGGGAATCACTGGCGTAGAATACCCCTATGTCCACTCTATGCGATCCCTAATTTAGTCCTCAAATGCGCATGGTGCTCTCTCACTTCGGAGCCCTGTCGTATTTCAAGAAAACAGTTTAGGGCCACATATGGGGTATCTCCGTACTCGGGAGAAATTGCACTACAAATTTTGGGGGGCTTTTTCTCCTTTTACCCCTTATGAAAAGGAAAAGTTGGGGCTACACCAGCTTGTTAGTGTAAAAAATAAAAAATTTTACACTAACATGCTGGTGTTGCCCTATTATTTTCACAAGCGTTAAAAGGAAAAAAAGACCCCCAAAATTTGTAACGCAATTTCCCCTGAGTACAGAAATACCCCATATGTAGGCGTAAAATGCTCTGCGGGCGCACAACAAGGCTCAGGAGTGAGAGTGCACTATGTACATTTGAGGCCTAAATTGGTGATTTGCACAGGAGTGGCTGATTTTACAGCGGTTCTGACATAAACGCAAAAAAATAAATACCCACATGTGATCCCATTTTGGAAACTACACCCCTCGTGTAATGTAATAAGGGGTACAGTGAGCATTTATGCCCAACAGGTGTCTGACAGATTTTTGGAACGGTGGTCCGTGAAAATGAAAAATTAAATTTTTCATTTGCACAGCCCACTGTTCCAAAGATCTGTCAAACGCCAGTGGGGTGTAAATACTCACTGCACCCCTCATTAAATTCTGTGAGGGGTGTAGTTTCCAAAAAAGGGTCACATGTTGGGGGTCCACTGTTCTGGCACCACGGGGGGCTTTGTAAACGCACATGGCCCCTGACTTCCATTCCAAACAATTTTTTTCCCAAAAGCTCAATGGCGCTCCTTCTCTTCTGAGCATTGTAGTGCGCCAGCAGAGCACTTGACGTCCACACATGGGGTATTTCCATACTCAGAAGAGATGAGGTTACAAATTTTGGGGGGTCTTTTCTGCTATTAACCCTTGCAAAAATGTGAAATTTGGGGGGAAACACACATTTTAGTGAAAACATTTTTTTTTTTTTTACGTATGCAAAAGGCGTGAAACACCTGTGGGGTCTAGGGGTCTAGTTTCCAAAATGGTATGGCATGTGTTTTTTTTTGCTGTTCTGGCACCATAGGGGCTTCCTAAATGCAACATGCCCCCCAAAAACCATTTCAGAAAAACGTACTCTCCAAAATCCCCTTGTCGCTCCTTCGCTTCTGAGCCCTCTACTGCACCCGCCGAACAATTTACATAGACATATGAGGTATGTACTTACTCGAGAAAAATTGGGCTACAAACATAAGTATAAATTTTCTCCTTTTACCCCTTGTAAAAATTCAAAAACTTGGGTATGCACATTCATGGCTATTAGAGATGGGCGAATCGAAGCTGACGAGGTTGAATATCTTCCGAATTTCTTAAAAAATATAATTCAGAACGAATCTGAATTTCTTTGCGCTTCGTGGTAACGTATCACTTCATTTACCATTTTGTGTAGGCCGGGTTGCTAAAATGGCGGCTACTCGTGTGAGGACATGGGGCAAGGAAGTCTGGGAAGGCGGGAAGGCGGGATCACCCTTCATCAGTAGTCAGCCAGCCCTGTGATGTCACAGCCCTATATATTTGGCAGCCATTGCGGAAGACTGGCATTTGCTGAGAAAGCAGAGACTAGTGTGTGCACTAATCACCGTTACTGACAATACATATCTTTACAGCGGCAAATCCATTTACCTCAAGTCCGCATTTGTTCTGGCTAGAGAGAGAGCAGACACTGTGTGGTCACTAATCAGCATTACTGACAATACAGATCAGCCAATTGAGTTCAGAACTGGGAGCAATCCCCATTCAAAGACTGCAAACAACCATAGTGCAGGCAGGGAGAGAGAGAGAGAGAGAGAGAGAGAGAGAGAGAGAGAGAGAGAGAGTACGCTTTTTTGTTGTTGCAAGTTCTATGTTGTTTTATGGTTAAAGCTAATAGGGGGCAGTAATTGTAAAAGTAATACGCACTAGATTGTTAAGCTTATTTCTGGTGCAACCATACTGGGGCGTATTACTAAAAGTATTACTAAAAGTGAAAGATATACGCACTCCACTGTTGGACGAGTTTTCAGTTTCAAGCATATAGTGTCCTGTTAGTGTAAAAGCAGGGATATATATATATCCCCATTGAGTGTTCCGCAAGTTTCTGTGGCAGCCGTATAGGGGTGTATTTCTCTATAAAAGGTAAAATATATACACACACCCCTGCTCTCCAAGTATGTCACGCAGAGAAATGCCAGGCCATGCACAGAGGAGTGGCAGAGGCCAAAATTCATCAGGCAGAGGTCGCAGCAGAGTAGGGACTCGTGGCCAGCGTTATCAGCCAGCGGTCATGTCTCGACCAGCAACCCATCTGCCGTCATTGATTGGTTAACTCGGTCATCCACTTAATCAAAAGTGATATCCGACACCCTCAGTCAACAGTAGGTGGGTTCCTCAGAATCAACCCTCAGTTGGCATGGCCCAGGGGCAGTCCCTGTCCTCCAACTGCCTCTGTCCTATGCTGTTCCCTCACACAGAGAAGTATCTTATGCTGTGGGGTCAGCTCCACTACACAGCGAGGACGATCAACTAGAGGACAGTCAGCAGCTACTGCCCAGTCAAGACGTGGAGGAGACATCTGCCGCTTTCTCCGCTAGGCGGGAAAGTAGTGATGAGGGGAGTGGCATGGGAGGTGGTGTTGCAAGCGTTCAGGCTCCTGAAACAGACTCCGTTGAGTAACTTGAGGAGGACATCGGTGACGTGCAGACACAATTCGATGATGATGAAGCCGATTGCACTTGGGAGCCGGGTGCAGAAGGGGCTTCATCATCATCAGGAGAAGAGGATGGCAGGTTGCACGTGAGGCAGCAGCTGAGCCAGCAAGGTGGTAGCATGGTTGGCAGCAGTGGGAAGTCTGGAGCCAAGCGTTCCCAGGGTAGACCACCTGCTTTGCTGCAGCCTACCTTCCCGGGAGGTGGTGGAGCAGGAGTTCCCAGAGTCTGTGGCAATAGCAGTCAGTCAGTGTGGACTGTTGGGGGGAAAATCAGCTACTCGGCGGTGTGGCAGTACTTTGTCAAGCATCCGGAGGAGGTTAACATGACCACATGTAAGATATATCTGCAGAAGGTGAAGCGGGGCAAGGGTCCCAATGTTGGCACAATGACCGACCCTGCGTCAACATATGCAGTGTCACCATAAAAGTGGCCTGGGAGAACCGTGGCTCCGATGTGGTGGTCCAGCCTGCTGCAGCAACTGCTGCATCACCCAGTGGCTCACCGCTCCCTGTTTCAGCCAGCCAATGCTCTACCACCTCAGCCGAAGGGAGCTGTTTGTCATTCCCATCTTCTGTGGGTCCAGATGTTCCTGCTCCTCCTACTTCGAGTCAGTCATTTCAGCAGCAATACATCACCAAAGCGATTTCAAAGAGACAGCTTTATGCTCCCACTCCTGTCCAAGTTGCTGGTGTTGCAGTCCCCTCCTTTTCAAGCGGTGGACTCTGCAACTTTCAGAGAACTGATGACTTGTGCCGAGCAGAGGTGGAGAGTCCAAAGCCTTAATTTATTTTCGAAAAAAGCAGCAAATATGTAGAACAGAAGGTGGACCACTCCTTTAGCCTGTCGGTGTGTACCAAAGTGCACGGCAGCGCCAAAGTGTGGAGTTGTAACTATGGTCAGGGACAATACATGTCCTTTACGACCTGCTGGGTGAATGTGGTTCCCGCGCAGCCTCACCAGCAACTTGGCCAGGTGACGCCGCTTCCGCCTCCATGCTCTCACGCCGTTAGTCCTTTGTCAATGTCCAACTCTGTCACCATTCGGCAGCGGGAGGACTTCTGGCTCTCCACCTTGTTGGACCCTCTCTACTGGCACAACATGGGGGTCTTTTTTACACCCACTGAGGGGGAGGACAAACTGACCTACTATAGAGACATTGTAATGCCTGCGCTCTTTGCTCATGTCCCCGCTGCCGGCGGGGCTGGGATTCGCATCGCAGGATGAGTCCGCATGCAAAACCCAGCCCGTCACTCACCTCCCTCATATTCCGCTTCTCCGTGTCCTCGCAGCCCCGGCGCGTGTGCCCCCCATCGCGCTGGAGCCCTTACTCTTGTCTACACTTCACCTTATCCTTAAATATCAGCTCCTCCCTTGGTTCCCTGCCGGATCTTTGGTTAACTTGTGCCAAAGTGAAAGTCTGTGTCCCTGTTACCGTGTACCTGTTCCTTGCTACCTTACCTACCCTGCACCTGTGTTACCTGCCCTGACCTACTGCCATCTTGCCACATCCTGTCAGTCTCCTTCTGGGCCACGCCACCTCCCAGCTACCTGTGTGGACGAGTCGTGCCAGGGGTAGCGACCTGGATGCCGCCTGCTGCAGCAAGACCATCCCGCTGTGTAGCGGGCTCTGGTGAAAACCAGTAGCACCTTAGACTCCGCTCCCTGGCACGGCTCACGTCACCATCCACACAGGCCCATAGGATCCACCACCAGCCTTGTCCCGTTACAGGCATTCTACTTAGTAAGTTTGCCGATGCCTGTCTGTGCTTCGTCCATACTCTGGCAGGTCTGACTGGGGGGGGGGGGGCTCTGCATTAACGTTTGTCTGTCATGGTTGCTGTGGAAGGGTGGGGTGTTAGGAGCAGTACCAGCTCCATCAGCAGCAGCAGCCTGAGTCTACAGTCTCTGATGAGTAGCTTTCTTCACTTGCATAGTGAAGCAACTAGTCAGCAGCAGCAGGTGGGCCTGGAGCAGGACCTAAACCAGCAGGTGATGGCATACGTGAACATAACCCTGCCAAACCACATTGAAGATCTATTGGACTTCTGGGCAGCCAAACTGGATTTGTGGCCGCAACTAGCAGAGTATTCCCTGGAAAAGCTGTCCTGCCCGGCCAGTAGTATGCCATCAGAGCGGGTGTTTAGTGAGGCGGGGGCCATAGTCACCCCAAGGAGAACTCGCCTGTCCACCAAAAATGTATAGAGACTGACCTTTGGCAAGATGAATCAGGCTTGGATCAGCCAGAATTTCCCCCCACCAATGCCTGATGAATCAGACTAGATTATCCATGGTTCTACACCAACACTTTGACAAAAGAGACCGGTTTCTTCTGCCTACCTGCCACAGCTACATTTCTGATCCTGCCACCCACCTGATGCCACACATCTGATGCCAAGTGCTTCTTCTTTCACCCACCTTTGTCAGTGGGTACTGGTAATGCCACCCACCGCCCCACTCTGTCGACGGGTCCCTTTCAGGACTCCTGATGCTGCTTCCACCTCCAGGCTCTGTCATTGTTCTGCCATATGATCTCCTCATGCTGCTTGTGCAACCTCCAGGCTCTATCATTGTGCCGCCATATGGTCTCCTCATGCTGCCGTCTCCTCCAGGCTCTGTCATTGTGCTGCCCTATGGTCTCCTCATGCTGCTGCCCCGCCAGGTTGTGTCATTGTGCCACCCTATGGTCTCATCATGCTGCTGCCACCTCCAGGCTCGCCACTTTGCGGCCTACATAGGCTGCCGCCACCTCCAGGCTGTATCATTGTGCCGCCCTATGGTCTCCTCATGCTGCTGCCACTTCCAGGCTCTGTCATTGTGCTGCACTGCAGCCTACATAGACTGCTGCCACCTCCAGGCTCTATCATTGCGCCGCCATATGGTCTCCTCATGCTGCTGCCACCTCCAGGCTCTGTCATTGTGCCGCCTTATCCTCTCGTCATGCTACTGCCACCTCCAGCCTCTGTCATTGTGCCGCCCTTTGGTCTCGTCATGCTGCTGCCAACTCCAGGCTCTGTCATTGTGCCACTCTGCGGCCTACATAGGCTGCCACCACCTCCAGGCTCTGTCATTGTGCAGCCCTATGGTCTCGTCATGCTGCTGTCACCTCAAGGCTCTGTCATTGTGCAGCCCTATGGTCTCGTCATGCTGCTGTCACCTCAAGGCTCTGTCATTGGAATTTTTGAAAATTCGGCGAATCGGCGGAATAACATTTTTGAAAAATTCACCCATCTATAATCACCCATCTCTAATAATATATATATACAGTATACATATGTACACCCACTCTGATACAGGGCCAGTGCCACCTATATGCAAAAGAGGCAGCCGCCTAGAGCACACTCTTGATGGGGGCACCGCTCTGCCTGCTGCAAGAAAGTTAGACAACCAGCATCTAAACCATTCACTCAGCCAGCAACATAAGGAGGTTTGTTACAGTGTGTTACTCCAGTAGTAAGGAGATTACATGAGGAGGGGGTTTGTTACAGTGTGTCACCCCAGTAGTAAGCTAATTACATGAGGAGGGGTCTTGTTACAGTGTGTAACCTGAGTAGTAAGCTAATTACATGAGGAGGGGGCTTGTTACAGTGTGTCACCCCAGTAGTAAGGTGCGGTATTGCCAAAGGCCATGCCAATAGGTGGAGTCAAGGGGGCGGAAAAATTTGCTTTTGCCTAGGGTGGTAAAAATCCTTGCACCAGCCCTGAGCACACTCATGATGGGGGTGCAGCTCAGCCAGCCGCAAGAAAGTTACTGCACTGCACTCTGTCTGTTTGAACTGTGTCACCCCAGTAGTAAGGTGATTACTTGAGGAGGAGGCGGTTTGTTGCAATGTCTCATCCCAGTAGTAAGGTCATTACGTTAGAAAGGGGTTTGTTACATTGTGTCACCCCAGTGGAAAGGTGTATCAAAGGGTGGAGCCAATGGGAGTGGCAAAATTAGTTTTTGCCTAGGGTGGCAAAAATCATTGCACCAGCCCTGTTCTGATACACGCACATTCACATATGCACACTGTGACATACATATAAATACACATTTACACATATACACACCGTGACACATATAAACACACATGGACACATGTATACATGCTGTGACACATAAGCACATTTTCCTACTCTGCTCAATTTCCCTAACAAAGGTGAAAGGGAACAGCAGGACTGTACTGCTCCAGCCAGCAGTGATGTGGACATATTGTAATTCCTCTACTTCTTCTTCTCTGTCCAAAATGCAATTGGTATGCTGGGTTCTCTGCCATTTGGTTGTTAAAGGTTGCTCATGTTATTGTGTTGACTTTCTGTGCACTGGAGGGTGTGTGTCCTCACTTTGCTTGACTCATCTTCCTCCCTGAGTCTGCTTTGCTGTGTTGGTTCTCTTCATCCAACCCTGCAGGCTGCTCTGTAACCCCCTCCTCTCTGTTTTCATGTTGATGTCTGATAGGACAGGAGTGAGCACAGAGGAGTGCTAGTCCCACCCTCACTTACTGGACTTTCCCAGTAGTCCCAGTCTGTGCTTTAGATTGGACATAGATGATGCTGCAACCAAACAGGATTGTTCTGGATGGTATGGGGACCCCTAGTGGTGTTTTTAAGTCATAATTTCTATAAATATGGAAATATTTTATTTTTAGTGAGTAGAAAAGTTAATGTTTTGCCAAGATGAGCAACATATAAAAGGTTATTGAATCTGACAGTGCCCATTTAAAATGTTCAAGGTATGTATATTGGCTTTTATAGTCACTCTGACATCAACTTTATACTGCCTCCTGATTGGCTGAGAGAGCTGTTTGTAAGGAATTATGAGGTCATGTGATCCTTTCTTTCATTGAAGAGGTGTGGTGTGAAGTAAGACAACTAATAGTTGGTCTAATATTAACCCCTTAAGGACTAGGCCATTTTACACCTTAGGACCAGAGCGTTTTTTGCACATTTGACCACTGTCACTTTAAACATTAATAACTCTGGAATGCTTTTAGTTATCATTCTGATTCCGAGAATGTTTTTTTGTGACATATTCTACTTTAACATAGTGGTAAAATTTAGTGGTAACTTGCATCCTTTCTTGGTGAGGTGAAAAATCCCAAAATTTGATGAAAAATTTGAAAATTTTGCATTTTTCTAACTTTGAAGCTCTCTGCTTGTAAGGAAAATGGATATTCCAAATAAAAAAACATTTTTGATTCACATATACAATAGGTCTACTTTATGTTTGCATCATAAAATTGACGTGTTTTTACTTTTGGAAGACACCAGAGGGCTTCAAAGTTCAGCAGCAATTTTCCAATTTTTCACAAAATTTTCAAACTCACTATTTTTCAGGGACAAGTTCAGGTTTGAAGTTGATTTGAAGGGTCTTCATATTAGAAATACCCCACAAATGACCCCATTATAAAAACTGAACCCCTAAAGTATTCATAATGACATTCAGTCAGCATTTTAACCCTTTAGGTGTTTCACAGGAATAGCAGCAAATTGAAAGAGAAAATTCACAATCTTCATTGTTTACACAATCCTGTGCATACCCAGGCAGTGATACAAACAAAATACACACAGATCTGCTTTGTACATGAACCGTACCTTATTCATTCCCTACGAGTCCGGATTCCATAATATTTCACATTTATCTCTGTTGAGATTAAAGCAACTAGAACATAAAACATCTGTTATTATCAGTTGTATCAAAATGAATCGCAGTCCAATAGAGATGTTTCATATGTAGGAGAATTCATATATGAGTGTATTTAAGATCAGCGCTTAGATATTGCTGCTATTTCTCTTCTATCTGCCCCGATGAATCTGCTGAATATAAACATAGACTATTACACTACTTGGGGCTCCCACATCTGGGTTCTGTACCAAATGCTACTTGATAAAAATCTAACTTCATTTTTAACATATTCCATCTTTTAACTACTCATAATTTTGTTTTCGGTGATATGTTTATTGCCTCGGGCTATGATAAAGAGGAAAAAGAGAAACTAGAACTTGATGTGTTCCAGCCTCAATCTCCGGAACCTTGTGCATCCCCTACCAATGGATCATTCTAGCCTGGCCACTAGAGCAGTGGTCTCCAAACTATGGCCCTCCAGATGTTGCCAAACTAAAACTACAGCAGAAGGCTGTCCGAGCATGCTGGGAGTTGTAGTCTTGCAACATCTGGAGAGCCACAGTTTGGAGACCACTGCTCTAGAGAGTCCAGGAACTACCCACCGCCTTCCAGGGACAGGCACAGGTTGACTAGAAGAGAGGCTTGAGCCCTTGCCCTTTTCCTGTTCCTCCTATAAGTGTCCTGGGTAGTCTGGCATCAATATGTGGGCATTTATATCAATAATTATAAGAAGTGCCTTTTTTTTTAGTTCAGCCCCTGCCCCCCAAAATGTATGTGCACGTCCCTGCACCTGATACCCCCATTACACAGACTGGGGTGCCTGGACCCGCCAGTGCAATTGAGTTTGGTAACTCACTTTACAGCTACATTGAAACCATAAGGCTATGTTCACACAGCAGAATGTCCGCACGGAATTCCGCATGACTATTCTGCACGAACATTCCGCCGCAGCAGAGTCCCATTGATTTCAATGGGATTCTGCTGCACTGTTCACACAGCAGAATTTCCATGGCAGCAACATCCAGATTCTGGCATCCCCAAAAAACATTGAGGGAGATTTATCAAGACCTGTGTAGAGGAAGAACTGTGCAGTTGCCCATAGAAACCAATCAGATCACTTCTTTCATTTTTAAAAACGGCTTTGAGAAATGAAACAGCAATCTGATTGGTCGCTATGGGCAACTGCACCGCTTTCCCTCTACACAGGGCTTGATAAATTTCCCCCATTGAACCTGTTCAATCTTTTTTGAGGATTCTGCAAGGAAATGCATTGCTGTCTATGAGATGGTGCTTTTCCGAGCGGTCCTAAGTGCCGGCATGTTCTGCCTGTGAAATGTCCGCCTAAGGGCTAGTTCACACTGAGAAACTCCTTCAGGAATTTCTGCTCCGAAACCTCCTGAGCAGAATTCGCCTGCAGCAATTTCCCATTGCTGTGAATTGGATTTTCACTGTGCATTTCACACTACAGAAACTCTGCGGCTGAAATTACACCGAAAGGTTGAACATGTTCATTCTTTAGGCAAAATTTATTGCGGATCACATTGCCGTCAATGAGCACGCCACAGGTCAACGCAGTTATGGCACCATTTTTGTCCATGTTGTCCACAATATCCCCAGGTGTATTGACCTTATTTTTTTCTATTTCCGTTTCTTGCACATGTTCAGCATTACTTCCACTTTACCGAATGCCTCCTTATCAGTAATTTTATGATGAATGTGACACATTTTTTAGTTTTACACTAACGGGGGAGATTTATCAAAACCTGCCCAGAGGAAAAGTTGCAGGGTTGCCCATAGCAACCAATCAGATCGCTTCTTTCATTCTACAAAGACCTTTTCAAAAATGAAAGTAGCCATCTGATTGGTTGCTATGGGCAACTCAGCAACTTTTCCTCTGGACAGGATTTGATAAATCTCCCCCAATTGTAAAAAAAAAAAAAAAAAAAGCTGCATAGAGGATTTTGTGTCATAAAAAAACAGTATGCTTTTATTTAACCTGTTATTTACCACCAGGTACCATCAAATTACCCATAACCATTCATGTTGCCATATTTTTTTTTTATTAACTTATTAACTTGCCATAAATACAGCTCAGCAGTCCTGTGGTGATAAAACAGGGTTATATAGGGATTTTAGAGCTTTTAATGCAGTATTATACATACATTTTTGGGCTATTAGTGAAGTACAGATTTTTTCATCAAATTTTGGCAGAACCAAACTTTTGAAAGTTGGCTTCTCTCTGCTTCTTATCGTTTGGTGTGTGACTCAATTTTGGTGATAATTTCTTTTGTAAAGAACACAACTGTTATACTTTTTTCACTTATATATTTCTAATAGGTATAATGTGGTATTGTAGCTTAACAAGGTTATCCATCATAAGGGGATTTTGGACATGCTTAGGAAGGATCTGTGCTTGTCTTGGAGCTAAAAGGCTGTGTTGTAAGTCCACCATAATGCTGCTGCTTTCTTTTTGTGAAATGGCTAGTTCCTGTTGGAGTTTCCTCCCTCCAACTACAAGTCCCAGGATTTTTTGTTTATAAATGTGAGGTCATTTTTGCTCCCTCTCACACATCATCCACCCCACCCTTTGCAGTAAACCTGACCTCCCTACTATGCTGCACTGTAAACAATAGACCAACATTTTCTAACCAGGGTGCTTCCAGCTGCTGCAAAACTACAATTCCCTGCAGAATGATCTCCCTCCTCCCCGGCAGTCAGTCCACCCTATAAAGCACAGACAGGCTCCCTTTGAACACTAGATTAGTGATGTAATGTCTCAGGCCAGATTGCAATCTCGGAAAGGCTGAGACAACACTCATTTTCTATCCTGTTAAAAATAAACATCAGGGCAAAGATCACATAAGAATTGCGAGACCACCATTACACATACTGTACAAAGTCCAGGTCACCACCCGTTCAGTCCCAGGTGCACGGAGACGTGAGGACAGCATGCATAGGATAGCCAAACAAGAGGAAATTCCAGCACCATGGTCACAGAATAGGAACGCTGCTTTATTGGATATTCATCTACAGGAACATGGAACAGAGCTTGCATGAACCAAGGAGTGACCCAACAATCCATCCCCTCTATATAGGGAGAGGGCTCCAGCCACCGCCAGGCGGAGATTTACACAAATGTGTTACAAAACATAACATAATAAGTGTCAGAATACTACTAGTTTATGATATGACAAAAAACTAATGAAAAAAATAAAAAATAAAATGTATAGACTAATAAAAAGTCACTGTGAAGACATCTAGACATATAGCACTCCCGCATAGATGGACCTGAAAAAATATGGGCTACAGGCAATATGTGAAGGATGAGACAAGCACTATCGAGGACTGATAAGATTTTAAAAAATTATAATAATAGTAATAATTTATAATTAATAAAGCGAAAGTCTCTGTGGGTATATGCGCCAATAGAGAGTACTTCATAAGCAATAAACATGGATAAATATTCATATACCATAAGAACGTACTCACTCAAGGCACATACAAAGCCGCAGAGACGATCACAAGAAAGAAAATAATGTTCATATTATGATAGCAGCAACTGAGAGAACTTTAACATAGAAATCTCATTAGAGCAATACACTGTAACCCATTAGCAACCAGCTAGAGTCCAAGAATTCAGTAATGCAGGATAACATCTTGTCATTTATTCATTCCTGCTGGAAACCTGGTCCCCAACTTAAGTATCCAGAAGACCTCTCGCTCCAGTAGTTTTTGCCTATGATCGCCAACACGTACAGGGGCACCGACCCGTTCGATGCCTTGGACTGAGATGCTAGAGAAACTACCCTAATGGAGGTCAGCACAATGCTTGCTGACCATGGACACGTGTCGGGAACCAAAATGGGGGATGTCAAAAAAATGCTTCTGAATTCTCACTTTCAGAGCATCTATTGTACGCCCGACATACTGGATGTTACATTCCCGACACGTAACCATGTATACAACAAATGTGGTGTTGCAATTAATATATTGATGGATTTTGTATCTTCCACCATTAGCAGCAGAGGCAAATTCCGTACTACTGTTCATAACAGAGCAGCAGATACACTTGCGATGTCCACACCTGTGGGATCCTGGGCATGTAAGCCAATTGGATTTAGATCGGGCTTGGCTGGTAAAAAAAAAATAAAAAATTAGGCAAAACTACATTGGCAATGGTAGCAGCCTTTCTAGAGACGACATTGCGAAACACATTAAAATATGTAGGATACCCACTAATCATAGGGATATATTTCAAAATAATCCTGCGTATGGCTGGAAAATTCTCACTGTATTGTGTGGAAAATACCAAGGGCTGATCCCCCATCACCAGAGTTGTTAGATCACCTGCCGCCTCTGAGAAGAGTTTCACGGGGTCGTTTCTTTGCTATTTGCATCACCCGATCCCCAAAGCAGGATCGGTAACACTGGTCTCTGAGGCCACAGGCAATATTTTTAGCTTCACATTCAAAGTCCTCATCACGAGAACAATCGCGCCGGGATAGAATTAACAGCTGTTTTTTTATGATACATTCTTGTGATGATAGACCCCGAAGTACTGTCCCCCATAAGCAACAGATCTAAAAATGGCATAGTTCCCATCTGATAAGAGACAGTAAATTGGAGATTCATAGTGTTGTAGTTAAGAAAAGTGGCAAACTCATATATGGCCACTACATCCATAAATATGAGATCGTCAATGTAGCGGCCATACCACCTGATGGAAGGGGCAAATGGATTGGTGGGGGGTGAAGAGAATACCCATCTCCCACCAACACATATAAATGTTGGCGAGGGAGGGGGAGAACTTTGCCCCCATCGACGCTTCGGTAATTTGGAGATAAAAGTTATTGTCAAACATAAAAAAAATTGTGGGCTAATGGGTACTCAACCACCAAAATTATATAATTTTTTAGATCTTGCGAATAGTGTGAATAGGTGTCAGGAAACCATGTCAAAGCAGTTTTGGCTTGTGTGTGGGGAGTAAAGAGAAGGAGCACTCGTTGTCACCCACACACACACTGGTTATTCCATGTTATATGTTCACACATGGAAAGAACATGGGCTGTGTCCTTAATGTATCCAGGCATTTGATTAATGTGGGGCTGAAATAAATTATTAACCACGTACAAAATCGTTCACTAAGCGAAGAAATGCCGGCTACTATTGGTCTCATTTTTTTTGGGGGGGGGGGGGAAGGGCGGCATAGATTTTTGTGGACCTTGGGGAGGGAATGAAAAATGGCTACTACTGGACACTGAACCATAATATATTCAGTCTGTTTTGTGCTGATGTGTCTATCCGCCACCCCAAGGTCCACAAGATTTTTAGTAACTGTTTGAAATGTATTGTGAGATCTCCTCTCATGGGCCTGCATGTGCTAGAATCAGCTAACATATTTGTGCTAAGTGCACAATACAGGCCATTGTCAAGGACAACCACAGCGCCCCCTTCATCCACTTGTCAGATGATAATATCGTTGACTTGCCAAGATTCTTTAAAGCTCTTCTCTCCTCAAAGAAAATATTGCTGCGATGAACAATTCGTTGCTGAGATAGTTCTACTCATTCACACTCAACAGCTTCCTGAAAGCATTCTAGTATAGGGGTTCTAGACATGACTGGATAAAAAGAGGGGTTGGATATTATAAACTCCGGTTTATTCTCTCGTATTTCAATATTATGCCATTGTTGTAACTCGGAAAGAGCCGTAAGGTCTCGAAATGAGAACCCAAATGCACCCCGAGCATCAAAAGCAGCTTGTTGATTGCAACACGTCACAGAAATAGAAGCACCTTTGTCGTGGACATTATTAATGGAAGACTCGACTTTACTCACATCAATGTCATTTTCCACATAACTATGGCCTTCTATATCCCCACCCACCATATTAGAAAAGTGTTTCTTAATAGTAACATTTCTGATTAACTTGTTAGTGTCCAGCAAAGTCCTAAATAAATCAAATCTACATGAGGGAACAAAAGTTAACCCTCGAGACAATAAAGAAAGTTCAGCAATCTTGGAAGATAAGTCAAACACAGGAATAGTCCTCACCTCCTTCTGTAATGCCTGGGACTGCTTCTTGGCCGATCTGTGCTCAGCATTTTTTTTGATGACGTAGACGCTCGGCTAGACACTTCCCGAGATGGCATTGTTTTTTGTCATATCATAATCTAGAAGTATTAATTGAATACACAAATTGTCACGTATTCTGACACTTATTATGTTATGTTTTGTAACACATTTGTGGTGAAGACCGTGTGTAAATCCCCGTCTGTGTGGCGGGAGTGTCCCATCCTTACCTGTCCAGGTGTTTCACCTGGCAGTGGGTGGAGCCTCTCCCTATATAGAGGGGATGGATTGCTGGATTTGTGAAGTACGATTAAGGCGGATACGTTCGCCGAAACGCGGCACTCCTTGGTTCGTGCATGCTGTATTTCATGTTCCTGTCGATTAATTTTCAATAAAGCAGCGTTCTTATTCCGTGACTGTGGTGCTGGAATTTCCTCTTGTTTGGCCACCATTACACATAGGTACAGACACTTATTATGTACTAAACTATCTTTACAGCCCCTGTAGCATAGTAAAAAACTGTAATACCTCAATGCAATTAGGCTGCAGTACCAGATAACCCGTGGACAGGTTTGGTTCTGTTTTTGGAAGAACATCGGCCTATCAATCCCATCAAGAACATCAGTACATATGCATTTTTGTTCATCAATGATGCCAACAGTTTTCGGTAATAATTTGTCATGCTGATTCAACCCTCCAAATAGTAGTCTACCCTGTTTGTAGTAGCTAGATAAACAAGATGAATGGAGATTGAGCCATAATTAAGAATGCATTTGAAGATTGCTCCCATAATGCACTGCAGGCAGCTGTATGAGAAGACACACATTCATCTACAGTATGCTTGTATGCCATGGCTTTGGTTCTGGCCTTTGATGTCGCCATTTGAGAGCCAGCGAGACTGGAACCACCACTGTGTCATTTCAAGAATTCTGGGGGTAATGGAGATAATCATTCACAGAGGGGATCTAATTGTGCTGGTTTCGATTTTGTTAATGAAAAGTGAAAGTCTGATATTTAGCAGCCACCGGCCTGCCGTCACTGGAACAGCGAAGCTTTGCAAATAAAATTAAAAACCTTTCAATAAGGATGAAATGGTAATTTAAAACATCAGAATTTTCCAGACTGTTTGTACAGAAATGTCATTCCTAACATAAGAGCGTTTCTTTAGATACAGCGCATGGAGATCCTGGCATTGCATGTCCAAGGGAGAAAATACACAGAGTCGATTATTTTTAGGCTGAAGGTTCTTGACTGTAGAAAGTGCAAGTAAAAAAAAAATCAAGTAATAGTCAAAAGAATCTTTTAAAGAGATGCAAGTGTATATTAAAGGAGTACTCCACCGCTAGACATGTTATCCCCTATCCAAAGGCAGCTAGAAACCCCCCACGATCTACAGTGCGGCACCCTAGTCATCTTGTTCAAACTCCACTCTGTGCTGGATAACTGGTGACCACAGCCACCACGCCCCCTCAATTCATGTCTATGGGAGGAGGCGGGACAGCTGTGTACTAGCTGTGTACTACAGTAAAATCTCTTTTTGTGGACACCTCCCAATAGCGGACAGTTTTTAATTCCCCGGCAGAGTCCCATAAGACTTAATGTATTTGCACCCTCCGAATAGGGGACATTCCCAATAGCGGACGCTGACACACGCAATAGTGGACAATAGGGGACAAAACACTCCCAATAGGGGACAAAACACACCCAATAGGGGACAAAACACTCCCATTATGGGACAAAACACTCCCAATAGGGGACAAAACACTCCCAATAGGGGACAACCAGGCTTATGTGCCGGCCCTACCTAGTACACAGGGCTGCCGTCAGGGGGTACAGCCAATACCACAGTAAGGAGCCCAGGCTCCCGTTGCATCTCCTGAAGAAGCCCCAGCACAGAAGCAGAAGACCAATGTTTAAACAGCCACCTCCTACTTCTGTACGTCCGCCGGCCACACCATTCACCCCCCCTCCTTTCCTGATCCCCCTGTGCCACTTTATTCCCCTGTGCCAATTAATCCCCCCTTTATTACCACCTATGCCATATAATTTCCTCTTGATCCCCCCCTCTGCTATTTAATTTCCCCTTTATTACCCTCAGTGCAAACTCATCACCCTCTCTTTATCACCCCCTCTACTATTTCATCCCCCTTATCCCCCTGTGCCAAATTAATCACACCCTCTTTACCACCCCCTGTGCCATTTTATTCCCCTGTGCCACTTCATAAAGAGGGGGGTGATGAATTACACAGAGGGCAATAAAGGGGGGGATGAAATGGCACAGGAGGATCAAGAGGAAATGATGTGACACAGGGAGTAAGGGGGGGATAAGTTGGTATAATGCACGGGGGAATAAGATGGCACAGGGTATAAAAGGGGGGATGAAATTATATGGGGGGTGATGAGGGGAGATAAACAACTGTCAGGATTCGGCAGGCTGGAGGTGGATCCTCTGTGTCAGAGAGGGATTGGCGTGGACCGTGTCGGTGGACCGGTTCTAAGTTGCTACTGGTTTTCACCAGAGCCCGCCGCAAAGCGGGATGGTCTTTCAGCGGCGGTAGCAACCAGGTCGTATCCACCGGCAACGGCTCAACCTCTCTGACTGCTGAGATAGGCGCGGTACAAGGGATTAGACAAGAGCAAGGTCGGACATAGCAGAAGGTCAGGGCAAGCAGCAAGGATCGTAGTCAGGGGCAACGGCAAGAGGTCTGGAACACTGGCTAGGGATACACAAGGAACGCTTTCACTGGCACAATGGCAACAAGATCCAGCAAGGAAGTGCAGGGGAAGTGAGGTAATATAGGGAAGTGCACAGGTGAACACACTAATTAAAAACCATGCGCCAATCAGTGGCGCACCAGCCCTTTAAATCGCAAAGAACCAGCGCGCGCGCGCCCTAGGGAGCGGGGCCGGGCGCGCCGGGACAGCACAGACGGGGAGCGAGTCTGGTAAGCGGGTCCCGCGGGTCCAGCATCGCGAATCACATCCCGGCTAGGGACATTATCGCAGCGCACCCGGTCAGCGGGTCTGACCGGGGCGCTGCGAACAGGAGAATGCTGTGAGCGCTCCGGGGAGGAGCGGGGACCCGGAGCGCTCGGCGTAACAACAACACTGGGCGATTCTACTGTAACATTGCTTTATATGGTGTTTTATAGGTAATTCCCCATGAGTGACTGTTCACTGTTGGGGGATTCTACTGTATAAAGAATGGGCATGACTGTATAGAGCTTTTGACCCTGAATCTGTACATACCTCATATTGATTTATTGACCCCTCCAGCCTTAAGATATCACAGTTAAAACAAATATGCTAATTAGTCTTTGGAGTCCACTGGGCGTTCCCACTAGACTGTATTGTAATCCCCTCCTTTCCCCTTTAATTTAGCAGGCAACTAGATTAAAGGGGAGAAGAGAGGATTACAGTACATTCTAGTGGTTGTCAATCATGGGGGTAGAGGATGTGAGAAGAGCACAGAGGGGAGAGGGCTGAACGGTGCAGGGCTCTACCAGCTGGCTTCAAAGCCTAATTTGCATATCATATTAAACCCTGATATCTCAGGCCTGGAGGGGTCAATTAACTAATGAAAGGTATTTACAGACTCAGGGTCAAAAGCTCTACACAGCCGTGCCCTTACTTTTTACCCTAAAAACCTGCTGACAGGTACACTATAAGGGTATTCCCTTGGTGTCCATAAATTATAATTAGTGTAATGAAATTTTATACATCTGATGCCTAACACATCGGTAATGTGTTTCTATTTTGTGTAACATGGATTGCATAGCATGCAATGAAAAGAACATACAAACACATTTTTTTTAATCTAATAAATGACATTAAAGATTATAGAAAAACAGCCATTAGCACACATGTGGTTTAAAAAACACCCTTAATCTCAATGGCCTTTAAGTTAAAGAACATGTCATTATCCACAGCCATTTGTCTGTAAAACAAAACATGTTATAAAATTGGCCATTTTTTTTAACCAACATTGTTTTTTTCTTTTTTTTTTTTTTTTTTATAAAAATACAAATTATGGACAACAAAATAAGCAGCAAAAACAATGTGTGAACATAGCCTAAAAACAGAGATTGGAAATTAGGGAATTACAGAGGGCATTTTCATTATAGCAAACTGTTTATTTTTAGATGTTGCATCTTAATGTGATGTCGTCATAGGTAGAGATGAGCAAATCGAAGCTGACGAACCCGAATTTGTTTCGAATTATAGGAAATATTCGATTTGCAACTAATGTGAAAATTGCCGTCATTCACTTGCGCAAATCGTTTCATTAAAGGGGTATTCCAGGCATAAACCCTTTTTTATATATCAACTGGAAAGTTAAACAGATTTGTAAGATTTGTAAGTTACGTCTATTAAAAAATCTTAATCCTTCCAATAGTTATTAGCTTCTGAAGTTTTCTGTCTAACTGCTCAATGATGATGTCACGTCCCAGGAGCTGTGCCTGATGGGAGAATATCCCCATAGAAGCTGGACAGCTCCTGGGACGTGAGTAATCAGAAAGCAGTTAGACAGAAAACAGCAACTCAGAAGCTAATAACTATTGGAAGGATTAAGATTTTTTAATAGAAGTAATTTACAAATCTGTTTAACTTTCCGGAGCCAGTTGATATATAAAAAAAAAGTTTTGTCCTGGAATACCCCTTTAAACTCTTAAGGACCCAGCCATTTTACACCTTAGGACCCGGCCATTTTTTGAACATCTGACCACTGTCACTTTAAACATTAATAACTCTGGAATGCTTTTAGTTATCATTCTGATTCCGAGATTGTTTTTTCGTGACATATTCTACTTTAACATAGTGGTAAAAAAAAAATGTAACTTGCATCCTTTCTTGGTGAAAAATGTGAAAATTTTATGAAAAATTTGAAAATTTTGCATTTTTCTAACTTTGAAGCTCTCTGCTTGTAAGGAAAATGGATATTCAAAATATTTTAATTTTTTTTTCACATATACAATATGTCTACTTTATGTTTCCATCATAAAATTGACAAGTTTTTACTTTTGGAAGACACCAGAGGGCTTCAAAGTTCAGCAGCAATTTTCTAATTTTTCACAAAATTTCCAAACTCACTATTTTTCAGGGACCAGTTCAGGTTTGAAGTGGATTTGAAGGGTCTTCATCTTAGAAATACCCCACAAATGACCCCATTATAAAAACTGCACCCCCCAAAGTATACAAAATGATATTCTGTCAGCCTTTTAACCCTTTAGGGGTTTCAAAGGAATAGCAGGAAAGTGAAGGAGAAAATTCACAATCTTCATTTTTTACACTCGCATGTTCTTGTAGACCCAATTTTTGAATTTTTACGAGGGGTAAAAGGAGAAAATTTTTACTTATATTTGTAGCCCAATTTCTCTTGAGTAAGCACATACCTCATATGTCTATGTAAAGTGTTCGGTGGGCGCAGTAGAGGGCTCAGAACCGAAGGAGTGACAAGGGGATTTTGGAGAGTACGTTTTTCTGAAATGGTTTTTGGGGGGCATGTTGCATTTAGGAAGCCCCTATGGTGCCAGAACAGCAAAAAAAAAACACATGCCATACCGTTTTGGAAACAAGACCCCTTGAGGAACGTAACAAGGAATTAAGTGAGCCTTAATACCCCACATGTGTTTCACGACTTTTGCATATGTAAAAAAAAATAAATAAAATTTCACTAAAATGTGTGTTTCCCCCCAAATTTCACATTTTTGCAAGGGTTAATAGCAGAAAATACCCCCCAAAATTTGTAACCCCATCTCTTCTGAGTATGGAAGTATCCCCATAAGTTGACCTAAAGTGCACTACGGGCGAACTACAATGCTCAGAAGAGAAGGAGTCATATTTGGCTTTTTGAGAGCAAATTTTGCTCGGGGGCATGTCCCATATAGGAAGCCCCTATGGTGCCAGGACAGCAAAAAATACCCACATGGCATACCATTTTGGAAACTAGACGCCTTGAGGAACGTAACAAGGAATAAAGTGAGCCTTAATACCCCACAGGGGTTTCACGACTTTTGCATACGTAAAAAAAAAAAATTCGTTAAAATGGGTGTTTCCCCCCAAATTTCACATTTTTGCAAGGGTTAATAGCAAAAAATACCCCCCAAAATTTGAAACCCCATCTCTTCTGAGTATGGAGGTACCCCATAAGTTGACCTGAAGTGCACTACGAGCGAACTACAATGCTCAGAAGAGAAGGAGTCATATTTGGCTTTTTGAGAGCAAATTTTGCTCGGGGGGCATGTCGCATTTAGGAAGCCCCTATGGTGCCAGGACAGCAAAATAACCCCCACATGGCATACCATTTTGGAAACTAGACCCCTTGAGGAACGTAACAAGGGGTACAGTGAGCATTTACCCCCACTGGTGTCTGTCAGATCTTTGGAACAGTGGTCTGTACAACATTTTTAATTTGCACAGCCCACTGTTCCAAAGATCTGTCAGACACCAGTGGGGTGTAAATTCTCACTGGACCCCTCATTACATTCCGTGAGGGGTGTAGTTTCCAAAATGGGGTCACATGTGGGGTTTTTTTTGCGTTTGTCAAAACCGCTGTAACAATCAGCTACCCCTGTGCAAATCACCTCAAATGTACATGGCGCACTCTCCCTTCTGGGCCTTGTTGTGCGCCCCCAGAGCACTTTGCGCCCACATATGGGGTATCTCTGTAGTCGGGAGAAACTGCATTACAAATTTTTTTTTTTTTTTTTCCCTTTTACCTCTTGTCAAAATAAAAAGTATAGGGCAACACCAGCATGTTAGTGTAAAAAATTAATTTTTTTACACTAACATGCTGGTGTAGACCCCAACTTCACATTTTCATAAGGGGTGAAAGGAGAAAAAGCCCCCCAAAATTTGTTAGGCAATTTCTCCCGAGTACGGCGATACCCCATATGTGGCCCTAAACTGTTGCCTTGAAATACCACAGGGCTCCAAAGTGAGAGAGCGCCATGCGCATTTGAGGCCTAAATTAGGGATTTGCATAGGGGTGGACATAGGGGTATTCTACGCCAGTGATTCCCAAACAGGGTGCCTCCAGCTGTTGCAAAACTCCCAGCATGCTTGGACAGTCAACGGCTGTCCAGCAATACTGGGAGTTGTTGTTTTGCAACAGCTGGAGGCTCCATTTTGGAAACAGTGGCGTACCAGACGTTTTTCATTTTTATTTGGGAGGGGGGCTGTGTAGGGGTATGTGTATATGTAGTGTTTTTTACTTTTTATTTTATTTTGTGTTAGTGTAGTGTAGTGTTTTTAGGGTACAGTCACATGGGCGGGGGGTTACAGCGAGTTTGAGCTGCCGCGCAAAATTTGCTGCATCGCAAACTTGCAGCCTGATACTCACTGTAAGCCCCCTGCCCATGTGAATGTATCCTGTACATTCACAGGGGGGGACCTCCAGCTGTTGCAAAACTACAACTCCCAGCATGCACAGTCTATCAGTGCATGCTGGTAGTTATAGCTTTGCAACAGCTGGAGGCACAAGGGTTGGGAAACACTGAGTTATTAAACAGACAATGTTTCCCAACCAGTGTGCATCCAGTTGTTGCAAAACCACAACTCTCAGCATTCTCAAACATGCTGGGAGTAGTAGTTCGGCAACATCTTTAGAGCCAGATGTTGCCGAACTACAACTCCTAGCATGCTTGGAGTTGTAGTTTTGCAACATCTGGAGGACTACAGTTTGCAGACCACTAATACAGTGGTTCCCAATCTGTGCTCTTCCAGATGTTGCAAAACTACAACTTCCAGTATGTCAAAACTGTCCAGGCATGCTGGGAGTTGTAGTTCTGCAACATCTGAAGGGCCAGATGTTACAGAACTACAACTCCCAGCATGCCTGGACAGTAAGGGCATGCTGAGGATGTGTAGTTTTGCAACATCTGGAAGGGCACAGTGGTCTCCAAACTGTGGACCTCCAGATGTTGCAAAACTGCAACTCCCAGCATGCCCAGACGCCAAGGGCTGTCTGGGCATGCTGGGAGTTGTAGTTTACAGGGTCCCATTACAGCAATGCATGTCGCTTTACGGCAACGTGCATTGCTGTTAACCCCTTAAGGACTGAGCCCTTTTTCACCTTAAGGACTCGGCCATTTTTTGCAAATCTGACCACTGTCACTTTAAACATTAATAACTCTGGAATGCTTTTAGTTATCATTCTGATTCCGAGATTGATTTTTTCGTGACATATTCTACTTTAACGTAGTGGTAAAATTTTTTGGTAACTTGCATCCTTTCTTGGTGAAAAATCCCAAAATTTGATGAAAAATGTGAAAATTTTGCATTTTTCTAAATTTGAAGCTCTCTGCTTGTAAGGAAAATGGATATTCAAAATAAATTTTTTTTTTATTCACATATACAATATGTCTACTTTATATTTGCATCATAAAATTGATGAGTTTTTACTTTTGGAAGACACCAGAGGGCTTCAAAGTTCCGCAGCAATTTTCCAATTTTTCACAAAATTTTGAAACTCGCTTTTTTTCAGGGACCAGTTCAGGTTTGAAGTGGATTTGAAGGGTCTTCATATTAGAAATACCCCATAAAAGACCCCATTATAAAAACTGTACCCCCCAAAGTATTCAAAATGACATTCAGTAAGCGTTTTAACCCTTTACGGGTTTCACAGGAATAGCAGCAAAGTGAAGGAGAAAATACACAATCTTCATTTTTTACACTCGCTTGTTCTTGTAGACCCAATTTTTGAATTTTTGCAAGGGGTAAAAAGGAGAAAATTTTTACTTGTATTTGAAACCCAATTTCTCTCGAGTAAGCACATACCTCATATGTCTATGTTAATTGTTCGGCGGGCGCAGTAGAGGGCTCAGAAGGGAAGGAGCGTCAAATGGTTTTTGGGGGGCATGTCACCTTTAGGAAGCCCCTATGGTGCCAGAACTGCAGAAAAACACACATGGCATACCATTTTGGAAACTAGACCCCTTGGGGAACGTAACAAGGGGTAAAGTGAACCTTAATACCCCACAGGTGATTCACGACTTTTGCATATGTAAAAAAAAAAAAAATTTTTTTACCTAAAATGCTTGGTTTCCCTAAAGTTTTACATTTTTAAAAAGGGTAATAGCAGAAAATACACCCCAAAATTTGAAGCCCAATTTCTCCCGATTCAGAAAACACCCCATATGGGGGTGAAAAGTGCTCTGCTGGCGCACTACAGGTCTCAGAAAAGAAGGAGTCACATTTGGCTTTTTTGAAGGAAATTTTGCTCTGGGGGCATGCCGCATTTAGGAAGCCCCTATGGTGCCAGGAGAGCAGAAAAAAACCACATGGCATACCATTTTGGAAACTAGACCCCTCGGGGAACGTAACAAGGGGTAAAGTGAACCTTTATACCCTACAGGTGTTTCACGACTTTTGCATATGTAAAAAAAAAAAAAAAGAATTTACCTAAAATGCTAGGTTTCTCAAAAAATTTACATTTATACAAAGGGTTAAAGCAGAAAATACCCCCCAAAATTTGAAGCCCAATTTCTCCCGATTCAGAAAACACCCCATATGGGGGTGAGAAGTGCTCTGCTGGCGCACTACAGGTCTCAGAAGAGAAGGAGTCACATTTGGCTTTTTGAAAGCAAATTTTGCTCTGGGGGCATGCCGCATTTAGGAATACCCACATGGCATACCATTTTGGAAACTAGACCCCTCGGGGAACGTAACAAGGGGTTAAGTGAACCTTACTACCCCACAGGCGTTTCACGACTATTGCATATGTAAAAAAAAATAAAAAAAATTTTACCTAAAATGCTTCTTTTCCCAAAAATTTTACATTTTTGAAAAGGGTAAAAGCAGAAAATACCCCCCAAAATTGGAAGCCCAATTTCTCCCGAGTACGGCGATACCCCATATGTGACCCTTAACTGTTGCCTTGAAATACGACAGGGCTCCAAAGTGAGAGCGCCATGCACATTTGAGGCCTAAATTAGGGATTGCATAGGGGTGGACATAGGGGTATTCTACGCCAGTGATTCCCAAACAGGGTGCCTCCAGCTGTTGCAAAACTCCCAGCATGCCTGGACAGTCAACGGCTGTCCGACAATACTGGGAGTTGTTGTTTTGCAACAGCTGGAGGCTCCGTTTTGGAAACAGTGGCGTACCAGATGTTTTTCATTTTTATTGGGGAGGGGAGGGGGGCTGTGTAGGGGTACGTGTATATGTAGTGTTTTTTACTTTTTATTTTATTTTTTGTGTTAGTGTAGTGTAGTGTTTTTAGGGTACAGTCGCACGGGTGGGGGTTCACAGTAGTTTCTCGCTGGCAGTTTGAGCTGTTGCAGAAAATTTGCTGCAGCTCAAACTTGCAGCCCGATACTTACTGTAAGCCTCCGCCCATGTGAGTGTACCCTGTACGTTCACATTGGGGGGGACATCCAGCTGTTGCAAAACTAAAACTCCCAGCATGCGCTGACAGACTGTACATGCTGAGAGTTTTAGTTTTGCAACAGCTGTAGGCACACTGGTTATGTATCACGGAGTTTGTGACCTTACTCAGTGTTTCAAAACCAGTGTGCCTCCAGCTGTTGCAAAACTACAACTCCCAGCATGTACGGTGCATGGTGTAAGGTGACTGCTGGGAGTTGTAGTTTGCAACTGCTGGAGGCACACCGGTCGTGAAACACTGAGTTAGGTAAAAAAAAAAAACTCTAAGTTTCACAACCAGTGTGCCTTCAGCTGTTGCAAAACTACAACTCTAAGCAGTCACCGACAGCCAACGGGCATGCTGGGAGTTGTAGTTATGCAACCAGCAGATGCACCACTACAACTCCCAGCATGCACTTTAGCTGTTTGTGCAAGCTGGGAGTTGTAGTTATACAACAGCTGAAGGTACACTTTTCCATAGAAATAATGTGCCTCCAGCTGTTGCAAAACCATAAGTCCCAGCATGCCCATAAGGGAATGCTGGGAGTTGTGGTGGTCTGCCTCCTGCTGTTGCATAACTACAGCTCCCAGCATGCCCTTTTTGCATGCTGGGAGCTGTTGCTAAGCAACAGCAGGAGGCTGTAACTCACCTCCTGCTGTTGCTTCATCGCTGGACTGTCCCTCGCCGCCGCCGTCGCTCCTGGGGCCCCGATCCCAACATGGACGCCGGGGATCGGGGTCTCCAGCACCCGGGGTCGTCTTCCCGCACCCGCTCACGCCCTCCGGAAGAGGGGCTGAGCGGGTGCGGGAGTGACACCCGCAGCAGGCGCCCTGATTGGTCGGCCGGTAATCCGGCCGACGAATCAGGGCGATCGTGAGGTGGCACCAGTGCCACCTCACCCCTGCAGGCTCTGGCTGTTCGGGGCCGTCAGAGACGGCCCCGAACAGCCAGTAATTCCGGGTCACCGGGTCACTGGAGACCCGATTGACCCGGAATCGCCGCAGATCGCTGGACTGAATTGTCCAGCGATCTGCGGCGATCGCCGACATGGGGGGGCATAATGACCCCCCTGGGCGATATGCCGGGATGCCTGCTGAACGATTTCAGCAGGCATCCGGCTCCGGTCCCCAACCGGCTAGCGGTGGGGGCCGGAATTCCCACGGGCGTATGGTTGCGTCCTTAAGGACTCGGGATGCAGGGCGTATCCATACGCCCTGCGTCCTTAAGAGGTTAAAGGCCTGACCGCGGCTGAAGATCTACTCACCTGTCGCCGCCGCCGTCTCTGCCGCCGCCGCCGTCTCCGCCGCCAGGATCCGGGTCTTCAGGGACGAGGTAAGTACCGGGGCCGGTCCCCAGCACTTCCCCGTCCCCCGCCGCGTCCTCCGGTCTTCCTCCCGTCCTCTCCGGACTTTCAGGGGCCGGGCAGGACGGGAGGAAGTAACCGCCCCCCCTCCTGCGATTGGTCGGTTAACTAACCAACAGATCGCAGGGTATAGGAGGAGGTGGCAAGCTTGCCACCTCGCTCCTATACGTTAGCATGGTCCTGGCTGTCTGTGACAGCCGGGATCATGCAAAATTACCGGGCGGTCGGGTCCCAGAGACCCGATCAGCCCGGTATCGCCGCAGATCGCAAGGGCGATTTCCCCCTACATGGCCCCCTTCGGCGTTTGCCCTGGATGCCTGCTGAAGGATTTCAGCAGGCATCCAGTTCCGATCTCTGCCCGGCACGCGGCAGAGACCGGAAAACGCCAGGGCGTATGGATACGCCCTGGGTCCTTAAGGCCCAGGGTGTGAGGGCGTATCCATACGCCCTGGGTCCTTAAGAGGTTAAACTCCATTTACTGTGATGCAAGCTCCAGGGCATCTAAAATGGAGGATCCACATGTCAGTACATGGGGTAAGAGACACTGGGAAGGCGGGAAGGGAAGTAGGCGGGATGACCCTGAATCACATGCAGAATGCAGCCTATCAGCAGCCAGTCACCCCAGTGATGCCACAGCCCTATATAATCGACAGCCATCTTGCGGCCAGTCACTTCATTACAATACACTGCAGAAGGATCATAGGACGCAGAGCCTGTGTGTGTGTTACAGCAGAGAAAAGCGCAGTCCAGCAGCGTTTAACATCCTCCTAGTCACATCAGCATTCTTGTGGACAGAGAGCAGCGTTTTTTTCACTGAAAAGGATTTTTACTGCAGCTTCAAGAATTAACCTCCCAGTCACTTTCTTCAGCATAGTATTAAAGAAAGGGGCAGAGAGCTGTGTGTTTCCTTATATATGCCTCATTCCTGCTGCAGAATAGCATGCAATGTCAGGCTGCTGCTTCCAAAGCCGGCAGGATATTGTCATGTATCAAAAGAGGCATGGACTCAAGGGACAGGGACATAATACTCCCCCTTTATAAATCATTGGTACGGCCTTACCTGGAATATGCTGTTCAGTTTTGGGCACCTGTCCATAAAAGGGACACTGCGGAGTTGGAAAGGGTGCAGAGACGCGCGACTAAACTAATATGGGGCATGGAACATCTTAGCTATGAGGAGCGATTAAAAGAGTTACAATTGTTTAGTCTTGAGAAGAGACGTTTAAGGGGGGATATGATAAACGTATATAAGTATATTAATGGCCCATACAAAAAATATGGAGAAAAACTGTTCCAGGTTAAACCCCCCCAAAGGACGAGGGGGCACTCCCTCCGTCTGGAGAAGAAAAAGTTTAGTCTCAAGGGGCGACACGCCTTCTTTACCGTGAGGACTGTGAATTTATGGAACGGTCTACCTCAGGAACTGGTCACAGCAGGAACAATTAACAGCTTTAAAACAGGATTAGATACATTCCTGGAACAAAATAACATTAATGCTTATGAAGAAATATAAAATCTCATCCCTTCCCCAATATCGCGCCACACCCCTACCCCTTAATTCCCTGGTTGAACTTGATGGACATATGTCTTTTTTCGACCGTACTAACTGTGTAACTGTGTAACTGTGTAACTGTGTGTTCTAGACAAATACTGTTTTAAGCGTAGTGAAGCGTATTGTACTCCCCTCATATACACACTAAGTATGTCAGGCAGAGAAGTGCCAGGACGTGCAGGGCCGGATTAAGAGCATCATGGTCCTGGTGCTGAAGATTGGGATGGGCCTTTTTATCAAAGTATATATATTCCCCTCACATATAATGCCCCATGTCCTGCCCCCTCAGGGGGCACTATATGTGAGGGGCACAGGACATGGGGCATTATAAGTAAGGGGCAAATGTCAATTATATGGGCACATGATAGCCCCCCGTCATGTGTCCCTCACATATAATGCCCCCTGACATGTGCTCATCACATATAATACCCCTTGTCCTGTGCCCCTCATATATAAAAGTACCACCTCTACGCTGATGACACCCAACTCTATACCCCCTCTGCCAACATCACCCCTGCACTCCTACAGAATACCAGTGACTGTCTCTCTGCCGTCTCAGACATCATGTCCTCTTTATATCTGAAACAAAATCTTTCTAAAACAGAACTTCTTGTCTTTTCTCCATCAACTGATACTGTACCTAACCCTGACATTTCCATCTCGGTATGTGGTACTACCATAACTCCCGGGCCGCAGGCTCGCTGTCTTGGAGTTATACTTGACTCTCATCTGTCTTTCACTCCCCATATTCAGTCTCTTTCACGTTCTCGTCACGTGCATCTCAAAAACATTTCAAGAATCCGCCCGTTTCTCACTACTGAAACTGCTAAAACTCTCATTATTGCTTTGATTCACTCCCTCCTTGACTACTGTAACTCTTTACTATTAGGCCTTCCTTTCTCCAAACTCTCTCCTCTCCAGTCCATCCTTAATGCCGCAGCCAAACTCATCTTCCTCTCCAGCCGCTACACCGACGCCTCCTCCCTGTGCCAGTCACTACACTGGTTACCAATTCAGTCCAGAATACAGTACAAAATCCTCAGTCTCACACACAAAGCTCTCCACAATGATGCACCTCCCTACATCTCCTCTCTCATCTCTGTCTACCATCCTACACGTCCTCTCCGATCTGCTAATGACCTCACACTAACATCTTCTATAATCCGAACTTCTCACTCCCGTCCCCAAGACTTCACTCGTGCTGCACCGGTTCTCTGGAATGCTATCCCTCAATCCATCAGAATCAACAACAACATCCATAGTTTCAAACGTGGCCTAAAAACACATCTCGTCAGACAGGCCTATAACAGTCTCTAATTGGCCTCAACATATCCCCAACATATCATCAACATATCCCCAACATAACCCCAACATATCCCCAACATATCCTCAACATATCCTCAACATATCCTCAACATATCCCCAACATATCCCCAACATATCCTCAACATATCCCCAACATATCCCCAACATATTCCCAACATATCCCCAAACCTCTTGTTTGAATAGTTATTGTGTAATTTTATGTCTGATACTTGTCTTTGTTTGTACCCCATAATTGTAAGCGCTGCGTAATCTGTACGCTCTATATAAATAAATAAATAAAATAAAATATAATGCCCCCCTGTCATGTACCCCTAATATATAATACCCCCTGGTCTGTGCCCCTCACATATAATGCCCCATGTCCTGTGCCCCTCACATATAATGCCCCCTGTCCTGTGCCCTCACATATAATGCCCTTTGTCCTGTTCCCCTCACATATAATGCCCCCCTGTTATGTGCCCCTCACTTATAATTTGCCCTTTTCTGTGCATGCACACCGCCCCCCTCCCCCCAAGTTTTAATAATTCCCCTGTACCATACGGCGGCCGAGCACCTCTCTCCATCTGTCACATTTCTCACACGCTGCTCCATTCTTGCAGAGCTGCGGGGAGGTGATCTCCGGGCACCAGAGCGGTGATGTAACGTCATCGCGCCGGCCTGCCGTGGATGGCGTGTCCGCGGCATACACTGCAAGAATGTAGCAGCGTGAGAAATGTGAGGGAATGGTGGAGCGGGACAGCTCACAGTTCCCACTCCACTGTGCTATAGTAAAGGAGGGGCAACAATCTCAGGGGGCAATTGCCCCATTGCCCCCCCCCCCCCCTGGATCTGCCACTGAAAGCATGGGGGTGATAGAGCAGGAGTCTCGAACTCAAATTATCTGGGAGCCACTGGAGGTAGCAGCAGGGTGAGGCTGAGTCACTTGCGACCCTTACATATAATGCCCCCATCGTGCGCCCCTCATCATCCACCAGCAACACCCCCCACCAGAAGTAGCACCACCATCATCTACCAGCAAACCCCCCCCCATTCCCCTACCCTGTGTGGTAATAGCATGAGCTTATGGGTGATGGGGGTGCTACTTCTGGGGGGAGCATTAGGCAAGCAGCAGTTTCCCCACAGTAGGAAGGTAGCGGTTTCCCCATATAAGGAAAGTAGTGGTTTCCCTACATTAGGAAGGTAGCGGTTTCCCCACATTAGGTAGGTAGCATGTTCTCCACATTAGGTAGGTAGCAGTTTCCCCACATTAGGTAGTAGCAGTTTCCCCACATTAGGTAGTAGCAGTTTTCCCACATTAGGTAACAGCGGGCTCCCCACATTAGGTAGTAGCAGGTTCCCCACATTAGGTAGTAACAGGTTCCCCACATTAGGTAGTAGCAGGTTCCCCACATTAGGTAGTAGCAGGTTCCCCTCATTAGGTAGTAGCAGGTTCCTCACATTAGGTAGTAGCAGGTTCCCCACATTAGGTAGTGGCAGGTCCCCCACATTAGATAGTGGCAGGTTCTCCACATTAGGTAGTAGCAGGTTCCCCACATTAGGTAGTTGCAGGCTCCCCACATTAGGTAGTAGCAGGTTCCCCACATTAGGTAGTGGCAGGTCCCACACAATAGATAGTGGCAGGTTCCCCACATTAGGTAGCAGCAGGTTCCTCACATTAGGTAGTAGCAGGTTCCTCACATTAGGTAGTAGCATGTTCCCCACATCAGGTAGTAGCAGGTTCCCCACATTAGGTAGTAGCAGGTTCCCCACATTAGGTAGTAGCAGGTTCCCCACATTAGATGGTAGCAGGTTCCCCACATTAGGTAGTAGCATGTTTCCCACATTAGGTAGTAGCAGGTTCCTCACATTAGGTAGAAGCAGGTTCCCCACATTAGGTAGTAGCAGGTTCCCCACGTTAGGTAGTAGCAGGCTCCCCACATTAGGTAGAAGCAGACTCCCCACATTAGGTAGTAGCAGGTTCCCCACATTAGGTAGTAGCAGGCTCCCCACATTAAGTAGTAGCAGGCTCCCCACATTAGGTAGTAGCAGGCTCCCCACATTAGGTAGTAGCAGGTTCCCCACATTAGGTAGTAGCAGGTTCCCCACATTAGTTAGTAGCAGGTTCCCCACATTAGGTAGAAGCAGGCTCCCCACATTAGGTAGTAGCAGGTTCCCCACATTAGGTAGTAGTAAGTTCCCCACATTAGGTAGTAGCAGGTTCCCCACATTAGGTAGAAGCAGGTTCCCCACATTAGGTAGAATCAGGCTCCCCACATTAGGTAGTAGCAGGATTCCCACATTAGGTGGTAGCAGGCTCCCCACATTAAGTAGAAGCAGGCTCCCCACATTAGGTAGTAGCAGGCTCCCCACATTAGGTAGAAGCAGGTTCACCACATTAGGTAGTAGCAGGTTCCCCACATTAGGTAGTAGCAGATTCCTTACATTAGGTAGAAGCAGGTTCGCCACATTAGGTAGTAGCAGGTTCCCCACATTAGGTAGTAGATGGCTCCCCACATTAGGTAGGAGCAGGCTCCCCACATTAGGTAGTAGCAGGTTCCCCACATTAGGTAGTGGCAGGTCCCACACATTAGATAGTGGCAGGTTCCCAACATTAGGTAGTAGCAAGTCCCCCACATTAGGTAGTAGCAGGTTCCCCACATTAGGTAGTAGCTGGCTCCCCACATTAGGTAGGAGCAGGCTCCCCACATTAGGTAGTAGCAGGTTCCCCACATTAGGTAGTGGCAGGTCCAACACATTAGATAGTGGCAGGTTCCCCACATTAGGTAGTAGCAGGTCCCCCACATTAGGTAGTAGCAGGTTCCCCACATTATGTAGTAGTAGGCTACCCACATTAGGTAGAAGCAGGTTCCCCACATTAGATAGTAGCAGGTTCTACACATTAGGTAGTAGCAGGTTCCCCACATTAGGTAGTAGCATGTTCCCCACATTAGGTAGTAGCAGGTTCCTCACATTAGATAGAAGCAGGTTCTCCACATTAGGTAGAAGCAGGTTCCCCACATTAGGTAGTAGCAGGCCCCCAACATTAGGTAGCATTGCCCCCCCCCACATATACACACATACACACACAGATACACACACAGACAGACACACACACATATATATATATATATATATATATATAGACACACTTACCTGTCCTGCCCTGCGCTTCTCGTCTCCGCCGGCCTGACGAGTGACGTCACTGATGTCCTGTGCGGGTCTGTGGAGGGACGTCACATGCGCGACCTCCCTCATCAGACTCCGGACGGCCAACCGGAGACTGGGGGAGGAGGGCGAGGTAAGTGAAGTCTTCTAGCATTTAGCGCTGCTCGCCTGAAGCAGGCTTAATTGCCTGAAGAAGTTACCTGCCCGGCGCCCGGTGCCCGGGCAATACAAATTTCACATACCGTAAACTTTCGTTCCCGCGGGCAGGGAGTTTGAGGCTTGATTGTCGCGGGCGCCGGTCAGTCTGTGCGGGCCGTTTGTGCAGGCAGCCGGGCCTATTTTAACGCAGGGGCCTGGAGCTGCCACTCCATCTGCCCCTACGTTAATCCTGCCCTGAGGACGTGCACAGAGGAGTGGCAAAGGTCTAAATCCTTCAGGCAGAGGTCGCAGCAGACTAGGAGCGAGTGGCAGCAGGAGTCGCAGCGAGAGGCCTGAGCTCCCGTTTTCAGCTAGCAGTCGTGTCTCGACCAGCAACCCATCTGCCTTGTTGATTGGTTATCACGGTCATCCACTTCATCACAAGTGACATCTGAAACCCCCAGTCAACAGTCGGTGGGTTCCTCAGACACAACCCTGTTGGCATGGCCCGGGAGCAGTCCCTGTCTTCCCATTTCCTCTGCCCTATGCTGTTCCCTCCCCACAGAAGTATCTTATTCTGTGGGTTCAGCTCCACTATTCACTGAGGACGATGTAATAGAGGACAGTCAGCAGCTACTGCCCAGCCCAGAAGTGGAGGAGACATCCACCGCTTTCTCCGCTAGGCGGGCAATCAGTGATGAGGAGAGTGACGTATGAGGTGCTGTTGCCAGGGTTCTTGGTCCTGAAGCAGACACTGTTGAGTAACCTGAGGAGGACATCAGTGACATGCAGACACTTGTTGATGATGATGAAGCGGATCGCAATTGGGAGCCGGGTTCAGAAGGGGCTTCATTATCATTAGGAGAAGAGGGTTGCAGGTTGCCCGTGAGGCAGCAGCAGAACCAGCAAGACGGTAGCATGGTTGGCAGTCAGCATGGTGGCAGAAGTGGAAATTATAGAGCCAAACGTTCCCGGGGGAGACCACCTGTTTCGCGGCAGCCTACCTTCCCGTGAGGTAGTGGAACAGGGGTTCCTAGAGACGGCGGCAGTAGCAGTGCAGACTGTTGGTGGGAAAATCAACTACTCGGCAGTATGGCAGTTTTTCATCAAGCTTCCGGAGGAGGTTCACATAGCCACATGCAAGATATGTCGGCAGAAGATGAAGCGTGGCCAGGGTCCCAATGTTGGCATCACGGCCCTGCGTCAACATATGCTTTGCCACCATAAAGTGGCCTGAGAGAACCGTGGCTCCGATGTATCACCCAGTGGCATGCCGCTTCCTCTTTCAGCCAGCCAAGGCTCCACCACCTCAGCCGAAGGGAGCTGTGTATCATACCCTCCTTCTGTTGCTCCAGATGCTCCTGCTCCTCCTACTTTTGGTCAGCCTTTCTGCCAACAATCCATCAGCGAAGCCATGTCCAAGAGACAACAGTATGCACCCACTCATCCAATGGCGCAGAAGCTGAATGTGCTCCTCTCTAAGTTGTTTGTGCTGCAGTCCCTCCCTTTTCAAGTGGTGGACTCTGCACCTTTCAGAGAACTGATGGCATGTGCTGAGCCGAGGTGGAGAGTGCCAAGCCGTCATTTCTTTGCGAACAATAAAGTAACAGCCCTGCACAATTTTATGGAAGAGAAGGTGTTTCAGTCCTTGAGCCTGTCGGTGTGTACCAAAGTGCACGGCAGCGCCAATGTCTGGAGCTGTCACTACGGTCAGGGACAATACATGTCCTTTACGGCTCACTGGGTGAATGTTGTTCCTGCACAGCCACAACCCCAACTTGGACAGGTCACGCCGCTTCCTCCTCCACGCTCTCAGCCCTTTGGTCCTGTTACAGTGTGCAACTCTGCCTTCTTATCCTCAACTGTGTCCTCAGCCTCCACTGCCTAGACAAGCCTCAGTGGCCCTTCAGCATACCATGGGGGCAGGGCACGGTGGTCAATGCTGTTCTTCACATGGTTTGCCTTGGCGAAAAGAGTCACAAAGGGTAGGAACTGCTAAAAGTCATTCGGAAAGAAATCGGAGCACAGCTTACTCCACGAAAACTGGAAATGGGAACCATGGTGACTGACAACGGGAAAAAATCTTGCATGTGCTGCGACTGGGAAGGTTGAGCCATGCGCCCTGCATGGCACACGTGTTCAATCTGGTTGTGAAGCAGTTCCTGAAGTGTTCCCCCCATTTGTAAGATATCCTAAGAATGGAAAGGAAACTGCATGCATTTCAGCCACTCGTACACCGCAAAGCACACCCTCCTTGAGCTGCAGTGTCAGAACGGTATCCCACAACCAAGTCTGATTTGTGACGTTGCCGCATGTTGGAATTCCATATTCCATATGTTGGACCGACTGCATGAACAGAGAAAAGCCATCAGTGATTTCTTGAAGATCCAAGCGGATAAGGGAATTCCCCTGCGTAACTTCAATGTGAACCAGTGGCACCTCATACATGACACCTGTTGTTTGCTCAGGCCCTTTGTGGAAGCCACATTATTGGTAAGTTGTCAGAATTACGGGATGAACAACGTCATTCCACTGCTTCATTTCTTACAACACGTGTTGGAAACGATGGCGGGTCCGGGCACTGGAGATGTGGCGCCTACATCTCACAGCCACATGAGCCATGTGGGGGCTGAACTGGAGGAGGAGGGGGGAGGGGCACAGTGGAGCACAGTTTAGGTTTCACCAAATGGGTGTAATCTGAGAAGAGAGGAGGAGCAGGAGCAGCCAGAGGAGCTAGAGGGTTATGAAGAAGGCGAAACAGAGGACCCAGACACACCGTGGCAGTATGCAGTGGAGATGAAGGCAGGGAGTCCCTGTGAGTCACTTGCACCACTGCCATGATGCATGCTCACCTGCTTGTGTAGTAACAGCCGAATTGTCACCATTCGGCAGCAGGATGACTTCTGGATCTCCACCTTATTGGACCCTCGCTACCGCCACAAAATAGGAGCTTTTTGTACACCCACTGAGAGGGAGGACAAAATGACCTACTACAGAGGCATTCTATGCAGTCAGTTGGCCGTTGCCTATCGGCGCCATCATCCATCCTCTCGCAGGTCTGAATCAGGGGGCCCTCTGTGCTCACCTTCCACTGCCATGGCTGCTGGGGAGGGGAGAGGTGGCAGGACCAGTACCAACTCCATCAGCAGCACCTGAGTCTACAGTCACTGATGAGTAGCTTTCTTCACCCCCATAGTGAAGCAACTCATCAGCAGCAGGTAGACCTGGAGCAGGGCCTGAACCAGCAGGTGGTGGCATACCTTGACATACCAATTCCAACACTTGACTTCTGGGCAGCCAAACTTGATTTGTGGCCGCAACTAGCAAAGTTTTCACTGGAGAAAGCTGTCCTGCCCGGCCAGTAGTGTGCCATCAGAGCGGGTGTTTAGTGCGGCGGGGGCCATAGTCACCCCATGGAGAACTCGTCTGTCCACAAAAAATGTGGAGAGACTGACTTTTGTGAAGATGAATCAGGCATGGATCAGCCAGGATTTCCACCCACCAATGCCAGATGCATCAGAGTAGATTGACCATGGTGCCACACCAACTCTTCACAAATATGGATGGTGCCAAACAGATTTAAGGCGCTGCTCCCCAGTTACAAACATTTCCCTGCATCAGACCTTTTTTCACCCACCTTCGTCACCGGGTACTGGTATTGCCACCCACCACACGACTCTGTCACCGGGCCATTTTTCAAACTTCTGATGCTGCTGCTGCCACCTCCAGGCTGTCTCATTCAGCTACTTTATGGTCTCTTCTCATGCTTCAGCCAACTCCAGGCTTTGTCATTCAGCCACGATACGGTCTCCTCATGCTTCAGCCAGCTCTAGCCTGTGTCATTCAGCAACTACATGTTTTAGTGATGCTGCTGGGCCTAGGACATTACCTATGTATGTTTATGGTAGCACTAGGTACCATACATCTTCAATGGAAATTTCAAAATTAATCTTTTATTCTTAGAGATTGTGAGGCCCTATTGTTTCCTCATCTGCTGCCAACTCCAGGCTGTGCCATTCAGACACTCTATGGTCTCCCCATGCTGCCACAAACTCCATGCAGTCATTCAGTCACTATATGGTCTCCTCATACTGATGCCACCACAAGGCTGTCTCATTCAGCCACTATATGGTCTCTTCTCATGCTTTAGCCAACTGCAGGCTGTGCCATTTAGCCACTATATGGTCTCCTCCTACTGATGCCACCTCCAGGCTCTGTCATTGTGCTTCCACCTGACATGTGACTCCTTGTTAGATTTGGTCCTTTGTACCCACACGCCAGGGCCCGGGACACTAAAACTTTGGAGTTAAAAGTTAAATTTCAAAACCCTCAATTTAAATTTAAAAATCTTAAAATGTAATTTAAAAATCATAAATTTCAATGGTCTCCTCATTCTTCTGCCAACTCCAGGCTGTGCCATTCAGACACTATATGGTCTCCTTATGCTTCAGCCAACTCCAGGCTGTGCCATTCAGCCAATAAATGGTTTACTGATGCTGCTGGGCCTGGGTCTAGGCCTAAAATGTTTTATAGTAGAACTAGCAACCCTAAATCTTCAATTACAATTTCAAAATTCGTCTTTTTTTCCTAGGGATTGTGAAGCCCTGGTGTCTACTCAGGCTGTGCCATCCATAAACTATATGGTCTCATCATGCTTCGGCCAACTCCAGGCTGTGTCATTCAGGCAATATATGGTTCACTGTTGCTGCTGGGCCTGGGCCTAAAAATTTTTTATGGTAGCACTATACAGCATATCGATCAGTATATACAGCAGGGATTCTCGTCTATGACACTGCAGTGTCATTGCTTCTGTGTGTACTTTTTAATTGCACACTCTGCTGATATTGTTGGGCACCACAAAAAGTACATACAGGATCAGGGACTCCTGCCAATGACAGGAATCCCTGCTCGTGTACACTGTCCCAGAGGTAAGCAGAAATGCATTCTGAATCGAAGCTCATACTCATTAGTACATTTACTGGGCTGGGCACACCAAAATCCCAATCAGCCATCCAATCAGGATCGATTCAGCAAATAATTCTCAGGCGAATCCTCCCCAAATAAATTTCATGAGGGTGACTTATCTCTAGTTTCCAAGTTTTTGTTGCACTATGTAGGTAAGTATAAAACTTGTGATAGGTTCCATGGTTTAGGAGCTATTTTCTTTTTTGGGACCACAGTTTTGCTAGGAATGAGGTTTATTACCTTGAAATATAGAGCATCTGTGCATTCTGTAGTCTATCATATTCCTTTGATATGTGTGGACTGCTCCCCAGCCAAGGATTGACAGCCTTCTATCAATACTGTGCATAGACCGAAAGCTGTCAATCATTGGCTGGTGGGCAGTCTCGAGAGGCAGCCCATAATTAACACAGACTAGAGAGTGTGCGCTTGCTCTGTAGTACAAGGTAAATACATTTAATTTTTACTAAAATTAAGGAACTGGAAAAAAGGAAGTGATAAGGGTCCTTATCTGACCTCAGATAAGGCAACACTACCCTGTTGACCCTTGAATGGCTGTGTGGTGTTGTTAAGAGGCAAGAGTGCATGATAAATAAATCTTAAATAAATAAATGAATAATAAAACATGTATAGTGACATGCTATTATGATGATACAATGAAGTGCATGATGAATAAA
This sequence comes from Hyla sarda, assembly GCF_029499605.1. Classification (NCBI taxonomy): domain Eukaryota; kingdom Metazoa; phylum Chordata; class Amphibia; order Anura; family Hylidae; genus Hyla; species Hyla sarda. Next base: position 350,564,244 of record NC_079193.1, read on the forward strand.
CAATTGTATTTAAGGCCTGTATTCTACTAATCTGTCACAACGTATCTTTTCTAAGATGCCCCCAGACATCTTATCCCCTATCCAAAGGATAGGGGATAAGATGTCTGATTGTGGGGGTCCCGCTGATGGGAACCCCCATAATCCCCGCTGCGGCATCCCAGATATCCGGTGCACGCAGCGAACTTTGCTCCTTGCCGGATGACTGGCAATGCGTGGTGGAGGCTCGTGGCGTCACGGTCATGCCCCGCTCGTGGCGTCACAGCCATGCCCCCTTAATGCAAGTCTATGGGGTGGGGCGTAAAGCCCATCACGCCCCCTCCCATTGACTTGCATTGAGGGGGCGTGGCCGTGACATCACGAGTGGGGCAAGGCTGTGACGTCATGAGCCTCCGGTGCTCTAAACAAACGCCAGGTGCAGCAGTGAGATCGGATTTGGATAGGGGATAAGATGTCTAGGGGCGTAGTACCCCTTTAGGGAATCTAGTTTCTCATTATTCACTACAATATCACAACAGGCTGCAAACCCCACCACAATACCACTGGGTGGTCACACCTGTAGCATATACATCTTCTGACAAAGCATCATGAAATCATGTTTTTGTATTGTTTTGTCATCTCTTAACAAAAAATGTTGGATTATGTGGAGCTATGGACACATCTGCTCACCATAAATAGATCTAGGCAGATGTGTCATTCAGAAGATTTCGAAACCTAGGTGACAACCTTTGTAGAAGCTGGAACAAATATATGACAGATATATTGGTGTTTACTCAGCTTTTTTAGAAACACGTCAACTTTTTGACAGCTTGACAGATAAGAGCAATTTAATAAGTGAGTTTCATAGAGGAGCATTCTTTTTAATGCTCTATGAGTTTATATATATATATATATATATATATATATATATATAAAACATACAAACAGAATGGGAATTAATACATAGCAACAACTTCAGGACAAGAATTCCTGGTAACATTGATTGTAATCTTGAATCAGAAGAGTCCCCCCATGCACAGTAGCTTTGAACACCTTCATACATTATCTTGGTGGACTGGTTATCTTGGGGATTAACCTCCGGCCACTTCCTCCAATGACATGTAAAATAAATCACACACAAGAAAAGCAAACAAGAGTAATTAATCTTAAAGGAACATAATTGTGATTGTGGGAAAAAACAGACATCAAAATCTTTCTTGCAATGGGAATATTAAAATGAAAAGACGTCAACATCACAAAGGCTCCGTAGATCAATACATAGCTCAAATTTATCACCAGACATTGTACAAAGAGAGTGGTGAACTGTTAAGAGTAGAACTTAGGAATGGCTTTAATTATGGGAAATGACAGCAGATCGGGGCTGGTTCATTGCTCGAAAGAAGAAAGATCAGTACAATAGAAAAACATGCAGTTTAATTCAATTAGAATTGTGAAACAGTGGGGCTGGTCTGTGCAATATTAGTGTTACCACACACTGTCTTAGATTTTCATTTTGGAGAAAACTCCTAAAATGGGAAATATCCTTTCTTCTACAGATACCCTCATCAGTTAGCCAAACATGCATTACATTGGGGATTGGTAGTCATCAGTCAATGGCTGTCAGTGGCTATGGCCTTGAATGTCATGTCCACTTCTTTGGAGAACCAAGCACAGATGACTGTCTATACAAGTACTTGTGCCTGATATTTTGATGTTCGGTCACACTGAAGTGAATGGAGCACATTAAAGGGGTTATCCAGGAATCAAAAAACAGGCCTTTTTTCTTTAAAAGAGAGCGCCCTCCTTGTCTCCACTTTGGGTGTGGTATTACAACTTGGCTCCATTAACACCCAAACTGGAGACAAGGAGGGTGCTGTCTTTGAAAGAAAGAAGGCCTGTTTTTAGATTCCTGGAAAACCCCTTTAAATACTGAGCAGAAGAGCATTGACCCCTTCTAATCAAAGATCAATAGCCTTTCCTAAGAATAGTCTATCAATGTCAAAGCCTAGGAGAACCCCTTGTAAGTAAAAAAAAAAAATCATGTTCCTCAAACCTAACTTGTATATGACATTTTGTAATAGTTTTCCCCCGTACAGGCTCCATCTTCACTTTAATTCATATATACACAGCAACAAGCTATAGAAACCACGGCTGGTCCGCTATAACATAACACTACCAACAAAATAGAACTAGATCATGTAAAATATAATTAGCTTTTATTAATACATATGCAAAAAATACATACAATAAAAAATGAAAAGAGGATAAAATAAGGCACTACAATAGCAGTCACAGAAGATGGGGGGAGGCAAGTAATGTGGACCTACATGGAGTACAGGGAATAACTGGTGTACCATAGAAAATATAAATGTAAACATGAAAGAGGTCACTGAATATCATTACAAAATGTCCATAAGCATATGAGTGACAAGCAATTTAACAGTGACACATCAAAGAATGTCCTAAAAGGGAAAAAGTGCAATGAACAGAGAGTAACCAAGGGAGAAATGAATGAGACACCATGAAGTCCTCCTGCCATGCAGCCACACACCTACCTCCTCCTACCCCAACGTACGTTTCGCCTGTGCTTCGTCAGGGGGCCCCTAGATACCCACAGAAAAGGTCATCTCTCTCTTTTCTATATCTCTATAGCACACATCAGAAGCCGCAGCATGTAAGACATTATAGAGCAGTGAAAGCTATAAATCCAGCACTGTCCAGAAGAAAAGTTGCAACCAATCAGATCACTACTTTCATTTTTCAGAGACCTTTTCAGAAATTAAAGAAGCAATCTGATTGGTTGAAATGGGCAACTCAGTAACTTTTCCTCTGGACAAGTTTTGATAAATCTCCCCCATTATGGTTATCTTTAATCACCAGGTTTATGTTGCCCTATCCTCAGGAATCATAAACCTTGTGACAGGCACCTTGATTCTAGAACTATTTCCTTTTTTTGTGCCATAGTCTTGTGTGCCTTACACTGGTTATTAGATTCCTTTCCCTCAGTTCCTCATCCCAGTCTTCCCATCATGCCTACTCCACTCACACAGCACTCCTGCCAGTTCCCCGCCCAGTGCTGCTGCACAACATTGCTCTACAGACCAGAACAGTCTGCACAACTTGCTGTATTCATTCCCTGTCTGCTGTTCTGCCTGTGGCATTAAGCAGCACATTGCAGCAGGGTATGTAAACGTAATTCTCCCTATATGTCCCAATAAACACGTATGTGTGTATGACTGGGAGATTGTGATGTAGGCTGTAGAGGCTGGTCAGGGGGCAATAACATTACTCAGGGCTGAGGCTTAAAGGGGTACTCGAGCGCTAAGAAGGATAGGGGATAAGATGCCTGCCGCTGAGGACCCCGTTGATCTTCCACGCCGCACCCTGTTAGAATCAGCCCCCGGAGTGTGCTCGCTCCGGGTCTGATTACTAGCGATCACGGGGACGGAGTATAGTGACGTCACGGCTCCGCCCCCGTGGGACGTCACGCTCCGCCCCCTCAATGCAAGCCTATGGAGGGGGCGTAACAGCTGCATAGGCTTGCATTGAGGGGGCGGAGCGTGACATCACACGGGGGCGGAGCCGCGATGTCACTATGCTCCGTCCCCGTGGTCACTAATAATCACACCCGGAGCGAGCACGCTCTGGTGCTGATTCTAACAGGGTGCAGCGTGGAAGATCACGGGGGTCCCCAGCGGCGGGACCTCTGCGATCAGGCATCTTTTCCCCTATCCTTCGAATAGGGCATAAGATGTCTTAGCACCGAAGTACCCCTTTAAGCTCAAAAACAAGATCCAGCAATGCTGCAGAGAATAATGGATCATTTATGGAGAGAGGGAGGAACCAGGGAGCTGCTAAGGCAACACCACCATGACAATGAAAGGCCTACACAACTTCCTGGCAGGGGTATTTCAAGCAAAAACATGATGAAGCTGATACATTTTGTGAAAACACTATGAAGGCGATTTATCAAGCTATATAGTAGAATTTTTTTGTGTAAAAAGTTGCACGTACTTGCGCACGTGCAACTTTTCTATACATGCTGCGCCTTTTCGATTCTTGCTTATTCCAAAGCACATTTCGGAAATCCGCTCACATAGTATTTTTTTTTTTCACTTTGCAGTGGTCATGTATTTATCAAATGTGAAAGTCGCTATTTATGAAGAAAAAAAGTTGTATCTCCATTTAAAAGTCACATATGTATTCCAGGTCCAACCTGGCTTACAGAAAGTGCATATGTCTGCAGAAAAGGAAATTAACACCCACTTTAACAACTGTTCTTATTCTGCATCATGAAAGAAAGCTACTACATTAATGTTAATTATAGAAAAAAATTATTATATAACTAATGGCTATTCCTTTAAGGTTGAAAATACACACTGCACACCTTGTTAATTTTAGGACACGTACATGCAGGCGTACCCACAAAATTTTTACAGACTACATAAATAACCCATATGTGGCACAAAAATTTTTCCTTAAAAAAAAGAAACATCCATAGCAATACAGCTTCCTGCACATTTTTTTTTAAACTTTTTTTTGTGGCTTCACTATTGTTGCCTGTTGGTGCTGCACTGTCTTCCTTCCCGACGTAAACTCCGGCCTCAGCGAATCGACGCAAGTCTCCGCCCACCAACGTCACAAAATGTCGGCTCAAAATTAAACAAAAAAGCCTCCAGGGTACGGATACTCCAGGTGCGTCATAGTATGTTTTTAATATTTTTTAATTTCTGAGGAGGGTGGATGGGTTGTTGCGGGATAGTTGGAGTGCAGCTATTTAGTGCCAGGCCGGCCAGTCAGGGTGTCACCCGATGCGGTACGCCCCCCTCCCCGTCACTTTCTAGCAACGCTACTGGTAATAAAGGGTTGATAAAGAATTTCGTCCATTAACGTAAGGGAAAAATGTTCTGCTTAAAAAAATGCTTTTGTAAGCGGGTTCCCCAGGTTTTTCTTACGTGTGATTTATTTATCAAGGTCGTGTGACTATTTGAGTAATCGGTCACATATAAACAAAAGTAAGTTAAAAAGAATTTCATATAAAAGCCATATGTTTGAAAAGAATGATAAATCTCCTTCCATATTAATAAGTTATATATCTTAGGGTAATGTAGTAGCGTGTTCGGGAGGGAGGAATCCCGCCAGGGGTCTCCTATTCTTCCCGTGGGTAACAGATTTGGCGCTGCAGCGGTCGGAAATTAGCAGTCAGAGCTTTTTTTCAGGTTAATGATCACTTTTTATTAAAAAGTCATAAAAAGGATCAGGTATGGACAACGCGTTTCGGAGGGGCTCCCTCCTTCGTCAGGTCCTGACCCTCCTTCGCTGCAGCGCCGAAAATGTTACCCAAGGGAAGAATAGGAGACCCCTGCCGGGATTCCTCCCTCCCGAACACGCTACTATATTGCTACCAACCGTCTCTGAAGGGACAGACGGCCAGCTGCTCCCGGCACACCTACAAAAAAGATACCTGCTCAAGGCTTTCTATCAGCGTTGCGCCTGAATTTTGCACAACCAACAAAGGTGAGCAGGCTCATATCTACCTGTCTATCTACCATCCGTTATCCACGGATAACCAGCACTATTAGCGCCGCATCTGTCTCTCTTTTTTCTCCCCTACATATCATATATCTTCGGGTGATAGTTTTATCTAAATACTGGAATACAATTTTAAGTGAAGTTCCTGTCTCTGACAATAGACCAAAGTGGAAATGTAAAGATTTTATTTTAGGTATTTTCTGCCTTGGTGTGACATCCGAATAAGCTCATTTTTCAGCCATTGAATACCAAATGTGGAGTGAACCTGTGGTAAAAGATTGTTAAATTGCTATCATTCTTGCTATCATTCTACAAGTAAAATTTAATGAGATTTACTCACTTTTATTGTTTTCACTCTAATTTTAGAGCAAATTGTAAATGAGATGTGCATCCTACATCCACCCACAATTGATATTGCTTCAGGTAATGCAGTTTGCTATTCATTCTGAAACATTGCTATCAATAAGTGGCCACATAAATCAATCAGGAATGTAAATGTTCATTATAACTGGAGGGCAAGCGGGTAATAAATCTATCAGCAGAGTCACAGGCAGATTTTTCCCCTGCGCTATTACATCATTGTTCCCTTAGATACAATGCATTCAGAAGGTCTTCAAACCTTTTCACTTTTTCACATTTTCTTATGTTGCTGCTAAAATATAAAGTTTTCGCCCCATAGATAGAGACATTTGCTAAGTTAATGAAAAGTAAAATGAAAAATCTTGAAGTGACATAAGTATTCAGACCCTTTACTCAGGACTTAGTTAAAGCCCCTTTGGCAGTGATTCCAGCCTTGTGTCTTCTTGAGGATCAGGCCTTAAAGGGGTACTCCGCCCCTAGACATCTTATCCCCTATCCAAAGGATAAGGGATAAGATGTCTGATCATGGGGATCCTGCCGCTGGGAACCCCCGCAATCTCTCCTGAAGTGAAGAGGTTAAGAGGAGGTTATAAACCCCTTAAGGATGGACCCAGTTTTTACCTCTATGACCAGGCTCTTTTTTTTTTTATTTGACATGTATCTCTTTAAATGGTAAAAACTTTAGAACGCTTTTTCTGAGCGGAGCGATTCTGAGATCGTTTTTTCGTGACATATTGTACTTTATATAAGTTGTGCATTTTTGTTGACACATGCTGCATTTTTTGTGAAAAACTTCTAAATATTGTGAAGAATAGTGTTGCTCGCGAATATTCGCAATTCGAATTTTATTCGCGAATATCGCATATTCGCGAATTTGCGAATATTCGCGAATATAGCGCTATATATTCGTAATTACCAATATTCGTTTTTTTATTTTTATTTTTTTCACAGTACACATCACAGTGATCATCCCTCTCTGCTTCCAGCCTATGTGGTGTAAGAAGGCTCTAATACTACTGTGTGAGACCGGTGTGTGACTTTTCGCATATGCGAAATTAGCATATGCTAATTGTCGCATATGCGAATTTTCGCCTATGCTAATTTTTGTATATGCGAATTTTTGCATATGTTCATTTTCGCACACGCGACTATTCGCATATGCGAAAATAAAACGAGAATGTTACGAATATGCGAATATTCGCGAATATGACGAATATTCGACCATATATTCGCGAATATTCGCGAATTCGAATATGGCCTATGCCGCTCAACACTAGTGAAGAACTGGAAAATTTCTGTCGTTATTTTTTTAATAGTCTACACTGTGCGGTAAAAGTGATGTTATATTTATTCTGTGGGTCAGTACAATTATGGTGATACCCATTTTATATCGCTTTCTATGTTCTTTTTCCTTTTCTGAGCAAAATTATTTTTCTGCCATTCATTTTCCAACAGCCGTAACTTTTTTAATTTTTGTCTGACGCCATTAAGTAAGGGCTTATTTTTTGCGGGATGAGCTGTACTTTTCATTGGTATAATTTTTGCGATACATGCTACCTTTTAATCTTTTTTATTCCGCTATTTACGGCATTCACCGTGCAGGATAATTTACATTATAGTTTTATAGTACACGTCATTACGAACGTGGCAATACCTATTATGTATATGATTTGTGTTTTTGATCTTTTTTGGTAATAATACAGGGCTTTTATTGGGAAAGGGGCATTGATTTATATATTTTTTTACACTTCATACTTTTATTGAAGAACTTTTTATTACATTTTTTACACTTTTTACATGTTATACTATGCTGCAATACATTTGTACTGCAGCACAGTATAACCTGATGAGCTGCAGGCACTACAGCCTGTGCGATCCAGCCTCTAGCTGGATCTCACAGGCTTCCGTAGCAGGCATACAGGAGGTCATGATCTGACCTCCTGCTGCCATAGCAACCAACGGTGACCCGCGATCGTATCGCGGCGACGCCGTTGGAGAACAGGGGGAGAGCACTCCCCCTGTCAACACCATAGATGCCGTGATAAGGATTGATCACGGGACCTAGGGGGTTAATGCTGCTGGGACCGGCGCGATCACGGCTGCGGCTGTGATTAACTCATATCCAATCATCCGACACATTCACGCAATTGGACGTATCATACGTCATATCGATCTCCTGCACTGCTGCCCGCGGCAGTGCAGGAGATCGATATGACGTATGCATACGTCCAATTTTGCGAACGTGTCGGATGATTGGACGTTTGCATACGTCCTATAGCGGGAAGGGGTTAAGAATGGAGGTGTTCTGGATAGCCAGATTGGACGCTATGTCCCCCAATGGCATCAATGAAAACTGTAACTTTAATGTATTTTTATAATTGGTGACACTGTTTTGATATGTTTGTATATGGTAATTCCATCGACCGATGTTTAAATTATGATTTTAACTTTTAGATGTGAAATCTCGCGAGACTATGGTCCGTATGTATATGGTGGTGGGTTTACTTACGTTAGGCTTGAGAAAGAGAGAGATCCTGAAGTACCTCCCACAGGTGTGTGAGCATCTTTGCTGTCAGTCCGAAAGGAAAGCTGGGTGAACGGCACACATAGAAGCTCAGGCAGCAGTGAGAGACTTTATTAAGATGCCACAGCACTGAACACCGACAAGCACTTGGGGGAATATGATATGTTCTGTTTATACTGCCTCCGTTATTTAAAAGTTTTGTAAAGGAACATATGGAAGAAGTAAAGTATATGGAATTTAGAGCATGAACTTTGTTGTACGTTGCCTGGCTTATAAAACTGCCTTTGGAGAGCACTTTTTTTGCAGAAAAGTCACAGAGGAGAAGAGGAATCATGGGGGGAGTCTTTTCAAAACCTGTGCAGAGGAAAAGTTACCCAGTTTTCCATAGCAGCCAATCAGATTGCTTCTTTCATTTTTAACAAGGCCTCTGCCAAATGAATCAAAAACGAATGACCAGGGAGTCAGGAGTTTGTCTGGCGCAGAGAGGAACCATCAGACAGCCAAGTAAAATCAATGGATTTATTAGATGCAACGCGTTTTGCTGCGCATGCGCAGCGAAACGCGTTGCATCTAATAAATCCATTGATTTTACTTGGCTGTCTGATGGTTCCTCTCTGCGCCAGACAAACTCCTGACTCCCTGGTCATTCGTTTTTGATTCTACTCTCACCCAGGAGGGCTGCAGTGGACCTTCTTCCACATCTCTTCTGTTCTTAACCTTGTTGTGTGTGGGCGCACAACCAACTTCGGTAAGCGGCTTGGGAATCACCGTCCCCTACCCCCACCTGCAAGATCTACTGATCCCGCACATGAGGTGCCTTCCTTTCTTTCTCTGCCAAATGAAAGAAGTGATCTGATTGGTTTCTTTGGGCAACTTTCCCTCTGCACAGGTTTTGATAAATATCCCCCAAATTTATCAATCCCCTGTGATAGTATTATGAATGTGCCACACATAAGCAACACTAAAGCAAAAAAAAATAAGATGACAACAATGATAAATCTCTCCCAGCATATTCTTGATATGGTGTAAGATAAATTTACTAGCTTTCCACAACAACATGAATTCTTGGCTTTCTGTCAATAAGTGTATATGCTGCATTTGCCTGTGCCAGTGTAAGGACCCGAAGGGTTAATCTGCACTGAGAGCTTTTGTTTGGTCTTGTTTCTATGTTATGCCTGTCTGCTGAGACTGGTCAGCTTACCTTGATCAGAGCACCTGTTCTGGCTCCATATAAGCTTGCAGTCTACTCCCAATTCATGCCTGCTAAAGAGCTCTGTGAGCTAGCATTTATATTGTATCTGTTATATCTGGCATTTTGACCCTTCAGCTCCGCTCTCTGACTCTTCTCCTGGCTCTGCGAATTAGCTTATCTGTAACCTCTTGGCATCGACTCGGATTGTGGACAGCGACCTATTGTGTGTATGTTTAGTTATTATTTTTGTTAGTCTGAATGATTCCATTCTGTGTCCCAACCTCTGTCTGCATTATAGTTTATTATTTTGACTGGACTGCCCTCACTTATTGTTAGTAGGGACAGTTACCGTGGTTATGGACCCGCTACCTAGGGTGGGTACGTAAGTAAGCAGGGATAGGGGGAATGGGCAAGAATAGTGCGCACTCCTTCCCTGCCCAGACGGGACATTTTAGCAGGCCCACATACCTGCATTTGTTTTGTTCCTACATAATGGAAGCTATGTCTGCTTTGGTGGAGCAAATGCAGGGCTTGACTCAGCTGCTCCAGAATTTAGCTGAAAGACTTTTGCAATATGAGTCTTCTCAGTCTCAATCAGTATTAGTCCAGACCTTGTAAGATCAGGAGCAGTTAGTTCAGAGCTTGCTAGCCAGAATTCAGGAGCTGGAGTCTGTCCGAACTCAGTTGTCATCTGTTCCTGTATCAGTACAAGTTAGTCTCCCTGACCGATTTTCTGGTAACCAAAAGATGATCAAAACCTTTTGTGTGAGCTATAAATTTACTTCAGGTTAAGGCCTTACGCTTCTAGTACTAAGGCCCAAAGAGTGGGTATTATTATGTCTCTTTTGCAAGGGGGTGCCCAGGAATGAGTATTATCCCATGGACCCAATGCTCCAGAGTTGTCCTCAGTGGATGCCTTATTTGCAGGATTGGGTTTCTGTGCAGATTTTAGACATTGATGTGTGGCCTCCAACTGGAATACTCCAGCCTTGATTTCTCAGTTCAGACTAGGGTTATCTGACACCTTAAAGGACATGCTTGTAACCTATCCCTCTCCTGACACCATTGACCAAGCCATGACTTTAGCTGTGTGTTTGGATAGACGTTTGCGAGAATACAAACAGGAGTGTTCTTCATCTGTCTCTACTTTCCTGCTTGATTCCTCTGTCTCTAAATCTGTGCCTTAGGATAAACCTATGCAGATAGGGTCCATTCATACCCCGGAGGAACGCAGGAGGTTTCTCAACTCTATAGCCTGTGTTTTTACTGTGGAGAGGACACTCATTTTATTGGATCCTATGTCAAGCGTCCGCGTACAAGTGGCAATCATGGAGGCCACTTGGGCACACAGTAATGTCATGCCTTTCAGAGAGCTACGCCTGGCAGAGTTCTTCTGGGGGGCATTGTTCCTACTAGTGTACAATCTGATTTTACATCAAAAAAATATTATGAAGCCTGTTTTGCATCAGCCTCTGGCTGAATCGGCATCTTGTTACATCATGGGCAATAAGAGTGTGGAGAGCACTCCAGCTGATTTGCGGTCAGAGGGTAGTAATGAGGATCTGGAGAATGACTGTGAGGACATCAATGAGTGGTGTGATTTGGAGGATGAGGATACAGATGAGGATATTGATGGTCCATCTGTATTCAAGTCAAGACCTTTATACTCTCAGGTGCTTAATGGTCCAGTGGCCCCTCTTAAAAGGGGGGGGGGGTACTGTAAGGACCCAAAGGGTTAATCTGCACTGAGAGCTTTTGTTTGGTCTTGTTTCTATGGTTATGCTTGTCTGCTGAGACTGGTCAGTTTATCTTGATCAGAGCACCTGTTCTGGCTCCATATAAGCTGGCAGTCTACTCCCAATTCTTGCCATCTAAATAGTTCTGTGTACTGCTAGCTAGCATTTATATTGTATTTGTTATATCTGGCATTTTGACCCTTTGGTTCCGCTCTCTGACTCTTCTCCTGGCTCTGCGAATTAGCTTATCTTTAACCTCTTGGTATCGACTCGGACTGTGAACAGCGACTTAGTGTATATTTGTTTAGTTACTATTTCTGTTATTCTGAGTAATTCCACTATGTGTCCCGACCTCCGTCTGCATTATAGTTTATTATTTTGACTGGACTGCCCTCACTTATTGTAAGTAGGGACCGTCACCGTGGTCACGGACCCGCTACCTAGGGCAGGTACGTAAGTAGGCAGAGATAGGGGGAGTGGGTGAGAACAGTGTGCACTCCTTCCCTGCCCATACGTGACAGCCAGGACAGCCAAATATTGTTACATAAATGAAGGTTTTTGAGTGTTCTGATGTTGTGATATTGTATTGACTTGGTCTCTATATGAAATAAGAGTCCTTAACTTGATTAAAGAAAAGGTAAGTGTGAAAAGATCTGTATGAATCCCCATTAGAACACCAACATAACTACACAGTTCCCCCAAAATAGAGCAAAAGGCAAGGTTCAACTTTGCTACCAAATATTTAATTTGGACATCTATAATATCTAAATTTTTCAAACAACTTTTGACAACAGCTCCTTTGTATATCTATAAATATATATAGTACAAAACTACAATTGTATAGTGTGACCAAAATATTTTAGTCCCACCAATGTCAGTGAGAATAAAAGGGGTATGTATGTGCTCAAGTGGAGGCCATGATAGTGACATCACGACCCCCCCCCCCTCATGATGGCATGCCACGCCCCCTCCATTCATGTCTATGGGAGGGGGGGTGTTGGCAGACATGCCCCCTCCTATAGACTTGAATGGAGTGGCGTGGCTGTGATGTCACAAACACTGCCCCAGGAACCTGGCATTTGTTTAGAACATCGGGTGCTGTGGGAGATCGTGGGGGGATAAGATGGATAGGGGATGAGATGTCTTGCAGCGGAGTACCCCTTTAAGCTACAGATGGAAAGAATATGACTACAGGATCAGACTTTACAAGGTTTGTTTGTAGTCTGTCACTATGGAGACACCTGGGAAATTTTTAATTAAGATGTTTTGCAAAGTTTGCAGTGTAAAGTGGACCTTTCCTTTAAATGTGTCAAGACAGGAATGAAAACAATCTAGAATGCAAGAGAGTGCTCTCTAGAGTTTCCTTCTCAAGAGTTAACTGTGTGGAGACATTGAGTAAAAATGATTTATATCTGCATATTAAATTTAATCTTTTGTTCTCAGTTTCTCTTTTAGCTCGGAGCATAAATACTTCAAATTTTACTATGTTAAAAGGACTAATTAGAATTCTACAAGTATATTTTTTTTGTTTTTTTTTGTAATAGCTGCCTATGTCTTAACACATCTTCCCAAACGCGAATCCCATTTATACCAATTAAATGAGACATAACTAATGAGCGTTCACATATAAGGAAACGGGCCATATGTAATTCTCTGATTTCTTCAAATAAACAAGGCTGGAAGATTCAAGGCTGATATTGTCTGCAGCATTAGATGGAATTAAAGGTTCCTGCTTGGAATAATTTTTGATCAATAGTTTTACTCGGCATAATTAAAAGCGGCGAAATTTACATGGCGGGAAGAGGCGATGTGTTTACTTGCCTAATCATCTCGCTATTGAAAATGAAATATTTAAATCTAAATGAGCTGTAAAAGCGAGCGGATGAACTGAACACGTCCAGACTTCTCCATTATTAATTATTAAGGTTAGACACTTTAAAAGGATGATTGCCGGGTTCGGAGACTATTCAAATGACGGATGGATGTATTAGACATTACTCAGAATAGTCAGAAGAAATGTGAGTTAGTTGGAGTTTATTACGCAATTAGCTGCAGAAAATAAAATTATGAGGAATATGATGCTTTTATACACAGCAAAATATGTCCTTAAAGGGGTACTCCGCTGCTCAGCGTTTGGCACAAACTGTTCCAAACGCTGGAGTCGGCACCGGGAGCTTGTGACATCATAGCCCCGCCCCCTCATGAAGGCCGTCACACCCCCTCCCATAGACTTGCATTGAGGGGGCAGCTCCAGCATTCGGAACAGTTTGTTCTAAACGCTGAGCAGCGGAGAACCCCTTTAACAGTCTATTCACACCTACAGTATTCTGCGCAGATTTGATGCGCAGGATTTTCTGCTGCAAATTTCAATGTAAACTGACTGAACACAGCTTGAAATCCTGCGCATCAAATCTGCGCAGAACACTGTATGTGTGAATAGATGCTGAAGGGGGTTTTCCAGGACATTGAATGTTAGACAGGGGCGGAAAAGTTAGTCTAGTTCTAATCTACTTCACTTACCTGTGTTTGGTGGCTGGTATTGGATTTCTTTTTCTTTCTTTTCCCTGGAAGTTCATTTTCTGCAGCCTACAAAACGAGTGTTGTCTCTGACCTTTCCCAGCTTGCTGTGTGGCTTGAGACAATACATCACAAGTCAGGTGCTAAAAGGGGGTTTGGCAGCTTCCTCTGTTGTATGTGAAGCCATCCCCCCGATGACGTTACTGGAGCACATGTGCGTACATTCATCATCACACAGATCAACAGCTTGTGTGTCAGGTTATGAGGAATAAAACCTGAGGAATATGAAGCTTTTATATCCAGCAAATTCGTTCTTAACCCCTTAAAGACACAGGGTGCATCCATACACCCCCGTTTCTAAGTCCTTAAGGACACAGGGCGTATGGATACGCCCTGCGCATTTCCGGCCCCAGCCGACCAATCAGGGCGCCTGCTGCGGGTGTCACTCCTGCAACCCGCTCCGCCCCCCTTCCGGAGGATGTGAGCGGGTGCGGGCAGAAGACCCCGGGTGCTGGGGACCCCGATCCCCGGCGTCCCTGTTGGGATCGGGGCCCCAGGAGCGACGGCGGCGGCGAGGGACTGACATGTGCGGCGGCATCGTGGAGCAGCAGCAGGAGGTGAGTGACAGCCTCCTGCTGTTGCTTAGCAACAGCTCCCAGCATGCAAAAAGGGCATGCTGGGAGCTGTAGTTATGCAACAGCAGGAGGCAGACAACCACAACGCCCAACATGCCCTGTGGAAAACTGTACCTTCAGCTGTTGTATAACTACAACTCCCAGCTTGCACAATCAGCTAAAGTGCATGCTGGGAGTTGTAGTGGTGCATCTGGTGGTTGCATAACTACAACTCCCAGCATGCCCGTTGGCTGTCGGTGACTGCTGAGAGTTGTAGTTTTGCAACAGCTGAAGGCACACTGAGTTAAGTAGCAAACCAGTGTGTCTCCAGCTGTTGCATAACTACAATCCCCAGCATCCCCAGCCAAAGTAGTATGCCTCCGGCTGTTGCATAACTACAAGACCCAGCATGCCCTTCCGCTGTCCGTACATGCTGGGGGTTGTAGCTTTTGCAACAGCTGAAGGCACACTGGTTGCAAAACACTGAGTTTGTTACCAAACTCGGTGTTTCACAACCTGTGTGCCTCCAGCTGTTGCAAAACTACAACTCCCAGCATGCACTGATAGACCGTACATGCTGGGAGTTGTAGTTTTGCAACAGCTGGATGTTCCCCCCCCCCCCCCCCCCAATGTGAACGTACAGGGTACACTCACATGGGCGGAGGATTACAGTAAGTATCCGGCTGCAAGTTTGAGCTGCGGCAAATTTTCTGCCGCAGCTCAAACTGCCCGCGAGAAACTACTGTGAACCCCCGCCCGTGCGACTGTACCCTAAAAACACTACACTACACTAACACAAAATAAAATAAAAAGTAAAAAAACACTACATATGCACATACCCCTACACAGCCCCCCTTCCCAATAAAAATGAAAAACGTCTGGTACGTCACTGTTTCCAAAATGGAGCCTCCAGCGGTTACAAAACTACAACTCCCAGCATGCACTGATAGACAGTACATGCTGGGAGTTGTAGTTTTGCAACAGCTGGATGTCCCCCCCCCCCCAATGTGAACGTACAGGGTACACTCACATGGGCGAAGGTTTACAGTAAGTATCCGGCTGCAAGTTTGAGCTGCGGCAAATTTTCTGCCACAGCTCAAGCTGCCAGCGAGAAACTACTGTGAACCCCCGCCCATGTGACTGTACCCTAAAAACACTATACTACACTACCACAAAATAAAATAAAAAGTAAAAAAACACTACATATACACATACCCCTACACAGCCCCCCTCTCCTCCCCAATAAAAATGAAAAACGTCTGGTACGCCACTGTTTCCAGAACGGAGCCTCCAGCTGTTGCAAAACAACTACTCCCAGTATTGCCAGAGAGCCACTGACTGTCTAGGCATGCTGGGAGTTTTACAACAGCTGGAGGCACCCTGTTTGGGAATCACTGGCGTAGAATACCCCTATGTCCACCCCTATGCAAGTCCCTAATTTAGGCCTCAAATATGCATGGCGTTCTCACTTTGGAGCCCTGTCGTATTTCAAGGCAACAGTTTAGGGCCACATATGGGGTATCGCCGTACTCGGGAGAAATTGTGTTACAAATTTTGGGGGGTATTTTCTGCTATTACCCGTTTTAAAAATGTAAAATTTTTGGGAAAACAAGCATTTTAGGTAAAAAAATGTTTTTCTTTACATATGCAAAAGTTGTGAATCACCTGTGGGGTATTAAGGTTCACATTACCCCTTGTTACATTCCCCGAGGGGTCTAGTTTCCAAAATGGTATGCCATGTGTTTTTTTTTTTGCTGTTCTGGCACCATAGGGGCTTCCTAAATGCGGCATGCCCCAGGAGCAAAATTTGCTTTAAAAAGCCAAATGTGACTCCTTCTCTTCTGAAACCTGTAGTGTGCCAGCAGAGCACTTTTCACCCCCATATGGGGTGTTTTCTGAATCGGAAGAAATTGGGCTTCAAATTTTGGGGGGTATTTTCTGCTATTACCCTTTTTAAAAATGTAAAAATTTTGGGAAACCAAGCATTTTAGGTAAAAAAAAAATAAAATAAAAAATTTCACATATGCAAAAGTCGTGAAACACCTGTAGGTTATTAAGGTTCACATTACCCCTTGTTACTTTCCCAGAGGGGTCTAGTTTCCAAAATGGTATGCCATGTGGTTTTTTTTTTTGCTGTTCTGGCACCATAGGGGCTTCCTAAATGCGGCATGCCCCCAGAGCAAAATTTGCTTTCAAAAAGCCAAATGTGACTCCTTCTCTTCTGAGACATGTAGTGCGCCAGCAGAGCAATTTTAACCCCCATATGGGGTGTTTTCTGAATCGGGAGAAATTGGGTTTCAAATTTTGGGGGGTATTTTCTGCTATTACCCTTTTGAAAAATGTAAAATTTTTGGGAAACCAAGCATTTTAGGTAAAAAAAAAATTTTTTTTTACATATGCAAAAGTCGTGAATCACCTGTGGGGTATTAAGGTTCACATTACCCCTTGTTACATTCCCCGAGGGGTCTAGTTTCCAAAATGGTATGCCATGTGTTTTTTTTTGCTGTTCTGGCACCATAGGGGCTTCCTAAATGCGGCATGCCCCCAGAGCAAAATTTGCTTTAAAAAGCCAAATGTGACTCCTTCTCTTCTGAGACCTGTAGTGTGCCAGCAGAGCACTTTTCACCCCCATATTGTTACGCCGAGCGCTCCGGGTCCCCGCTCCTCCCCGGAGCGCTCGCTACACTCCTCTCACTGCAGCGCTCCGGTCGGTTCCACGGACCCGGGGCGCTGCGATACCGCCTCTGGCCGGGATGCGATTCGCGATGCGGGTAGCGCCCGCTCGCGATGCGCACCCCGGCTCCCGTACCTGACTCGCTCTCCGTCAGTTCTGTCCCGGCGCGCGCGGCCCCGCTCCCTAGGGCGCGCGCGCGCCGGGTCTTTGCGATTTAAAGGGCCACTGCGCCGCTGATTGGCGCAGTGGTTCCAATTAGTGTTTACACCTGTGCACTTCCCTATATCACCTCACTTCCCCTTCACTCCCTCGCCGGATCTTGTTGCCTTAGTGCCAGTGAAAGCGTTTCCTTGTGTGTTCCTAGCCTGTGTTCCAGACCTCCTGCCGTTGCCCCTGACTACGATCCTTGCTGCCTGCCCCGACCTTCTGCTACGTCCGACCTTGCTTCTGTCTACTCCCTTGTACCGCGCCTATCTTCAGCAGCCAGAGAGGTTGAGCCGTTGCTAGGGGATACGACCTGGTCACTACCGCCGCAGCAAGACCATCCCGCTTTGCGGCGGGCTCTGGTGAAAACCAGTAGTGACTTAGAACCGATCCTCTAGCACGGTCCACGCCAATCCCTCTCTGGCACAGAGGATCCACTACCTGCCAGCCGGCATCGTGACACTCCTGCACCCCAAATGCACACTATTTTAGGCTTGACAAACAAATGGTTCTCTCTAAGGATTTGCAACACAAATCTGACATGCTGAACATTAAAATCCCAATCCCAAGAGAAAATCTGAATGTCATCAAAGTAAACAGCATTTAACACCAGAGATGGACACTTTGAGTATCTGGTCATGCCCTTTGGCCTGTGCAACGCCCCTGCTGTCTTCCAAGACTTTGTTAATGAAATTTTTCGTGATCTGTTATACTCCTGTGTTGTTGTATATCTTGATGATATCCTAATTTTTTCGGCCAATCTAGAAGAACACCGCCAGCATGTCCGTATGGTTCTTCAGAGACTTCGTGACAATCAACTCTATGCTAAAATTGAGAAATGTCTGTTTGAATGCCAATCTCTTCCTTTTCTAGGATACTTGGTCTCTGGCCAGGGACTACAAATGGATCCAGATAAACTCTCTGCCGTCTTAGATTGGCCACGCCCCTCCGGACTCCGTGCCATCCAACGTTTTTTGGGGTTCGCCAATTATTACAGGCAATTTATTCCACATTTTTCTACCATTGTGGCTCCTATTGTGGCTTTAACCAAAAAAAATGCCGATCCCAAGTCTTGGCCTCCTCAAGCGGAAGACGCCTTTAAACGACTCAAGTCTGCCTTCTCTTCGGCTCCCGTGCTCTCCAGACCTGACCCATCTAAACCCTTCCTATTGGAGGTTGATGCCTCCTCAGTGGGAGCTGGAGCTGTCCTTCTACAAAAAAACTCTTCCGGGCATGCTGTTACTTGTGGGTTTTTTTCTAGGACCTTCTCTCCGGCGGAGAGGAACTACTCCATCGGGGATCGAGAGCTTCTAGCCATTAAATTAGCACTTGAGGAATGGAGGCATCTGCTGGAGGGATCAAGATTTCCAGTTATTATTTACACCGATCACAAGAACCTCTCATACCTCGAGTCTGCCCAACGGCTGAATCCTCGTCAGGCCAGGTGGTCTCTGTTCTTTGCCCGATTTAATTTTGAAATTCACTTTCGGCCTGCTGATAAGAACATTAGGGCCGATGCTCTCTCTCGTTCCTCAGATGCTTCTGAAATTGAACTCTCTCCTCAACACATCATTCCTCCTGACTGCCTGATTTCCACTTCTCCAGCCTCCATCAGGCAAACTCCTCCAGGAAAGACCTTTGTTTCTCCACGCCAACGCCTCGGAATCCTCAAATGGGGTCACTCCTCCCATCTCGCAGGTCATGCGGGCATCAAGAAATCTGTGCAACTCATCTCTCGCTTCTATTGGTGGCCGACTCTAGAGACTGATGTGGTGGACTTTGTGCGAGCCTGCACTATCTGTGCCCGGGATAAGACTCCTCGCCAGAAGCCCGCTGGTTTTCTTCTTCCTCTGCCTGTTCCCGAACAACCTTGGTCTCTGATTGGTATGGATTTTATTACTGACTTACCCCCATCCCATGGCAACACTGTTATTTGGGTGGTCGTTGATCGATTCTCCAAAATGGCACATTTCATCCCTCTTCCTGGTCTTCCTTCAGCGCCTCAGTTGGCTAAACAATTTTTTGTACACATTTTTCGTCTTCACGGGTTGCCTACGCAGATCGTCTCGGATAGAGGCGTCCAATTTGTGTCTAAATTCTGGAGGGCTCTCTGTAAACAACTCAAGATTAAATTAAATTTTTCTTCTGCATACCATCCTCAATCCAATGGACAAGTAGAAAGAATTAACCAGATCTTGGGTGACTATTTACGACATTTTGTTTCCTCCCGCCAGGATGACTGGGCAGATCTTCTACCTTGGGCCGAATTCTCGTATAATTTCAGAATCTCTGAATCTTCCTCCAAATCCCCGTTTTTCGTGGTGTACGGCCGTCACCCTCTTCCCCCCCTCCCTACCCCCTTGCCCTCTGGTCTGCCCGCTGTGGATGAAATTTCTCGTGATCTCTCCATCATATGGAGAGAGACCCAAAATTCTCTCTTACAGGCTTCTTCACGCATGAAGAGATTCGCGGATAAGAAAAGAAGAGCTCCTCCCATTTTTTCCCCTGGAGACAAGGTATGGCTCTCCGCCAAATATGTCCGCTTCCGTGTCCCTAGCTATAAGTTGGGACCACGCTATCTTGGTCCTTTCAAGATTTTGCGCCAGATTAATCCTGTCTCTTACAAACTTTTTCTTCCTCCTTCTCTTCGTATTCCTAATGCCTTTCATGTTTCTCTTCTTAAACCACTTATCATTAACCGTTTCTCTCCCAAATCTGTTCCCCCCACTCCTGTCTCCGGCTCCTCGGACATCTTCTCCGTCAAAGAAATTTTAGCATCTAAAAAGGTCAGAGGGAAAACCTTCTTTTTAGTGGATTGGGAGGGTTGTGGTCCAGAAGAGAGGTCCTGGGAACCTGAGGACAATATCCTGGACAAAAGTCTGGTCCTCAGGTTCTCAGGCTCCAAGAAGAGGGGGAGACCCAAGGGGGGGGGTACTGTTACGCCGAGCGCTCCGGGTCCCCGCTCCTCCCCGGAGCGCTCGCTACACTCCTCTCACTGCAGCGCTCCGGTCGGTTCCACGGACCCGGGGCGCTGCGATACCGCCTCTGGCCGGGATGCGATTCGCGATGCGGGTAGCGCCCGCTCGCGATGCGCACCCCGGCTCCCGTACCTGACTCGCTCTCCGTCAGTTCTGTCCCGGCGCGCGCGGCCCCGCTCCCTAGGGCGCGCGCGCGCCGGGTCTTTGCGATTTAAAGGGCCACTGCGCCGCTGATTGGCGCAGTGGTTCCAATTAGTGTTTACACCTGTGCACTTCCCTATATCACCTCACTTCCCCTTCACTCCCTCGCCGGATCTTGTTGCCTTAGTGCCAGTGAAAGCGTTTCCTTGTGTGTTCCTAGCCTGTGTTCCAGACCTCCTGCCGTTGCCCCTGACTACGATCCTTGCTGCCTGCCCCGACCTTCTGCTACGTCCGACCTTGCTTCTGTCTACTCCCTTGTACCGCGCCTATCTTCAGCAGCCAGAGAGGTTGAGCCGTTGCTAGGGGATACGACCTGGTCACTACCGCCGCAGCAAGACCATCCCGCTTTGCGGCGGGCTCTGGTGAAAACCAGTAGTGACTTAGAACCGATCCTCTAGCACGGTCCACGCCAATCCCTCTCTGGCACAGAGGATCCACTACCTGCCAGCCGGCATCGTGACACATATGGGGTGTTTTCTGAATCGGGAGAAATTGGGCTTCAAATTTTGGGGGGGTATTTTCTGCTATTACCCTTTTTAAAAATGTAAAAATTTTGGGAAACCAAGCATTTTAGGTAAAAAAAAAAAAAATTTCACATATGCAAAAGTCGTGAAACACATGTAGGTTATTAAGGTTCACATTACCCCTTGTTACTTTCCCAGAGGGGTCTAGTTTCCAAAATGGTATGCCATGTGTTTTTTTTTTTTTGCTGTTCTGGCACCATAGGGGCTTCCTAAATGCGGCATGCCCCCAGAGCAAAATTTGCTTTCAAAAAGCCAAATGTGACTCCTTCTCTTCTGAGACATGTAGTGCGCCAGCAGAGCAATTTTAACCCCCATATGGGGTGTTTTCTGAATCGGGAGAAATTGGGTTTCAAATTTTGGGGGGTATTTTCTGCTATTACCCTTTTGAAAAATGTAAAATTTTGGGAAACCAAGCATTTTAGGTAAAAAAAAATTTTTTTTTTACATATGCAAAAGTCGTGAATCACCTGTGGGGTATTAAGGTTCACTTTACCCCTTGTTACGTTCCTTGAGGGGTTTAGTTTCCAAAATGGTATGCCATGTGTTTTTTTTTTGCTGTCCTGGCACCATAGGGGCTTCCTAAAGGTGACATGCCCCCCAAAAACCATTTGTCGCTCCTTCCCTTCTGAGCCCTCTACTGCGCCCACTGAACAATTAACATAGACATATGAGGTATGTGCTTACTCGAGAGAAATTGGGTTTCAAAT
The DNA here is from genome assembly GCF_029499605.1 of Hyla sarda. Lineage (NCBI taxonomy): Eukaryota > Metazoa > Chordata > Amphibia > Anura > Hylidae > Hyla > Hyla sarda. Next base: position 350,585,983 of record NC_079193.1, read on the forward strand.
ACAAGTAAACATTTTCTCCTTTTTACCCCTTGAAAAAATTCAAAAATTGGGTCTACAAGAACATGAGAGTGTAAAAAATGAAGATTTTGAATTTTCTCCTTCACTTTGCTGCTGTTCCTGTGAAACACCTAAATGGTTAATACACTTACTGAATGTCATTTTGAATACTTTGGGGGGTTTAGTTTTTATGATGGGGTCTTTTATGGGGTATTTCTAATATGAAGACCCTTCAAATCCACTTCAAAACTGAACTGGTCCCTGAAAAATAGTGAGTTTGAAAATTTTGTGAAAAATGTCAAAATTGCTGCTGAACTTTGAAGCCCTCTGGTGTCTTCCAAAAGTAAAAACTCATAAATTTTATGATGCAAACATAAAGTAGACATATTGTATATGTGAACCCCCAAAAAATTTATTTTGAATATTCATTTTCCTTACAAACAGAGAGCTTCAAAGTTTTTTTCATCAAATTTGGGGATTTTTCACCAAGAAAGGATGCAAGTTACCATACAATTTTACCACTATGTTAAAGTAGAATATGTCACGAAAAAATCAATCTCGGAATCAGAATGATAACTAAAAGCATTCCAGAGTTATTAATGTTTAAAGTGACAGTGGTCAGATTTGCAAAAAAACACTCTGGTCCTTAAGGTGTAAAATGGCCTGGTCCTTAAGGGGTAAAAGTGGTATTCCAGGATTTGTAGTTATTTGAATGTAAGTAAGGGACAGTGAAGTTAGTATAGTTACTAATCTACTTCACTTACCTGTGTTTGGTGGCTGTATCATATTTCTTTGTCTTTCTTTTTAACCCAGGATTTCATTTTCTGCAGCCTACAAAATGAGTGTTGTCTCATACTTTTCCCAGCTTGCTATGTGGTCTGAGACAATACATCACAAGTCAGGTGCTAAAAGGGGACTTGGCTGCTTTCTCTGTTGTATGTAAAGCTGGCCCCCCCAAAGACGTTACTGGCGGACATGTGCGGACATTCATCATCGCACAGATTCACAGCTTGTGTGCCAGGTTGTTCTGTGCTGCAATGGGTGCGGCGACCAAAGTGTGGGAGGAAAATAAGTCACCTCTCACCTTGAAACAAAGGATCCTGGGGATTGAAGTCTGAAGCAGGCCACAGAAACAGGAAGTAGCCAGTTTACACAAACAAGCCAGCAGTGTGATGGGGGCACAGGACACGGCAATCTACCACCAACACAAGCACAGATCCTTGGTTAGGATGTCCAATACTGTATGACACTTAATTACTAAAGTCCCCTTATGTTAGATAACCCCTTTAATCTTTAATGCACTATAACATAAGAGTGTTTCCTATGACGCAAACGATAATTAAAGAGATATGCAGGATCAGACTACACAGGATTTATTTGTAGTCTGTCACTGTGGAGACACCTGGGGCTTCATAGAAGTTGTACACACTATAAAACTATAAGGACTTTTTAAGTAAGTTGTTTTGCAAAATTGCTTTATTTTCTTATGAAACTTCAAGACCCAGGGGTAATTTGTTCACCTTGACATACTTGTAGAGTACCGGTACTCTATGACACTGCTGCTCCACAGATCTGGTTACTCTCTAATCATTTTTTTCCAAACCGTTCCTATTAACTAGCTATTGGTGCCATTACTTTAGATGCCTGGTAGGCTAATGAGGGTCTAGACCAATGTTTTGAAACCAGTGCGCCTCCACATGTTGCAAAACTACCACTCCCAGTATGCCCGGATAGCCGAAGGCGCAGGTGGAGTCACACTGGTTGCGAAACACCCGTCTCAACTGTCAATTGGGTGATCACTCAGATCACGCCCCACAGACAGCAGTGGCAACTCCTTCACAAACCATAGACTTCAATAATGTCCATAGCTTGTGCAGGGAACAGTCACCGCTGCTCAACTGTCAATGGGGCATCAACCTGAGTATTTTTCTCCTTGAGAACTGAGCATTGGTGACCACCCAGTTGACAGTCTAGACCTCTATTAGCATATCGGGTGCCAAAAGTAGGAAAATTGATAGCTAATGAACAGGAGGGGCCAGAAAAAAAAAAAAAGCACCCGAATATGTGATGATGACAAAAAGTCACATCCTCTTTAGATAAAATACAGTAAAACATAATACAATATATATATATATATATATATAATTTTGTTTGAAAAACAAAGCACTTTTCTATTAATATAAACATATAAACTGATATTCCTCTAACCATCACAACATTTATTATAAAAAAAAATATTTAGCAAGAATATGTTTTATTTGTTTAGCTTTTTCCTAAAATAAAATTGATAAAAAATGTAATACTAACATATACTAACAATACTAACAATGGTATAAGTAGAAACCATTGTGTCCTAGTTGTGGAGATACCTCACTTACGTGACCACAAGGTGCCTCAGAACCGTAATCTCTCTGTGAAACCACCAAAAAGTGTTCAGTTCTTCACAGGGGAAATTACGCATTACAATGTGCCCATTAAAATCAGTGGGCTATCCATAAAAAGCAATGACATGTTGGGTTCTCCAATAAAAAAAAACTCTGCTTGTAGCTCAATAAATGATTTATTTGGGTCCAGATCACCATCTATGTAAATATCCACTTACTGTATAGAAAACCAAAATAACAGTGCCTATAAATATACAATGGTATTTTTATACTTAAGTCAATAGGGGTTTTCTTAATAGTAACCAAAAAAGTATAAAATAAATAAATAATTAAAATAAATCTTAACCAAAGGATATAATATAGCATTATAGTATTATGAAATATGGTGTAGTGTATTTTAGAGTAGTATACTATATAGTATAATGTAATATGGTGTAGTGATAGTATACAACTATAATGTATAGTATAGTATTATGTAATATTGTGATCTATCATAGAAACATATATGATAGTATAGAATAAAACTATATATAGTAGAGTATAATGTAGTATGGTGCAGTTTATTATAGAATAGTACATGATAGTATAAAACGATATAATATAGTATAAGGTAGTATGGTGCAGTTTATTATAGAATAGTATATAATAGTATAGTATAACACTATACAGTATAGTATAATATAAGTATGGTGTAGTTTATTATAGAAAAGTATATAATATAATAGTATAGTATAACACTATATAGTATAATATAATATAATATGGTGTAGTTTATTACAGAATAGTATATACTAGTATAGTATAACACTATATAGTATAGTATAATATGGTGTAGTTTATTATAGAACAGTATGTGATTGTATAGTAAAAACTATAAAGTGTAGTATAGTATAATGCAGTATAGTGTAGTCTATTATAGTATGTGATAGTATGGCATTGTATAAAATGACATAGTGGTATAAGATAGTGTAGTATCGTGTAGTGTAGTATAGAAAAGTATATGATAGTATAGTATAGTATAAGCATACCATACCTCACTAAAAGTAGAACCACCAGTTCCAGAATTATGACAAATAGATGTATAAGAACTATAATCCTGGGACTTTGAGTTTAATCACGTTTGGTATTTTCTTCCTCTCACTGTCATATTACAGTATAGAATAGTATAAAATGATTTAATATACTACAATACAGAAAAATATAGTATAGAATAAAATAATACACTTTAAAATCATATAGTATAATAAAATACAAAAAATATAAAATCATATATTATAATAAAATACAAAAAGTATAGAATAGAATAGAATAGGTCCTTATAGTATTTATAGTATAATATAATAAATTAAAGAAAATAGCGTAGTTGTGTATAGTGTATTACAGTAAAGCAGATTGAAGTATTGCATAGTGTACGGCTGTGTTCACACATAGGATTTTGCTTAGTATTTTTAACAAAAAACAGGAGTGGAACCGACACAGAAAGGGTGCAAATGTTTTCATAATTTTTTCTATTAGTTTTGGTAAAAAAAAAAAAAAACACTGAGCAAAATACTATGTGTGACCATAGCCTAACAGAAAAAAAAGTATAGTTTAGTTATAGTTTACTTAAGTATAGTCTACTGTAGGGAAATATATATGATATAGTAAAAGTCAATATCCTTTTAATGCATAGCAGTAAGCGCCCAGTTACTAAATGCAGGAATCAATACTCATAGCTCAGTGCAATACAGAATAAAATAGTTTAGCATAGTAAGAAAGAAAAATCTCATAGAGTATAACTATAACATAGTGTAGCGTAGACCAGTATAGTTAAGCACATTATGGTATAAATGACTATAAATTAAATTAATATGAAATTATATTTTACATTTAAATAAAGCTCAATGTAGTAAATGTACAGTATATATTGACTAATACAATATGGTGTAATATAAAATACTAGTATGGTACAGTAAGGTGTCTAATATGATTAATTTGGTTTTATATCTGTATCTCCGGCCCAGCATGGCTTCATCAGGGACACAGGCAGTGAGCTGGATACAGTTTACTTGTGCTTTTCACACGTTTTACTAGCACCATATGTTTCGCAGCTTAAATGAAGGAGATGATCATTACACGGCGTGCCTTACTTTTGAATTCTCCTAAGATCCAGAGAGTTACCGGTACAGTATACGGCACGCTGCAATATGTGTCTGCGCATAAAACTTTACTGTGAACTTAATGTCTTTTTACATCGAGAAGCAATTTTGTTTTTGTTACATGTAATTCTGAGATATGAATTCCAGGTGTTAGGGAACAAGCCGGGGCTGACTTGTGGGAGTCCATGATAAAATACATATGCTCCTCACTCCGTCTGCTTCCAGTGCAGATGCTGGAGCTTCGTGTACTTTATGCTTCTGAAAATTGGAGCTTCAATGTCACCAGGGAAAAAGCTGAAACCTATTATATATGGCTTGGGAGCAAACAGTTAATTGGTCATAAATCCGGCATTCATTCGGTCTGAATGGAAGTTTTAATAGAGGCCATGGTGGTATAAAGCAGTGGCACTGAGATAGACCAATCCCAGGACGTAAGGGATTTTCTGCATGTATTTCGGCTACGTAGGGGAGGCTTCACTTTTCCAGGTCTGTTTTAAGACTTTTCTTTTCTGTCTGTTTTAAGCTAGCGAATAAGGTTAATAACGTTTCTTTTATTAATAGATTTGTTCGCGAAACTGGATACACCGTATTCCATGTGTGGAGAATCAATTTACTATTAGCGCCTCTGAGAAACACCCGGCAGAAGACATAACATAGTGTAGATCCTGAGCTCTCCTAAATCAAACCAGCTGAACCAAAAGGCTCTATGGTTAAAGGATAGAAAATTTGTTACCACATGAGAGTGTAAGCTTTTCTGAAATCCTGCAGATAAATTTTACGTTGCCTATTAACCAAATGTGGCTGCTCAGGGGAGAAAGAAGGCAGCGATGTGTCCAAGGGCCTTGCATACAGTGTGTCAATTGTAGCTATGCCCTTGGTGATGGCAATGAAATGGCATTCATTTAGTGTGAGACTTTTTTTCTTTAATGAAAAAATTTGGCTACTTTTGTAACCATTTTGTTTAACAATGAAGGAAAATGTTTAAATCATCTCAATGAAAACTTTACTATTGTTTTGTGTATACAGCACATGTGCGGAGACATGTTCCTCCATAGTTCCAGACTATAAACCCTGTGTATAGTCTCATCCTGCAGTCATTTGTAAGGGTATCGGCACATATGTCTGGCAATCCGGCTCAGTACTTAACCGGATCACCGGCCACAATTGATGGCAAAGTGTATCAGTTGTGGCATGGTCCGACACCCAGTTGTTTCTGCCGACTGGATGGGAAAATGCTGCAGGATGCTTTCACCCATTCAGCCATCAGGCCTCCCAATTGAGGTGCCAGATTAATCAGAACCTTCCCATTCAAATAGGGTCCGTTCATTGATTATTTTGCCTTCAAAAATTTTCTATAGCGCTGGAGGGAAGCTGAGCTGGATTGCTGGACCTATGTGACAGCACCCTAAATCAACCCCATGTAACCCCTTTCATAATAATTCTTTATTTTATGCAGTGCTCACAGATTCTGCCGTACTGTACACTAAAATTGGTTCCTGTCCCCATTGGGGCTCACAATCTAACTTCACCTTTCAGTATGTTTTGAAGTGTGGGAGATAACCAGAGTACCCAGAGAAAACTCTCACAAACACAGAGAGAACATACACATTTTTTACAAATTACTGCCTTGTTTTTTGTACACAGCAAAAGCTTTGATGCTATTTACAAATCAGACAATTTGGGGATGTTTATGTCCCAGCAATGTTTCCCAAAATGGGAAGATTTGTGTCAAAAAAGTAAACTTTTATTGTGTGTAATAATTAGGGACATAAAATTGTGCTGAGTGGGAACTAACAAGACAATTTACAATAAATACAATCATATGCAATGTCAAAAGCTTTCTTGTTTTGGACATTTGATGAGATACAATGTCCATTTTTGCTGTCTCATGACATTTGGTCTCTTGAGCTCTTTCTAAAAGTATATAACAGGGCCTCTTCTTCCCTGCATCATTTATAATACTACATATATTCCTTAGTGGTAGACAGTTATTTGGCCCTTCTAAGGTTATGTTCACAAGTGCATTTTAAATACTCAAAAATATGCTTGTATTATAATCAATTTACCTTTATTTGCATTTGTGGTATATTTTATTGCTATTATGAACATTAGGGCCTTCCTTGTAATTGTTAAAGATTTTGAAATGTTTGCCCATCAAAAAGTAAAAAAAAAAAATGGCAAAAACATGTACATTGTTTTGCATGTGAAACAGAAGTATTACGTCCAAAATAATTACCTTTCCCTTTTTTATGGCTTTTAATAATTACGACTGTAAAAAAAAAAAAAAATCATAATAATAATAATAATTCAATGTGAAGGAAAAACTGATTAAACAGTTCCATATTGAGGCATAAAATGGCATTGATTGCCCCAAATTTATCTCCAAAAATATGTGTGGACATAGCCTAAGGCTCCAGGCATTGAGTAAAATTGACGACACCACCTTTTGCCCTTTATCAATTCTGCGACTCAAAAATTGAAAAACCTGGATTTATGCCTCAATCACTAACGAAATGTGGTCTGATTGTTGCCTAAGAAGCAATTACAGATGAACAAAATGTATCTTAACTAATAAAATACAAACCGTTGTACCATTGATGTCTTTTTTTTAATAACGTTGAGTAAACATCAGTAGTGCAGGGGGGAAAATGAGCATAATTAAACTGTATATGTTTTAAAGAAAATGTACTGCAAAAAAATAAATTCCATTATAAATTTTATATTGTATTTGATGGACCCATTTTAAAGGGTCGTTTTTCATATTACATTTTTTTGCAACACAAGGTAAACTCTAAATACTGTGATTAATTATTTAATAAACAAAATGATAATTGATAAACAATGCTGTTACTGAAATTGAAAGCTATGAAGGACTCTGTGATCTTTACATTAAATCAATGAACCCCGGAGCGACATGGTTATTCTCTCGCCATCTTATTTATCTCTATGGATAAACATCAGACTCTTAAAAGTAAATTGTCGCAGAATACAGTATCTCTATTACACGGTAAAGGAGCTGTTTGTTATGCAGATGCAGGAACACTGGTTCTTTGCAATGTCAGTGAGTTAATAAGGAAGTGGCATGGAAACCAGAGGAGACAGGATACCTACATAAACAGTGATGACATAAAGAGACCTAAACATGAAAATTGTTCATTACCGCGCAGACATCTTGTGACAATAATGTGTTCACATCCCCCAAGAAAGAGATTTACAGATGTAGAACTACAAGACTGAATGGGATTATTTAATCAGAAAATTAAGAAAAATACAGGGTTGGATTAAGATCACATACTGAGGAACTCATGTATTATACATAAAGACTATTATACCGAAATCCTTCCTATATCTATAGCAATGTATGTCATCAGTGACATCAAACAGAGATCAAAATTCTTTACAGTGTGCTATACCTAGATTGTTGCCAAACAAGTCTATTTTCCCATGGGACTGGAATTTGAAAGACCGGAGATGTGGAGTTTCATGACTTCACTGTAAGGAGTGTTCAGCTTTTGGCCTTGGTACAGTGGGGCAAAAAAGTATTTAGTCAGCCACCAATTGTGCAAGTTCTCCCACTTAAAAAGATGAGATAGGCCTGTAATTTTCCTCATAGGTAAACCTCAACTATGAGAGACATAATGAGAAAAAAAATCCATAAAATGACATTGTCTGATTTTTAAAGAATTTATTTGCAAATTATTGTGGAAAATAAGCATTTGGTCACCTACAAACAAGCAAAGATTTCTGTCTCTCACAGACCTGTAACTTCTTCTTTATGAGTCTGCTCTGTCCCATTTGTTACCTGTATTAATGGCACCTGTTTGAACTTGTTATCAGTATAAAAGTAAGTAGCTGGCAATGATGTAAAGTTGAATGTTACAGTACAGAGTTTTAGTCAATAGATAAAAGCAGATTTGAGTCTTCAAACTCCTAGCTTCAATGCAAAATCTATACCAAGGTCCCCTACTTAACTTCACAACTTCTATATCTATACCTCTAAATAAAAGCATAGTTAAGAGATGGCCCAGATTAAGGTCATAGGCAACTTAGTAGGGAGAAGCTGAAGATTATGCATGGAAGATAGTATCAAAACAGTACAATAGGAACATGAAAGGTATAGTGAGTCTGGTAAAAGACAGAAACTAATGGCATATGGAGATGAGATGAGAGATCCCCTTAGTAAATATGGGGCCATCTTCTCTCTTTATTAGTAAATATGGGGCCATCTTCTCTCTTTTTTTGGCCCCAATACCTTTCATCACACAATTCTATATATATATATATATATATATATATATATATATATATATATATATATTGTTACGCCGAGCGCTCCGGGTCCCCGCTCCTCCCCGGAGCGCTCGCTTCACTCTCCCCGCGGCAGCGCTCCGGTCACGTCCTCTGACCCGGGGCGCTGCGATTCCGCTGCCAGCCGGGATGCGATTCGCGATGCGGGTAGCGCCCGCTCGCGATGCGCACCCCGGCTCCCCTACCTGACTCGCTCTCCGTCTGTTCTGTCCCGGCGCGCGCGGCCCCGCTCCCTAGGGCGCGCGCGCGCCGGGTCTCTGCGATTTAAAGGGCCACTGCGCCGCTGATTGGCGCAGTGGTTCCAATTAGTGTGTTCACCTGTGCACTTCCCTATATCACCTCACTTCCCCTGCACTCCCTTGCCGGATCTTGTTGCCTTAGTGCCAGTGAAAGCGTTCCTTGTGTGTTCCTTGCCTGTGTTTCCAGACCTTCTGCCGTTGCCCCTGACTACGATCCTTGCTGCCTGCCCCGACCTTCTGCTACGTCCGACCTTGCTTTTGCCTACTCCCTTGTACCGCGCCTATCTTCAGCAGCCAGAGAGGTGAGCCGTTGCTAGTGGATACGACCTGGTCACTACCGCCGCAGCAAGACCATCCCGCTTTGCGGCGGGCTCTGGTGAAAACCAGTAGTGGCTTAGAACCGGTCCACTAGCACGGTCCACGCCAATCCCTCTCTGGCACAGAGGATCCACTACCTGCCAGCCGGCATCGTGACAGTAGATCCGGCCATGGATCCCGCTGAAGTTCCTCTGCCAGTTGTCGCTGACCTCACCACGGTGGTCGCCCAGCAGTCACAACAGATAGCGCAACAAGGCCAACAGCTGTCTCAACTGACCGTTATGCTACAACAGTTACTACCACAGCTTCAGCAGTCATCTCCTCCGCCAGCTCCTGCACCTCCTCCGCAGCGAGTGGCCGCTCCTGGGATACGCTTATCCTTGCCGGATAAATTTGATGGGGACTCTAAGTTTTGCCGTGGCTTTCTTTCCCAATGTTCCCTGCATCTGGAGATGATGTCGGACCTGTTTCCCACTGAAAGGTCTAAGGTGGCTTTCGTAGTCAGCCTTCTGTCCGGAAAAGCCCTGTCATGGGCCACACCGCTCTGGGACCGCAATGACCCCGTCACTGCCTCTGTACACTCCTTCTTCTCGGAAATCCGAAGTGTCTTTGAGGAACCTGCCCGAGCCTCTTCTGCTGAGACTGCCCTGTTGAACCTGGTCCAGGGTAATTCTTCCGTTGGCGAGTATGCCGTACAATTCCGTACTCTTGCTTCAGAATTGTCCTGGAATAATGAGGCCCTCTGCGCGACCTTCAAAAAAGGCCTATCCAGCAACATTAAAGATGTTCTGGCCGCACGAGAAATTCCTGCTAATCTACATGAACTTATTCACCTAGCCACTCGCATTGACATGCGTTTTTCCGAAAGGCGTCAGGAACTCCGCCAAGATATGGACTCTGTTCGCACGAGGCGTTTCTCCTCCTCGGCTCCTCTCTCCTCTGGTCCCCTGCAATCTGTTCCTGTGCCTCCCGCCGTGGAGGCTATGCAGGTCGACCGGTCTCGCCTGACACCTCAAGAGAGGACACGACGCCGTATGGAGAACCTCTGCCTGTACTGTGCTAGTACCGAACACTTCCTGAGAGATTGTCCTATCCGTCCTCCCCGCCTGGAAAGACGTACGCTGACTCCGCACAAAAGTGAGACAGTCCTTGATGTCTACTCTGCTTCTCCACGTCTTACTGTGCCTGTGCGGATGTCTGCCTCTGCCTTCTCCTTCTCTACAGTGGCCTTCTTGGACTCTGGATCTGCAGGAAATTTTATTTTGGCCTCTCTCGTCAACAGGTTCAACATCCCGGTGACCAGTCTCGCCAGACCCCTCTACATCAATTGTGTAAATAATGAAAGATTGGACTGTACCATACGTTTCCGCACGGAGCCCCTTCTTATGAGCATCGGATCTCATCATGAGAGGATTGAACTTTTGGTCCTCCCCAATTGCACCTCGGAAATTCTCCTTGGACTTCCCTGGCTTCAACTTCATTCCCCTACCCTGGATTGGTCCACTGGGGAGATCAAGAGTTGGGGGTCCTCTTGTTCCAAGAACTGTCTAAAACCGGTTCCCAGTAACCCTTGCCGTAACTCTGTGGTTCCTCCAGTAACCGGTCTCCCTAAGGCCTATATGGACTTCGCGGATGTTTTCTGCAAAAAACAAGCTGAGACTCTACCTCCTCACAGGCCTTATGATTGCCCTATCGACCTCCTCCCGGGCACTACTCCACCCCGGGGCAGAATTTATCCTCTCTCTGCCCCAGAGACTCTTGCCATGTCCGAATACGTCCAGGAGAATCTAAAAAAGGGCTTTATCCGTAAATCCTCCTCTCCTGCCGGAGCCGGATTTTTCTTTGTGTCCAAAAAAGATGGCTCCTTACGTCCTTGCATTGACTACCGCGGTCTTAATAAAATCACGGTTAAGAACCGCTACCCCTTACCCCTCATCTCTGAACTCTTTGATCGCCTCCAAGGTGCCCACATCTTCACTAAATTGGACTTAAGAGGCGCCTATAACCTCATTCGCATCAGAGAGGGGGACGAGTGGAAAACGGCATTTAACACCAGAGATGGACACTTTGAGTATCTGGTCATGCCCTTTGGACTGTGCAACGCCCCTGCCGTCTTCCAAGACTTTGTCAATGAAATTTTTCGTGATCTGTTATACTCCTGTGTTGTTGTATATCTGGACGATATCCTAATTTTTTCTGCCAATCTAGAAGAACACCGCCAGCATGTCCGTATGGTTCTTCAGAGACTTCGTGACAACCAACTCTATGCCAAAATTGAGAAATGTCTGTTTGAATGCCAATCTCTTCCTTTTCTAGGATATTTGGTCTCTGGCCAGGGACTACAGATGGATCCAGACAAACTCTCTGCCGTCTTAGATTGGCCACGCCCCTCCGGACTCCGTGCTATCCAACGCTTTTTGGGGTTCGCCAATTATTACAGGCAATTTATTCCACATTTTTCTACCATTGTGGCTCCTATCGTGGCTTTAACCAAAAAAAATGCTGATCCCAAGTCCTGGCCTCCTCAAGCAGAAGACGCCTTTAAACGACTCAAGTCTGCCTTTTCTTCGGCTCCCGTCCTCTCCAGACCTGACCCTTCCAAACCCTTCCTATTGGAGGTTGATGCCTCCTCAGTGGGAGCTGGAGCTGTTCTTCTACAAAAAAATTCTTCCGGGCATGCTGTCACTTGTGGTTTTTTCTCTAGGACCTTCTCTCCAGCGGAGAGGAACTACTCCATCGGGGATCGAGAGCTTCTAGCCATTAAATTAGCACTTGAGGAATGGAGGCATCTGCTGGAGGGATCAAGTTCTCCTGTTATTATCTACACCGACCACAAGAACCTCTCCTACCTCCAGTCTGCCCAACGGCTGAATCCTCGCCAGGCCCGGTGGTCTCTGTTCTTTGCCCGATTTAATTTTGAGATTCACTTTCGTCCTGCCGATAAGAACATTAGGGCCGATGCTCTCTCTCGTTCCTCGGATGCCTCAGAAGTTGAACTCTCTCCGCAACACATCATTCCACCTGACTGCCTGATCTCCACTTCTCCTGCCTCCATCAGGCAGACTCCTCCAGGAAAGACCTTTGTTTCTCCTCGCCAACGCCTCGGAATCCTCAAATGGGGTCACTCCTCCCATCTCGCAGGTCATGCGGGTATCAAGAAATCTGTGCAACTCATCTCCCGCTTCTATTGGTGGCCGACTCTGGAGACGGATGTTGTGGACTTTGTGCGAGCCTGCACTATCTGTGCCCGGGATAAGACTCCTCGCCAGAAGCCCGCTGGTTTTCTTCATCCTCTGCCTGTCCCCGAACAGCCTTGGTCTCTGATTGGTATGGATTTTATTACTGATTTACCCCCTTCCCGTGGCAACACTGTTATTTGGGTGGTCGTTGATCGATTCTCCAAAATGGCACATTTCATCCCTCTTCCTGGTCTTCCTTCTGCGCCTCAGTTGGCTAAACAATTTTTTGTACACATTTTTCGTCTTCACGGGTTGCCTACGCAGATTGTCTCGGATAGAGGCGTCCAATTCGTGTCTAAATTCTGGAGGGCTCTCTGTAAACAACTCAAGATTAAATTAAATTTTTCTTCTGCATATCATCCCCAGTCCAATGGACAAGTAGAAAGGATTAACCAGATCTTGGGTGATTATTTGCGACATTTTGTTTCCTCCCGCCAGGATGACTGGGCAGATCTCCTCCCATGGGCCGAATTCTCGTATAACTTCAGGGTCTCTGAGTCTTCCTCCAAATCCCCATTTTTCGTGGTGTACGGCCGTCACCCTCTTCCCCCCCTCCCTACTCCCTTGCCCTCTGGTCTGCCCGCTGTGGATGAAATTTCTCGTGACCTTTCCATCATATGGAGAGAGACCCAAAATTCTCTCTTACAGGCTTCATCACGCATGAAGAAGTTCGCGGATAAGAAAAGAAGAGCTCCCCCCGTTTTTTCCCCTGGAGACAAGGTATGGCTCTCCGCTAAATATGTCCGCTTCCGTGTCCCTAGCTACAAGTTGGGACCACGCTATCTTGGTCCTTTCAAAATTTTGTGTCAAATTAATCCTGTCTCTTATAAACTTCTTCTTCCTCCCTCTCTTCGTATCCCTAATGCCTTTCACGTCTCTCTTCTCAAACCACTCATCCTCAACCGTTTTTCTCCCAAATCTGTTCCTCCCACTCCTGTTTCCGGCTCCTCGGACATCTTCTCGGTCAAAGAAATTTTAGCTGCCAAAAAGGTCAGAGGGAAAAATTTTTTTTTAGTGGACTGGGAGGGTTGTGGTCCTGAAGAGAGATCCTGGGAACCTGAGGACAACATCCTAGACAAAAGTCTGCTCCTCAGGTTCTCAGGCTCCAAGAAGAGGGGGAGACCCAAGGGGGGGGGTACTGTTACGCCGAGCGCTCCGGGTCCCCGCTCCTCCCCGGAGCGCTCGCTTCACTCTCCCCGCGGCAGCGCTCCGGTCACGTCCTCTGACCCGGGGCGCTGCGATTCCGCTGCCAGCCGGGATGCGATTCGCGATGCGGGTAGCGCCCGCTCGCGATGCGCACCCCGGCTCCCCTACCTGACTCGCTCTCCGTCTGTTCTGTCCCGGCGCGCGCGGCCCCGCTCCCTAGGGCGCGCGCGCGCCGGGTCTCTGCGATTTAAAGGGCCACTGCGCCGCTGATTGGCGCAGTGGTTCCAATTAGTGTGTTCACCTGTGCACTTCCCTATATCACCTCACTTCCCCTGCACTCCCTTGCCGGATCTTGTTGCCTTAGTGCCAGTGAAAGCGTTCCTTGTGTGTTCCTTGCCTGTGTTTCCAGACCTTCTGCCGTTGCCCCTGACTACGATCCTTGCTGCCTGCCCCGACCTTCTGCTACGTCCGACCTTGCTTTTGCCTACTCCCTTGTACCGCGCCTATCTTCAGCAGTCAGAGAGGTGAGCCGTTGCTAGTGGATACGACCTGGTCACTACCGCCGCAGCAAGACCATCCCGCTTTGCGGCGGGCTCTGGTGAAAACCAGTAGTGGCTTAGAACCGGTCCACTAGCACGGTCCACGCCAATCCCTCTCTGGCACAGAGGATCCACTACCTGCCAGCCGGCATCGTGACATATATATAGTGTCTGTGCCTGTGTGTGATGGTTTTCTCACAATTCTTCTGTGATTTTAACCCCAATATGACTGCTGTCTCAGAAGATATTTTTGGAATTGTGGTATTTGTAGTCAAAAAAAGAAAAGTCAAACAGGAAATCTCACAACATAGCCATTTAGCCCCAAGACAAGCGCAGATCCTTCCTAAGCATGTCCATTAGTGTCTGCCAGGTACTTACTAAAATCACCTTATGATGGATAACCCCTTTAAGGTAAAGCTGTCAAAAAGAGTCCCATAGGAGCTGCATGGTCTACGCCCTTTGAATGAAAGTATTTCTATTTGTAAAGAAACACCCAAGGAGCTGGGATGTGCTTAAATTGCTTTGCACAACCACTAACCCGGAGAGTACTTCTAATAAATTCCTCAGGCCAGGAGGACCCTGGGAATATCCCCCAACCTCCTACCTGCAGCCAATGCTACTGTCACCAGTGTTGGAATGCTGCCAATTGCTGACTTCCATGGGGTTTCCCATCAAAAGCAGAACGTTTCTGTGTGCCAGAAAGTTTCTGCTTTTGGCTATGAGTGAGCACAGAAACTCGGGATGACAATTTATTTTCTTTATTTTTTTGTACAAACTTTTTTCTTTCCTTTTTTTTTTTTCTTGTACAGAAAGTAGTCCTTACTTCAGATCAAGTGCAGAAGAAAGGAGATTTTTTTTTTGCAAATAAAATGGTTAATGAGTTTTAAAGTTTTTTTTTACACATTATGTGTGTCTTCCTGGAAAAAAAGTATGCATCAAAGCCAAATATTAAATATTAAATCTGCTATATTGTAATCAGTGTCACAAGTGACCCCCTACATTGAGGCATAGGAGTGAAGTTAACCTACCATAAGGTATAACTAGAAATACTGTACAATTTGTGAAGGGTTAATAACTGTCATGCATCATTTATAGTTCTGTCCCCTTAAATTACACTTTGTGTTAGTTTTGGCTAATCAGTCCCATGGCAAATGAATTAAGTGCAGCATGCATGCTCCAACAATATTCCATTCATGCGGAAGCTTGTGAACCCGATCAAATACTATCTTGTGGATGGATGATAAGTAGTGATGAGCAGCAGGGGACATATTCAAAATTGCGATATTTTGTGAATATATGGATGAATATTCATCCTATGTTTGCGAAATTTGCATATTCGCTATGTTTGTTTTCTTTTTTTCCATGCAAAAAATCGTAATGAAATTTGCATAGTGTGCAAGCGCGATTGTATCTCTCACCTAAAGGAAGGGAGGGAAATACCGATATTCACGAATATTTGCATATTCGAGAATATCTGCATATCCCCCCCCCCCCAAAAAAAAAAAAACATGAATATTCGCCATTACGAATAAATATCACTATATTCTAAATATCCGCGAATACGTAAAGTGCCAATATTCGCGGTAAAAATTAGCATTTTGAATATTTGCACTCAACACTTGATAAGTAGTGTTGATCCTGAATATTCAAAATGTGAATATTTACCACAAATATTGGCACATCGCAATTTTGCGAATATTTATAATATAGACATATATGTAATGACGAATATTCTTTTTTTATGCAAATTTATGCACATTTAGGTGAATATTTATGCGAATATCCTCACTTTCAGACTGGACACTGATCCCTCCCTTCTTTTAGGTGAAAGATATAATTGCACATGTGCACTATGTGAATTTCATTACGAATTTTCGCATGCAAAAATAAATATCACACATTAAAATATGGCGCCTGCCACTCATCACTAATGATAAGTTGTACTCTTGGTATTACCCCTTTCAACAGGTTCTTAAATTGTTTTTTTTTTATGAGCATTTTGGTTACATTCTTTATTATGTAACATTTTGAAAAACATATTTTTTGTTAATTGTCATTTATGAAGTTTATCAACTGGCTCCAGAAAATTAAACAGATTTGTAAATTAGTGTAAAGGAGTTGGAGAGGCTCTTGTCTAACTACCCACCAAATAATCCAGGCTACCTAATTAGACACCTATAGTGTCAGAAAGTAGTTTGTCTATAGAAATATATCTATATTAGGGCTCAGCGTTTATGACAAATGGACAGATATTAATGAAATGTATTTATTATTATACAGTGTGACAATATATTATAAAATAAGATATAAGAAAATAAAATAAAATAGAATAGAGTAGTGGCGTCTGCGTCTCACAGGGCCCTTGTGAAGGCGCAGCACCAGCTAATATTATCTAAAATATAAGTGTTCCACAATGTGTTAAAAAATATATTAAGACCACCATATAAAAGTTCATATAAAACCTCTAATAGGAATAGACAGGGAGAGAAATCTGGGTCGGAGAGTCCTAGTTCATCCACAATACTCAATTCTCTCCTCTCTCCAAAAGTTCTGCAAATTGTTACAGATTCCAGTATAGTTGTAACCAATAGCAACCATATAAGTTTTGCTCAGCAACTGCTGGTTGCTGAGCTGGGCAAATTGACTGGTGGTCTCAATAGTTATTAGGGGGACCACCAGCCAATTTGCCCAGCTCAGCAACCAGCAGTCCGATACCGGGAAACATAACTGTCAATCACCCGGCACCCGGTACAGGAGATATACGCGCCTCATTGCCACTAGGACGCCACCGGCTTAACAACATACTTACCTGCAGAACCGCTGCAGTACCACCACCCGGAACCCACTGTCATCCAGCATTACCACCGTGGTAGACGGCAGAATCTCCGGTGATGCTGTCTCACGCCATGAGAGCCATCCAGTGATAATACACTGTGGGATTTCATAGCGCAACTGGAGGAGATTGCAGCATCCCCGTGAAGTCCAGCGCACCAGCGCCCGGGAGTGGTGAGATACAAAGTATCTAAAGATATGAATGTTTATTAACAGTTACTGCACACAAGTATATATTGACAATTACCTGCTAAGAGCAAGTGCATGAACATGATTTGCAATGGTGTTCAATTGTGATCTACTGCTGCAGCCGGACACATATAAATGGTTGCTATGGGTTACTAACAAAAACTTATATGGTTGCTATTGGTTACAACTATACTGGAATCTGTTACAATTTGCAGAACTTTTGGAGAGAGGAGAGAATTGAGTATTGTGGATGAACTAGGACTCTCCTGCCCAGATTTCTCTCCCTGTCTATTCCTATTAGAGGTTTTATATGAACTTTTATATGGTGGTCTTAATATATTTTTTAACACATTGTGGAACACTTATATTTTAGGTAATATTAACTGGTGCTGCGCCTTCACAAGGGCCCTGTGAGACGCAGACGCCACTACTCTATTCTATTTTATTTTATTATATCTTATTTAATAATATATTGTCACACTGTATAATAATAAATAAATTTAATTAATATCTGTCCATTTGTCATAAACCCTGAGCCCTAATATATATATATATATATATATATATATATATATATATATATATATATATTTCTATAAATTTGTAAATTACTTCTATTAAAAAATCTTAATCCTTTCAGTACTTATGAGCTTCTGAAGTTAAGGTTGTTCTTTTCTGTCTAAGTGCTCACTGATGACACCTGTCTCGAGAAATGCCCAGTTTAGAAGAGGTTTGCTATGGGGATTTGCTTCTAAACTGGGCGTTTCCCGAGACAGGTGTCATCAGAGAGGACTTAGACAGGAAAGAACAACCTTAACTTCAGAAGCTCATAAGTACTGAAAGGATTAAGATTTTTTAATAGAAGTAATTTACAAATCTGCTTAACTTTCTGGAGCCAGTTGATATATATATATATATATATATATATATATATATATATATATAAAGTTTTTCCCTGGATAACCCCTTTAACCCCTTAAGGACTCTTGACGTACGTCATGACACCCTGGTAATTAAAGGGGTATTCCAGGCAAAACCTTTTTTATATATATATATATATATCAACTAGCTCCGGAAAGTTAAACAGATTTGTAAATTACTTCTATTAAAAAATCTTAATCCTTCCAATAGTTATTAGATTCTGAAGTTTACTGTCTAACTGCTCAATGATGATGTTACGTCCCGGGAGCAGTGCATGATGGGAGAATATCCCTATAGGAACTGCACAGATCACGTGAGTCATCAGAGAGCAGTTAGACAGAAAACAACAACTCAACTTCAGAAGCTAATAACTATTGGAAGGATTAATATTTTTTAATAGAAGTAATTTACAAATCTGTTTAACTTTCCGGAGCCAGTTGATATATAAAAAAAAGTTTTGGCCCGGAATACCCCTTTAAGGACCCATGACGTACGCGTACATCATGGAGATTTCCAGCCCCTGCCGCGCACCGGGCGGGGATCGGATGGGGATGCCTGCTGAAATCATTCAGCAGGCATCCCGTGCAAACGCCCAGGGGGTTAATAAAACCCCCCCATGTCGGCTATCGCGGCAAATCGCAAGTGAAATCACACTTGTGACCCGGAAAAGAAGGGGGATCGCGGGTGTCCATGACAACTACCAGCGATAGGACTGAGGTGGCAGGGGTGCCACCCCTCCTATCCCTGCTATTGGTGGTCTAGACGCGACTACCAATAGCAGATCGGGGGTGGGGGGGTTTACTTTCGTTTTCCCCATCCTGCCCACCCACAATAAGCGGGGCAGGACAGGGAAACGACACAGGACCACGTGCCGAAGATCCACTTACTGATCCGGAGGCTGCGGGTGACGAAGATCGGCGGGCTGTGACGGAGATCGGTGGGTGGCGACGTCGTGCAGCTGGATCCTACGGAAGCCGGTGAGTTGCCTAGCTACATCTGGAGGGTACAGTCTGAGACCACTAGATAGTGCTCTCTAACTGTAGCCCTCCAGATGTTGCAAAACTACAACTCCCAGCATGCCCAGACAGCTGTTTGGGCATGCTGGAATATGTAGTTTTGCAACAGCTGGAGGGCTACAGTTTGAGACCACTATCTAGTGGTCTTTGAACTGTATCCCTCCAGATCTTCCAAAACTACAACTCCTAGCATGCCCAAACAGCTGTTTGCTGTCTGGGCATGCTGGGATTTGTAGTTTTGCAACATCTGGAGGGTCACAGTTTGGAGATCCCTTTGCAGTGTTCTCTAAAACTGTAGCCCTCCAGATGTTGCAAAACTGCAAATCCCAGCATGCCCAAACAGCTTTCTCGGCATGCTGGGAGTTGTAGTTGCGTACCTCCAGCTGTTGCAACAGTTGTAGTATTTAAACAGCTGGAGGTTTGTCCCCCCATGTGTACAGGGTACATTCACACGGGCAGGTTTACAGTAAGTTTCTTGCTTCAAGTTTGGGCTGTGGCAAATTTTTCGCCGCAGCGCAAACTCCTAGCGGGAAAATCACCGTAACCCACCAGTGCAAATGTACCCTAAAAACACTACACTACACTAACACATAATAAAGGGTAAAACACTACATATACACCCCTTACACTGTCCCCCCCCCCCCCCAATAAAAATTAAAAACGTATTGTATGGCAGTGTTTCCAAAATGGAGCATCCAGCTGTTGCAAAACAACAACTCCCAGCATTTCTGGACAGCCACTGATTGTCAAGGCATGCTGGGAGTTTAGCAAAAGCTGGAGGCATCCTGTTTGGGAATCACTGGTGTAGAATACCCCTATGTCCACCCCTATGCAATCCCTAATTTAGTCCTCAAATGCGCATGGCGCTCTCTCACTTCGGAGCCCTGTCGTATTTCAAGGAAACAGTTTAGGGCCACATATGGGGTATTTCCATACTCGGGAGAAATTGCACTACAAATTTTTGGGGGCTTTTTCTCCTTTTACCCCTTATGCTATGGAAAAGTTGGGGGCTACACCAGCTTGTTAGTGTAAAAAAAATGAAAAAATGTACACTAACATGCTGGTGTTGCCCCATACTTTTTATTTTCACAAGTGCTAAAAGGAAAAAAAGACCCCCAAAATTTGTAACGCAATTTCTCCTGAGTACGGAAATACCCCATATGTGAGCGTAAAATGCTCTGCCGGCGCACAACAAGGCTCAGGAGTGAGAGCGCACCATGTACATTTGAGGCCTAAATTGGTGATTTGCACAGGGGTGGCTGATTTTACAGCGGTTCTGACATAAACGCAAAAAATTTAAATACCCACATGTGACCCCATTTTGGAAACTACACCCCTCACGTAATGTACAGTAAAGGTACAGTGAGCATTTACGCCCCACAGGTGTCTGACAGATTTTTGGAACAGTGGTCCGTGAAAATGAAAAATTTTATTTTTCATTTGCACAGCCCACTGTTCCAAAGATCTGTCAAATGCCAGTGCAGTGTAAATACTCACTGCACCCCTTATTAAATTCTGTGAGGGGTGTAGTTTCCAAAATAGGGTCCCATGTGGGGGGGTCCACTGTTCTGGCACCACGGGGGGCTTTGTAAACTCACATGGCCCCCGACTTCCATTCCAAACAATTTTTCTTCCCAAAAGCCCAATGGCGCTCCTTCTCTTCTGAACATTTTAGTGCGCCAGCAGAGCACTTGATTTCCACACATGGGGTATTTCCATACTCAGAAGAGATGGGGTTACAAGTTTTGGGGGCAGTTTGTCCAATTATCCCTTGTAAAAAATATTTATTTTAGGGAAAACCAGCATTTTAGTGAAAAAAACAAAAAACATTTACACATCCAACTTTAACGAAAAGTCATCAAACACCTGTGGGGTGTTAAGGCTCAATGGACCCATTGTTACGTACCTTGAGGGGTGTAGTTTCCAAAATAGTATGTCCTGGCACCATAGTGGCTTCCTAAATAGGACATGCCCTCCAAAACTATTTCAGCAAAATTTGCTTTTCAAAAGCCAAATGTGACTCCTTCTCTTCTGAGCATTATAGTTTGCCCGCAAAGCATTTTATGTCCTAACATGGGGTGTTTCCATACTCAGAAAAGATGGGGTTACAAATTTTGGGGGACATTTTGTCCTATTATCCCTTGTAAATCCCTTAAATTTGAGGGAAAACTAGCATTTTAGTGAAAATAAAAATCATTTACACATCCAACTTTAACGAAAAGTCGTCAAACACCTGTGGGGTGTTAAGGCTCACTGTACCCCTTGTTACGTGCCTTGAGGGGTGTAGTTTCCAAAATAGTATGCCATGTGTTTTTTTTTTTGCTGTTCTGGCACCATAGGGGCTTCCTAAATGTGACATGCCCCCCAAAAACCATTTCAGAAAAACTCACTCTCCAAAATCCCACTGTCGCTCCTTCCCTTCTGAGCCCTCTACTGCGCCCGCCAAACAATTTACATAGACATATGAGGTATTTCCTTACTCGAGAGAAATATGGTTACACATTTTAGGAAGAATTCTCTCCTTTTACCCCTTGTAAAAATTCAATAACTGGGTCTACAAGAACATGCCAGTGTAAAAAATGAAGATTTTGAATTTTCTCCTTCAATTTGCTGCTATTCCTGTGAAATGCCTAAAAGGTTAACAAACCTTTTCAATGTCATTTTGAACACTATGAGGGGTGCAGTTTTCATAATGGGGTCATTTGTGGTGTATTTCTAATAAGAAGGCCCTTCAAATCCACTTCAAAACAGAGCTGGTCCCTGAAAAATTTCAATTTTGAAAATTTTGTGAAAAATTGGAAAATTGCTGCTATACTTTGAAGCCCTCTGATTTCTTCCAAAAGTAAAAATATGTCAACTTTATGATGCCAACATAAAGTAGACATATTGTGTATGTGAATCAATATATAATTTATTTGGAAAATTAATTTTCCTTATAAGCAGAGAGCTTCAAAGTAAAAATAAATGCAAAATTTTACATTTTTCCATCAAATTTTGGAATTTTTCGCCAAGAAATTATGCAAGTATCGACAAAATTTTATCACAAATATAAAGTAGAATATGTCATGAAACAACAATCTCGGAATCAGAATGACAGGTAAAAGCATCCCAGAGTTATTGATGTTTAAAGTGACAGTGGTCAGTGTCCTACAGTGAAAATTGGCTGGGTCCTTAAGGGGTTAATTATACTATAGTTTAACTTAGAGGTTAATATCTGCCCAAAGCATTTCTGATCTAAAAAAAAAGAAAGCCATTAAAAACACCAAAAAGAAAATGACAAATAAATGCTACTAAATGGTGTGTGAACATCTCGCCTTACAAGATTTGTCTTTTCAAGATAACTCCTTTCTAAATTTAGGACTTGTGAGGTTTAGCTTATTAGAGCAGAGTTAGCTTTAGATACCACCAACTATCGGCTGTTGTTGATGGGGTAAGCTGCTGGTACTTAGAATGCAATCTTTGTATAGGTAACACTCTTATTTAATGCACAAAACTCATTTTCCGATGTGAGGGTTCAGACTCCTATCCATCACTAGTACAATAGTAATGGTGGGAATAGGGTAACACATTTTTAAGCAGGAATATACTTTTACATATATCAATTGCGTCTTAGATTTTACAAAATGAAGACTGACTTAAAACCCATGCCTATTGATGGTCCCAGGATGTGTGTTTAAAATTTGCTACAACTTCTGTGCCTGAAACTTGCCCTGGGAGTATAAATGGATTTGAAGTCCCATAGACCTTCATGTGAATTCTGACAAATACATATTCAGATTACAATAGTTTGTGGCAAGTCTCAGACTCAGAAATTGCCATTAATTGTAATCACATATCCTGCCGCCAGGACCATCATTGGATGTTCACTTTAATACAAGTATCTTTATTTCAGACGTATTCCTCATTCACATGTTCATAAAGATCAGTTCAGGATGAATGTACTGTCATGTGACATTTTGAGGGCTCCTACTGGCTCATGAGTAAGGGATAGATGCCCCCGAATCATTAAGCAACAGTTGGCTGACTCAAAGAGTTCGTTTTATCCTGAACTAATCTTTATTAACGTGTAATACAAGAGTGCATCTGAACTAAAGAAACTTGCATTAAGTATTTTGCCAGAGTTTATGAGTAAGACACAATTGACATGTGTGTAAGCTGTAGTTGGCCATATATTTTTTTCGGCTACCATATGGTTATGTATTACATGGATAGGCCTAATCCATTAGAGCCACCCTTAGACAAAGGTCTTGAGTGGACATTTCTATCTATGAAATCTCTATACCTTAATAGGTATGGAAAGAGGCTGTGTTGTGTTGGTGAGACAAAAAAAATAAATGCTGGCAAAACCCACTGGAGCCAGCAGACTATTTAAATGGGCACTGTCATACATTTACTTTGGATATGTTATAAAGCATGCAAAGCAATGGCCCTCATTTACTATTGCAAACCGGACCCGTTTTGTCGGGTTGTGCACCAGACTCTGTCGCATTGCGCCAGAATTTGCGTCAGGATTTGCCCGGAATTGAAAAAAACCCGACTAGATCTCCATTTTGCGAAGAAAACCTGAAAAGGGTGTGTGGCCACTGGGAAAGGGGAGTGGTCTCCGAAAAGGGGCGTGTTCCCGGCATTTTCACAAAAATCCAACATATTTACTAAGGTTTCCACGTAAAATGTGGTGGATTTGAGCTGAGGAAAACCAGACAGATCAGAGCATGGGTAAAAAAAGCAAAGTGTAGGGAAATTTAAAAATGTAGGGAAACCTTAGTAAATACCGTGGAAAAAAAATTGTAGGGAATTAAAACCCACAAAGAAACCTACACAACACTCTTAGTAAATGAGGGCCAATATGTTTTGTAATTGCTTTCATCAGAAAATTTTCAATATTTCATACTGAAAAAGACAGTTAAAAAAAGTAGCTACAAGGGGTCCCCCTGCCTTCTGGGACACATACCAGTCCTGCAGTGTCCAGTGGTCATTGACACATCATGGACACCATAAGGGATTGACAGGGCTGCAGGTAGGTCCAGAGCTGCTGTGCTTGCTCCTGGCCCTCTGTGAGTCAGAGCAGAGTGAGGGAGGGGGAGGAGTTATCGTAATGAGGAGAAGCGAGGGACACACCCCATGCCATTGCATAGATAGAAACCTCACTGAGCAATGATGGAAGTAAATAAAGGTAATTCTGAAAGGAGTATAGGTCATAGACACATAAAAATGATGTACATGATCAGTTTGTTTTTTGAGGGGGGGGGAGGGGGACTGACAGGTACGCTTTAATTTATATGTAGGCCTCCCTATCTTTCCCTCAATGGCAGGTGTCACGGGAGATAATAATCTACTGGATTTCAACATTCCCAAGAAGATAAGCTATTACCAGAGAAGCAAAGCTGAGCCTGCATGTGTATGGGGAGACTGATGAATGTAGCTGCCGCTCGAATCAGTATTTGGCCAACAGCTCTATAATTTGTATTGCCAGTTTCAATATTGTAATATCTATTATTGTTATTATTAGGACAATATTTATTCTTACCAGAAGCATAATCCACCATTAAGCACTTTTCAGGTAAATTTACTCTATAGGAAATGTTGGTGAAGTAAGTGAAAAATAAATAAATAAAAGCATGTAAATTCCCATTTGCACAACCTTGAGATTGTGGATATTTTGCTGTCATCTCTAATGCCACAGTCTCAGAGAAGATGGCATATCCCTGTGGGTTATCATAGCTTTACATGTAAGACACAGCAGGATATGAAGAAGAAAAAGCCTGGGATATTACTTACCATTCTTTGAAGACTGTGACATGGCAAATCTTGACACGAATAAGAGATTCTATGATCCCTGCCAGGCATTTTGCAGCAATAAATGATAGTGAGTCAACATCTGTCTTAAAAATTTCACAAGTGTAATAAAATATATACGAAAAGAACCTAAAGGGGAAAGGAATATTTACTATCATGTTACGTACTCGAGGCATGAAGAAGGCATCTACAGACCACAAGTTTGAGGCAGCGCCCTATGCAAATGTCAGATATTTGCTCTAAAGATGTAAACTACATTTATTGCTAAGTGTCAATGGTTGGTTAAAACTATAACTTGCTAAAACCATTATTTGGGCTAAAATCATCACTTTGATCGACTTTAGATTAATGTGGATGACCTTAAAGGGGTATTCCAGGATTTTGTTATTTGACTATGCTACAGGGGTGTGTAGTATAGTGTTAGTGTAGTTCATAGTATAGTGTATGTGCCTGTGTTTCATGGTGGTCTCACAATTCTTCTGTGATTTTTGCCCCATGTTTATTTTTTAACAGCATACAAAATGAGTGTCGTCTCAGGTTTTCCCAGGTTGCAGTGCGGCCGAGACATTACATAACAAGTCAGGTGATCAGAGGGAGCATGTCCTTGCTTCAATAGGTGGATCAACCGCTGTATGGAAGATCATTCTGCAAGAATTTGCTACAGTTGGCATCACCCTGGTCAGAAAACACTGGTCTATTGCATTGAAGGCAGCACAGGTGTGTTTCGATGAGTGGGGTGGCTGAGTGGGAGGAAGGAAAATTAGCTCACACTTACAAACAAGGAATTATGGGATCTTTAGTTTGAGAGAACCAGGAATTTTACCTAATGGAATGTAAACTTTTTTTTTTTTTGTCTACCTCCGGCTCAACCCTGCATATGGCCTAATGTTATAATATACTTTCTAATATGAAATGAATAAATAACGCAATAACTAAACGGAACCTTGTTTACAATTGTGGTTTATTACAATTGGACACCAGCACAGGGCAATGACCATCCCCCCCCCCCCCCACACACACACACACACACATATGCTTCTTCCAACCCTATTGTTAGGATATGTTGTCAAAATTCGATCCAAAGGTGACTGACCCCATTAGTCTGAACAGTTGAGGAGCCAATTCTTTCATTTAAAAGTAATTGGGGACATTTATCATTGGAGACATTTACACAGATTTTGGAGTAAATTTGTCGCACTTGCACAAAAAGTGTGCAACTCTTTGCTGACATGATTTCATTTTGGCTAATAAGACTTAGGTACACATTTTTGCTTTTTCACTTTGCAGTGGTCAGAGATTTATGAAGTGTGATTTTTTCTTAAAAAGTTGCAAATTGATTGCATAACCCTCAGTGAAACCAAAAACCTACTAGTGTTGCTCGCGAATATTCGCAATGCGAATTTTATTAGCGAATTTCGAATTTAGCACTATACATTTGCAATTACGAATATTGTTTTTTTTTTTTTTTGTTTTGTTTTTTATAGTACACATCACAGTGATCATCCCTCTCTGCTTCCAGCTTGTGTGGTGTAAAGAAGGCTCTAATACTACTGTGTGAGACTGGCGTACGAATTTTCTTTTATGCTAATTTTCGCATATTCTAATTTTTGCATATGCAAATGTTCTTTTATGCAAATTTTTGCATATGCTAATTTTCACATATGCAAATTTTGGCATATGCGAAAATATAACGCGAATATTACGAATATGCGAATTTAGCGAATATATGATGAATATTCGTCCATATATTCGCGAAATATCGCAAATTCGAACATAGCCTATGCCACTCAACACTAAAACCTACCCCTAGCCCAGAAATGGCTTACAAAACTGTCTGTAGACAGTAGTTTCACAAAGTCGCACAAATGTCACACGGGAAACAAATGTCAGAAAATTAGCAGAGAAAGAATCATACAAAGTGGAGCTCCGAGGGATATTTCACAAAAATGTGCACTAGATCATATATTTATCACATGTCCTGTACCATTTAATCCAAAAACACCATCAAAACTGTATGTGTATAACCTCAGTGCACCAACACTGACTTTGATAGATGCCCCCCATTAGGGGAGATTCGCCAATTCTTGTGCAGAGGAAAAGTTGACCAGTTGTCCATAGCAACAATCAGATCGCTTCTTTCAATTTTGAAAAGGCCTCTGAATAATGAAAGAAGTGATCTTATTGGTTGGTATGGGCAACTAGTCAGCCTTTCCTCAGCTCATATCTTGGTGAATCTCCCCCATTGTGGTGGTTGTGTCTGGTACAGCAGCTCAGTCCCAACCGGGTGCCCCCAGCCGTTGCAAAACTACAATTCCCAGCATGCCTGGACAT
Organism: Hyla sarda; assembly: GCF_029499605.1. Classification (NCBI taxonomy): domain Eukaryota; kingdom Metazoa; phylum Chordata; class Amphibia; order Anura; family Hylidae; genus Hyla; species Hyla sarda. The sequence continues at coordinate 350,613,376 of NC_079193.1, forward strand.
TTTTTTTTCCTTGTTCACATGTTTTTCACAGGTGTATATAATTTAAAAAATGTGTCAGTTTTTATCTAAATCAACTTAATTACCTGATTGTTCCTCCCAAAAGAGTGCTAAGAGGGATGGAAGGAATTTGAGCTTTGACTTATAATTAAAAAAAAAACACAGAAAATTGAAAACAAATAACAAGTAATAAAAGCCAAATTTACTGATAGAAATAAAAAATGTACATGCTAAAAAAAGATAAAAAACAGGTACTAAAAAATACGACCATAATTTTATATTTTTTTAATCTGCTTAACCCCTTAAGGACCGGGGGTTTTTCCGTTTTTGCATTTTCGTTTTTTGCTCCTTGCCTTTAAAAAATCATAACTCTTTCAATTTTGCACCTAAAAATCCATATTATGGCTTATTTTTTGCGCCACCAATTCTACTTTGTAATGACATCAGTCATTGTGCCCAAAAATCTACGGTGAAACGTAAAAAAAAATCACTGTGAGACAAAATTGAAAAAAAAACACGCTGTTTGTATCTTTTGGGGGCTGCCGTTTCTACGTAGTACATTTTTCGGTAAAAATGACACCTGATATTTATTCTGTAGGTCCATACGGTTAAAATGATACCCTACTTATATAGGTTTGATTTTGTCGTACTTCTGGAAAAAATCATAACTTCATGCAGGAAAATTAATACGTTTAAAATTGTCATTTCTGACCCCTATAACTTTTTTATTTTTCCGTGTATAGGGCGGTATGAGGGCTCATTTTTTGCGCCGTGATCTGAAGTTTTTAACGGTACCATTTTTGCATTGATCAAACTTATTGATCGCTTTTTATTCATTTTTTCATGACATAAAAAGTGACCAAAAATGCACTATTTTGGACTTTGGAATTTTTTTGCGCACACATCATTGACCGTGCAGTTTAATTAACGATATATTTTTATAATTCGGACATTTCCGCATGCGGCGATACCATATATGTTTATTTTTATTTAAACTGTGGGTTTTTTTTATGGGAAAAGGGGGGTGATTCAAACTTTTAATAGGGAAGGGGTTAAATGATATTTATTCACTTTTTTTTCCACTTTTTTTTGCAGTGTTATAGCTCCCATAGGTCCCATATAACACTGCAAACACTGATCTTTTACATTGATCACTGGTTTCTCATAGGAAACCAGTGATCGATGATTCTGCCACATGACTGCTCATGCCTGGATCTCAGGCACTGAGCAGTCATTCGGCGATCGGACAGCGAGGAGGCAGGTAGGGGCCCTCCCGCTGTCCTGTAAGCTGTTCGGGATGCCGTGATTTCGCCGCGGCTATCCCGAACAGCCCACTGAGCTAACCGGCATGGTTTCAGTTTCACTTTAGACATGGCGTTCAACTGGACAGGTTTTGATATATCCCCAATAGACTAGATAACAAACACATCCATCAACAGCAGCTTGCTGGTGACGTCCTGGTAATACATGGAGTTTTATTTTTTTATTTTTTCACAGAAGAATATGTCGAAACTGAAAAAAATTATAAAATAAAAACCACATAATCTGAATAACAGATCGAATAACAGGAGTTTACTGACTATACAAGGAGATTTTTCTATATTACATAAAATAATACATCAAAACCAAAAATAACCAAAATATCCAACAACAGCAGTTTGGCGACTGTTCCCTGGTAATACATAAGGATTTTTTTTAAATTGTTAAGTGCAGGAAAACAAGAAAAAAAATATTAAATTGTCTATCAAGACATAATGACATGGCAGGGTTTCACTTTAAGCACCAGAAGTAAATAAGTCTTCTTGTGCCTAAGTCATCATTTCTTACTTAATCATATTTCCATGACACCCGACACCAATATTTCACGATCGACTTAAGGTCTTGTCTTTTTCCTCATGCAAGCTTTTAAACAAAAGCAATGAAAACCTTCGTCCAGTGTAATTTGTCTGATTTAGTGTCTGACAGGAACATCAGGTGGTTTTGCTTAATAATTTACGGTGCAGAAATATTACCGAAAACATCCTACTGTGACTGCTCATCGCAAAAATTTCAGGCACAGCATCAAATTCCCTTTTACTCAGCTCTAAGCTTATCCAGCTGGGTTATCTATAAGTGTTACTATAGCGTCTGACACTGAATGCTATCCCGTGCGTGACCAGATTACGCTGAAAAGATTTCCTCTTGTTCTCTGATACAATAAATGGTGTATTTGATCTCCCAATGAAATCACTATTATGTTCATACTTAATATTTAATTCTCAGTTATAGACTAAGATAATGATATCCTTCAAAATGATTTGTTGTATTTTTGTATAAGTATATTATATATATATATATATATATATATATATATATAATAAAACCTGTAGACCTATACATAAAAACTAAGCTGTGTTATCTCTCTCTCTCGGAGAAGAGGAAGGTAGGTTCATTTTTTTTAATTATAGAATTCTTGACATGTTTAAAAAAAAAAAATGATAATAATAATTTATATCCCGGAGTACTTACTTAACCCCTTAAGGACCAAACCCATTTTAGCCTTAAAGGGGTACTCTGCTCCTAGACATCTTATCCCCTATCCAAAGGATAGGGGATAAAATGTCAGATCGCCGTGGTCCCGTTGCTGGGGACCCCGGGGATCGGCGATGCGGCACTGCGCTATCATTACTGCCCAGAGCAAGTTCACTCTGTGCGTAATGACGGGCGATGCAGGGGACAGAGCAGTGTGACGTCATGGCTCCACCCCTTGTGACATCACGGCCCGTCCCCTTAATGCAAATCTATAGCAGGGGGCCTGGTGACCGCAACGCCCCCTCCCATAGACTTGTATTGAGGGGGCGGGCCGAGACATCACGAGGGGCGGGGCCGTGATGTAACGATGCTACGGCCCCTGTATTGCCCGTCATTACGTGCAAAGCGAACTCCCTCTGTGCAGTAATGACAGCGGGGTGCCGCAGCGGTAATCCCGGCACTCCCCAGCAGCGGGACTGTAGCGATCTGACATCTTATCCCCTATCCTTTGGATAGGGGATAAGATGTCTAGGGGCAGAGTACCCCTTTAAGGACCAGGCCAATTTTATTTTTTGCATTTTCATTTTTTCCTCCTTGCCTTCTAAAAATCATAACTCTTTAATATTTTCATCCACAAATGAGTATGAGGGCTTGTTTTTTGTGCAACCAGTTTTCCTTTGCAATGATATCTCTCATTTTACCATCAAATGTATGGCACAACCAAAAAAATACTATTTGTGTGGCAAAATTGAAAAGAAAACCACAATTTACCAAATCTTGTAAGGTTTTGTTTTCACACTGTACAATTCACATTAAAAGTGACATGTTTTCTTTATTCTGTGGGTCAATTCGATTACAATGATACCCATGATTACATACTTTTCTATTATTGTACTGCTTTAAAAAATATATTTTTAACCAAATTAGTACGTTAAAAATCCCTCTATTTTGTGGCAGTATGAGGGCTCAATTTTGCGCAGTGATCTGTATTTTTTATTGATACCACATTTCCGTATTTAAAACTTTTAATAAATGTTTAATGCATTTTTTTGGAATATGATGTGACAAAAAAGCTGCAATTTTTGAATTTTTCTTGTTTACGTCGTTCACCATACGGGATCATTAACATTACATTTTGATAGTTCGAACATTTATGCACCAAATACCAACTATGTTTATACATTTTTTTTTTTTTTTTGTGGGTAAAGGGACATTTAACATTTTTTTTTTACACTTTTTATGTGTTCAGTGCTATGCATAGGGCATAGCACTGATCAGTGTTATCGGCGACCTTCTGCTCTGGTCTGTTTGATCTCATACCAGAGCAGAAGACCCCTGGAGACAGACGGAGGCAGGTGAGGGGACCTCTGTCCACCATTACAGATGATCGGATCCCTGCGGGTGATCCGATCATCCATTTTAAGTGCCACACTGCCGCAGATTCCATGATCTGTATTGATCATGGCATCTGAGAGGTTAATGGCGGACATCTGAACGATTGCTGATTTCCGCCATTACCGGAAGGTCCCTGGCTACTGACAGCAGCCGGGACCTGCCGTGCATGATGCGAGCACTGGTCCAGTGTTCGCGATCATGCTCATGACGTAAACGTACGTCATGGTGCGTTATGTATCACCGCACCATGACGTCTGATGTCGATAAGGGATTAAGAGTGCCAGCCTCTCTTTTTTTCTTTTTTATCCACATATATATATATATATATATATATATATATATATATATATAGTGTAGTGGAAAAGGCACAGCAAGCGTACTCAGCTTTTGGAAAGGTGAGCCACTTATTTTTTTTTCTTGTTTTAACTGTAATTAAATAATAACATTCTGGCTACCTGTTGCAACCACTAGAGGCAGCATTTTAGTCCTACTGTGTACTGTGTTCCTATGTAAGGAGTATTGTGGTGCAGGAACACTTTTACCCTATCCAGAGTATAGGGCATAAGTGTCTGATCGAGGGGGTGGGCCGACCACTAGGAATTCTGGCAATCTCCGGCAATGGAACCCCGGCAGTCCCCAGGAACTGAGCATGTTGGCCCCCGCACGAAGCAGCGGCCGACACGCCCCCTCTCTGCATCTATATGGGAGAGCCAGAGATACAGTGTTTGGGTCTCTAGGGCTCTCCGATAGACTTCGATAGAGGGGGGGGGCATGTCAGCCACCTCTTACGTGCCTTCACCATTTTGGAGATCTCTCCTTGTTCTCTGTAAATTCAAAATGTTCTTACCTTCAGAGAAAGAAATGTATATGGAAACATACAGTCTAAAACACTGAGCCGTAAAGAACATCATAACTACAATTTACTTGTTCCTACAGAGTATCATATAAGACCAATTCTTTATACAGTCGAGCTCAGTAAAATGCTCCTCCGGTTCTCTGGTACGGTGGCAGCTTTGATCTTGCAGCTAAATGACTATTATGTTCCCGGTCACCTCATTAAGCAGGTCTTATTTATTGACCGAAGGAGAACTACATTTTCTTCATATTGGAAAAAAGATTTATATTAATAGGACCTGTAAAGAAATTTCTCATACAATGATTGTTGCAAATTTTATTAGCAAATAGGAGGGTCAAAATATATATTTTTTAACCCATTATTTTTCAGTTTTTATTTTGTGACATAAAGCTTTGCTTTAACAACTTTTCATAAAGTTTAGTTGAGGTTCTCTACGAAGATCAATGAGTTGTGTAACTAGTGAAAATGGTGTCAGAAAGGGAATGCAGTGTATTTTACTAGGAGATTGAAGGGATAAAGTTTCTCCTTGAGGAGAGCCCCGAAAGATGTGTGTAGTTCTATAAGCCATGCAATGCTTGGCTGATTGCTGGGGTTCCCGAATGACAGAACTCTTTGCATTTCAACAGTGGGTTCCCAACTCAGCCCCCCCCCCAAAAAAAAATGGAGATGTGTTTCTCCATGCACTTCATTCATTCTCTATGGAGCTATCAGAGATAGTTGAGTACAGCACTCGGCTATCTCTAGTGGCTTCATATAGAATAAATTGATAGTGTGCGGGTCTACTGTTTTGTTCAGCGTGGAGAGTCGATCACCTATTCTCGAGATTGTGAAGGGAGAGGGCAGACCACCCAGGTCTCCAGATATAGCTAAAAGAAAAAAGGCTGTGCTCCTCACTCCCGGGCTCAATGCTTATAAGTCCATTATAAGTCTATGGAGCAGAGATCTTGTAATGAGATGGATTGAACGTTGAGCTAGGAAAGTCCTTTGCCACATGCTTATCCTGGCTACATCTTGTGATCAGGAGACTCACTAAGACCTGAACCAAACAAAATGTTTGACATGCCTTAGTGACATATGAAAAGTATTTTTATTTATTTTTTAAATGATGGTAAAGCTATGTTTACATGACGAAAATTTTTGGAATTCAAAATAGAAGTAAGAAACTTTCTGCCGGCACTGCCCCTACAGCACAATATAACTGGATGCAGCTCTGTATGAACAGATGGCTCTAGAAACTCAGTGCTCAGACCCAAAAAGATATAGAGATGCAACCTGTAAACACATATAGTAGTTGGCACTCACCGCATCTTCTTTTAAAAATCTTCTTTATTAAATACTCACGTAAAACTTACAAGACAGGGGAGACAAACAGGGAAAATACAGCTGACGGCAACAGTGCAGTTTCGCGCTACTTGTGCTTCCTCTGGCCTCGGATTTTTAAAAGAAAATGTGGTGAGTGCTGACTACTATATTTCTTTACGTATTACATTTTTGGAATGTCTGCCGGGAAAACATGAGTAGACATTCTGCATACGGGGCGCTGGAGGAACATGCCAGCGCTAGGATCGCTTGGAAATGTGCCGTCTCCATAGATGGCAATGCATTTCAGAGTGTATTCCACCCAAAAAAATTGACATGTCAAGTTTTTTGGTGAAGGCCAGAATCAAGATTAAAAGCAATGGGACTCTGCTGCAACAGAATTTCCAAACAGAATTTTTCTGCTGGATTACGCTCGGAAATTCCGTTGTGTGAACATGGCCTTAAACTTTAATATATTGCTCTGGTTGACTCTCTGGACTCCCAACCTCATGATATCTCAGGCTAGTTTATGGTCTTAGAATACATTGCTACAAAAAATTCTACAGCTATTATAAAAACCAGTATTTTGCAAGACTTTTAAATGAGTAGAAACTATAATTAGAAAAATATCTAATAGTTCTAATGCTAAATATAATTATGTTTATCTTTTCTGCAAGCACAATTCATTATAACATATAATGATATTTTGATTATAACGATTAAAATGTGATTATTGTCAGTAATTGTTGCTGTAATTATTGTCATTGTCACAAATTTCTAGGGACTGCTCGGTTCTTGCTTCCGTTCAAAAGCGATTTACCTGATTTATGCATTAAATCGGACCAGATAAGTGATACCAAGATATTGACAGTCTCTGGAAAGATACCTTTAATACCGATGACTAGTTCTTCAGTCCTTACTGTGACCATAGATTATACAAAGCTGCTAATGTCCTTTAAAGGGGTACTCCCCTGCTAGACATCTCATCCCCTATCCAAAGGATAGGGGATAAGATGTCTGATCACGGGGGTCCCACTGCTGGGGCCTCCACGATCTCCTGCAGGACCCAGCGTTCTAAACAAACACCAGGTTCCTGCGGCATTGGTCATGACGTCACGGCCATGCCCTCATGGTGTCACACCACACCCCCTACATTCATGCCTATGGGAGGGGACGTGCTAACAGACACCCCCCCTCCCATGGACATGAATGGAGGGGGGGGGGGTGGTGTGACACCATGAGGGCGTGGCCGTGACATCACGTTCATGGCCTCCAGCTCTGAGCATTCTGAACAAAATGTTCAGAATGCTCGAGCACCGGAGTACCTCTTTAAAGTGTCAGAGGTTGTAATTGGTGGGAAGGGGTTTGGCTACTAAGACCACCCCAATCACTAGAATAAAGGGACACAAGCACACTCCTGATGAAGACTCCAATACAAGGTTTTCTGCATTATTAAAGAGGTTTCCCCATCTGTTAGATCTGCCCTGGTCAAATATGAAGGTGATAAAACATTGGCTAGTGGGATCATTGAAACGATGCTACAGGTCACAAGACTGCAGAACGGATCTTCACCTATAGCAGTCACCTTTCCTGGGTCCGAACATTGTTTCCCAGTGCTCAGATTCCCCCAGGACTTTCATCCCCAAACACATTACAAGGGTATTACATTGAGGGGTCTCAGCGCTAGCAAATCTTAATTTCCTCGCGCTTCGTGGTAACGAATCACTTCATTCACTACATTTTGTGCGGGCCGGGGGGCTAAAATGATGGCTACATGTGTAAGGACATAGGGCAAGGAAGTCTGGGAAGGCGGGTAGGTGGGATCACCCTGAATCACATGGCGGCATGCAGCCTATTAGCAGCCAGCCAGCTCTGTGATGTAACAGCGCTATATATTTGGCAGCCATTGCCGAACACAGGCATTTCCCGTTTAGCTGAGAGAGCAGAGACTGTGTGTGCGCACTTATCACTGTTGCTGATAATACAGATCTTTACAGTGGAGAATCCATTTACCTCTAGCCCGCATTCATTCTGGCCATAGAGAGAGAAGACACTGTGTGGTCACTAATACAGATCAGCACAGGGGAAATCCATTGACCTTAAGCCCGCAACACTGCAGGCAGGCAGGGAGAGTTTAGAAGTCGTTTCATAGTCTTCCAATTGAGATCATCACAGGAAGCACTCCCCATCCAAAGACTGCAAGCAACCATTGGGTCGCCATATGGTCTCCTGACCCTGCTGCCACATCCAGACTCTGTCATTGTGGCACTCTGCGGCAGCGATTCTAATAGCAATGCCTGTAATCTGCATGTCATACTGAATAACATTATTATTTCACTTTCACAGAACACTCCCTATGAGTGTTACAACAAGGCAAAATGTTCTACACCCCTATTGAGGCTCTCTGTAGCCCGGAAATACATGTTTTAATAGCAATTCGCCACAAATATATTCGCATCAAACCAAATTTTTTCGGAAAATTTGGCAAATCGTTCGAATCAAATTTTTGAAAAGTTCGCCCATCCCTACTAGCAATTTGTGGACATTGCACCTGCTCGGCCTTGCAAGTGCTCAGACTCTGAGGTGAGGGGTGATGCTGTGTGCATTGCTGCTCACTACAGTTGCAGAGTGCCCAGCTAATGTGTGCAGAGGCCTGAAGGTGAATGGCAATGCTGTACTCATTGCCGCTCATTCACTACCCAACCCAATAAATGTGTATTACTTGAATTCCTGCTTAGTAAACAAAAGCTGAGACTCCTACAATTAACAGGAGTCCTTGCTCCTTTACACCCTATGCTGACAATTTCACAGCAGAAACTTCAAACGCAATACCTACACAAGTATGAACAAACTGGAGATAATAGAAACAAAACTAGACTAAAACAAGACATTAGAAATCACAGGGGGAAAATCCAAAGAGCAGATGCTATTAGCTGCACCATATTGCAAAAGCCAGGGGTCTTAAAACAAAGGCTAACCAATCAGGAATTCAATCTCTAATCAAGCCCAGAGCTGAGTTGTGATGATCAGCTGATCCATAGTAACAGATCATCTGTGAGAACAGTTGCATAGCAACCCTCTTTTTGACTTCCTTTGGGTACCTTGGCTTCCATCCATGAAGTCTCGATCTAGCCCAGAGGCCACTTCATGCTCAGGGATATTGCTGCTACTCGGCCTGCATTAAATTTCAGTAAAAAAAAAAAAGAAGTGGTGACATTAGCCTTACCAATAATACCTAAGTAGGAATGATTACAGGCCGGGATACCATGACTAGTTTATGAGGCCGCACACCCCGATGACTACTTGAGGCTCATTTGCTCATATGGAGCTGGGCACATTCAAAATAAATTTTGTGCACTATTGAGAAACTAGACCCTAAAACTAGGATCTTCTGTCCTCGATGGCAGTACCAAACACCATAGAGGGGAGTCAATTTGATCCCCCTTTATTTTACATAGTGACCAAGTATTTGAATCAATATTTAAGAATGAACTTATGTATTCGAGTAGGGTGAGATGTCCATTAAAGGAGCTTCCACCAGAATAACATGGCGGCACATTACTTGGTTTAGCTATCACTTTATGATTTGTAGGGCTCTGGGATCACTAATCGGGGAAGGGTATGCTGCCCTGGTGTAGTGCTGTATAGGGGAAGAACAGTGACCAATGCTGCCTTTTCATTCTCACTGTTGGTAGGGTTGCATATCCTAGCCATATCCTAGGGCAGTTTTTCCCAACCATGATGCCACCAGCTGTTGCAAAACAACTTTTTCATTCTCAGCCAGATATCAACAAAGCAGCAACAGCCTGATGTTACCAGGGGGAGTGAGAACCATTCTTATTGTCCCTCCCCAGCCTAAATAACAGCAGCCTTTGACCGCCTAGGCCCAGGAGTGCCATGTTTGATGCTCCTGTCCTGTTTGTACCGGCTCTTCCCAGTACCTCTGGGTATCAAGGTAATAATTTGAGGTTAGCACTAGCTGTTTTGGGGGCTAACACTAAGCCCTGGCTTAGTAATGAGACACTTTTACTATTAAGCCTGTAAAGTAAAGGTAAAAACACATCCCCTATCCTGTGGATGGAACTTTTATATGCCACAAAACACATAAAAGAAATGTAATAAAAGAAAATACAAAAAATAAAAAATAAAAAAAAATAAGAAATGCTGGTCATTGGTGTAGTCCTGAAATCTGATGTAATCCTCAGCATGCACATATCTCAAACAACAAGAAAAAAAAAATGGGTTAGCACATTTTGGGTGCACTTTCCTGGAGAGAGCACCCATTAAGTGCACAAAGCAGTGTGTTTCCAAAAAGGGAGCTTGCAGCTGTTGTAGAACTACAATTCCCAACACGTCTGGACCATTTTTGACCGTCTGGGCATGCTGGAAGATGTAGTTTTGCAACAGCTGAAGGCTCACTGGTTGGGAAACACTACAACGCAATTGAATAACACATGGGTTGTTGCAAATCATAATCCCTTGTATAGCAATAAAAAATGGAAAAATGACCAGCACAACTACCTAATACACGGGTGCACGCTGCTATGGCAAATACAAAATATACAAAAAAAAAAAAGATTGCAGCAGCACTCTTGGTAAAAAATGGATGCTCGGTGCACTTTTTGATCAAAATGTGTCCCTCATCCACCACTGTTCCCAGGAGGTTTTTTAAAGGGGTATTCTGGGTTTATACATCTTATCCCCTATCCAAAGGATAGGGGATAAAATTTATGATCGCAGGGGTCCCGCGGATGGGGACCCTTACGATCTCGGTGGAGCCCCCAGCATTCTTTGCCGGACTCAGTCTCCTAGATGGGAACATGACGCTACAGCCACGCCCCCTAGTGATGTCATGCCACACCCCTCCATTCATGTCTATGGGAGGGGGCACGATGGCTGTCATAGACACGAATGGAGGGGAAGTGGCGTCATTAGGGGGCATGGCCGTAACATCACGTCCACGTCTTGGAGGCAGCACCTTTGTTTAGGGGATAAGATGTATAAACCAGGAATACCCCTTTAAATTGATATTGGATCCTACATGTCACCCAGTCAGAGGCTATATGCCCAGCAGAAGTGAGTGGAATGAGTGTTAGGGTCCCATCCAAAGTGAGGCCACCTCCGCGTGTTGGATGGGGGACATGTTTTGATCAAAAGGGGTGCTAAGAGCCCCATTTTTTGACCAAGAGTGCTGGTGTAACCTTCTTTTTGTATTGCTTGTTGCAATAAATTAGATATCTACTTGTCGCGCTCCCTCACATATGTTATAAAGATACAAGGAAATGGAGCGGATGTTGTTTTTTGGTTTACGGTTGACGGTAACCAGGAAAGCTCCATAAACTGAAGGATGACAATTTATATGAGGCCCCTCGAGCTTTACAATCCAGGATCTCGGCTAGATTGTGTTATCCTTGTATTGTTAATGCTCTTGTACTGTCAAAAGGCAAATTATAGCACTTGTTTGTGTTTCTATCATGATCACTTGTATTGTTTTACAGCACACGAGAGACTGGCGTGAGCTCGACAGAGAAGAAGGACTAAGAACTCTGGTGTAAATCTGAAGCAGAAAGGAAAATTGTTGGATGTGAATCAAAGTAACCTTTGTCCCTCTGCATTACAAGTTTATGCAAACAAGACTCTCATTACATGCGTTATATTGTCTTTTATTAGGTACATTACATAGATTTAGATAATGCGTTAAACAGCTCTTTTTGCATTCTAATAAGAAAAGGTAAATGCAGTATTCGTGAGCCAAAAAATAAAATCCAATTTGCGGAATTCTCAGGCAAAATACACAAAGGTGCAAACCCCTTCCCTCAGCATGCCTGTGGGGTCTTAAAGGGGTACTTCACCCCTAGACATCTTATCCCCTATTCAAAGGATAGGGAAAAAAATGTCTGATTAAGGGCGGACCGACCACTGGGATTCCCTATGATCTTAAGGCCGTCACTCCTGGCATTCTGTAAATTTATGTTCAGAACACTGGCTTTGGGCGGCCATGTTTGTGACATCATGCCATTCCCCCTCCATTCATGTCTATGGGAGGGGGCATGATGGCTGTGGTGGAGTGACCACAGCCATCACGCTCCCTCTCATAGACATGAATGGAGAGGGCATGAGGTGACATAAATGTTCAGAATGACGTGGTGCCGGCCTGGAGATTATAGGGGGTTCAAGCTTCCGGATCCCGGCGATCAGACATCTTATCCCCTATGCTTTGGATAGGGGATCAGATGTCTAGGGGCACAGTACCCCTTCAATGCCAAAGCCTTTTTTTCCCCATAGTCGCCTTGCAAGTGCTGTAACTTTAAAAAAAAATTCTGTCAACAAACAACAGGGCTGTTACGCCGAGCGCTCCGGGTCCCCGTTCCTCCCCGGAGCGCTCGCCTCATCTTCGTTGTTGCAGCGCCCCGGTCAGATCCACTGACCGGGTGCGCTGCGGTCCCGCCTTCAGCCGGGATGCGATTCGCGATGCGGATAGCGCCCGCTCGCGATGCGCACCCCGGCCCCCGTACCTGACTCGCTCTCCCTCGGTCCTGTCCCGGCGCGCGCGGCCCCGCTCCCTAGGGCGCGCGCGCGCCGGGTCTCTGCGATTTAAAGGGCCAGTGCACCAATGATGGTGCCTGGCCCAATCTTCCCAATTAGCTTAATTGTCTCCCACCTGTTCCCTGGCTATATCTAGTCTCCTCCCTTGCACTCCCTTGCCGGATCTTGTTGCACTTGTGCCTAGTGAAAGCGTTCCCTTGTCTGTTCCTAGTCCGTGTTCCTGACCTCCTGCCGTTGCCCCTGACTACGATCCTTGCCGCCTGCCCCCGACCTTCTGCTACGTCCGACCTTGCTTCTGCCTACTCCCTTGTACCGCGCCTGTCATCAGCAGTCAGAGAGGTGAGCCGTTGCTAGTGGATACGACCTGGTCACTACCGCCGCAGCAAGACCATCCCGCTTTGCGGCGGGCTCTGGTGAAAACCAGTAGTGACTTAGAACCGGTCCACTAGCGCGGTCCTCGCCAATCCCTCTCTGACACAGAGGATCCACTACCTGCCAGCCGGCTTCGTGACAGTAGATCCGGCCATGGATCCCGCTGAAGTTCCTCTGCCAGTTGTCGCTGACCTCACCACGGTGGCCGCCCAGCAAGCCCGACAGATCGCCCTTCTAACCCGTCAGCTGTCGGAAATGTCCACCATTTCGCACCAACTTCAGTCGCAACTTCTCCAGCAATCTTCTCCTCCGCCAGCTCCTGCACCTCCTCCGCAGCGAGTGGCCACTCCTAGCCTCCGCCTGTCCTTGCCGGACAAATTTAATGGGGACTCTAAGTATTGCCGTGGCTTTCTTTCGCAATGTTCCCAGCACTTGGAGATGATGTCGGACCAGTTTCCTACTGAAAGGTCTAAGGTGGCTTTCGTGTTCTGCCTTCTGTCTGGAAAAGCCCTGTCATGGGCCGCACCGCTCTGGGACCGCAATGACCCCGTCACTGCCTCTGTACACTCCTTCTTCTCGGAAATTCGAAGTGTCTTTGAGGAACCTGCCCGAGCTTCTTCAGCCGAGATTGCCCTGCTGAACCTGGCCCAGGGTGTTTCTTCCGTTGGCGAGTACGCCATTCAGTTCCGTGCTCTTGCTTACGAGTTGTCCTGGAATAGTGAGGTTCTCTGCGCGACCTTTAAAAAAGGCCTATCCAGCAACATTAAAGATGTTCTGGCCGCACGAGAGACTCCTGCTGACCTACATGAACTCATTCATCTAGCCACTCGCATTGACATGCGTTCTTCCGGATGGCGTCTGGAGCTCCGCCTGGATATGGACTTTGTTCGCACGAAGCGTTTTTTCTCTCCGGCTCCTCTCTCCTCTGGTCCTCTGCAATCTGTTCCTGTGCTTCCCGCCGCGGAGGCTATGCAAGTTGACCGGTCTTGCTTGACACCTCAAGAGAGGACACGACGCCGCATGGAGAATCTTTGCCTGTACTATGCCGGTACCGAACACTTCCTGAAGGATTGTCCTATCCGTCCTCCCCGCCTGGAAAGACGTACGCTGACTCCGCACAAAGGTGACACAGTTCTTGATGTCAACTCTGCTTCTCCACGCCTTACTGTGCCTGTGCGGATATCTGCCTCTACCTTCTCCTTCTCTACTATGCTCTTCTTGGATTCCGGATCTGCAGGAAAATTTTTTTTGGCCTCTCTCAACAGGTTCTACGTTCCTGTGACCAGTCTCGCCAGACCCCTCTACATCTATTGTTTTTACAATAAAAGATTGGACTGTCTCGTGCGTTTCCACACAGAACCCCTCCTAATTTGCATCGGACCTCATCACGGAAAAATTGAGTTTTTTTTCCTCAGGTTCTTTGGCCCCAAGAAGAGGGGGAGACCCAAGGGGGGGGGGTACTGTTACGCCGAGCGCTCCGGGTCCCCGTTCCTCCCCGGAGCGCTCGCCTCATCTTCGTTGTTGCAGCGCCCCGGTCAGATCCACTGACCGGGTGCGCTGCGGTCCCGCCTTCAGCCGGGATGCGATTCGCGATGCGGATAGCGCCCGCTCGCGATGCGCACCCCGGCCCCCGTACCTGACTCGCTCTCCCTCGGTCCTGTCCCGGCGCGCGCGGCCCCGCTCCCTAGGGCGCGCGCGCGCCGGGTCTCTGCGATTTAAAGGGCCAGTGCACCAATGATGGTGCCTGGCCCAATCTTCCCAATTAGCTTAATTGTCTCCCACCTGTTCCCTGGCTATATCTAGTCTCCTCCCTTGCACTCCCTTGCCGGATCTTGTTGCACTTGTGCCTAGTGAAAGCGTTCCCTTGTCTGTTCCTAGTCCGTGTTCCTGACCTCCTGCCGTTGCCCCTGACTACGATCCTTGCCGCCTGCCCCCGACCTTCTGCTACGTCCGACCTTGCTTCTGCCTACTCCCTTGTACCGCGCCTGTCATCAGCAGTCAGAGAGGTGAGCCGTTGCTAGTGGATACGACCTGGTCACTACCGCCGCAGCAAGACCATCCCGCTTTGCGGCGGGCTCTGGTGAAAACCAGTAGTGACTTAGAACCGGTCCACTAGCGCGGTCCTCGCCAATCCCTCTCTGACACAGAGGATCCACTACCTGCCAGCCGGCTTCGTGACAAGGGCTTGTTTTTTGAGGGACAAGTTGTATTTTCTACCTATATCTTATTCGTTTCTTTTTTGCTGGTCGAATGGAATTTTTTTTTTATTTTGTCATACAATTTTTTGCATTTTAAATTCATGCTGTTATGCAGTAAATAATAACATCATGGCTTTATTCTGCGGGTCAGTACATCTATAACAAAACCAAATTTAGACTTTTTAACTTTTTTCATCATGTGACTCAAGGATTTCTATTAACCCTTTCCCAACCCATGACATACATGTACGTCATTACCGGTAAGGTTTTCCCGACCTATGACGTACATGTATGTCATGCAGATACTGGCTGCTGCTCGCTGATGGTAGCATTTCGCAAATAAAAATCCTAAGTAGCTGTGTGTGTGTGTTCCGATCACGGGGATCGGGACACACACACTGGTCTGCTAGGAGACCCCTACAGGGCTCAAGTCCTGCAGGAACGTGTGGGAACTAAGTTCCTGCACTTTTTCCACAACAGGAACATCGTTCCCATAAGCAGGACCAGCACTTGAGGGGAAATTTTGGGTGAGTTCCCCTGTGTGTGTGTGTATATATATATATATATATATATATATATATATATAATGTACCAAGATACTGCTGGCCATTTATTGTGCACCTTGAGGAGATGCTCATAAACAGACAATATATTCCAAAGGTGCATACAACACAGAGCTAATGTACTTTCAGAGTGTTGCCAGTATAGATTGAAGGTGCCAGCTGTCGATCCGGCATCTGCCCTAATTATAACTAATAGGATTTCCTATGCAGACAGATTTAGCCTGCAAAATTTCAGGAAATATTTATACTTCTTACATAAAAGAGAGATTCATTTCTTTCCTGTGATTGTAGTCAAGGGTTAAATTGCGTGCATTAACTCAACCATTAATCACTCCCCTTCACAATTCATTGGGATATACGATACCTAACGTCGGCTAATAGATGTCGAAAATTGTATCGGGCTAAATCAGGCCCTTCTCCAGTGATTCATGCTTGGGGCAGGGGGTTAAAAAGCAAACCCAACTGTACGGATGGGGGAAGACGGAGATGATTTGACTTAATTGTAAGACTACTTTCTTCCCAAATCCTTTAATTGTCCTTGCAAGTGATCACTGAAGATACCGCAGAACAGTTATGACTATGGCTGAGTATTGATTTATCAAAGAAGGAGACATGACCACAGCTAATAGCAGGACATTCCAGATACCTCCCGGAAAATGACCGACAGATAAACGTTTCCATCTATTTAGTCAAAGATAGGAAAGAATACATTGGAGGGGGCTATTCCACTTATATTCTATTTACAGTGAAT
Organism: Hyla sarda; assembly: GCF_029499605.1. Classification (NCBI taxonomy): domain Eukaryota; kingdom Metazoa; phylum Chordata; class Amphibia; order Anura; family Hylidae; genus Hyla; species Hyla sarda. The sequence goes on from NC_079193.1 coordinate 350,629,864, forward strand.
GAGTAAGATTTTTATTTTAATTTTCTAGCATATGTTTGACCTTAAATAGATTTTATGTGATTTTTCAGTTGATGACCTACCCTTAGGATCAGTATCTGTTTGGTGGGGGTCTGATAGCCGGCACCCCATTTACAGAACACAGAGTTGAAAGCAGATAACTCTACACATTGTGTAGTGGTCATGCTAGGCTGCAGCCAGATGATATCTTAAAGGGGTACACCATTGCCCAAGCGTTCAGAATATTTTGTTTGGTGCGGGTGACTGGGGTCGTGACATAACGATCACTCCCTTTGTGCCATCACCCCACCCACGCCCCTTCAATGACGGTCTATGGGAGGGGATCGCCTCACGTCCATCGCATCCCCTCCCATAGACTTGGATTGAGGGGGTGTGGCGTGACATCACTAGGGGCGTGGCCGTGATAAATAAATGTAGTTACTAATTCACATCCACAACTTGTTTATCTTATGCTGGCATAATTTGTTAAATATTCTTTTACTTTTTTACGACATTAGAAGGCTTATATTATTATGAGAATTTTTTAAATTTTTCTACAAAAGTTCAAAATCACATTTTTTGGGGGGAACAATATTTTTTTTTATATATATATATGTAAATATATATATATATATATATATATATATATATATATATATATATATATATATATAACTCAACATGTGTGTGTATGTATGTATGTGTGTATGTTCCAGCATCCCTTCCAAACGGCTAAAGATTTTAACATGAAACTTGGCAAACATGTTACTTATATGTCATAAACAAACATAGGATAGGTGATTTAACCCTTACTCACCGCCATTTGCCAGGGGCGGGGTTTATGTTTAAAGTCCCATACAAGTCTATGGGGAAATATATGTTACTGAATAACTTCCAAACGGCTGGAGATATTTCGATAATACTTGGTCACATGTTACTTATATATCCACTTAAAATTGGCGTGGCAGGAGCTGCAAAGCTTTCCTGGAGTATAAAAGGTCCTGCCGCTGCAGCAACATGATAGAAAAGTATGATTTAACTATCCTGCAGGCAGGTGCAGAGAATAGTTAGTGTGGAGAAGGAGTGGCAACGCTGCTGCAGTGAGGATTGCGGGGAAGATGAGCAACATATCACTGCTGTGGCTTCAAGAGATTGGGAAAGCTGGATGCCATGCAGTATGCATGCCACCCATCTTTCCCAGTCTCCTGAAGAGCTCCAATATGGCTGCTTTACCAGACACATATTATCTTCAAGAGACTGGGAAAACTGTGTAAGTACTGTAAGCCCCTAACTGTGAACTGTTTTCTTTCGGTAAGGTTACAATGGAGGCAATTTATCAAAACCTGTTAGAGGAAAATGGAGCAGCTGCCCATAGCAACCAATCAGATTGCATCTTAAATTTTTAAATTTTTCTGCAAAATAAAAGATTCCACCTGATTGGTTGCTATAGGCAACTGTTTAACTTTTTCTCTGCACAGGTTTATATAAATCTCCCCAAACCTCTTGGTCACATGATCTGCTCGGCCTCCTCCTAAAAGGGTAACAACCCCCTCCCTGTCTGCAGTCTGACTCCACAAAAACCAAGAAGGAGTTAGCTGATTGGCCAAAGAAGATACACATGACAATAACTCCGCTCATCCGAAAAACCAGTAGATTATATCCAAATGAATTTTTATCATGCGTGGCCGAAATGTAACAAAAATTTTTTAATGTATTTGGTATCAGACAGTTTTTGTCATTTTCGTCATTTTTGTCTTTTTGATTTTTGCCATTAGGTTCTTCTTTTGCAGATTGTCTATTCCGAATATCTGTTTGTCCGAATATATGACTTTGATTTAATTTGGTACTTTCAAATGGATTTGAATGTATGAAAACTAAAATAAATAACCAAAAATCTATTTGTTTTCACAAAATGTGCAGTTTTTACTTTCTCACTAGTACTTGGCTGCATTCTCCAAACATTGTAGTTTTCTTTTCTTTGTTCACTCCACAAACTACATCAAAACTGGTGAATCCATTGAAGGGTGAATCCGGCCTAAACAAAGCTTGTTGGAGTTTGATTCTCTTCCTGCTGGTCATTCTCATCTCCAGTAAGAGCGGTGAAAATAAAATCCATCAGGACAATATGAAGAGAAGAGGTGATGAGACAATAACACATACGGAATGTGCTGGTAACACGAAGTGAAATGTTGTCCATTGAGGTGAATGTACCCTGCAGGTAGACTGGATTATTCGATTATCAGGATGTGTTCACACTAAAATAGAAGATTGAAATGGTTTAGTGTACAATGGAAAAAAAAACATGACTTACAAGCAGACGGCACAGATTTTTATCCTATAAATTCATCCTATAAATAAAAAATGCTGGAAATAGACATTCAGAGGTCTTCATGCTTCATTGATGAAGGACATTTATGTTTATTGATTTAAAAGGATTGAAAGGATTGTCACAAAAGGTTAACCTCTCTCTATGCATTGTTAAGGTATTTGATCACTTATTGGGAGAATGGAAATCCCACTGGGAGAATGGAAGTTCCCTATTTTTGTATTCACAGTTGTAACAGTCATACTTGTGCGAAGGCCATTCTGTTATTATTTCCATGGGTGAAATACAAGGTACAAATTCTCAGTCACGTTCCAAGACGTCTAGTTAAAGTGAATGGCTTTTAGGTAGTGAACCTCCTGGTAAGAGATCAATGATTGTTAGACATGCCTATGCGACACACTTTAAATGGGCACTGTCATTAAAAAAAATGTTGCTATTGCACGCCTTATGGTAAATAAAAAAATCTTTCTAATATACTTTGTTAAAAAAAATTATGATTATTTGCGTTTAAAAATAAAGCTGCCACTAGGTCCTGCTTGCCTGGCAGAGGTCCAAAATCAGGAAATGCAGTCTGGAGTGCTGAGGGGGGGGGAGGGGTGCAGCCTTAACCAATCATAGCTCACCTCACACTGAACTGCTCTGGGCTGTGTGTAGCAGAGGGAGGGAGGAAGTTCTCCCCTGTATGGCTTCAGAGGATGTCACGCCTGCTGGGGAACGCCCCTTCTCAGTCTGTGAATCTGATGGAGACTGAGCAGAATATACAGATCAATATCAAGGTAGAAAACAAAAAAGTTATAAAAATAGAGGCAGGGGGTGGTTTATCATGATTGAGGCATTTAACTGGGAGGATTAGAAAATATAAGATCATGACAGGTACTCTTTAAGACATTTTGTCCAGGTGACAGACGGTTAGAGGGGAGTATCATTGGACTGAGATGGGGGTTTGGGAATTTGCCCACAATCTTTATAATTCTGAATAAGATGTTAGGAGATGTTGGGAGCAGTGGGTACCTAAAGGCATGGGCACATGGTGAAAAAATTGCCGAAATCCGACACTAGTAGAGATGAGCCAGTTTTTTTGCAAGTTCGGCTCACCAAACTGTCGAAAAGTGTTCGGCTGGCGGTGAACTTTGTGTGGGTTTTTAGCATGATTTGTTGTTTAAAAAAAGGCATGTTAAAAATGTATAATGGGAACAGACCCTTCGAACAATGCCAAACACGTTTCTTATTTATATATCTATTAATTTATGAAAGAAAACATGTGAGGTTCCCCGTATAAGCAGTGTGTTTCCCAACAGGGAGCCTCCAGTTGTTAAATTACAACCCCCGGAGGCTGTCCGGGAATGATGGGTGTTGTAGTTTAGCAACAGCTGAAGGCTCTCTGTTTGTAAACACACTGCTTATACGGGGAACCTCACATGTTTTCTAACATAAATAAATAGATAAATAAAAAATGTGTTTGCCAATGTTCTAAAGTTTGGGGAGCCGTGAACATACCGGCACTAATACCGGTGCTAGGATTCTATAAAGAATAAACAAGTGTATTCTATCTGCAGATACCGGAATCTGAATTTCCACACCAGAAACATCTGGCACTGTATTTCTGCCATGTGAACAGGGGAGCAGAATCCCATTAAAATCAATGGGACTCTGCTGCTGTGGAATCTCGATGCGGAATTCTAAAGCAGAATTCCGCATGGAAATGCCATCCTGTGAACACAGCCTAAGGGTCTAAAATGCAGAGAGATACAAAAGAATGTGGCACAGCATAAGATACGGCTAAGAAATAAAACAGACTTATCTGTTCCTGCAGTTCAGAGCCTGGCAGGGCTTCTGAGGGTGGACATGGTGATTCTCTTTCTCCTCCTTAGGTGCTCAGCTGATGAAAACACTGTCCATGTAATCCAACAAACAGAGAGAAGGCAAGCAGCACACCAGGATGTCTTGAAAGTGGAATCCAGGACTTTATTTCAATGAAGAAAACAGGTAGGGGGAGGACATAGATGCCAAACGGCAACAAGAACGGGCGTTGTTGTAGCCTAAGGGTCTATTCACACAGCAAAATTTCCGCCAGCAGAATACACCGGTGGAATTCTGCCTGAGGTGAAAGCCCAATATACTTCTATGGGTTTCCGCACTCCCATTGACGGAATTCCGCTAACGGAATTGGGCAAGTGGAAATTCCGTGATGTCAACGGGAGTGCAGAAACCCATAGAAGTGTATGGGGTTTTAATTTCAGGAGGAATTCCACCGATGGAAATTCTGCTGTGTTAACAGCCTCTAACTCAGTAGAGTGGTCAGCTTTGATGAACTGGATCGAATCTATCAATAGAACTTATGAATTCTTCACAATGCTCAAGATCCCTACCAGCAGCCATTGAAAGAAAACCTTCATTGTCTATGTCCAATGGATAAAAATCTCTGATTATTTTGAAAACCACGAGGAACTAATGCAAAAAGAATATTTGGAAAATTGTAGAACTTTACAAGACGTGCGGCAAGCAAGATTTATGGTTCCTTTTTGCATACCCAAGCTGCCTTGTAGGTGACTCCACTTTATATCCCTATGAAACGTGAAGCTTTGATTCTCTTGATTGATGAGCTTTATCATCCTCAAGTAAAACTGCAGAACAAAGAAATGGGAAAATATATATTTTAATGAACAAGACAGAGCTTCTCCATGACCGAGGGCTGTGAACCACTGTAGTCAATGTGCATATTCTGATTGGGCTGTTATTAAGATGTATGAAATATTCTTATGAAACGGACCAGATCAGTCCATTGGCTTTTCACACTTTTTCCATTTATTGCTTTACTGTATCATTCTGATAGGAAGGCTTTAGAAAAATATCACGTACAGCTGGGTGCCTGAGGCAAAGCTGTTGGTGGATCTGATAGATACAGGTTCTATCTACAGCACCACATCTTTTAGGAGGAAATGGTTCCCAAAACCCCTCTTTGGCCTCGTTCACATTGCCATCGGACTCCATTATTCGCAGTTCTGTTGGTAATTCGGCCAGAAGGACGGGAGATTAGAGGAGAAAAAATTTGTGCAAGCACTATTTTGGCTGTAGACATGAATGAAGGGGGTGGGGCTTCACGACTACAGCCTCCCAAACCCAGCATTCTGATCATAAAGTACAGAATGCCGGGTGTCTGCACGGAGATTGTGGGTCTCAGTGGCCGGACCCCGTGATCAGACATTATATCCCCTATACCAGGAGTAGTCAACTGGCAGACTGCGGTCCAGATCTGGACCGCGGCCGCCAGTCATCCAGACCTCCCGCCGGATCTCCCCTCATTCATTTTGAAAGGTGTCTTTAAAACACCGATACAAATGAATAGCCGCCCAGAGTGAGGGAACCCTGTGTCCCTGTCTGGCCTCTCCTGTGATGCAGGCGGCACGATTAGGGCTGCCTGCATTATCTGCTCTGACCAGGCCTGACTAGAAGAGCCCAGAGCAGCGGAGCAGCGCAGGATCTGGGGCAGGAGCCAAGCTCTCAGGTACAAATTTGTGTTCCCCCTCCTGTGACTCTCCAGTTGTTGTAGAACTACAGCTCCCATCATGACCTCCTGTCTGTGCATGATGGGAGTTGTAGTTTCAACAGCTGTAGAGTCACAGTGACAAAGTTCATGTAGGGGCACATCCATAATTCTGGGGGCACAGTGCCATCATTAATTCTGGGGCACAAAGGCATCATTAATTCTGTGGGGCACAGTGGCATAATTAATTCTGGGGCACAGTGGCATAATTAATTATGGGGACACAGTGGCATAATTCATTCTTGGGCACAGTGGCATCCTTAATTCAGGGGCATAGTGGCATAATTCTTGGGGCATAGTGGCATTATTAATTATTTGCGGCACAGCTGCATCACTAATTCTGGGGGCACAGTGGCATCATAAATTCTGGACACAATAAAATAATAAAAATGAGGGAGTGCTGCTAACTGGAACAATGTATTAGTTTAAAGGTATGAATAATAGAATGATTGTGACTCAACCGGTGCACCCAGTGAACCCCCAATGACTTAGGATTCACCACAAACACCCTGGAGCCACGTAAACATATGATAATAGAACGATCCTCCACCAATAAGGGTCTCCAATCGCAACCCACTGGAGACCACAGGAATTAAGGTCCGAGTAGACTCCCGGTACATACATAGATAATGGCCATTATGGAAAGAAAAAATATATATACAAGCGCTCAGAGGTGTTACTAATATGGGCTTAGAAATTGCTGTGAATTATCGGCCTTCACTTACTCCACAATGGGGGGGGGATACAATCATAGCTCCGCATACCTCCCTCCAAGTAGGTGTTTCACTTAGACACCAGATTCTCAGCAGGGCGTCCACCACAATGAACTTGCTCCAGTCAATCCAAAGTAGATATATTCATATTTATTGCGACACGTTTCTGAAATTTGGCTTCCCCCACCTCCTTCATCGGGCATAACAAGTACTAAAACATCCACAATATATATACATTCAGAAATTAGGCATATTACCGGATATCCTGCTTCTGTCTCTGCATCCCGTTTGGCATCTCGTGCATTCCGGTTTGGATCTGATCACATGATGGGTATGAGTCCAATCACATGACTTCCGGTCTGGGTCCATTCACATGATCCTCTGTGCCGAACGGAACGCAGAGACAGAAGTGGGATATCCGGTAATATGCCTAATTTCTGAATGTGTTTATATTGGGGATGTTTTAGTACTTATTATGCCTGATGAAGGAAGTGGCGGTAGCCAATTTTTACTTCAGAAACGTGTCGCAATAAATATGAATATATCTACCTTGGATTGACTCGACAAGTTCCTTGTTTATTGTGGTGGACGCCCTGCTGAAAATCTGGTATCTAAGTGAAACACCTACTTGGAGGGGGGTATGCGGAGCTATGGTTAGCTCCCCCCATTGTGGAGTAAGTGAAGGCCAATAATTCACAGCAATTTCTAAGCCCATATTAGTAACCCTCTGAGTGGGTATGTTTTTTCTTTCCATTATGATCATTAATTGTGGGGCACAGTGGCATTATTCATTCTGGGGGCACAGTGGCATAATTAATTCTGGGGCACAGTGGCATATATAACTCAAGGGGCACAGTGGCATAATTAATTCTGGGGGCACAGTTTCATCAATTATTTGGGGCACAGAGGTACAATTAGTTGGGACAGGGCACAGTGTTTGTCGAAAATGTATTTGGGGGCATATCGTGTGGCAGTAATATTGCAGGGGAATAGTGCGTGGCAGTAATATACCAGGGACATAGTATATGGCAGGAATATACCAGGGGCCCAATGTGTGGCAGTATTATATTCAGGGGGCACAATGTGTATCAGAATTATTTTCAGGGGCACAGTGTGTGGCAGTTTTATATTCAGAGGGTACAGTGTGTGGCAGTGTTAAATTCAGAGGGTACAGTGTGTGGCAGTATTATATTCAGAGGGTACAGTATGTGGCAGTATTCAGTTCCTACACTTCAGTCCCTCGTTTGCTCTTGACTTCATGGCACTGAGGCCGCTAGAGGTGTGAACCAGGCCTTAGCATTCAGCTCTGGCCTTTACCGGATGGCAGACCTGGATAAGCGGACCCTTACTAAAAGTAGTTGAGTACCCCTGCCCTATACTTTGGATAGGGGATAAGATGTCTAGGGGCAGAGTACCCCTTTAAGAATATTACTTGAAGTAGTGATAATATGTTGTGGCTCTTGGATGCAATAGGATCTTTAGAGCTGAAGCTACTCTTTGTAGGTTTGGTTAATGGAGGCGGATTTGAATCTGCAGACAACTACGTTATAGCCTCATATGCCCTAATACAGTGGACTCAAACTGTGGCCCTCCAGATGTGGCCCAACTTCAACTCCCAGCATGCCCGGACAGCCAATGGCTGTCCGGGCATGCTGGGAGTTGAAGTTTGGCCACATCTGGAGGGCCAAAGTTTGAGACCACTGCTCTAATAGGACGTGTGGAAAGTTCAGGTCTAAAGAGGACAACCCCTTTTATTGTCAGACAAATATCACTTTAATTGTTATTGTACAATTATGAATAATATTAAATAAGATCTATTGCCTGTAAGCGAACGAGGGTTCACTGAAGACCTGGAAAATCCATTAAATGATTATTTATATGGCAGCCGCTCTGCAAAAAAACATAACCCCTGATGCACTTCTTAAATGTGCGCTTGAGTTTCAACACTTCTCAAGTGGGATTCAGGCATTACGGAGCAGACAATGAACGTCTTTAAGTCCTGACATACCAGTCCACAGAGTCACTTTCTAAGAGACTGCCAACACACACACGCGAAGTGGAGAAGCTTCATGCAGGGAAGGATGAAAGACCGTCTCATCATTGTTGACCTACCTCAGTCTCCAGACGGATTCGGCGGTATAATTAGGATGCAATATCTGAGTCCCACAGCTCAGGCCCATAAAGAGAAGGTAGGACGCTTCTATAAATTGGACCAGCAACCACGTCACGGACAAAAAAAAAAAAAAAGACATTTCTTTCCTTATTGGTGCAGCAGTTAGGCCTAAAAATAAGAAATTTCCTGTCTCTATGATATCTACAGAAATAATGGAAGAGTCTGCTAAAGAATTCAACTCTGTCCGGTTTTATATGCTGCTAGGGAAAGTTAGGTGAAAAGCAATGTGACGAGAGTCAGATTTTTCTAAACATTAAAGGGTTACTTCGATGGAATTATTATAATATTTTTTTTATGAACTGGTGCCACAAAGTTAAACAGATTTGAATATTACTTCTATTTAGAAATCTTAATCCTTCCAGTACTTCTCAGCTGCTGTATGCTTCAGAGGAAGCTGCATTTCTTTCTGGAGTTCTTTTCTGTCTGACCACAGTGCTCTCTGTTGACACCTTTGTTTGTATCAGGAACTGCCAGAGCAGGAGAGATTTGCTATGGGGATTTGCTCCTACTCTGGAAAGTTCCTGACATGGACAGAGGTGTCAGAAGAGAGCACTGTGGTCAGACAGAAAATAAATTAAAAAAGAAAAGAACTTCTCGTGGAGCATACAGCAGCTGATAAGAACTGGAATGGCTAAGATTTGTTAATAGAAATAATATAAAAATCTGTATAATTTTCTGACACCAGTTGATAAAAAAAAAAATTAATTGTTTTCTACTGGAGTACCCTTATAAATGGGCCTAGTTATTGGTGAATCTGAGGGTAGAGTGTTTTCTTATGGAGACCACTAGTTGGTGCAGGGAGTCCTATGAGCCATGCAAAGCTCCCTGGTAAAAAAAATATATATGCAAATGAGCTCTTTTGAAAGCTTGCTCGTTAGTGCCACCTATTTGGAAAAAGTTACCATGTAAGTGAATGACCCCTTTGAGAATTTGGGGATCACTCACCCATCTTATGGGTTTGTGAAGGTTGGCAGCTCATCAAACACACTCCGCCATATGCATAGAGCTCCACAGCTCAGGCCATTAAAAAGGATGTGCACTTCCGTCATGCCCCCTCCCATAGCATTGAGGGGGCGGGATGTGATGTCATGATGCGGCGGGGCTATAACGTCACAAGCTCCCAGCACCTGCTCCAGCATTCGTAACAGTATGTTCCAAACTCTGAGCAGCGGAGTATCCCTTTAACTCCTAGCGACACATGACGTACATGTCCATTACATACAAGAACAAAAATACTCACTATGCAAGAACAGAAATACTCGGTAGAACATTGATGTCCTTAAAAAGCACTTGATCACTAACCTGTTCAACATGGCTTGGTGCTTTACAGAACACTATGCATTCCCCAGAAACTGGACCGGTCATGTCAGAATATGACTGCAGACGAGGGAAGTTCTTGTAATCTAACATGTGGGCATGCAGACCTTCTGCTCTGGCTCATAGAAGGTGGTCCAGAAGAAGGTAAGTGGAGCAGTCTGCAGGCCCTAAACACATTTGGAAAGGGGTATATTCGTAGACTACCCCATACCACTATATAAACCAATATAAATTCCACCTTATACAGTAATTATATGACACCAATATGTATGGATGATACATTTAGTCTGCGTTGCAAAATGGAGCATTGTTTTATTCAATATTGACTAGAAGTAGAGAACTCATTGGCCCTGATTTACTAAAAGTGTTGTGTAGGTTTTTTTGTGGGTTTTAATTCCCTACAATTTATATTCCACGGTATTTACTAAGGTTATATGGAGAAAAACTGTTCAAGTTTAAACCCCCCCCCCCAAAGGATGAGGGGGCACTGCCTCCATCTGGAGAAGAAAAGGTTTAGTCTCAAGGGGCGACAAGCATTCTTTACCATAAAAACTGTGAGCTTATGGAAAAGTCTACCTCAGGAACTGCCCACAGCAGCACAACAGCTTTAAAACAGGGTTAGGTACATTCCTGAAACAAAATAACATTAATGCTTATGAAGAAATATAAAATCCCATTCCTTCCCCAATATCGCGCCACACCCCTACCCTTCAATTCCCTGGTTGGACTTGATGGACGTATGTCTTTTTTCAACCGTACTAACTATGTAACTATGTTTCCCAACATTTTGCACTTTTCCCTACATTTTGCTTTTTTTACACATGCTCTGATCTGTCTGGTTTTCCTCAACTCAAATCCACCACATTTTCTGTGAAAGCCTTAGTAAATATGTTGGGTTTTTGTGAAAATGTCGGGACTACGCCCCTTTTCTGTTACCATGCCCCCTTTTCCCAACCGGCACGCCCTTTTTTCGGGTTTTCTCAGTAAAATGGAGAGTTGGTCGGGTTATTCTTTTCCAGCGGAGACAGAATTCTTGTGCAAATTCCGGCACAGACAGAATTTTCTGGCGCACAACCCAACAAAACATGTCGGGTTTATAATAGTAAATCAAGGCCATTGTGTTGCTATAAAAAAGGTGAAAATGCTTTGCACTTAGCATTCTTAAGAGCAACTTAACCCTTTCACTCCTGGTTCACAGTGAACTACGAACCAAAAACGTCTGTTTGATAAAGTAGCATACTTGTCATGCCTATATGTCATGTAGGGCAGGGAAGAGTTTGCCCTGAGCTCATTACCTGATAATTTTAACCCACATATTGGCTCACATTTACTGTTGCAAACCTGACATGTTTTGTCAGGTTGAGCGCCAGAAATTCTGTCTGCGCCAGAATTTGCACCAGAATTGAAAAAAACCCAACTAACTCTCCATTTTAGGTAAATAAAAGTTATTAGTCCTAAGCTCAATATCAAAAAAGATTAAGTGGTAGATGTCTGGTGTCAGAAAGAGCAAAAGACAACAGTAACTCTAATAGCTTATTTAATATAAAAATGAAAATAAAATGGATGTGTGTCCCGCAGGGCCCTACTTAGCGCAATGATAAGAATCACAATATAAAATACATAAAATGGTTAAGCAATACACTTCAGCAATAAATTAAGCATACACTACAGAATAGAAAAGGATAGAAATTATCAATCCTCTGGAAATGGTTACTTGTAACTAGTATATGTCGCGGTTAGAGCATGAATTGACACAAAAATGGTAGTGTGTCTGTGTTGTGGGAGAGATTTTGCTCAACAGATTAATTCCACCTGTAAAAATCAAAAGAAATGCCCTGTAAATGTGAACAGTCCTGTAAGTAAAATTATGAAATAGATAATGACTTGTAGCAGGTGATGTCCTGAAAAAATGAATATGGTCCTGAAACAATTATGAATGTTCATGTGCTGTTCAAATAACAATACTAGATCGTAAATGCCGGTTGGTCCACTCCGCATTGAATAACTCTGCAATAGAAATAATACCTGGCACAATTGTGCCACTCACCGCACCGCCGTCAGGCCGAGTTGGATGAATTCAGATGCGCTCCAGCTGGGGCGGCGTGGTGTTCGCACAATGTGCGGCCGTTCTCACCTGCGAGCTACTCCTTGGCGTCTGATGTCAGGGGTCAGCTGATGGCAGGTCAGCTGACCTGATACGGAAAGCTGGTGAGCGCTGAATGGATGCAGGTAAATGATGATATGCAGATATTGCGGAATCACTTCAACAGATTTTCAGCAACAATGTTCTTGAGATGGAGGGTTTCAAACCGGCTTTAACTGATCAATGGCAAAATAGATCCGTAATGGAAATGAATATTTGAAAGTCTCTCCAATTGCGATAGTCCAATAATCACTGTAAAACCGCAACTGTAATGTGAACTGGAGCTGAGTGTAAGAAGCTGAATCTCCGTCACCAAATGCGTTTCAGGGTTAAAGAAGCATTAGTTGTACCCAGTGGTATATGCCCTAATAAAGTGGCTACTCACTTATATATGTCTCTCAATGATGGACACTAAATTAGGGTTACATCTAAGACCAGGTATGAAATAATGACCTGGACTCAGCAGACTAAAAGAGTGCAAATCTCCGGAATGGAGGTTCATCTGAACTATAGATGGAGAATTCAATACAATATAAACATATGATTCAAACACATAGTGCTGCTCCATACAGATCCATTTAGGATCTGAATAATAATGATACAACAACAAGATAATGGTAATGATAATAGTAAATAAAAATGCAATGTAATGTAGACAGTAAGTCATGAATAGCGTAATGATGAATAAATAAATGCAAAAATAAATATAGAAATGGGAATATGAATAAAAATGTAAATAAATGGGAATGCATGTAGTAGAATAACATAAAAAATGAAAAAAAAAAAAAAAGAAAAACTTTAAAATATGTCAAACCCAGAATTTACAATACTAGTATGAGAGAAAATGTTACGCCGAGCGCTCCGGGTCCCCGTTCCTCCCCGGAGCGCTCGCCTCATCCTCGTTGCTGCAGCGCCCCGGTCAGATCCACTGACCGGGTGCGCTGCGGTCCCGCCTCCAGCCGGGATGCGATTCGCGATGCGGGTGGCGCCCGCTCGCGATGCGCACCCCGGTCCCCGTACCTGACTCGCTCTCCGTCGGTCCTGTCCCGGCGCGCGCGGCCCCGCTCCCTAGGGCGCGCGCGCGCCGGGTCTCTGCAATTTAAAGGGCCAGTGCACCAATGTTGGTGCCTGGCCCAATCTTCCCAATTACCAATTAGTGTGATCACCTGTGTACTTCCCTATATTACCTCACTTCCCCTGCACTCCCTTGCCGGATCTTGTTGCCTTAGTGCCTAGTGAAAGCGTTCCCTTGTCTGTTCCTAGCCCGTGTTCCTGACCTCCTGCCGTTGCCCCTGACTACGATCCTTGCTGCCTGCCTCGACCTTCTGCTACGTCCGACCTTGCTTCTGCCTACTCCCTTGTACCTCGCCTATCTTCAGCTTCTTCAGCAGTCAGAGAGGTGAGCCGTTGCTAGTGGATACGACCTGGTCACTACCGCCGCAGCAAGACCATCCCGCTTTGCGGCGGGCTCTGGTGAAAACCTGTAGTGGCTTAGAACCGGTCCACTAGCGCGGCCCTCGCCATCCCTCTCTGGCACAGAGGATCCACTACCTGCCAGCCGGCATCGTGACAGTAGATCCGGCCATGGATCCCGCTGAAGATCCTACACTGGGCGCCACACTGGTCGCCCAGCTAGCCCTAAAGATCGCCCAACGAGATCAACAGCTGGCATACTTGACCTCCGAGGCACTGCGTATTCAGTCACAGATACAGCAGCTGCAGCCGCAGATACAGCAACAGCTACAGCTGCAACTACCATCTCCTCCGCCGGCTCCTGCAACTCCTCCGCAGCAACCGGCCCCTCCTAACCCCTGCTTGTCCCTGCCGGACAAATTTGGCGTAAAGATCGCCCAACGAGATCAACAGCTGGCATACTTGATCTCCGAGACACAGCGTCTTCAGTCACAGTTACAGCAGCTGCTGCCGCAGATACAGCAACTTCAGTCACAGCAGCTGCTGCCGCAGATACAGCAACTTCAGTCACAGCTACAGCTGCAACAACCATCTCCTCCGCCGGCTCCTGCAACTCATCCGCAGCAACCGGCCGTTCTTAACCCCTGCTTGTCCCTGCCGGACAAGTTTGATGGGGACCGCAATGATTCTGCCACAGCCACAGTCCAGTCCTTCTTCGCTGAGGTCCGTGGTGTCTTCGAGGAGCCTGCCCGAGCTTCTTCTGCCGAGATTGCCCTGCTGAACCTGGAACAGGGTGTTTCTTCCGTTGGCGAGTACGCCATTCAGTTCCGTGCTCTTGCTTACGAGTTGTCCTGGAATAGTGAGGTTCTCTGCGCGACCTTTAAAAAAGGCCTATCCAGCAACATTAAAGATGTTCTGGCCGCACGAGAGACTCCTGCTGACCTACATGAACTCATTCATCTTGCCACTCGCATTGACATGCGTTCTTCCGGATGGCGTCTGGAGCTCCGCCTGGATATGGACTTTGTTTGCACGAAGCGTTTTTTCTCCCCGGCTCCTCTCTCCTCTGGTCCTCTGCAATCCGTTCCTGTGCTTCCCGCCACGGAGGCTATGCAAGTTGACCGGTCTCGCTTGACACCTCAAGAGAGGACACGACGCCGCATGGAGAATCTTTGCCTGTACTATGCCGGTACCGAACACTTCCTGAAGGATTGTCCTATCCGTCCTCCCCGCCTGGAAAGACGTACGCTGACTCCGCACAAAGGTGACACAGTTCTTGATGTCAACTCTGCTTCTCCACGCCTTACTGTGCCTGTGCGGATATCTGCCTCTACCTTCTCCTTCTCTACTATGGTCTTCTTGGATTCCGGATCTGCAGGAAAAATTTTTTTGGCCTCTCTCTTCAACAGGTTCTACGTCCCCGTGACCAGTCTCGCCAGACCCCTCTACATCTATTGTATTAACAATGAAAGATTGGACTGTCTCATGCGTTTCCGCACAGAACCCCTCCTAATGTGCATCGGACCTCATCACGGAAAAATTGACTTTTTTTTCCTCAGGTTCTTTGGCCCCAAGAAGAGGGGGAGACCCAAGGGGGGGGGTACTGTTACGCCGAGCGCTCCGGGTCCCCGTTCCTCCCCGGAGCGCTCGCCTCATCCTCGTTGCTGCAGCGCCCCGGTCAGATCCACTGACCGGGTGCGCTGCGGTCCCGCCTCCAGCCGGGATGCGATTCGCGATGCGGGTGGCGCCCGCTCGCGATGCGCACCCCGGTCCCCGTACCTGACTCGCTCTCCGTCGGTCCTGTCCCGGCGCGCGCGGCCCCGCTCCCTAGGGCGCGCGCGCGCCGGGTCTCTGCAATTTAAAGGGCCAGTGCACCAATGTTGGTGCCTGGCCCAATCTTCCCAATTACCAATTAGTGTGATCACCTGTGTACTTCCCTATATTACCTCACTTCCCCTGCACTCCCTTGCCGGATCTTGTTGCCTTAGTGCCTAGTGAAAGCGTTCCCTTGTCTGTTCCTAGCCCGTGTTCCTGACCTCCTGCCGTTGCCCCTGACTACGATCCTTGCTGCCTGCCTCGACCTTCTGCTACGTCCGACCTTGCTTCTGCCTACTCCCTTGTACCTCGCCTATCTTCAGCTTCTTCAGCAGTCAGAGAGGTGAGCCGTTGCTAGTGGATACGACCTGGTCACTACCGCCGCAGCAAGACCATCCCGCTTTGCGGCGGGCTCTGGTGAAAACCTGTAGTGGCTTAGAACCGGTCCACTAGCGCGGCCCTCGCCATCCCTCTCTGGCACAGAGGATCCACTACCTGCCAGCCGGCATCGTGACAGAAAAGAAGGCCATTCAGGACTTACAATCTATGGCCAATTTAACCATCCGCCCTGTGGATAATCGCGGAGCTTTAGTCATTTTAAACACGACTGACTACAACCAAGAATGCCTTAGACAGTTGCAGGATGTACAGACATACAAAAAATTTGAGACTGACCCTACTTCCACATATAGTACTCAATTACATAACCTATGTCACATTGCTTTGGAAAATAAGATTATCACTGAGGATGAGTCTAAGTTCATACTGGGCACACCTGAACGTTTACCCATCTTTTATTGTTTACCTAAAACACACAAAAATCTCTTTCACCCACCAGGTCGTCCAATCGTTTCTGGTTTAGGTTCTTTAACATCAAATCTTTCACAGTTTGTTGATCGCTTTCTCCAGCCCTTTGTTCAAAAAAACAGATTATTATTTAAAGGATACGACACAGATTATTAAATTATTGGAACACTTTACTTGGACACCCGAGCACATTTTAGCAACACTAGATGTTAGCTCATTATACACCATTATAGATCACAAACAGGGGATAGAGGCGGTTACCAAATTTTTGGAGAAAGGAGATATCCCAATAGAACAAATACAATATATCACATCTGCAATAGAATTCATACTCACTCATAATTATTTTTATTTTGAAGGCACATATTATTTACAGCAAACGGGCACAGCCATGGGCACCAGGTTCGCGCCGAGTTACGCCAATTTATTTATGGCGGCGTGGGAAGATTCCATCATTACTCCCCTACTCGGCGCGAACCTGGTGCTATGGCATCATTATATAGACGACATCATCTTAATTTGGAGGGGTATCCAGTGCGAACTAGACGACTTCATCCTCTGTCTCAATAATAATGACCGTAATTTAAAGTTACATCCACCTGTAGTAAAAATAATATAGAATTCTTAGATATAGAAATCTTTCCAGTAAACACAAAACTTCATTGCAAAACATTTACAAAACCAACGGCTAAAAATAGGTTTATCAAGTTCAACAGTTGCCATCTACCGAGATGGTTAACTAATGTCCCAAAAGGACAGTATAGGCGTCTCAAACGCAATTGCACGTCAGACATGGACTTTCAGAAGGAGGCTAAAATTTTGACTTCGCAGTTTCTATCCACAACATATACCACATAGGTCATTAGATGAGGTGAACAACCTCGACAGAGCAGCTTTTTTTTATGTTAAAACCAGTTCCGAAACGAAAGATCAACCACCTCGAATTATATTACCGTTTAACAAGGATTATTAAAAAAATAGAACAGATTATTCGTAAACATTGGCATTTGGCCCAACAAGATAAATTGATAGGTAGCTTGATTCCATCCCGACCTCAGGTAGTCTATACCAAGGCCCCCAACTTGGGCATCACCCTAGCCCCATCTGTTAAAAAACCAAATACCCAGAAGTATTCCACTAGGTTAACCACCAAAGGTTTTTTTCGGTGTGGCACCTGTCCGAACTGCCTTTTGTTAGGAGGGCCCAAAAAAACATTGGAGGTGAATTCCACCACCAATAGCTTTAAATGGCGGATACCAAATTTTATTACATGCACCACAAAGGGTGTTCTCTATCTGTTACAATGTAAATGTAATTAACAATACATTGGCAGAACTAAGAGACCCCTTAGAGTTAGGATCTCTTAACACGTGTACAATATTAAAAAGGGCTGCATGAAACATCCCTTATCGAGCCATTTCGCCCAAATTCATAATAAGGACCCTTCTGGACTTCTTTTTGTTGGCATTCAGGTCATATCCACAGATTGGAGGGGAGGGAGTTATCCAACCCGTATGTCCAGAGCTGAGGCTCAGAAAATATTTGAATTTGAGAGCCTAGAACCTAAGGGTCTCAATTCCAATCTAGAACTTTTTGGTTTCCTCTAGGGGGTTGTAATTTTTAGTAGACTACTCTGACCACCATTTTGTCAGTCATTAACTGGCTATATGCATCATTCCCTAGTTTGTCTCCTGTATCATTAACTGTTTCGTTCTCTATTTTTATTTTCATTCCATTTATGTATATTTTAATTTTTAATTTTTTTTTATTTTTTCATTTTTCATTTTATTCTACTACATTCATTCTCATTTATTTACATCTTTATTTACATTTTTATTCATATTCCCATTTCTATATTTATTTTTGCATTTATTTATTCATCATTACGCTATTACGCTATACTTACTGTCTACATTACATTGCATTTTTATTTACTATTATCATTACCCTTATCTTGTTGTTGTATCATTATTATTCAGATCCTAAATGGATCTTTATGGAGCAGCACTATGTGTTTGAATCATATGTTTATATTGTATTGAATTCTCCATCTATAGTTCAGATGAACCTCCATTCCTGAGATTTGCACTCACTTAGTGTGCTGAGTCCAGGTCATTATTTCATACCTGGTCTTAAATGTAACCCTAATTTAGTGTCCATCGTTGAGAGAAATATATATATATGTGAGTGGCCACTGCATTAGGGCATATACCACTGAAGAAGGAGTACAACTAATGCTTCTTTAACCACTAAACGCGTTTGGTGACGGAGATTCAGCTTCTTACACTCAGCTCCAGTTCACATTACAGTTGCGGTTTTACAGCGATTGTTGGACTATCGCAATTGGAGAGACTTTCAAATATTCATTTCCATTACGGATCTATTTTGCCATTGATCAGTTAAAGCCGGTTTGAAACCCTCCATCTCAAGAACACTGTTGAAGTGATTCCGCAATATCTGCATATCATCATTTACCTGCATCCATTCAGCGCTCACCAGCTTTCCGTATCAGGTCAGCTGACCTGCCATCAGCTGACCAATGATGTCAGACGCCAAGGAGTAGCTCGCCGGTGAGTACGGCCGCACATTGTGCGAACACCACACCGCCCCAGCTGGAGCGCATCTGAATTCATCCAACTCGGCCTGACGGCGGTGCGCTGAGTGGCACAATTGTGCCAGGTATTATTTCTATTGCAGAGTTATTCAATGCGGAGTGGACCAACCGGCATTTACGATCTAGTATTGTTATTTGAACTGCACATGACCATTCATAATTGTTTCAGGACCATATTCATTTTTTCAGGACATCACCTGCTACAAGTCATTATCTATTTCATAATTTTATTTACAGGACTGTTCACATTTACAGGGCATTTCTTTTGAATTTTACAGGTGGAATTAATCTGTTGAGCAAAATCTCTCCCACAACACAGACACACTACCATTTTTGTGTCAATTCATGCTTTAACCGCGACATATACTAGTTACAAGTAACCATTTCCAGAGGATTGATAATTTCTATCCTTTTCTATTCTGTAGTGTATGCTTAATTTATTGTTGAAGTGTATTGCTTAACCATTTTATGTATTTTATATTGTGATTCTTATCATTGCCCTAAGTAGGGCCCTGCGGGACACGCATCCATTTTATTTTCATTTTTATATTAAATAAGCTATTAGAGTTACTGTTGTCTTTTGCTCTTTCTGACACCAGACATCTACCACTTAATCTTTTTTGATATTGAGCTGAGGACTAATAACTTTTATTTACCTATTTATCTCATCTCTCAGAGGGGGAGAGCTTTAGTTAACCTCGCTCATTTTTTGTGGTTGAGCTACACATAACTACTCCCGTTTTTTAACTCTCCATTTTACTAAGAAAACCTTAAAAGGGGGCATGACCGTCAAGAAAAGGGGCGTGTTCTCTACATTTTCACAAAAACCCAACATATTTACTAAGGTTTCCACAGAAAGGTAGTGAATTTGAGCAGAGGAAAACCCGACAGATCAGAGCATGTGTAAAAAAAAAAAAGCAAAATGATGGGAAAGTGGAAAATGTAGGGAAACCTTAGTAAATGTCGTGGAAAAAAATTGTAGGGAATTAAAGCCCAAAAAGAAAACTAAACTCCATTCTTAGTAAATAAGGGCCATTGCAGTTTTAAAAGTATAAATGAAAGTTAAATTTTAGGCGGGTCTTCAGTTGAGGGCATTATTGCCCAGAGGTGGTTTCCCCTTCCAATAAGGGGATTGGAGAAATTGTGCCCCCTCAGCTTATCCCAAAACCCTCTTTCCCTGCCTACTTGCACAACTCCCCTAAATGGCAGCTCAAAACTTGGCAGTAGTCCCTTTGTTAATTGTGGTGCAGGGGCGTCATAGTCAAACCAAAGTATTGTACAGGTCGGGGATACTTTGTAAAAAAAAAAAAAAATACCAGAATGGAGAATTACAGCACAAATTCAAAGTAGCACAAAACAGACATCACAGAAACATAGTAACAGAAATATAGGGTACAGACAACAGCCTAAGAACCAAAACAAGGTGATTGGCAGATATGAAATATAATGTGACATATGTGAACAAGACAGGAACAACTAGGAATAATATTTGATGAGATTTATCCAGGGTTGTCGAAGATGAACAAGGTTAGACTGAAGACAGACACTGTATAACTCCAGGATATACTAATACTAGAATGACAAGAACTGACGCAAATGCTCAAAGACCAACTGGTCTAAACACAAACCAAGAACAGGATACAAATAACAAATTTAAACCACATACAAAGCAAACTGACTCAAAACTTAAGCGAAGCCCAGGAAACGGATCTAACACTAGGAGGAAGCAGAAAACTACAACACCAAACTCCAAAAATGGAGAGACACAAAATACCAAATACACTTCAAGTTAGAGAGCACAGCACTGTGTGAGACAAGATCTAACCTTGGAGGAAACTCAAAATTCAAAACACATCAAAACACGGGTACAGATACTAAACAGATTCATAAAAGCACAAAACACAAATAGGTCCAAACAGAGATCAAAATTCAAGAATCACAGAAGCAGGTGTGAACACACAGCAACAGAGAATACATAAAAAGACACAAATGGGATAGACTAAACCTGGCACACATAATAACAAGAATATCAAAATAGAGCTCAAAGCTAACACTGGACAGAAAGCCATGGCAAACACAAAATGTGAACAGACACAGACAGTAGCGTTACAGAGGAAAACCCAAAACAAGGTAAAAATCAGCAGCCAGGCAGAAGGCTTGAGAAGGCAAAATATAACCCCTGCTAGGTTCTGATTGACTGATTGACATGCGCCATTTGCACAGCCAACTTCTCCAAATCTATGGGGCTGATGAAGATAGCCAAGGGCTGTAACTGTCTATATTTGTTAGGCCTTCTATATCTGTTACAGCTAATTGGAGTGATGGTGCACATATCCAACCGCAAGGTCATTGAAAAGGGGAGTGACACAGGGTCCCTGTTCTTGTGATTGGAGAATGTTAGTGGAGGAGAAACTCCTGTAACACCTTAATGCTCAATGGTTATGGTGGCATCATGGTGGCTTTAAAGGGTACCTCTCATCAAATAAACTTTTGATATATTTTAGATTAATGAATGTTGAATAACTTTCCAATAGCATGTTAATGAAAAATCTGCTTCTTTCTATTGTATTTTTCCCGATCAGTCCTGTCAGCAAGCATTTCTGACTCATGCTGGAGTCCTAAACACTCAGAGCTGCCAGCCTGCTTTGTTCACAGCCAAACAGGCTGTGAACAAAGCAGGCTGGCAGCTCTGAGTGTTCTCCTTTGTGAACAAAGCAGACTGGCAGCTCGTAGTGTTTAGGACTCCAGCATGAGTCTGAAATGCTTGCTGCCAGGACTGGTAGGGAGACCCCTAGTGGTCATTCAAAGTGGAAAATAAAATAGAAAGAAGCATATTTTTTTAATAACATGCAATTGGGAAGTTTTTCTGCATACATTAATCTATAATATATCAAAAGTTTTTTTGATGAGAGGTTCACTTTAAGGAAGTATGGAGAGGGCTCAAGTCAGGATCAGAGCTATCTTCATACTTGGTGGCCATCAGCTGCTTTCAGTGGCCAGTTACCTTGCACCATGGTCACTTACCTGCATCAGAGCTTGCTCCAAGGTTGTTACTGATTGTATTAACAGCAGCCTCTATATGGTTAGAAGTTGCACCAGGGTAACATCCGAAGTCCCCCCCCCCCTCCCCCCCCCCAACATAACACAATCAAACAGCCTGGGGATTTTGTGAAGGCCTCCATGGTTTCCATGTCAGAACTACTATTACAGTCCGACATTCACTGCAATGCCTATATCTATCTACTTACTTTTAGCAGCTTACATCTGTGCACTGTCTAGTTATTCTTGACTGTCTTACTTCTGTATTAGTTCATACTTCTCACAAATAAAAAGAAGTTCTAAGTTATCCATTATCCCTTTATATCCAGGTTAACCTTAGCTCCTACACTGTTCTCGTTAACTTTTCTACACCCCACTTATCACCACTATTCTTTCTTTATTAATTCTGGCCGCCTGGGCCCGTGTCCTCTTGCCGATTCCTCCTCACAACTCTGTTCTCACCTACTGACATTATCTCCTTCCTATTCTAATTTTTCTTTGAGGAGGAATTTTCTTTATCACCATTTCCTTCTTTGCTCCATTGAGTCGAGCAGATTTTGCTTTGTTTGACTGTATTTCATTTTTTTTTTTTGCAGCAAGTTATTACACTGTGTGAAGCCCCAAACCTGATTAAGCTGCCACTTCCAAGGTGAGATTTACAATAGACTAAAGTCTAATTAGTGGATATGGATACAATGTTAGCATTGTGCAGGATTGAAATTCAACATGACATATTTTATAGAAAGTCCTTTGTACAACAGTTATCTAATGAGATGGAAAACACGGATAGTACATCCAGTTAGAGACATTAGACTTTTCTGCTTCAATGAACCGACTTGTTTGTTCAGACATAATGCAAAAAAATTTGCATTTTGGGATTTCTGATAACAATGACATAGCACAGATAGAAAAAGAAAAAAAATCTAAGAATTTCATATTTCATGCAATTTACAAACAACTATATGTTCCATAGTTAATTGAATCATTCATGTCGTAATGAAATTGTAATCTTTTATATGTCATGGCTAGAGGGACTGACACGTATGTGACCAAGGTGCGGGTGGGACCACTTCAAGCCACTTTGCCATTGCCAAGGTACTTGAACACAGGTTTAAATGGGTACTCTGCCCTTAGACATCTTATCCCCTATCCAAAGTATAGGGTAGAAGATGTCTGATCACGGGGATCGCACTGCTGGGGACCCCCGCAATCTCCCTGCCACATTCGGTATTCGTTTAGAGCGTTGGGAGTACAGCACCGGAGGATCGTGACGTCATGGCCGTGCTCCGTACCTGACATCACGGCCACACCCCCCTCAATGCAAGTCTATAGGAGGGGGCGTGATGGGCGTCATGACGTGGCGACATGTTAGCTTTACCGTGAAGTGCACTGCATAAAATTTAAACCCCTAAAAAATGCATTTTTCTTTCTAATTTCCTGATATATATATATATATATATATATATATATATATATATATATATTTTTTTTTTTTTTTTTTTTTTTTTTGCACTGTATATTTTATGGTAAAATGAAAGATGGAATTACAAAGTACAATTGCTTGCACAAAAAACAAGCCCTCATATCGTTCTGTGGATGGAAAAATAAGAGTTGTTCTTAAAGAGGTACTAAGGTGGAATACAATTTTTTTTAAATCAACTGGTGCCAGGAAACAGCATGAACCACCAAGCTAATATGCTTCCCTCCACATTCAGATAGGTCGTATAGTCGGAATGTTGTAAAGATCACAGGCACTGAATAGAAAACAAAGGACTATCACTTTGATCCGAGTTAGGGATAATATAGGGTTATGGTTATGTGGATGGTAAATCTACCTCTTAAGGAAACTTAAGGAAATTTCATTTTGCATTTCTTTTTTTTTCCCTCTTCGCCTTATAAAGGGGTTCACTGGTGAAAAACTATTTTTTTTAAATCATCTGTACGGATTTGTAAATTACTTCCATTTAAAAATCTTAATCCTTCCAGTACTAATCAGCTGCTGTAATGCGCCACAGGAAGTTCTTTTCTTTTTGAATTTCCTTTCTGCCTGACCACAGTGCTCTCTGCTGACATCTCTGTCCATGTCAGGAACTGTGCAGAGTAGGATCAAATCCTCATAGCAAATCTCTACTGCTCTGGACAGTTCCTGACATGGACAGAGGTGTCAGCAGAGAGCACTGTGGTAAGACAGAAAGGAAATTCAAAAAGAAAAGAACTTCCTGTGGAGCATACAGCAGCTAATAAGTACTGGAAGGATTAATATTTTTAAATAGAAGTGATTTACAAATCTGTATAACTTTCTCTCACCAGATGATTTAAAAAAAAATGTCACCGTTGAACCCCTTTAAAAGGTAAAGCTGCGGAAAAAGTGCAAAATGAAATTGATTGTTTCCTTAAAGAGGTAGTCCGGTGGAAAACTTTTAAATCAACTGATGCAAAAAAGTTTAACAGATTTTTAAATTACTTCTTTTAAAAATCTTAATCCATCCAGTACTTATTAGCGGCTGTATACTGCAGAGGAAATTCTTTTCTTTTTGCATTTATTGTCCGTCATGACCACAGTGCTCTCTGCTGACACCTCTGTCCATGTCAGGAACTGTTCAGAGTAGGAGAAAATCCCCATAGCAGACATGCTGCTCTGGACAGTTCCTAAAATGGACAGAGGTGTCAGCAGAGAGCACTGTTTCCTCTGTAGTATACAGCTACTAATAAGTACTGGAAGGATTAAAACATTTTAATAGAAGTAATTTACAAATCTGTTTAACTTCCTGGCATCAGTTGATTTAAAAAAAATTTTTTTCGACCGGAGTACCCCTTTAAGGGGTAGATTTACCAGCCAAATAACCCCAGCCCTATATTATCCCTAACTTGGATTAAAGTGATAGTCCTTTATTTTCTAGTCAGTGCCGCTGATCTTCACAACATTCCGACTATATGGCCTATCAGTATGTGGAGGGAAACAAGTTAGCTCGGTGGTTTGTGCTGTTGCCTTGCAGCGCTGCGTTCCTGGGTTCAAAACCCACCATGGACAACATCTGCAAGGAGTTTGTATGTTCTCCATGTTTTTGCATGGGGTTTTTTCTCCCATGTTCCAAAAACATACTGATAGGTGAATTTAGATTGTGAGCCCCAGTGGGGACAGGGACCAATTCGAGAGTAAAAAGCTCCAGAATTTCTGTGCACTATATAAATAAAGATTTATTATTATTATTATAGAGGTATGAAATGTGCCGACGTGCATGATATCCATGTCCATGGCATTTTTCTCTGTCTACGTAAGCTATTATTTTACTCCTCTTTCTATGATTTAGTCGACTCCAACCGAGGTCTAAAAATACTCACCAGAGTCCCTGCTTAAACTATTTGTGGTGAGGTAAGAATTCGGATCTCTGCTGCTCACAGCGAGCATCCTGAACCAGGTGTTTTGTCTAGCTGTGGAAAAACTCAACAAAAGTCCATTTTTTTCCCGAGAATCTGCTGATTTCCTGTGTTCTTTCCCAATGACACTACAGAGGCTTATTAACAAAGAATAATTTGACTGGGATCCCAAGGATTAATTGTCCCCGCGCTCCTATTTTCTGCTCGTATATATTAGTCCTCGGTGGCGTTACATTTTAAATGCTGAAAAGGAAAACAGAGGCTCGACTTTTCGACTTTTCTGCCTTTTGTATCAGTGGAGCAGAACACATTGCACGCAGGAGCTTGTGTGCGTTCCGGGTTTGAAATATCAGACAGGTGCTGCTTTATTTTCGACTTTGCCTAATGTATGAAATAATATACAAGAGGCAGCCATTTTTTATTTTACTTTTTCCCGAGAGGGTCAACAGGAAAAAAATTGATGGCCAAAGAATTAAGTTAAAGTAAACAACATCTAAACTTAACCTCTAGACCGTTGTTTCCCAACCAGTGTGCCTCCAGTTGTTGCAAAACTACAACTCCTAGCATGCCCGGACAGCCTTTGGCTGTCCGGGCATGCTGGGAGTTGTAGTTCTGCAACAGCTGGAGGCACACTAGTTGGGAAAACACCAGTCTAAACTGAGTGATCACTCAGAGAGAGCACTCAGATTCACATCCCATAGAGAACAGTGATGACCGACCCCTTTAACCCCTTAAGGACCGGGTTTTTTTTCATTTTTGCATTTTCGTTTTTTTGCTCCTTGCCTTTAAAAAATCATAACCCTTTCAATTTTGCACCTAAAAATCTATATGATGGCTTATTTTTTGCGCCACCAATTCTAATTTGTAATGACGTCAGTCATTGTGCCCAAAAATCTACGGTGAAACGGAAAAAAAAATCATTGTGACACAAAATTGAAAAAAAAAATGCAGTTTTGTAACTTTTGGGGGCTTCCGTTTCTACGTAGTACATTTTTCGGTTAAAATGACACCTGATATTTATTGTGTAGGTCCTTACGGTTAAAATGGTACCCTACTTATATAGGTTTGATTTTGTCGTACTTCTCAAAAAAATCATAACTTCATGCAGGAAAATTAATACGTTTAAAATTGTCATTTCTTACCCCTATAACTTTTTTTATTTTTCCGTGTATGGGGCGGTATGAGGGCTCATTTTTTGTGGCGTGATCTGAAGTTTTTAACGGTACCATTTTTGCATTGATAGGACTTATTGATGGACTTTGGAATTTTTTTGCGTGCACGCCATTGACCGTGCAGTTTAATTAATGATATATTTTTAAAATTCGGACATTTCCGCACGCGGCGATACCACATATGTTTATTTTTATTTTTATTTACACTGTGTTTTTTTTATGGGAAAAGGGGGGCGATTCAAACTTTTAATAGGGAAGGGGTTAAATGGTCTTTATTCACTTTTTTTTTTTTCTCTTCTTCAGTCATTCGGCGATCGGACAGCGAGTATACAGGTAGGGACCCTCCGGCTGTCCTGTAAGCTGTTCGGGATGCCGCGATTTCGCCGCGGCTATCCCGAACAGCCCGCTGAGATAACCGGCATGGTTTCAGTTTCACTTTAGACGCGTCTAAAGGGTTAATAGCACGCGGCACAGCGATCAATGCCGCGCGCTATTAGCCACGGGTCCCGGGCCGTTGTTAGAGGCCGGGCCCGACCCGCTATGACGCGGGGCCACGCCGTGGCCCCCCATTATAGATCGTGAGCAGACACATGAGGTTCCAGTACGTCATGTGTCCTTAAGGGGTTATATTCCACTTCAATGATGGACCCTGGGTAAGCATTTTTTTTTTTTACCCCACTTGTGTATTAAGTCATGCCAACTGTATATCCTGGAAACACCAGCACCTGTATCTAAACGCTTATGTCCGGCATTAATGGCGAGTCCCAGATGCTGATGGCAGCCGTTACTCGCCAGCTTTAAAGCGAGCGCAGCTCATGAGCATGCTTCAAAGTGCCCTAGAGCTGTGTCATCTAGGGGGTTAATCTATTAAAATCATGAATGGCTATTTAACATGTTGCACAACAGTTGTGCCCAACTTTATTAGAGTCTCCAAGATTTTGAGATATTTATCTATGTATCTATCTGTAATTATTTATATATATATATATATATATATATATATATATATAATTATTATTATTAATAATAATATTTGTACTTTTGCATATATGTTAAATAGTGTTGAGCGGCATAGGCCATATTCGAATTTGCGAATATATGGACGAATATTCGTCATATATCCGCGAATATTCACATTTTATTTTCGCATATGCAAAAATTCGCATATGCAAAAATTAGCATATGCGAAAATAAGCATATACAAAAATCAGTTCAAGCTAAAATTCGCATATGTGAAAATTTGCATATACTAATTTTCGCACACCAGTTTCACACAGTAGTATTAGAGCCTTCTTTACACCACACAAGCTGGAAGCAGAGAGGGAGGATCACTGTTATGTGTACTGTAAAAAAAAAACAAAAAAAATACGAATATTCGTAATTACGATTATATAGTGCTATATTCGCGAATATTCGCGAATTCGCGGAATATGCGATATTCGCGAATAAAATTCGTATTGCGAATATTCCCGAGCAACACTAATGTTAAACATGAGTTATATTTGGGCAAATTTTGTATATTGTATTTTATTATTATTATTAATAATAATAGTAATAATAATAATAACAATAATAATAATGTTTATATTTTTGCATATATGTTAAACATGAGTTAATTTTGGGCAAATTTTGTGTACCTGCCTTGTCAGAGGGGTGGTCCTTGTGAGACAAGCACTTACAGTTAAAGGGGATATCCACCTTAGGGTGACTTTAGTACTTACCTTCCAGGCAGTAATGGACATGGTAGAAAAGATCCCTGTTTGTCTTGTGGCTAAATGGTTATGTTGTGAATCCACCATAAAAGCTGTTTTCTTTTTATGAACTGGCTATTTCCTGTTGGAGTTCCTTCCTTCAAACTACAAGTCCCAGGATCCCTTGTTTCTAAGTGAAAGGGTCACTTTTCTCCCTCCCACACATCAACCACCCCACCCATTGGAGCACACCTGAGCTCCCTTCCATGCTGTACTGTAATTGAAACTACAATTCCCTGCTCTCCCCCTCACCCAGTGCTCCACCCATTGAAGAACAGACACACTCCCTTTCAACACCTGACTAATGATGTAATGTCTCTGGCTGCACACCCACCTAGGAAAGCCTGAGACAACACTCATTTTGCATGCTGCCACAAATGAACATTCGGGGCAAAGATCCCATGAGAATTGCGAGACCAGCCATCAAACACTGGTACAGACACTATATTATGAACTACACTAATTTAACAGCCCCTGTAGCACAGTCAAATATAAAAAAAAATCCCAGAATACCCCTTTTAACTTCCATTACACTAATGCATCCTCAAGCCCAAACTATATAATAGGTTTCTTTGTTCTTCAGGCTACATAAAACTAATACAGTACACAGTTACCATTCGTGAGCCTCCTCACCCTATGTGTATGAGGATGGGTCTTGTATTGTAACATTTCCTTTTCTCATTATATTCTTGGCCACAAAAAATGAAATCATTGTAAATCATTCCGACATTTGTTAAATAGCGGCTGAAACATTTTATTGCTTTCAGAATTGATTGGCCGACCACAGAGAACATCCCCAGTATCCCTATTTCCTAAATAAGAGCCGAACGGAGAGAGCAAAGAATGCATAAAACATTTCATTTGGCGTTAAACCTCTAGGTTATAATTTATCACCAGTGTGACATCATCCCGAGCCACAATTATAACAGTGGTATTAGCGTTATTGTAAGCTGCTCAAGCTGGAAACCCTTTTGTTCGTAGGGAGAGAGGCCGCAGCACAGTATAAAGAGTTAATAAGACTTGTCCCTTTCAAGTTGTGATCTTGGTGTGAAACTCATTTTCAACTTCTGATGACCTTGAAATTTCTTCTCTTGTACCTGATTACAGCCAGGGACTTAAGGATCACATACTGAGAATAGAAAGGGATAAAAATGTCAAACAGATCTTCAAGAACATAATGGCCGGTTTCATTGTTCTTTAGGATCAGTAGCACAGGGTTCTTCCCAATTTAATAGGATGGAGCACTTCACTTAGAAGACCTCAGGTTTGACCTCATTTTAGCTCTTGTACTGAGGCTGTACGACCCGATCCCAATGCAGAATAAGTAAACTTATCATAGACCACCCCAGAACACAATGGTGGTCTAAATTTGGTTTACTGGAACCAGTGGGTGTGAAACTATAACTCAAAACTATTCTGTGACGTCTTATTTTGGAGCAAAGCCCATGTCTGAATAATAGATGTCGAGATTCCTGGGGAAAATGCTTTACAATACAACAATTTAAAGGAAACCGAGCATCAGATTTTTCTATATATAACGAGTGGCAACTCGTTATACAGTATATGGTAAAATCTTCATCCTTACCATCCCTGGATGATGTTCCTGCCCGCAGGAATGGTGAGGATAGGAAGTTTGTAAGTCTTCCCCGCCACCCCTGTAAGTAGTAGCTTATACTTAATTAGTCTTGTCGGCTGCGCTCTAAACACGCCATCTCTGTGTGATTGCCAGCACGCATCATCACTCTGCTCTGTCTGCTTAGGGAGCAGAGCGGTGACACAGGCTGTCAATCACGGCAAGGGAGATTTACAAGCTTCATATCCTCATCATACTTGGAGGCAGGAACATCTTACGAGGATGGTGAAGATAAAGATTTTACGATACATAATGCATTGCCCTGCAAATCTGATGCTTGGTTCCCTTAAAAGGGGTAGTCCCATGTAGGAAAACGTATCCCCAATAAAAAGGATAGGGGATAAGTGTCTGATCGCAATTAAATAAAAAATTTCATTTGAACACTGGCCGATGTATAACAGCATTGTATACATTCCAGAAATCAAGCAAGACACCTGGCACTGCCTCGGGAAGCAAAGCACAACATCTACTGCTGTCAGAGGACTGAGCGTTATGAACAGCTGTTAGCCGGCGGTGCTCACGCTAATATAGATACTGTAGAAACCAAAGTCCAAAGTAGATAAAGGAAGAAGCAGATCACTCACCGATCTGATGCTGTAAACTTTATTGAAGACTGGATACAGTGGCTACATATGGGTCAATGTCAATGGCAGGGCAGGCGGCGTAACAGAGCCCTGTCCGAAGCGACAGCGCCGTTTCACGCCCACAGGGCGTTTATTCAGGCCAAGAATTGACCCGGGCCTGAAAAGACGCCTTTTGGGCGTGAAACAGCGCCATTGCTTCGGACGGGGTTCTCTTACACCTCCTCCCCTGCCATTGACATCGACCCGTATGTACCACTGTATCCAGTCTTCAATAAAGTTTACAGCATCAGATCGGTGAGTGATCCGCTTCTTCCTTTATCTTCATTGGACTTTAGCATTGTATACATGTTTTACTGGACTTAGAACTATACAATTTATTTTTATTTTTTTGTGGCACTAAATTGGATGACAAACAAAGAGTGCACATTGTAACCAGTCAGAAGAATACTACAATTTTCACTTGGACATTTGCTGACGTTTAATGGTTCTTTATAAACATTTGCTTGACACAGAGCAAACATCTAGATTAGATGTCAAACATTGAGTGCACAAGTCTATCAGCAAGGAGAAGAGTTACATTTTACCTTTGGCTGAAGTAAAAAAGGACCAGACTACAGCGGGAATTGGAAGATTAGGCAGCAGCAGGGAGGCGGGGGAAGGTAAGTATGCAGTTTTTATTATTTTACTGCACAGAGAGACATATCCACTAATAATACATTTGCTCAGAAAGCTCCTTTAACCCCTTAAGGACTCAGCCCATTTTGGCCTTAAGGACTCAGACAATTTAATTTTTACGTTTTCATTTTCTCCTCCTCGCCTTCTAAAAATCATAACTCTTTTATATTTTCATCCACAGACTAGTATGAGGGCTTGTTTTTTGCGCGACCAGTTGTCCTTTGTAATGACATAACTCATTATATCATAAAATGTATGGCGCAACCAAAAAACACTATTTTTGTGGGGAAATTAAAAAGAAAAACGCAATTTTGCTAATTTTGGAAGGTTTTGTTTTCACGTCGTACAATTTACGGTAAAAATGACGTGTGTTCTTTATTCTGAGGGTCAATACAATTAAAATGATACCCATTACATACTTTTCTATTATTGTTGTGCTTAAAAAAAATCACAAACTTTTTAACCAAATTAGTACATTTATAATCCCTTTATTTTGATGACCTCTAACTTTTTTATTTTTCTGTATAAGCGGCGGTATGAGGGCTCATTTTTTGCGCCATGATCTGTACTTTTTTTTTATACCACATTTGCATATAAAAAACTTTTAATAAATAAAATTATTATTTTTTAAATAAAATGTATTAAAAAAGTAGCAATTTTGGACTTTTTTTTTTTACGTTCACGCTGTTGACCGTACGGGATCATTAACATTTTATTTTAATAGATCGGACATTTACACACGCGGCAATACCAAATATGTTTATTAAATTTATTTTTTACACTTTTTGGGGGTAAAATAGGAAAAAACGGACGTTTTACTTTTTTATTGGGGGAGGGGATTTTTCACTTTTTTTTACTTTTACTTTTAAATTTTTTTACACACTTGAATAGTCCCCATAGGGGACTATTCATAGCAATACCATGATTGCTATTACTGATCTGTTCTATGTATAGGACATAGAACAGATCAGTGTTATCGGTCATCTTCTGTTCTGGTCTGCTCGATCTCAGACCAGAGCAGGAGATGCCGGGAGCCGGAAGGAGGAAGGTGAGGGGACCTCCGTGTGGCGTTCTAATTGATCGGATCCCCGCAGCAGCGCTGCGGGCGATCCGATCATTCATTGAAATCACGTACTGCCGCAGATGCCGGGATCTGTATTGATCCCGGCACCTGAGGGATTAATGGCGGATGCCCGCGAGATCGCGGTTGTCAGCCATTGCCGGCGGGTCCCTGGCTGTGATCAGCAGCCGGGATCAGCCGCGGATGACACGGGCATTGCTCCGATGCCCGCGGTTAAGTAACACCGCACCAGGAAGTACATTTACGTCCTGTGTCCTTAAGGGGTTAATCTGTAGACTGCTAGAAATCCTTACATTAACCCCATTACTTTCCTTGGGTACCAGAGAATTTTCATTGGTGTTTTCATTACACTAGATCATCAATAATATTGACATTGATCTCTTCAGTGAATAAACCTCCAGTCAGAATTCATCTAGAGCCCATTCAAGATGTTTTTGTTATTAAAGGGGTTATCCACCATAAAGTGATTTTGGTATGTACCTGCCAGATAGTAATGGACTTGCTTAGGAAGGATCCATGCTTGTATTGGGGTAAATGTGTTGTGAGATTAACACAACGCTGTTGCTATTTTTTTTGAACTGGCAATTTCCTGTTGAAGTTCATTCTCTCAAACTACAAATCCCATAATTCCTTGTTTGTAAGTGTGAGATCACTTTTCTCCTTCCCACACGTCATCCACCCCACCCATTGAAATACAACTGTGATCTCTTCATTACAATAGACCAGTGTTTTCTGACCAGGGTGCCTCCAGCTGTTGCAAATTATTTATTGCAGAATAATCTCCCACCCAGCGGTCGCTCCACCCATTGAAGCAAAGACAGGCTCCCTCTGAACACCTGACTAGTGATGTAATGTCTCGGGCTGCACTGCAACCGTGGAAAACCTGAGACACTCATTTTATATGCTTTTAAAAATAAATGTAGGGGCAAAAATCACAGAAGAATTGTGAGACCACGATAAAACACAGGTACAGACACTATATTATGAACTATACTAAATTTACAGCCTCTATAGTATAGTCAAATAATAAAAATCCCGGAATACTCATTGAAACTTTTCATAACCTGAAACCAAAGAGTAGATATGCCCCCAATTTTTTTCTATAGCTGGTATGTATTGGTGGTATTGTGGGTAATCCCAGCTGCAGCACCATTCATTATAACGAATTTGCCTAAATTTGCTTTATCTATTGTTTATTAGTTATATAAGGAGTAACTGCTCCTCTATCTTTCATTTCAACTATAAATATTTAGCTTTTACATTCTTTTAGAAAGATTAATATGCCAGGATGATTTTGTCTTAGTTTTTGTTTAATTGAAGGGAATTAATTTATATTGCAATCACTGAAGTGTAATATTAGCTTGTTCTATTACTAATTAGAGATTTCAGTAATACAGGAGGGAAACCTCGATCCTATCTTATTCTCACTTAGGATGAATCACACTTGAATTCTTTATATCTTTTTATCACAAATAGAAATTAAAGATGCTTCTTAAGATTCTAGTAAACAAGAAATGCAGATTCAAGTCCTATACCGGTTATCTAGGTTGGTGTATTGATTAAATATAATAATTAAAAAAATGTTTGTAAAAATAGTTAAAGGGGAACTCCGGTACAGAACATCTTATCTCCTATTCACAAGATAGGGGATAAGTGTCTGATAGCAGGAGTCTGACCTCCAGGACCCCCAGCAATCTCTTGCCTGGCACTCCAACTTTCTCCATGCACTAGGTACTGTTGACCACGGCACATAGCGGTGGCTGACGTTCCCCGCCATACATCTCTATGGGAGTGCCAGAGATACACGAGCGCCGTATCTCAGGCTCTCCAAGAGAGATACATGGAGGGGCGTGTCAACCACCGCTATGTACCGTGGTTGACAATAATCCATGCATGGAGTGGAAGTGGCTCTGCATGGAGAGAGCCAGGGTGCTGGGCAGGGGGATTTGATTTAGAATTGGAGGCCAATACTGTAAGGTCTCCAAGAACTGTGTCCAACCCCTTTTGCTCCATAACACCAAGAAAGTATTGATGCAATGTTGGATGCTTTACATTTTTCAAAAAAATTTAATTATTCAAATGTTGAAGAAAATATATATGGCTTTTAAAATAGACATTAAAAAATTATCCTTTTTTGGTAGCAGTTTCAGGTTTAATATAAACATAGTGGGGTT
This sequence comes from Hyla sarda, assembly GCF_029499605.1. Taxonomy (NCBI): domain Eukaryota; kingdom Metazoa; phylum Chordata; class Amphibia; order Anura; family Hylidae; genus Hyla; species Hyla sarda. Next base: position 350,664,213 of record NC_079193.1, read on the forward strand.
GCTGTGTGGGACCAGGAGAAATGGAAGCAGCGGCACGTTTTCAAGTTGAAAATGAAAATTTAAAGGAGTTTTAGATCACAGGGGGTCCTCTACTCTCTCTTGGAGCAGCGAGTCATGACCTCAGCCCGAAATGGAGGCAACCACGCCCCCTCGATATATCTCTATGGGATAGCTGTTCCTCCGTTGTTCATTGTTTGGATACAGGACCGTGAGTGACCAATTGTCTGGCTTCTCTCACTCAGGCTTGTCATGTAAGACAGCATGGCAGGATTTCAGCTGACAAATGTGAGCAATTGGAGGGGAAATGTCTATTGAGTGGGACGTGGAAGAGTTGATTCAAAGCTAATGTCAGGACCAAACCTGGACAACATTGTAGGAGTCACTACTACACCATGGCCACCTTGTTGCAGTGGTTCCTTGTCTTCACTGCTGCACAATACATTGTTGGCTGTTAAAAGACTTGGGGTGTTCCTGGCCAGAAGCCTATGTGTTAATGGTGGAGGACACAGAGTGAAGTGCAATGGCGCTGCATAGATACCTGTTGATGCGGAAGGATGCTGTATAAAAGCTATTACCCCTGGTATCCTCATAACCATGGTGCATAATTGTCAAAGTCACACAAGTGGTATGTTGAGGCACAGACTGAAGTACAAAAACACTGTACAAACATTTGCTTGATGTTGAAAAATTAATTTTCTGGTGGCAATAACAATTAGAATATGTTGATTTCAGCAGCAGGATTTATGTAGTTCCTTGGAGACAGAATGCTATGTGTTGTCAATACTTACTGAACAATAAAATTTCCGTGGCAATTAGATCAAGTAACCCACTGTAAGATGTTATTGGCAACAAGACTTAATTTGCTACTTTTCAAAGCCGAGATCTGTTTTTCACTGACTGTTTTGGTGTGTGGAGTCAATGAGATCTTCTAGTCTTTACCCCTAACTCCCACAGTAGGAAGAGAACTTTATTGCAGGAATATTCTTAGTTTTCCATCTACAAAGTAGTTACAGATTTAGCAGACGTAACTTTATTACAGGAGTAGTGTAGTTAGGAACAGAACCAAGGTTCATCATAAGTAAGTGGTCAGAAGTGCGATAGACCAGAGAATGCAACAGTAGTGTAGTCGGTAGCAAACCCAAAGATGTAGTAGAACATCAGGTACCAGGCAGTTAACCTGAAGGATAAAGTAGGAGCATAGTCAGAAGCAAAGATGAGGTCAGGGTCAGGTTCAATATCAAAAATAAATTTAATAGCAGAAGCATGGAAACCTCAAACACAAGGCCATGGTGGGACAATTTCTCTATAGATCTTCAGGGTTGGTGTAATTTTGAGGTACAATTTACTTTATCAACCTGATGCTACAAAGATTGCAGGTAATGCAGCTAAGCCAAGTTGAATAGCAGGGCCACGATAAAGAAGGGAAGTCACAGCGGGGGCAGGAGGTGCGTCTGGTTGGCAGCAACAAGATTAGGCTCTCAGCAGGCATCTTGGGGGCTCTGCCAAAATACAGCATTGGAACCAAGCAAAGTGAGGTGAGTAACATAGAATTAAACCATAGAATTCAAGATGCCTGCAGCCACTATTAGAGGAAGCTTAGGAGCTCACTGCATACTGTGTTATTATTGGATTTAATGTATAAACAGTACAAAATATATTTCCTCTTGTAGATGTAACTCTCTGTAGTGGATTTCATGTTCTGTAACTGCAAATCAGAGCTCCGACAGCTAAAAATATTTAAAAAAAATGAATCAGCTCAGAATGTTAAATCTGTTAAAACAAAAACGTGTTAAATTCCCTTTAAGCTGTAAAAATAGATTAGATCATAGGCAAGATTTTAAGTCCATAAAGTTGATGTACCGGATAGTTGTCCCAAAACACAACAGTCTCTACCACAGCGGTAGACAACATAATTTTCCTATTTTCTACATGTTGTTTTTATGGTACGGGTATATGACCACAGATCTTGGAGAACCACAAAAGGATTATCCCCCCACATAGTGAATAAAGCAGATACATGAATATTTCACTTTTGCACCAATGTGGCAGCAAAAGAGTTAATGGCCCTTAACTACGATGATTTTTCTATTAGGACTCAGTTGCTAATACAGTATATCTCTTTTGTTAGTAGTCTATTTAACCATAATTCAGATATTTGGTTTACATTCAAAGACTAGAAAAAGAAACTGGAAAATCTTGTTACCCAGAGAATTGTACTGGGTAAGATTACATAGGTATCCATGGAGAGAGACTCTTGTTGCTGTCTACAATGGCTACTGCCAAGACTTCAGTACAATGGTAGACATAGAAAGTGTAATTTTACGAATGGAGTGGTGTTAAAATATAATTTCCTTCTGTCGTTTTTTCCATGCTTTGGAATTACAGAAAATGTGTTTTTATTGTTTTAGTTAAGGCAGCTTTTAATTTTTATTTTTTTATTTGCAGATATTAGAAACACAATATAGAATGTAATAGAAAGAACATTTTCACACACTGGCAATGAGTCTTCTACAAATCGGGTTACAGGTTAATTGTCCGCTTTCTATTCCCTTTATCTATAGTAGGGATACTATCTATACATTGCAGCTACACTAAAAGAAATTCTTGCTATATATATATATATATATATATATATATATATATATATATATATATATGTATATATAAAATCCATGTTAAAAGATGGATAGATAACAGAGTTACTGGAAAACCATAATGTCATTTGTTCTTTCAGAATGGAACCACAGTACAACACATGTAACTCAGTGACCTGGAATGCATCGAACATGTAAAGTTCTCTGAGCGTCTTCCGTTTCTATCCACTCCGGTAATGCCATAATAATTGTTCACGGAGGAACACATACATTTATCAAGTACCGTATATTTCACTATTGTACTTAAATGGGTTATCCAGGAAAAAACTGTTATATATATATATATATATATATATATATATATATATATATATATATATCAACTGGCTCCAGAAAGTTAAACAGATTTGTAAATTACTTCTAGTAAAAAATCTTAATCCTTTCAGTACTTATGAGCTTGAAGTTGACTTTTTCTTTTCTGTCTAAGTGCTCTCTGATGACACCTGTCTCAGGATCTGTCCAGAGTAGAAGCAAATCCCCATAGCAAACCTATTCTGCTCTGTACAATTCCCAAGACAGACAGAGATGTCAGCAGAGAGCACTGTTGTTAGACAGAAAAGAACAACTCAACTTCAGCAGCTGATAATTATTGGAAGATTAAGATTATGATCGGATAAAGATTTTTTAATAGAAGTAATTTGCAAATCTGTTTAACTTTCTGGAGCCAGTTGATATATAAAAACATTTTTTTCCTGGACTACCCCTTTAAGTCAGACATAATCTAAATTTTCATTGAAATTCTTTCAAGAATATCTTTGAAACTTTGATTGTAGAACCATGTTGAGAACCAGTTGAGGAAAGAAGAGCTGCTCAATATTTATTTTAGGCTGGTTCCTTTGTGACCAGCTTGCCATACCATGGGTTTAATATACCTGGCCATGTTCTGGCAACAGGTGCAGCACCCACTGCTTGCGATCGTATATGCACCGCTCTGTTACCATAGCTATCAGCCTCACTGCAAGTAGGGATGGTTAGCAAATAATCACAATTACTGTGTGACAGTACAACATACAGCACCGATGTCCCTACACTATACATCATACCACATGCTACATTAACATTATAAAACCAAGTCAAACAATAAAGCATTACAGACAGTTATAGGGGTTGGGAGAAAAGGGGGAGGGAGAACATATCAAATAAACAAAGATTTATTAAGAGACAAAGAGGAGAGATTGGGAAGGAGAGGTGTGTATGAAGCCATTATTATCAGGGATTCAAATATTTTTCATAAAAAATTCTGCATATATATAGGAAGGGGAATGAATGATCATATCCAGTTATTAAAGGGGTTATCCAACATAACGTGACTTTAGTGCTTACCTGCCAGACAGTAATGGACATGCTTACCAAGGATCAGTGCTTGCATTGGTGGTAAATGTTTGTGTCCTTTGTCCCCCATAATGCTGCTGGTTTGTTTGTGTAAACTGGCTATTTCCTTTTACTGTACCCTCCTTCCAACCACAACCCCCAGGATCCCTGTTTCTAGGTGGGAGGTGACTTATTTACCTCCCACACATCAGCCACCCCAACCATTGCAGCACAGCTATGCTCCCTTCCATGCTGTGCTGTGACTAATAATTCCCTGCTACAACAACAGGGTGCCCAAAGGGCAGTAATCCCTCACACATCCCTCCACCATAAAACGTAACTTTTATTTAGATCACATAAAATCATGTGCACATGAGTTAAAAGCACATCCACTGTCCAAACACTAATTGACTAATCCAAACCCTATCACTGTGAATATGCTGGACTAATCCTCTTGGTAAATCCAGCATTGAACACTTTATGGGGTTTAGGATTATTGTTGAGCGGCCTAGGCCATATTCAAATTCGCGAATATTCGCAAATAAATGGACGAATATTCGTCATATATTCGCTAAATTCGCATATTCGTAATATTCTTGTTTTATTTTCGCATATGCGAAAATTCGCTATGCGAAAATTAACATATGAGAAAATTAGCATATAAAAAATTAGCATAAGCGAAAATTCGCACGCCAGTCTCATACAGTAGTATTAGAGCCTTCTTTACACCACACAAGCTGGAAGCAGAAAGGGATGATCACTGTGATGTGTACTGTGAAAAAAAAATGAATATTTGTCATTACGAATATATAGTGCTATATTCGGGAATATTCGCGAATTTGCGAATATGCGATATTCGCGAATAAGATTCGCATTGCGAATATTCGCGAGCAACACTATTTAGGATATTAGTGCTAACATGGCACTAAATAGCGGCATTTGCCAGTGAGCAAGTGTCTATTCCACTGTGCTCATATGGTGCCTAAGGACAGTGGTTACACCACTGTCCTTAGGCACATATGAGCAGGGTGGAATAGAAACTCGCTCACTGGCAAATGCCGCTATTTAGTGCCATTTTAGCACTAATATCCTAAACCCCATAAGGATTGGTTAATAAGGTGTTCAATGCTGGATTTACCAAGAGGATTAGTCCATCTTATATACAGTGATAGGGTTTGGATTAGTCAATTAGTGTTTGGACAGTGGATGTGCTTTTAACTCACGTGCACATGATTTTATATGATCTAAATAAAAGTTACGTTTTATGGTGGAGGGATATGTGAGGGATTAGTGCCCTTTGGGCAGCCTGTTGTTGTAGCTATTGTATACCCTCCCCTCCATCTGGGACAATTTATTTGTTGGTATATATAATAATTCCCTGCAGCCCTGTGGAGAATGATCTCCCTCCCATCCAGTGGTCACTCCACCAATTGAAGCACAGACACTCTCCCTTTCAACACCTGACAAGTGATGCATTGTCTTAGGCTGCTCTGTAACCTGGAAAAGACTCAAGATAACACTAATTTTATATGCTGCTCAAAAGGAACATCCAGGGCAAAGATTACATAAAAATTGCTAGATTGATCATCAAACACAGGTGCAGGCACTATTTTATGAACTACGCTATCTTTACAGTCACTATAGTACAAATAAAATCCCAGACAATCCCTTTAACTTATTCATACATTTCCAAGCAATGGGATATACAGAATTCTAAGAAAAGAAGCTCAAGAATTTCTATATTACATGGAATTTGAGAATTTAGTATAAGAGAGCTGACAGGTCCTCTTTAAGCAGCATAAGGCTAAAGATGGAAGCTGTAATTATAAGTGAAATAAATGAAAGTTAGTGGGCAGGAAACGGGGAGCATCTAGTGAATGTGAGATGATCCAAACACCAATAAAGCACAAATGAATATGCAAAGCAAGAAAAGCGATGAACGCTCGCCTCTCCATCCTCTCTGTCTCTGGCATGCTAGCATTTTAAGAAATGTCTAATTATTGGTAATTAGCTAATTAACGTTGCAGCCTATATCACTGAGCAGTATGTTTAGCTATGCAAAACCCTTCAAACCAGCTCCGCTCCGTCCCCTAAGGACTTGTGTTGGAATCTTTAATTGGTGAGCTTTGCACTATTTAAAATAACTTATGAGGTATAGACAAAAAGCGCATACTAATTTTTTGAAAATTTGATGTTTTTTTTCGAGTTCTTGAAGGAGAGGGCATTTCATATTTTAGTTTTTATTTATATTTCATTTTTTTTTTTTTTGCTTGTTGGGTCCCATTGCTTACACTAGTTGGCCATTAAGTGTAAATGGAAAAAGTTTGTGTCTAAAAGTACTTTCTGAAAGTGTCCTCCCTTGTGCATTTATTACAGGCCTCTCAGTTGTACAATAATAATAACATGGCACAAGAGGAGTCTATAAAGACATACTGTAAATCGATATGCCTCGAACTCTACGGAGAGGTTTACAAAGTTGTTTTTTTTTTTTTTTCTTTTGCCAGATTCTGCATGAACCGAACAGGAAAATGCAGTATAAGCTTTGAAAAGCTGTAACACAGTAACAATATGTAAGGCTAAAAAATACTCCCATCCATCTAGTGTTGCCTAATATTCTTCAATGTGGATCCAAATCTTTCAATTGGTACAAATCCCTGGATCACTGACCCTTCTTCAGGATATAGTTACTGTAACCTGTAATATTATTACTCTTTACAAATGTATCCAGGCCCATTTTGGACTCTTTTAGTGATATAAACATACAAGAGCCGTTCAAAAAGTTTCGGTAATTTTTAACTCTAATCATTTCAAAGCAAATTACCTTGAAAACTAATGACATAACTTTCCTACATAGTTGGCTTGCCATACAGAACCAGTCACATGACAAGCTCAGGCTAGGTTCGAAGTGAAGATTCCCCGCTCAGAATCCGAGGGCACCCTGTACAGAAGTGCATGGGGACTGTACAGCTCCATTATAAAAGTGTATGGACTGTCATACAGGCTCCTTGCCAGTGTGCATGAGCCTTCAAACTAAAACATTACCCAGAGTTTATAGTCTGATTTACTGAAACACATAGGTCTACGTAGGAGCTATATACACATGCCTGTAGGATATTTTTGCACTGGAGCAATGCTTGCAAAACTGGCCTTACCCTTTAAGAAATAGAGGCATTGGGACATCTACATTTTTGAAGGTGCTAATTGCAAAGAGTGAAATGCTCTTAGGAAAACAAATCACATTCCAGCATGGATAAAGGCGAAGACACTTCTTGGATTATATTAAAAGCAGACATATGTCTGTGATGTATTTTTGCCTGTCTCAGGCCTTACTCATATGTAGTGTTTAGAACGAATATTCGAAATGCGAATTTTTACCGTAAATATCGTCACTTCGCGATTTCGCGAATATTTAGAATAAAGTGATATATATATATATATATATATATATATATATTCATAATGACGAATATTCTTTTTTTTAGGCTAATTCTTTTTGCAAATTTATGCGAATATCGGCACTTTCAGACTGGACACTGATCCCTCCCTTCTTTTAGGTGAAAGATATAATTGCGCATGCGCACTATACGAATTTCATTATGAATTTTCGCATGAAAAAAAGAGAACAAACATAGGGAATATGCAAATTACCAGGGTCTGCACTCCTACCCTGGTAAATCCTCACTTAAAGCAGACTTCTTACAGTGCACAGCTTACACACAGCGCATAGCTCCTGACTTCCTGTCCTAAACCATTTACCGTGGTTCCAGAGCCCCGGAGACACAGTTCCATAAATGCAGGTATGAAAGAAGATGGGCATCACTCTCTGGTCAGATAATACAGGATTTCTTTATTTCAAAGGTGCAGAAATAGCAGGGTGCAAACACGGACGAGACTTAGGGAACGCCACAAGTCAGCAATATGTCGGGTAACAGCTGTTTGCGCTGCGTCCGCACGCTTCATCAGACCCAGCGTGCGGACGCATGCGCAAACAGCTGTTACCCGAAATGTTTGCTGACTCGCGGCCTTCCCTAAGTCCTGTCCATGTTTGCACCCTGCTATTTCTTCACCTTTGAAATAAAGAAATCCTGTATCATCTGACCGGTGAGTGACACCCATCTTCTTTCATACCTGCATGTGTGGTAGTATTATGTTCATAGGGCATGGTGTGTGGTAGTATTATATTCAGAGGGCATGGTTTTTGGTAGTATTATGTTCAGAGGGCACAGTGTGTGGTAGTATTATGTTCCGAAGGCACGCTGTGTGGTAGTTTTAGGTTCAGAGGACATTGTGTGGTAGTATTATGTTCAGCAGGCATGGTGTGTGGTAGTTTTATGTTCAGAGGGCACACTGTGTGGTAGTATTATGTTCAGAGGGCATGCTGTGTGGTAGCATTATGTTCAGAGGGCACGGTGTGTGGTAGTTTTATGTTCAGAGTGCACGCTGTATGGTAGTATTATATTCAGAGGGCACGGTGTGTGGTAGTATGTTCAGGGGGCATGGTGTGTGGTAGCATGTTCAGGGGGCATGGTGTTTGGTAGTATTATGTTCAGAGGTCAGAGTGTGTGGTAGTATTAAGTTCAGAGGGCACGGTGTGTGGTAGTATTATGTTCCGAGGGCATGGTGTGTGGTAGTATTATTTTCAGAGGGCACGGTGTGTGGTAGTATTATGTTCAGAGGGTATGGTGTGTGGTAGTATTTTATTACATAGTTCATAAGTAACATAGTTCATAAGGTTGAAAAAAGACCAGAGTCCATCAAGTTGAACCTATAACCCTAATGAGTTGATCCAGAGGAAGGCAAAAAACCCTCATACTAGAGGTAAAAATTCCTTCCTGACTCCAAATATGGCATCAGAATAAATCCCTGGATCAATGTTCACCATGACCACCTCCTCTGGCAGAGAATTCCACAATCTCACTGCTCTTACAGTAAAGAACCTCCGTCTGTACTAGTGTAGAAACCTTCTTTCCTATAAATGAAGATGATGCCCCATTGTTATAGATACAGTCCTGGGTATAAATAGATCATGGGAGAGATCTCTGTACTGCCCCCGGATATATTTATACATAGTTATTAGGTCGCCCCTAAGCCTTCTTTTTCTAAACTAATTAACCCCAATTCTAATAATCTTTCTGGGTACTGTAGTCCTCCCATTCCCCGTATTACTCTGGTTGCCCGTTTTTGAACCCTCTCCAGCTCCACTATATCTTTCTTGTACACTGGTGCCCAGTACTGTACACAGTATTCCATGTGTGGTCTGACTAGTGATTTGTACAGCGGTAGAATTATTTCCTTGTCATGGGCATCTATGCCCCTATTGATGCACCCCATGATTTTATTTTCCTTGGCAGCAGCTGCCCGACACTGGTCGCTACAGCTAAATTTACTGTTAACTAAGACTGCAAGTCCTTTTCCACATCAGCCGTCCCAAGTGTTCTCCCATTTAATACATAATCCCATGTGCATTACCTTACATTTATCAGTGTTGAACCTCATCTGCCACTTCCCAGCCCAAACCTCCAACCTTTCCAGATCGATTAGTAACAGTGCACTATTCAGAGGGCACAGTTTGTGGCAGAGTTATAATAACTATTGGTTTTATATAAAGGATCAGAATCTGCTGACAAACTTAAAAACCATCTGGGTGTCAAGTTCTACAGAGAGAAAATTTGTCTGGAACAAGTCCCGGTGGTATGTACCATCTGAATTAGATAAGGAAAGATTATAGAGAAGACGTCAAGAACTGTGAGTCACTTATATTATCATCCCATATATCCCATCAGAACTGTAGTCACTTAAAAACTTCTTTAGCACTGTCCACCATATTAGCAATTGATATATTTGATTATTGTACTGGAAATAATTCTCCCCTAAAAAAAATTACTTCTTAGTGGGGGGTATGGGGTGACACCACTTTCAACTGCACGGGGTGACACCAACCCTAGCAATGTCACTGGTTACTTATTTGAATTAATTAGGTTATATTAAGAGCAGATACACATCAATGCCAGACAAAATCTGACGTGTTTCGGCCCGTCTCAGGCCTTACCTGTCTAAGGAACAAAAGTTTGTACGGCACCGCTCTATTGGAGAATAACTTTATAAATACATACCATTAGGAAGCCTAGTGGATTTATACAGAAAAATGTATATGTAACTTTAAAGGTGTACAAAGGTACAGTGGAGGCTCATGGACCATTTTACACAGCTACAATACAGATATATTGAAAAGTTATTAGAGTGAGGATAGATCTAGTGGATATTTTCACAGAGGATTTTGCTGCAAATGTTTCATGTGGATTTTAATGAGGATTTAGCAAAAAATAAATAAATAAAAAAAAGTCACCCTAGTCATGGAAAACGGAAAATCTCAATAAAAATCTTCCACCGTATTGACTTGCTATGTCATAAACATTCAGAACATGCCCTAAATTCCTTTCTTTTAAATTTTCTTTTGAAAACCCCATCCACATGCATCACACTGTATGTAAACGCTGTTGGATTGTCGGTACGAGGTCTGCAACAAAAAAAAATTGCAACAGTTCTTTGGTACGTGAATTGTTTCCAAATAGACATCTTATTTAATAGTTCATTTTCTCAGAACTTCAAGCCTAAATTTTAAGTTTAACATCAAAGACTTTAAAGTGAAGCTAAAACGTGAACGACTTCTTAAATGTTTCGACAAAGAAAAAAGCAGTGAGAACTATTAAAACCGTAATTATCGTTTGCCAACAAAATTTTCCACGTTCACCTTTGGGAAAACTCGATTCTTACGTTTTAAGTAACTCGGCTGTGAAAAAAAAAGGAGAGAGAAGAATTGCAGTCCAGAATAATAATGTGCAATAAGAGGAATGATGTCACGATATTATCGCCATTACCGTCCTGACAATCTTGGCCTTAGAATTCTCTTCTGAAGCGATTACACTTTCTAATAATAAATTACTATCGCTTCTCGAGCAACGAACAGCTTAGAATGGCGGATAATGATGTTACACGAGCGTATCCGGCATAATGAAAACCATGTCTTTGTCGCCATTCCGTTACAAGATGAGTGCATACCCCGTAGGAAAAACGCCTTGTTACTCTGCTAATGTTAAATGGATTATTTAAAAACATTGGCGCACACTTGTAGAATGACATCCGCTGAATTTATTGATGGAGAGGTTATACTGCCACAGCTGAAATGTTCTTAAACACATTTTTTGCCCAGTGTTTCTCCATTACTTAGTATATCTACACAGCAGTAGGAGCTCAGTTGTTCTGCAATAACTCTAAATACGCTCCGTACTTGTCATTTCATGCGACTTTTCAAGGTTAAGCAGCGTACTTGAGGTACTTGAGGAGCAGCACTATTTCTGGCCATTATATACGGTAACTTGTATAGGGTATTTTGTTAGCAGATTTCTGTTCTGCAGATTTCATCTATAATTTGCAGTTCTCCCAGAGCTGGTGAGCAGAGTGCCCTCTTCCCTCCTCCATAGACTTGTATTGCTTGTCCTGAGTGAGCTTCCATAGACTTGCATTGCTTTTCTTGCAGACACAGCAGACAGCAGACACAAGACCAGGCTCGTCGCTACAGGACAGGAGAACCAAGCAATAAATTGGGGCCCCGAGCTGGCCTGGGGCCCAGAGCAGAGCCGGTGCTTGCCCGTCCTGTAGCGACGGGGCAATTCCCCCCATCACTATTAAGGACATCCCTGTGTCCTGAAAGATGTTTTCTTGACACAGGGATACCCCCATTAACTCTCTGCTGCCCCGCGTTAAGTTTAAAAATGCAGGGGCTGCCGGGAGATAGCGCACGCTGGGACATCACTGATGTCCCGTGCGTGCGCCCATAGCAACCGAGGCGCAGAAGACCTGAGCATCGAGGAGGAAGACGTGCGCTGGCCAGCTTGGTTAGTGATCAGCGAGACGTCATCTTCGGTGTTCCGACCACCCCTTCTTCGGTCCCGGGAACTAATGCTATGGCCGGACCGGAGGAGCGGTGGTCGGAGCACTGAAGTGGAGCAGTACACAGGCATACAGCCTCCAGCCACACACTGTATATGGCTGGAGGCTGTATGTCTGTGGGGAACACTGCCTAACTAATGTGGGGGAACACTGCCAGCCTAATGTGGGGGAACACTGCCTTCCTAATGTGGGGGAACACTGCCTGCCTAATGTGGGGGAACACTGCCAGCCTAATGTGGGGGAACACTGCCAGTCTAATGTGGGGGAACACTGCCTACCTAATGTGGGGGAACACTGCCAGCCTAATGTGGGGGAACACTGCCAGCCTAATGTGGGGGAACACTGCCAACCTAATGTGGGGGTACACTGCCTACCTAATGTGGGGGGAACACTGCCAGCCTAATGTGGGGGGAACACTGATAGCCTACTGTGGGGGAAGTCTGCTGCACCTAATGTGGGGGTCTCGTATAGACGTTCGCTCACGTCGCGCTCCTAGAATTCACAGGCCGGCGTTACTACGTCCTGACGCCGGCACTAGAGTGTGACGTACGTGAACATCAAGGGGGGGGCCTCCATGTCCATTTTGCTTGGGGCCCCCAAATTCCTTCAAACGGCCCTGCACAGGACAAAGCTGAGCTGATTTTCAGAGTGGAATATAGTCCCATAGGATAGAAGTGGAGGTAAAAAGCTTGAAGAAAGGAGAAAGAATAATTTTTGTTAAATAAGATGCTTTACTTAAATTCCCTTGTACTATCAATCTTTGCCAAGTTTGTTCACTGTATGAAGTGAATACCCCATAGTAGTGGCTTTAGGCTGGCCGATTATTGTTGAACTCTACAAAGGGTCAAGCCTGGTGCAAAGTGGAAAAAGTGCTTCAAGTGCTCAAAACCAAAATGCAGATGTGCATTTATACTAATGGAGAGCAAGTCCTACACTTGTGGTCCGTTACTATGGGCAATCCCCAGCAAAAAATGCATACAATGGAGGATGCCTGCAACCGACCGCAAGTACCACAATGGCATCCTTCCCCGATGATAGGTGTGGATGTAAATCATGTAAAGTACAGTAGTACAAAAACACAAGAACTACAAATATAGGTGCACTACTGTGGTGGATGTAACAATGACATTAGCTAACCCTCAAAACTGATGTAAAATTGAGACATTAGCCAGTATATCCTTATCTGAAGGACATGCAAGAACCCGCACACCAACGCCAAGGTTTCTTAAATGGCACGGGACCTAACCTTAAACCTGCCTGTGCATGGTAAGCTAAAAACAGGGGCCAGTGCGCAATTACAAAAGCTTAGGTCCAATGTCAAAAGACAGGTTAGGTCGCGTGCCATTTGAGAAACCTTGGCGCTGGTGTGCGGGCTCAGGTATGTCCTTCATATAAGGATATACTGGCTAATGTCTCAATTTTACATTAGACTTTTGTTTTTATCAAAAATTTTGCAACTTTTTTGCCACTCGGAGCTGTGCTTGCCAAAAGGTATGGGCTTTAACAGTGGGGCAGGACTTTGCATGAAGGGGGCATGGTCCTCTGGCGCACTACATTTACTTGAATGTACATTTGCTAAGAGGTGTAAACTGCAGATGAAACCTATGCCAGCTATGCCAGACGGGCAGTCTCATATGTGTCAGATTTATTGAGCAGTGTGCCCCTCTCAATAAATCCAGCAGTGCTGACACAGGGGGGCCTTTACATAAGATGGGCATATGAAAGGTGCTGTTGATGGAACAAAAGGGTTCCTAGTCTTGTGAATAGAAAAGGTTAATAGCAAATTCTTCTCACTGCTGCCCATCCATATTCTGCCTGTTACCCTTGATGATTGAACTCTGTCAGTCCTGACCTTCAGCCTGTTACCAATGATGCCAACATCCCTCAAGTGCTGAACTTCAGCTTCTTACCCATAATGCCCACAATGTCCACATTCTGCCAGTGCTGGCCTTCATCCTGTATTCCATGATTTCCAGCAAAGCCTACATTCTACCAGTGCTGACCTTCAGCCTGTTGCCCACAATGCCCATATTCTACCAGTGCTAACCATCAGCCTGTTACCCATGATGCCCATAATGCCCATATTCTGTCGGTGTTGACCTTTAGCCTGTTACTCCCGATGCCCAATGCTGACCTTCAGCCTGTTACATTTGATGTAATTTTGACAATTTTGACCCCTTAAGGACCAGGGTTTTTTCCATTTTTGCACTTAAATTTTTTCCTCCTTACCTTTAAAAAATCATAGCTCTTTCAATTTTGTACCTAAAAATCCATATGATGGCTATTTTTTTGTGCCACCATTTTACCCAAAAATCTACGATGTAACGGGAAAAAAAAATCATTGTGCTACAAAATTGAAGAAAAAACACCATTTTGTAATTTTTGGGGCTTCCATTTCTACGCAGTCCATTTTTCGGTAAAAATTATTATTATTCTGTAGGTCCACACGATTAAAATGATACCCTACTTATATAGGTTTGATTTTGTCGTACCTCTGGAAAAAATCATAACTACATTCAGGAAAATGTAAACGTTTAAAATTGTCATCTTCTGACCCCTATAACTTTTTTTTTCTTCTTGCGTACGGGACAGTACGAGAGCTCATTTTTTATGCTGTAATCTGAAGTTTTTAGTGGTATAATTTTTGTACTGATTGGACTTTTTGATCTCTTTTTATTCATTTTTTCAAGACATAAAAAGTGACCAGAAATACGCTATTTTTGACTTTGGAGTTTTTTGCGCGTACGCCATTGACCATGCGATTTAATTAACGATATATTTTTATAATTTGGACATTTCTGCATGCTGCAATACCACATATGTTTATTTTTGTTTACACAGTTTTTTTTTTTTATGGGAAAAGGGGGGGGGGTTCAAACTTTTATTAGGGAAGGGGTTAAATGACCTTTATTAACTTTATTTTTCACTTTTTTTGCAATGGTATAGCTCCCATAAGGATCTTTTACATTGATCAATGGTTTCTCATAGGAAACCCTTGATCAATGATTATGCCGCTTGAATGCTCATGCCTTGATCTCAGGCACTGAACAGTCATTCAGCGATTGGAAACCAGGAGGCAGGTAAGGGGACCCTCCTCGTGTCCTACAGGGGGTAGTTTAGTTTCACTTTAGACATGGCGATCAACTTTGAACACCGCGCCTGAAGGGTTAATAGCGCGCAGCACCGCGATCAGTGCCGCACGCTATTAGTCAAGGGTCCTGCCCGTTGCTACTCACCATGATAGAAAGGGAAAGGACCCAGGACGTACAGGTATGCCCTTGGACCCTAACAAGTTAAGAGAATAATAATTTTTTTTTATTGCATTCTACAGTATAGTGGAGGAACTTTGAATGTTTGGTAAATTGGTGAAAAACTATTTTACTTTTTTATATGTGAGTTAGTTCTGTTTACTTGTAGGACATGCTCCTGAGGCAGCAGCAGCAGTGCAACACTGCTGTTATGCCGGGAGGCAGGGCCAGCGTGCGAGGCCAGGCAGCCAATGCGCGCATCCTCGGTGTTCAAAACGCTCGCCCCCGCCTGTCTGATTGACAGTCAGGGAGCGAGCGCAGGCTTACTGAATTCTGATGGTTACCCGGCCGGGATCGGTCCAAATTCAGCTGTGACGTCATAGCAGCCTACAGCTGGCCACTAGGAAGGAGACCCCTAGTGGCCGGATTTCTGTTCAGTCTGAGTCAGATTCACAGACTGGGAAGGGGCATTCCCCAGCAGGTGTGACATCATCTGAAGCCATACAGGAGAGAACTTCCTCCCTCCCTCTGCTACACACAGCCCAGAGCAGTTTAGTGTGAGGTGAGCTATGATTGGATAAGGCTGCACACACACACCCTCAGCACTCCAGATTGCATTTCCTGATTCTGGACTTCTGCCAGGCCAGCAGGAGTCCAAAGTAAGTGCAAGAGATGGGGGGCAATGTGCTCTGGACAAGTAGGGAGACACCTAGTGGCAGCTTTTTTAAACACAAATAAAACATAGAAAACTTATTTTTTTTTTATTTTAAACAAAGATTTTTTATTTACCATAAGGAGTACAATAGCAAAATGTAAATGCCCATTTAAGTAACAGAATCCAAAAAGTGTATTTAAATGTTGGTTTATGTATCTATTGTATGACTTGTTCAGTAGAGTCGGCTCACACAGGATTTTGAGTAGTAAAACACATACAATGGTATCCACATCCACTGGGACTTTTAATGGGATTCCAATGAATGGCTGCTGAAATTTCACTATTCTTGTTATAAAACATGAACTTTCGAAGCCGGGAGAGGTTAATTTATTCTGAGTAATCCTGGTACAGTATTGAGACACAGAGGATGTGATTGTAACAAATGGTCTGTAAGTATTGAGCAAAGTTACAGCACGTAGAAAAGCAATGACTCAAACTCAGATAATGCTTAAGAAAATACTAATTATTCTATCAATAACATTGCAAGTTGCAACATAGTAACTCTGAAAGCTTTTTTCCTTTTGTTCAGTAAATGAACATTTCTGCATGGACACTACGAGAAAACATTCCAAATGGAAATGTTCAAGTTTGAAAAATAGGGGAAATAAAGGGTTGTTCACAAATAGAAAAATATGCTGGTTTTCTCAGTTTCTATAGAAGAACCTGAATTAAAGGGGTATTCCAGGAAAAAAAGACTTTTTTATATATATATCAACTGGCTCCAGAAAGTTAAACAGATTTGTAAATTACTTCTATTAAAAAATCTTAATCCTTTCAGTACTTATGAGCTTCTGAAGTTAAGGTTGTTCTTTTCTGTCTAAATCCTCTCTGATGACACCTGTCTCGGGAAACGCCCAGTTAAGAAGCAAATCCCCATAGCAAACCTCTTCCTAACTGGGCGTTTCCCGAGACAGGTGTCATCAGAGAGGATTTAGACAGAAAAGAACAACCTTAACTTCAGAAGCTCATAAGTACTGAAAGGATTAAGATTTTTTAATAGAAGTAATATACAAGTCTGTTTAACTTTCTGGAGCCAGTTGATATATATAAAAAAGTTTTTTCCTGGAATACCCCTTTAATTCTATCCATCTATAGTGTATTCCAACCATCTGGTGTGGGTATTTTCTCCCTAAACTCAATCATTAGTAAAAAAATAAAAAATACATATATATATATATATATATATATATATATATATATATATATATATATATATATATATATATTAGAGGTGCACCGAAATGGAAATTTCAGAACCAAAACGAAACCGAAATAAAAAAAATGTCCGGCCGAAACCGAAAATGACTTCTCCCCGTCTTCTGGTAAAATGCAGCGCTCCGCTCATTAGATTAAATTCCCCCACATTAGGTTGGGAGTTCCCCCACATTAATAGGCAGCAACCCCACAATAGTAGGCAGCTCCCCCACAATAGTAGGCAGCTCCCCCACAATAGTAGGCAGCTCCCCCACAATAGTAGGCAGCTCCCCCACAATAGTAGGCAGCTCCCCCACATTAACCCCTTAAGGACTCAGGGTTTTTCCGTTTTTGCACTTTCCGTTTTTCCTCCTTACCTTTTAAAAATCATAACCCTTTCAATTTTCCACCTAAAAATCCATATTATGGCTTATTTTTTGCGTCGCCAATTCTACTTTGCAGTGACATTAGTCATTTTACCCAAAAATGCACGGCGAAATGGAAAAAAAAATCATTGTGCGACAAAATCGAAAAAAAAACGCCATTTTGTAACTTTTGGGGGCTTTCGTTTCTACGCAGTGCATATTTCGGTAAAAATTACACCTTATCATTATTCTGTAGGTCCATACGGTTAAAATGATACCCTACTTATATAGGTTTGATTTTGTCACACTTCTGGAAAAAATCATAACTACATGCAGGAAAATTTATACGTTTAAAAATGTCATCTTCTGACCCCTATAACTTTTTTATTTTTCCACGTATGGGGCGGTATGAGGGCTCATTTTTTGCGCCGTGATCTGAAGTTTTTATCAGTATGATTTTTGTTTTGATCGGACTTTTTGATCACTTTTTATTCATTTTTTAATGATATAAAAAGTGACCAAAATATGCTTTTTTGGACTTTGGAATTTTTTTGCGCGTACGCCATTGACTGTACGGCTTAATTAATGATATATTTTTATAGTTCGGACATTTACGCACGCGGCGATACCACATATGTTTATTTTTTATTTTTTTTACACTGTTTTATTTTTTTTATGGGAAAAGGGGGGTGATTCAAACTTTTATTAGGGAAGGGGTTAAATGACCTTTATTAACACTTTTTTTTAACATTTTTTTTGCAGTGTTATAGGTCCCATAGGGACCTATAACACTGCACACACTGATCTCTAATGCTGATCACTGGCGTGCATTAACACGCCTGTGATCAGCATTATCGGCGCTTGACTGCTCCTGCCTGGATCTCAGGCACGGAGCAGTCATTTGTCGATCGGACACCGGGGAGGCAGGTAAGAGCCCTCCCGGTGTCCGATCAGCTGTTCAGGACGCCGCGATTTCACCGCGGCGGTCCCGAACAGCCCGACTGAGCAGCTGGGTCACTTTCACTTTCACTTTAGAAGCGGCGGTCAGCTTTGACCGCCGCTTCTAAAGGGTTAATACCGCACATCGCCACGATCGGCGATGTGTGGTATTAGCCGCGGGTCCCGGCCGTTGATTAGCGCCGGGACCGACGCGATATGATGCGGGATCGCGGCGCGATCCCGCTTCATATCGCGGGAGCCGGCGCAGGACGTAAATATACGTCCTGCGTCGTTAAGGGGTTAATAGGCAGCTCCCCAACAATAGTAGGCAGCTCCCCCACAATAGTAGGCAGCTCCCCCACAATAGTAGGCAGCTCCCCCACATTAATAGGCAGCTCCCCAACAATAGTAGGCAGCTCCCCCACAATAGTAGCAGCTCCCCCACATTAGGTCAGCATTTCCCCCACAATAGTAGGCAGGTTCCCACAATAGTAGCAGTTCCCCCACAATATTAGGCAGCTCCCCCCAACAATATTAGGCAGCTCCCCCCACATTTGTAGGCAGCTCCCCCCCCCACATTAAGTCAGCAGTTCCCCCACAATAGTAGGCAGCTTCCCCCCACCCCAAAGATATACAGCTTCCAGCCATATACAGTGTATGGCTGGAGGCTGTATGCCTGTACTGCTGCCCCCACAGTGATCCGGTCAACGCTCCTCCGGCCCCGGGTCACATCTACTGCTATGGCTTATGGACCATAGCAGTAGGTGCCGGGACCAGAGGAGCGGTGACCGGAACACTGAACAAGATGACGCGCCGCCGGTCACTTACCAGGCCCGGCCAGCGCGCGTTCTCCTGCGATGATCCTGCGGTCCTCCTGCGTCTCTATGGTTGTACGCACTGGACGTCCCGTGCCGTGCGTACAACCATAGAGGTGGAGAAGCGAAGGACCGAAGGAGGACGCGCGCTGGCCGGGGAATGGTGAGTTACCGGCGGACATCCTTATGTCCCGAAAAAATTTTTTGGGACACAGGGATGTCCGGGATAGGAATACTTCTTTTTATGTGCCCGGGCCGGCTCCCGTGTGTGGCTGCAGGCAGGGGCCGACCAGAGCATATAAAAACTAATACTGTATACTAAAAACCAGGGGGCCTCCAGCTGTTGTGAAACTACAACTCACAGCATGCCCGGACAGCCTTTGCCGGTCCGGGCATGCTGGGAGTTGTAGTTTCACAACAGCTGGAGGCCCCTGGTTTTTAGTATACAGTATTAGTTTTTATATGCTCTGGTCGGCCCCCATCTGCAGCCACACACGGGAGCCGGCCCGGGCACATAAAAAGAAGTATTCCTATACCGGAGAGCGCGCCCCCCCAGATGTTGAGCCCGGTGCGGCCGGACCCCCTGCACCCCCCACGCTACGCCTCTGGCACTGCAGTATTTGTAACTTGTGCTGTGGGCGGGCAGGGGAGGTGGGTCATTATCGGCAATTTTTTTGTTGTTTCGGCATTTCCCCAAAATAGCTATTTTCGACCGATATGTATTGGCCACCAATATATTGGTGCATCCCTAATAAATATAAATATATATATATATATATATATATATATATATATATACACATTTCTATATATATATAAAACTCAACGTGTGTGTGTGTATAAATGTATGTATGTATGTATATATGTATGTTCCACAAAAACTTCCAAACGGCTAAAGATATTAACATGAAACTTGGCCACATGTTACTTATATGTCAACAACAAACATAGGACAGTTGATTTGACCCTTACTCACCCCCATTTGCCAGGGGCGTGGTTTATGTTTAAAGTCCAATACAAGTCAATGGGAAATATATGTTACTGCGTAACTTCCAAACAGCTGGAGATATTTCGATAATACTTGGTCACATGTTACTTATATGTCCACTTAAAATATAGGATAGTTAATTTAACCCTTAGAGGAGTACTCTGGTGTGCACTTTTTTCCTTTTATCCCTTCCGGGCTGCAAAATAAAAGAAAACTCACTTTCTCTTACCTGCCAACGAGTCTCCGGAGCTCTGGTACACTCCGGTACAGGTGTTCGGTCCCCGGGCTGTATTCTTCTTACTTCCTGTTAGCCCGACACGTTTCACAGAGCTTCAGCCTATCACCGGCGCAGCGATGTCCCGCCTCGGCGGGTGATAGGCTGAAGCTTTGTGTGACGTGCCGGGCTAACAGGAAGTAAGAAAAATACAGCTCGGGGACCGAACACCTGTACCGGAGTGTACCAGAGCTCCGGAGGCTCGTTGGCAGGTAAGAGAAAGTGTGTTTTCTTTTATTTTGCAGCCCAGACGGGATTAAAGGAAAAAAAGTGCGTGCCGGAGTACTCCTTTAATTACCCCCATTTGTGAGTGTCAGGGTTTTTGTTTAAAGTCCCATGCAAATCAATGGGAAATGTATGTTCTCACATAATAGCCGTACGGCTGGAGATATTTCAATACCTGGTACCTATATTACAGGTCGGGATATGAGGACGCGATGGGAGGTCGAGAAAGAAGGTCAAAATAGGAGGACGGGATAGGAGGACAGGATAGGAGGATGAGATAGGAGGACGGGATAGGAGGAAGGGATAGGAGGACAGGATATGAGGACGAGAAAGGAGGACGGGATAGGAGGTCGGGATAGAAGGTCAAAATAGGAGGACGGGATAGGAGGTCGGGATAGGATGTCGGGATAGGAGGTCGGGATAGGAGGTCGGGATAGGAGGTCAAGATATGAGGACAAGAAAGGAGGTCAGGATAGGAGGACGGGATAGGAGGTCGGGATAGGAGGTCAGGATAGGAGGACGGGATAGGAGGTCGGGATAGGAGGTCGGGATAGGATGTCGAGATAGGAGGTCAATATAGGAGGTCAAGATATGAGGACGGGAAAGGAGGACGGGATAGGAGGTCGGAATAGGAGGTCGAGATAGGAGGACGGGATAGGAGGACGGGATAGGAGGATGGGATAAGAGGACGGGATAGGAGGTCGGGATAGGAGGTCGGGATAGGAGGTCGAGATAGGAGGTCGGGATTGGAGGTCAAGATAGGAGGTCGGGATAGGAAGACGGGATAGGAGGATGGGATAGGAGGTCGGGATAGGAGGTCAGGATAAGAGGACGGGATAGGAGGTTGGGATAGGAGGTCAGGATAGGAGGTCAGGATATGGGGTTGGGATATGACAACAATATATGAGGACAGGATATGAAGTCAAAAGCTTCCTCTGTTGATTTTTCTCCACAACAAGGATTAGGAAGGAAAAACCGGGCAACGCCGGGTACTCAGCTAGTAAGTAATAAAATGTAGCCAACTCCTGTAGGACTATGTACAACTTGGGAACCTTTTTTTTAATTATTATTCCAATAAATCCAAAACAGAAAATGAAGCAATTTTGCAGCAGATCTTAAAGGGGTAGTCTGATTGCTGGTGCTCTGGCTGCTGGGGCTCCCCACAAACTCCAGAATACTGATCCTCCGAGTACTGAGGACAGGTGAGTTGATGCCCCTGCAATCAGACACTTATCTCCCTAGGGGATGAGCTCAGTTTCCTGGACATACTTTATTTTAACCCGTACAGGACCCAGGGCGTATGGATATGCCTTGTATACCTGGGTCTTAAGGACCCAGGGCGTACAGGTACGCCCTTGGGAATTTGGGGACCGGACCGGGGTGACTGCTGTTATCGATCAGCAGGCACCCCACACAAATGCCCAGGGGGGTTATCAGACCCCCCATGTCGGCGATCGGCGCAAATCGCAAGTGAATTCACACTTGCGATTTGTGCCTTTTCCGGGTCATAAGGGTCTATGGTGACCAGGTGACCCGGAAAATAAGGGGGATAGCGGTTGTCCATTACAGTCATGATCCCCCTGAAGGGAGGGTGCCACCTCTCCTATCCCTGCTATTGGTCGTCAAAAGCGACGACCAATAGCAGATCGGGGGCGGGGGGGTTAACTTTCGTTTTCCCCATTCGGCACACCCACAATAGGCAGGGCAGGACGGGGAAACGACAGAGGACCGCAGACGAAGTCCACTTACCGATCGGTGGAGGCTGCGGGACGCGATCGGCTGAGGTGATTGGCGCGAGCGGCATGTCGTGTCGCTGGCTCCCTGGATCCTACGGAGGTCAGTGTGTTGCCTAGCAACATCTGGAGGGCTACAGTTTGAGACCCCTATACAGTGGTCTCTACACTGTAGCCCTCCAGATGTTGCAAAACTACAACTCCCAGCATGCCCAGACAGCTGTTTGGGCATGCTGGCATTTGCAGTATTGCAACAGCTGGAGGTCTACAGTTTAGAGACCACTGGATCCTACGAAATCCGGTGAGTTGCCTAGCAACATCTGGAGGGCTACAGTTTGAGACCACTATACAGTGGTCTCTACACTGTAGCCCTCCAGATGTTGCAAAACTGCAAATCCCAGCATGTCCAAACAACAAGCTGTCTCGGCATGCTGGAAGTCTGTAAGTGCATGCTGGGAGTTGTAGTTTTGAAACAGCTGGAGGTTTCCCCCCCCCCCCCTCCCATGTGAATATACAGGGTACATTCACACGGGCAGGTTTACAGTAAGTTTCCTGCTTCGAGTATGAGCTGCGACAAATTTTTAGAGGGAAACTCACGGTAAACCTCTGCCAGTGCCCTAAAAACACTACACTACCACATAATAAAGGGTAAAACACTACATATACACCCCCTTACACTGTTCCCCCCCCCCCAAATAAAAATGAAAAACTTATTGTACGGAGCCTCCAGCTGTTGCAAAACAACAACTCGGAGCATTTCCGGACAGACACTGACTGTCCAAGCATGCTGGGAGTTTAGCAACAGCTGGAGGCACCCTGTTTGGGAATCACTGGCATAGAATACCCCTATGTCCACCCCTATGCAATCCCTAATTTAGTCCTCTCTCACTTCGGAGCACTGTTGTATTTCAAGGAAACAGTTTAGGGCCACATATGGGGTATTTACGTACTCGGGAGAAATTGCACTACAAATTTTGGGGGGGCTTTTTCTCCTTTTACCCCTTATGAAAAGGAAAAGTTAGGGGCTACACCAGCCTGTTAGTGTAAAAAAATTTTTAAAAATTACATTAACAATGGGTGTTGCCCCATACTTTTTATTTGCACAAGTGTTAAAAGGAAAAAAAAAGACCCCCAAAATTTGTAACGCAATTTCTCCTGAGTACGGAAATACCCCATATGTGGGCGTAAAATGCTCTGCGGGCGCACAACAAGGCTCAGGAGTGAGAGCGCACTATGTACATTTGAGGCCTAAATTGGTGGTTTGCACAAGGGTGGCTGATTTTACAGCGGTTCTGACATAAACGCAAAAAAAAGAAATACCCACATCTGACACCCTTTTGGAAACTACACCCCTCATGGAACATAACAAGGGGTATAGTGCGCCTTAACACCCCACAGGTGTTTAATAAAAATTCAAGTTGGATGGAAAAATGAAAAAAAAAAATTTCACAAAAATGCTAGTGTTACACAAAATTTTTCATTTTCACAAGGGAAAATAGGTAAAAAGCCCCCCAAAATTTGTAGCCCCATTTCTTCTGAGGAAGAACATACCCCATATGTGGATGTAAAGTGCTCTGCGGGTGCACTACAATGCTCAGAAGAGAAGGAGCACCATTGGGATTTTGAAGAGAAAATGTGTCCGGAATTGAAGGCCATGTGTGTTTACAAAGCCCCCATAGTGCTAGAACAATGGACCCCCCCCCACATGTGACCCCATTTTGGAAACTAAACCCCTCATATAATAAGGGGTACAGTGAGCATTTACGCCCCACAGGTGTCTGACAGATTTTTTGAACAGTTGTCCGTGAAAATGAACAATGTAATTTTTCATTTGTACAGCCCACTGTTCCAAAGATCTGTCAAATGCCAGTGGGGTATAAATACTGACTGCACCACTTATTAAATTCTGTGAGGGGTGTAGTTTCCAAAATGGGGTCACATGTGGGGGGGGGGGTCCACTGTTCTGGCACCACGAGGGCTTTGTAAACACACAAGGCCCCCGACTTCTATTCCAACCAAATTCTGTCTCCAAAAGCTCAATGGTGCTCCTCCTCTTCTGAGCATTGTAGTGCGCCAGCAGAGCACTTGATATCCACACATTGGGTATTTCCATGCTCAGAAGAAATGAGGTTACAAATTTTGGGGGTCATTTTCTCCTATTACCTCTTGTAAAAATGAAAAATTTGGGGAAAAAACAAACTGCATTTTAGTGAAAAATTTTATTTTTTTCATATACACATCCGACTTTAACAAAAAGTCGTCAAACACCTGTGGGGTGTTAAGGCTCACTGTATCCCTTGTTGTGTTCCTTAAGGGGTGTAGTTTCCAAAATAGTATGCCATTTGTTTGTTTTTTTCTGTTCTGGCAGCATAGAGGCTTCCTAAATGCAACATGCCCCCCAAAAACCATTTCAGCAAAATTCGCTTTTCAAAAGCCAAATGTGACTCCTTCTCTTTTGAGCATTGTAGTGCGCCAGCAGAGCACTTGACGTCCACACATGGGGTATTTCCATACTCAGAAGAGATGGGGTTACAAATTTTGGGGGGCATTTTGTCCTATTATCCCTTGTAAAAAAAAAAACATAATTTGAGGGAAAACCAGCATTTTAGTGAAAAAAAAAACCATTTACACATCCAACTTTAAAGAAAAGTCTGCAAACACCTGTGGGGTATTAAGGCTCACTGGACCACTTGTTACATGCCTTGAGGGGTGTAGTTTCCAAAATAGTATGCCATGTGTTTTTATTTATTTATTTTTTTGCTGTTCTGGCACCATAGGGGCTTCCTAAATGTGACATGCCCCCCAAAAACTATTTCATAAAAACTCACTCTCCAAAATCCCGCTGTCGCTCCTTCCCTTCTGAGCCCTCTACTGCGCCCGCCGAACACTTGACATACACATATGAGGTATTTCCTTACTCGGGAGAAATTGGGTTACACATTTTCGGAATATTTATCTCCTTTTACCCCTTCAAAAAATCAATAACTGGGTCTACAAGAACATGCCAGTGTAAAAAAATGAAGATTTTGAATTTTCTCCTTCAATTTGCTGCTATTCCTGTGAAACACCTAAAGGGTTAACAAACCTTTTGAATGTCATTTTGAATACTTTGAGGGGTGCAGTTTTTATAATAAGGTCATTTATGGGGTATTTCTAATATGAAAGCCCTTCAAATCCACTTCAAAACTGGTCCCTGAAAAATTTCGATTTTGAAAATTTTGTGAAAAATTGGAAAATTGCATTTTCCTTATTAGCAGAGAGCTTCAAAGTAAAAAAAAAAAAAAAAAAAAAGCAACATTTTCAATTTTTTCATCAAATTTTGGAATTTTTCACCCACAAATGATGCAAGTATCGACAAACTTTTACTACTAACATAAAGTAGAATATGTCACTAAAAAACTATCTCGCAATCGGAATGAAAGGTTAAAGCATCCGAAAGTTATTAATGCTTAAAGTGACAGTGGTCAGATGTGCCAAAAATGTCTGGGTCCTACAGTGAAAATTGGCTGGGTCCTTAAGGGGTTAAATCATTCTCTACTGTTTTTAACAGCTCCAAAAAAAGACTATATAAAATGCATCTTTGAGTTAACAGACTGACAACAAATTGTGTGTAGTAAAATCTATTAGGAGGATGCATTTGCATTACCGAATTCTACATAATTCTGGTGCAGCAGTCTCCCATTGTCTTCATAGGGATTCTGCTGCACCATACAAACTGCTGAATTTCTACAGATGTAGCCACCACACTACACCTCTACCAAGGGGAGCTAGGCTATCGGTCTCCTATCTTTACATTGTTTATGTGGCACCATAGAAACTATGTGCCTCATTGCTCAGGTTGATAAAATGTATTGTCTCCCACACAGTACTTTTGGAAGGAGAAGCATCCTTTCCCCATCATTGATACGAACGACAGCTCCCTGGCCCTATTGCTGTATTTTACATTCCTTATGTAACCATTTTATATCAACATGCACGTTGCGCGAAGGAATGTATGTTATGTTTTTCTACTCTCCCCTACCCTTCTTATTTTAAAATTATTATTAATTATTATTAATTATTATTATTAAAATAAAACATTTTGAATAAAAAAAAAAAAACTCCCGGCCCAAAATCAGCTGTGCTTTTAGTGTACTAGAGCCCTTCCGGAGACTGTTTTCCACTCCCACTGGGTTTCTGACCATTACCACCCGCTCCCGCAAGGTGTGTGCTCCACTCCTGCCCTCCCCCGCAACATACCTGTCCAATCCTGCCGGCTCCCGCAAACATTTTGTCACATTTTTTTTTAAATAGTACCCCTTGTGCCATCTCATTACCCCTCATGCCATTTTATTACCCCCTTGTGCCCTTTCATCAGCCCACGGTGGCATTTCAGAGGTTTGCAAACTGCACAAGGTTTTGCGGCACCCGCTGTATATTCTGTGACTGCCTCCTCCCACCCACCAAAACCTCATTACTGGCCACAAGTTCTGTATTGGGTCCTGAGGTAACCCAATCCCGATACAGGGCTTTACTCTCTACCCTGTTGAGCCAATGTAAGACATATAAGTAGCGATGGACACTATCGACACTGAGTTTCTCACTGCCACAAATATGAAGCAGTCAGCAGTCTTTTCATTGGAGTATTTGCTCATCTACGTAATTTTGGGCACTCTATGCTGATGTACAGTGCCATGGAAACTACTATGTGAGTAAGCAGTGATGCTGCTATGACCTGGTCCCTTACTTTCTACTGGTTGGTCAAGACCAGATCTTGGTACATAAATAACAGTATAGCAGATAACCCCTTTAGTAGAACATGGGATGTGATGTATCTGAGAAGTTTTATAAGCAGAAGTTCATGTGCTGAGTATACTGTGGATCATTGTTTTCCAAACAGGGTGTCTCCAGCGGTTGCATAGCCCTTGCATTTTTTCCCCTCCTGTCTGTAGCACACCTGGGGGAGGGGTTAATTGATTAACTGCTCTCAGGTGTATAAAACTAACTGGGAAACTCTGTAAGCCCTGCTCTGACTGAGTCTAGCTGAAGCTGGGTCTGTATGCTAAAGTGTTGTATTATTAAGTGTTACATCTGAGAAGTTTTATAAGCAGAAGTTGTAAGCAGGACCCACTGTAACTGTAAGTATTACTCTCCCTTCATACAAGTAGTTTTTCTTAATAGTTAATAACAGCTGTTTGTCACCAAGGATATGGACAGCAGGATTGGAGGTTTTCTTCAGTGCACATTGTGCCACATGTATACATCTCTGGAGCAGCAGCTTCAGGGTGAATACCGCTGTGACAAATGTGAGCATGTTGCCCACCTGGAAGCTCGTATTAGAGATCTAGAGGAGCAAAATGCAACATTGAGGGCGATTGACAATCTTACAGAGCAAGCAGTTAGTGGGGTAGAAATGGAGGTTGGAGAAACTAGCCAGGAGGCCCAAGTAGGGAGCTGGGTTAATGTAGTTAGAGGGACTGGAAAGGAAAAGGAAGGTCACTTCTGCTTCTGATCTCCCAAGTAAAATTGCCAAGTTAGGCAATGATGCGAGGGCCTCAGTATCAGAGATGGACACCCTAGTGGATACTGGTCTCCCTAACAGCCGGGGCAACAGCTCAACTAGTAGTGTGGGGGATGGTAACGCAGGAAGGCCAAGACAATTAGTTGTGGTAGGGGATTCTATAATCAGGAAGACGGATAGAATAATTTGTCGCCAAGACCACCTCAACCGAATGGTTTGCTGTCTCCCTGGTGCCAGGGTTCGGCATGTGGTGGAAAGGGTGGACAAATTACTAGGGGGGGCTGGGGAAGACCCAGCTGTCGTGGTCCATGTGGGAACCAACGACAGAATACATGGTAGGTGGAGGTCCTTGAAGAATAATTACAAGGAACTAGGTGCCAAGTTGAAGGGAAGGACCTCTAAGGTTGTGTTCTCTGGAATAATGTGCCATGCGCATCGCAGGAAAGACAGCGGGAGCTTAGGGAGTTAAATGCATGGCTTAAGTCGTGGTGTGAGGGGGAAGGGTTTGGGTTTTTAGAGCACTGGGCTGACTTTTCATTGGGGTACAAACTCTATTCTACGGATAATTTACACCTGAATGGAAGGGGGTCTGCTGTGCTGGGGGAGAGAATCCTGGAAGGGGTGGCTGAGTATTTAAACTAGGTGAGTGGGGGGAGGATAATAAAGTGAAGAAAGCAGACAGTGGGATGGATAGGTTAGAGAGGGGTCAGGACATAATGGTGGGTG
The DNA here is from genome assembly GCF_029499605.1 of Hyla sarda. Lineage (NCBI taxonomy): Eukaryota > Metazoa > Chordata > Amphibia > Anura > Hylidae > Hyla > Hyla sarda. The sequence continues at coordinate 350,692,850 of NC_079193.1, forward strand.
GAGAGGAGTCCTGTGGGGGGAGGTTAAGAGCAGTGGATAAGGAGATTCATGCGTTACAAACCAGCTGTAAAAATAAATGTAGCCCGAAAAATTGTAATCCCAATAATTCAAAAAATTCCATTAGCCCCAATAACTCAATAACTACAATAAGCCCCATTAACTCAAAAAATACCGTTAGCCCCAATTACTTAAATAACAACGTTAGACCCAATAACGCAAAAAATCCCATTAGCCCCAATAACTTAAATAATAACGTTAGACCCAATAACTCAAAAAACCCATTAGCCCCAATAACTTAAATAGTACAATTAGCCCTTATAACTCAAATAATAACATTAACCCCAATAACTCTGAAAATCCCATTAGTGAGACTATATGTGTAAAACTTAATGGAAATGTAAAGTGTATGTTCACAAATGCCAGAAGCCTAGCAAATAAAATGGGGGTGCTTGAGGCCTTGATACTGGAGTAACATATTGATATAGTTGGGGTCACTGAGACATGGCTGGACTCCTCGCATGACTGGGCCGTTAATCTGCAGGGGTTTACATTGTTTTGCATGGATAGAATGAACAGAAAAGGTGGTGGAGTCTGTCTGTATGTAAGAAGTGGTATGAAAGTCAGTGTGAACGATGCCATAGTGTGTGATGATTCTGAGGAGGTGGAATCATTGTGGGTAGAATTACAAAAGGAGGGAAATACTGGAAAAATAATATTTGGTGTAATCTACAGACCCCCTAATATCACTGAAGAGATAGAAGGTCGGCTGTATAAACAAATAGAGAGGGCCGCCCGGGCAGGTACAGTGGTAATAATGGGAGATTTTAACTATCCAGATATAGATTGGGGTCCGGGGTTGGCTAAAACTAATAAGGGGAGAAAATTCCTAAATTTATTGCAGGATAATTTTATGGGCCAGTTTGTGGAGGACCCAACAAGAAGTGATGCCTTGTTGGATCTGATCATTTCCAACAACGCAGAGCTGGTTGGTAATGTAACTGTGCGGGAAAACCTTGGTAATAGCGACCACAATATAGTTACTTTTGACTTAAAATGTAGAAAACAAAGACAGACGGGGAAAGCAAAAACATATAACTTTAAAAAGGCAAATTTCCCTGGGCTGAGAGCTGCACTACAGGACATAGACTGGGGGGAGGTGTTCTCAAATAGTGTTGAGCGGCATAGGCCATATTCGAATTCGCGAATATTCGCGAATATATGGACGAATATTCGTCATATATTCGCATATTCGTTATATTCTCGTTTTATTTTCGCATATGCGAATATTCGCGTATGCGAAAATTCACATATGTGAATATTAGCATATACAAAATTAGTATACACGAAAATTTGCATATGCGAAAATTTGCATATGCAAATTTTCACACGCCAGTCTCACACAGTAGTATTACAGCCTTCTTTACACCACACAAGCTGGAAGCAGAGAGGGGTGATCACTGTGATGTGTACTGTGAAGAAAAAAAACAAAACAAAAAAATGAATATTCGTAATTACGAATATATAGCGCTATATTCGCAAAATTCGCGAATTCGCGAATATGCGATATTCGCGAATAATATTCGAATTGCGAATATTCGCGAGCAACACTATTCTCAAATACTGATACAGAAGGTAAATGGGACATCTTTAAATCAACTCTAAATAACTATACAGCTAAATATATACCAAAGGGGAACAAATATAAACGATTAAAACTAAATCCTACATGGCTGACAAATGAGGTTAAAAGAGCAATAAACAACAATAAAATAGCCTTCAAAAAATTCAAATCTGATGGGTCAGCTATAACATTTAAACAGTACAAGGAGCTTAATAAAATCTGTAAAAATGTAATAAAAACAGCAAAAATTCAAAATGAGACAGGTCGCCAAAGAAAGCAAAACTAATCCTAAATATTTTTTTAGATATCTAAATACAATAAAACCAAGGACAGAGCATGTAGGACCCCTTAATAATGATAATGGGGAGGTTGTGACGGGCAATCAAGAGAAGGCGGAGCTACTGAATGGGTTCTTTAGTTCTGTATACACTATGGAAAAAGGAGCTGACATTGGCCAGGTCAGTGCTGGTAACACATCATATAATGAATTGAACTGGCTTAATGTAGAGATGGTACAAGGTAAGTTAAGTAAAGTAAATGTAAGCAAATCTCCAGGGCCGGATGGACTACACCCAAGAGTTCTTAGAGAGGTAAGTTCAGTAATATCTGTAACCTTGTTCATGATATTTAGAGATTCTCTGGTGTCTGGTATTGTGCCAAGGGACTGGCGTAAGGCGAATGTGGTACCAATCTTCAAGAAGGGCTCTAGGTCTTCGCCAGGCAATTATAGACCAGTAAGTCTAACGTGCATTGTGGGTAAATTGTTTGAAGGACTTATAAGGGATTACATACAGGAATACATAGGGGATAATTGTATTATAAGTGATAGCCAGCATGGGTTTACTAAGGATAGAAGTTGTCAAACCAATCTAATTTGCTTTTATGAAGAGGTGAGTAGAAGTCTTGACAGAGGAATGGCTGTGGATATAGTGTTTCTGGATTTTGCCAAAGTATTTGATGCTGTCCCTCACAGACGTCTGACAGGTAAGTTAAGGTCTTTGGGCTTGGAAACTTTAGTTTGTAACTGGATTGAACATTGGCTCATGGATCGTACCCAGAGAGTGGTGGTCAATGATTCATACTCTGATTGGTCCCCGGTTATTAGTGGTGTACCCCAAGGTTCAGTACTGGGCCCGCTGCTGTTTAATTTATTTATCAATGATATAGAGGATGGTATTAACAGCTCTGTTTCTATCTTTGCAGATGACACCAAGCTTTGTAGCACGGTACAGTCTATAGAGGATGTGCATAAGTTACAAGATGACTTGGATAGACTAAGTGTCTGGGCATCCACTTGGCAAATGAGGTTCAATGTGGATAAATGTAAAGTTATGCATCTGGGTACTAATAACCTGCATGCGTCGTATGTCTTAGGGGGGATTAAACTGGCAGAGTCACTGGTAGAGAAGGATCTCGGTGTACTTGTAGATCACAGACTACAGAATAGCATGCAATGTCAGGCTGCTGCTTCCAAAGCCGGCAGGATATTGTCATGTATCAAAAGAGGCATGGACTCAAGGGACAGGGACATAATACTCCCCCTTTATAAAGCATTGGTACAGCCTCACCTGGAATATGCTGTTCAGTTTTGGTCGCCTGTTCATAAGAGAGACACTGCGGAGTTGGAAAGGGTGCAGAGACGCGCGACTAAACTAATATGGGGCATGGAACATCTTAGCTATGAGGAGCGATTAAAGGAGTTACAATTGTTTAGTCTTGAGAAGAGACGTTTAAGGGGGGATATGATAAACGTATATAAAGTATATAAATGGCCCATACAAAAAATATGGAGAAAAACTGTTCCAGGTTAAACCCCCCCAAAGGACGAGGGGGCACTCCCTCCATCTGGAGAAGAAAAGGTTTAGTCTAAAGGGGCGACACGCCTTCTTTACCGTGAGGACTGTGAATTTATGGAACGGTCTACCTCAGGAACTGGTCACAGCAGGAACAATTAACAGCTTTAAAACAGGGTTAGATACATTCCTGGAACAAAATAACATTAATGCTTATGCAGAATTATAAAACTACATCCCTTTCCCTTATCCCCTTACACCCTTCCCTTCAATTCCCTGGTTGGACTTGATGGACGTATGTCTTTTTTCAACCATACTAACTATGTGACTATGTAACTATGTAACTATGTTACTCAATGAAAGCATTTTCCACAAGGAAACCATCTTCAATTTGTCCCTCAGTATTAGAGATGAGCGAACTTACAGTAAATTCGATTCGTCACAAACTTCTCGGCTTGTCAGTTGATTACTAATCCTGCATAAATGAGTTCAGCTTTCAGGTGCTCCGGTGGGCTGGAAAAGGTGGATACAGTCCTAGGAAAGAGTCTCCTAGGACTGTATCCATCTTTTCCAGCCCACGGGAGCACCTGAAAGCTGAACTAATTTATGCAGGATAAGTCATCAACTGCCCAGCCGAGAAGTTTGTGACGAATTGAATTTACTGTAATTTTGCTCATCTCTACTCAGTATCAAACCATCTTTTAGGAGGTGCTGGTTTAAAGTGCTTTTGGACCAACAAATCCCACATGATTGTGGTTCGTCTTGCAGTAAGTACTGGATAAGCCACTAAAACCTTCTCAACAGTACATTGTATCGGTAATACTGGCCAATGTTTTTGTATGCAGGTTTTCTTCTCATGTTATCGAGAGTGATACTTTAGGTCACAACAAACCTCACCAAATTGTTTTGTGTAGTCCTTATTCTCAGTTGTAATGCCTCAGAAATTCCCAGTGGGTAATAGATCCCACGCAGAACAAACAACAAAAAAACCAATACAAAAGCGTGACTAGAGATCTAAAAACATAAATTTTATTGATACAAAAAATTTAAATATAAATGTGGACAATGTACAGCAACTGGACACACGACAATGAGAACAAAAAAACGGCAAGTCTCACCCCAAACAGATAATGAAAACAAAATACAAGTGTATAAAACAGCTAAGTGCCAAAAGGAAAGTTCCTTCAAAATAACCAATACAATACCAAATCCCTAAATAAGTCATGAGTAAATATTACCAAGTGGTGAAAATATAACAGGGAGATGAGACGACACTGCCCGACGTTTCGCCACTTCCTGGCTTCTTCCGGGGCCTTATTCTCAGTTGTCAGAGATCTTCTTCAAGGAGGTTCACCTCATGTGTCAGCAATGGCCTTTAGGGTTTGCCTGGATCTGCGTTTCCCAACCAGGATATCTCTGGCTGGTGCAAAACTACAATTCCCAGTATGCCCAGAAAGCCAAAGGCTTGGAGTTGTACTTTTGCAACAGCTGGAGGCACTCTCGGTGGGAAACACTGGCATGGATAGTCTGAGGAAAATGAGATGATGCTCCTTTCTGAATACATCTGTATATATGAGACTTCTGTGGTCTATCTTGTTTAGCAATACTTATAAGTCTATTTATTCTGATTAGAAGGGTTATCCAGCAATAGAAAAACACAGGTCATTTCTTTCCACAACTGTTCCGTATCTGTCTCCAGGTTGGGTGCAGTATTACAATTTGGCTCCATTCTCTTCAATGGAACTGAGCTGCAGAACCACAACCAACCTGGAGACAGACGTGGAGCAGTTTTGGAAAGAAATTACCTGTGTTTTCCTATTCCTGGATAACCTTATTCACATGGTGGAATTTCTAAGTGGAATCCAATAGAAAGAATCCACTCACAAATTCTGTTGCAGTAGAGTCCCATTGCTTTCTGTTGCACTGTGCACACTGCGAAACATCTGCCACTAAAGTTCTGATTTTTTTTACCGATTACCTCTGTGGAATGTTTGCCGCTACATTCTGCCATTTGAATCTATTCTAAGAGAGAAACTCACCGGCTTTCTCAACAACCCAGGCCTCTAGACCATTTTTTCCCAACCAGGGTGCCTCCAGCTGTTGCAAAACTACAACTCCCAGCATGCCCGGACAGCCAACGGCTGTCCGGGCATGCTGGGAGTTGTAGTTTTGCAACAGCTGGAGGCACCCTGGTTGGGAAACACTGCTCTAGACAACACTCATTTCTTGGTTGCTTGTGCTTTCCTATAGTACCGCCCCATGATGCAAAGTAACTGCTATGGGGGAGATTTATCAAAACCTGTGCAGATGCAAAGTTGCCCAGTTGCCCATAGCAACCAATCAGATCGCTTCTTTCATTTAGCAGAGGCCTTGTTAAAAATGAAAGCAGCGAGCTGATTGGTTGCTATGGGCAACTGGGCAACTTTTCCTCTGGACAGGTTTTGATAAATCTCCCCCTATGTTTTTAAATGTGTGGAAAATAAATTAGCATTTTATCTACTTGTAAGTCTGGTTTACAAATTGCCTAACAGAATTTTCTGTAGTAGAAACAAAAATAAAAAGTGGAAAAAATGACTAAAAAAGTATTTTAAAAATGCTACAAAAAGAGTCTAAAATGAACTAAATGCCTGGAAATAAGGACCGAAAACTGACTGTGCACAGAGCTTCTAGATGGGGGAAATTGATCAAAACCTGTGTAGAGGGAAAGTTGACCAGTTGCCTCTAGCAACCAATCGGATCGCTTCTTTCATTTTTAAAAAGGCCTCTGAAAGATGAAAGAAGCGATCTGATTGGTTGCCGAGGGCAACTGGTCAGTTTTTCCTCTACAAAGGTCTTGATATATCTGCCCGGATGTGTTTCCATACTGCACCCCCCCCCCCCCCCCCCCCCTCCAGCCTGTCAGGTGATCTGGTGTCCCGGACACAAAAGGAGCCAGATCACTGGATATGTCTGAGGTGCACATATTCAAAAATTGTTGCTGAATTGGTTCTAGCAGGGACAGCTTTGCCTGTAGGCATCCGTCTAGAGCGCACTCTTGATGGGGGTGCCGCTCTGCCCACAGCAATAAAGTTAGCCAGTATCCAAAGCACCTGCCGGTCCAGCTAAACCCCACCACCCAAGTAGTAAGGAGATTACATGAGGAGGAGGTTTATTACAGTGTGTCACCCCAGTAGTAAGGAGATTACATGAGGAGGTTTGTTTCAGTGTGTCACCCCAGTAGTAAGGTGATTACATGAGGAGGAGGTTTGTTACAGTGTGTTAACCCAGTAGTAAGTAGATTACATGAGGATGGGGTTTGTTACAGTGTGTCACCCCAGTAGTAAGGAGATTACATGAGGAAGAGGTTTGTTACAGTGTGTCACCCCAGTAGTAACGTGATTACATGAGGAGGAGGTTTGTTACAGTGTGTTACCCCAGTAGTAAGTAGCTTACATGAGGAGGGGGTTGTTACATTGTGTTACCCCAGTAGTAAGTAGAGAACATGAGGATGGGGTTTGTTACAGTGTGTCACCCCAGTAGTAAGGAGATTACATGAGGAGGTTTGTTTCAGTGTGTCACCTCAGTAGTAAGGTGATTACATGAGGAGGAGGTTTGTTACAGTGTGTCACCCCAGTAGTAAGGTGGGGCGTGTCAAAGGGCGGAGCCAATGGGCAGGTTCAAGGAGTGGCAACATTAGTTTTTGCCTAGGGTGGCAAATATCCTTGCCCCAGGCCTGGGTTCCAGGCTATAGTCTGCTTCCTTACAGCCAACCAATCAAGTTTGCCCTTTTCTACAATGGGCTTAAAGCGTACCGGTCATAGTGCGAAAAAAGAAATACAAATAAAAGAGTTATATGTTACCCAGTACCTAATCCAGACCATGAATTTTTATGTGTCTAGCACCTTTATTTATTATTTTATTACACTTTTATCGTTGCTCGCATGCATGAATTCCTCTCCAAGAGAGGGGGCGTGGCCTCAGCATGACATGACTCAGTCAGCCGGGCAGTCATCCAGTCACTCCAGGCTGCCCTTCCTCTGTGTTTTCATGCTGCACATGTGCCTACAGCTGTTGCAAAACTACATCTCCCAGCATGCCGGGACAACAACGGCTTTCCAAGCATGCTGGGAGTTGTAGTTTTGCAACAGCTGCAGGCACCCTGTTGGGAAACACTGCTCTATAGAGCCCAAGCTTTCTCCCTCCCCTGCTGCAGGTTTCCCTGCTAATGTGGCTCCCATGCTCAGTGGAGCTGTACCCCAACATCAAATGCCTGACACACCAGCCGACCTTTTCCTCAGTGCAGGCGCTGCTCCCCTGCAGTCCATGGGAACAGGATGTGCCGAAAATGTACCTGTTGCCGTTGATTACTCTGCCGTCTCCCCTCTATGATGCCCGCTCCTCTAGATGCCTGTGGGTGCACACTGCTCTAAGGACCAATCCAGCCTGAGGGTGAGTCTGTGGGCAGGCCTTCTTTGCAGATAGCAGCCTCGCTGACTGTGTGTGTGCCCGCTCCCTGCGCTCGTTCACAGCCAGTGCGTGCCCATGTATAAACTGTATTGCATACAATGGAGATCGTCTATACTGGATATCGGCACGCTTTACGGCCGGTATCTGGTATGCTGCAAAATACAGACCAGTCTGTCTGGCTAAAGACAGATGAACCCTAGTGGCGGCAATTTTTAGATTTAATTTCTAGGGAAAATTGAAATTTTTTTAAATAAACTTATATTGTAAAAAGCCATCATATGACTAGTTCTATAATATGTAAAAAGTTTTTAACAATGACAGTGCCTCTCTAAGTTAACATGTGAGTGTAACATGTGCTGCTATATAGTGTGAAGTCTACAGCTTCTCCTGTGTCTTAGACCTTCATCTAAGTCTCTTGAGCATCCTGCTCACATTTTGTGACGTAACTTTAGAATTATTGCTGAAAATTTCCCTATCAAACGTCCCTATGAGATGCCTGGGCAAAGCATCATGGGACATGACATTATTAGGCCTGCTGCCTGCAAGCAATACATTTTACAATCAAGGAGTCAGGTAGAAGCTGAATTATTCACTTCCAAAAAGTAAGTTAGAGGTGATATGAAATAAAGTAGAACACGGTTATAATGTGGGTCAGGTATGGCGGTGGTGGGGATGAATTCATGTCCTGGGGGGTTCACTGTATCCAGCTGTAAGAGCATTTTACCTGAATGTGAAATCTGCTTAGTAATGCATTGATACATACACCACTCCCATATTGCTGAAGAAGTAGGAAGATTTGACAAGGGAGCGCTGCAGCTGTTACATTTACATTTATTTACATAATTAGTTTACTAGAATAAATTACCAATCACTAATCTGTATGTATAACACTGTTCTGTACTCTGTATAAAGGAATGACATTCTCAATCTAAATAGGGTTTGATTTTTATTATTTATTAGTATAAAAAAAATTCTATGAATATTTTCTTTTGCCCTAATAAATTTAGCCTAAGGATATGTTCACACTGAGTAATTTCAGCAGGATTGAGCGTCGGCAATTCACGCTGTGAACATTACCATTGTTGTGAATGGGTCTTCCACAGACCCGTTCCCACTGCAGAATTTCAGCGGCGGAGAATTTTGCTGCTGAAAATTGATCAACGCAAAGAATTAACCTCTTGATTGTTTGCTCGGAATTCTGTGAGCACTGCATTGCTGTCAATGGTGATGGGGCAGGGCCGCGCGGTCCTACTGGCGAAGGATTTCGGCGGCGGGCACCAGATGGAATCTCCTCTTGCGGAATTCTGCGAGCAGAGATTCCGATCAAATTACTCAATGTGAACGTATAAAGCTATACAAGTGCATATTTTATTTTACTGTATATACTCGAGTATAAGCCGACCCGAATATAAGCCAAGGCCCCTAATTTTACCCCAAAAACCCAGAAAAAAAGTTATTGACTCGACTATAAGCCTAGGGTGGGAAATACGTCATCCCCCCATGTAATCATCCAGACCCCCGTCATCATCCCCTCCCCCCCTTTCATCATCAAAGCCTTTCAATCCCTTCATCAGTGGTCTTCAACCTGCGGACCTCCAGATGTTGCAAAACTACAACTCCCAGCATGCCGATGGCTGTCCGGGCCATCTATGCTGCAGGGACCGTCCGGTGGGGAGGGTTAGTCGTTGCAGGTTGTCCATTTTCACTGGGGGGGCCTCTTCTCCGCGCTCGGACTTGGCCCAGGACTAGTGACGTTGGCTTGACGACGACGCGCATGAACGTCCCTGTGCGTCGTTGTCAAGGCAACGTCACTAGTCCGGGGATGGGCCCGAAGCGCGGAGAAGAGGCCCCCCGGGTGAAAATGGACAACCTGCAATGACTAACCCTCCCCATTGGACGGTCCCTGCAACATAGATGGCCCAGACCAGCTCACCCTAACTTCCCGCCGAGGGGAGGTGAGTACAAAACAAAAGGGGGGGGGAGCTGATGATGACGAGGGGTCTTCAACCTGTGGACCTCCAGAGGTATCAAAACTACAACACCCAGCATGCCCGGACAGCCGATGGCTGTCCGGGCATGCTGGGAGTTGTAGTTTTGCAACATCTGGAGGTCCACAGGTTGAAGACCACTGATGAAGGGATTGACAAGCGGAGAGTTCACTCGAGTATAAGCAGAGGGGGGGGCGCTTTCACACAAAAAATCGTGCTGAAAAACTCGGCTTATACTCGAGTACATACGGTATGTATATAAACTGTCACTCAAACATTATATCTGTGAGACATTGCAATATCCTTGAGCTGCTCAAAGAGGTAACAAAAACATTTAAAATATTGCAAAAAATTGCTTTTATGTTCTTACACTCTTATAAGCGGAGTTTGCTGCTCAAACAATGTAAAAGTTTCCTTATGCGCCGGCAGAGTAATTCTAATAGTGTGTCAAGCTGCTAGATGTTACGCATCGATCTTTGACCGTAACCTATACTCCAAACCTATCTGTGTGATTCAGGAGCAGTGCAGTCAATTCAGAGCTATTAGGATGCCAAAAACTGACATTCAAGGGTTTCAGTCCATTCATTTGGTTCATTTCAGAGACCATTTCTACAACTATTAGATTCTTTTAGTTTAGTTTCTTGGAATTTTCAGGGATACTGATCTGTCTAGCTAAATATATATATATATATATATATATATATATATATATATATATATACTTGTGGATAAATGCAGCACACCGGACAGCAGGTAAATCCAATTCAGTGGAGTCTATTGCATGGTGTATAAAACAGGTACAACTTTTCAGTGACTTCACGACACCATTTTCAAGTGGCATGAGGTCACTGAAACGTTGTACCTGTTTTATACACCATGCAATAGACTCCAGTGAATTGGATTTTCCTGCTGTCCGGTGTGCTGCATTTATCCACAAGTATTAAGTTGGAATCCCTGAGTGTAAAGGAGAAGTATAGCCGGCACGTACGAGAATAAGCCTGGGGAGGAACGCAAGGATGCACTGGTGCATGAACTGGCTAAACAAGCCTGCGGGAGTGGTACTCAGCCCAGAGGAAAGCAGTAAATCCATTGTATAGAGAAAAACAAAAGAGGCGACACTCACCATGCAGGGATTCTTTATTCACACATTGGTGGCAGGAGGCGGGGGTAGGGGGGTTACAGGGAGGACGGGGCTGCCGGGACAAGTTGTTTTGTGCGCCTTGCGCACTTCCTCTAGCCGGAACTGAGTTCCGGCTAGAGGAAGTGTGCACGGCGCACAAAACATCTTGTCCTGGCGGCCCAGTCCTTCCTATAACTCCACCGCCTGACACCTGCCTCCTGCCACCAATGTGTGAATAAAGAATCCCTGCATGGTGAGTGTCGCCTCTTTTGTTTTTCTCTATACCACGGACTTAAAGGTGTTATCCAGGAAAAAAAGTTTTTTTTTATATATCAACTGGCTCCAGAAAGTTTAACAGATTTGTAAATTACTTCTATTAAAAAATCTTAATCCTTTCAGTACTTAGGAGCTTCTGAAGTTAAGGTTGTTCTTTTCTGTCTCAGTGCTCTCTGATGACACGTGTCTCGGGAACCGCCCAGTTTAAAAGAGGTTTGCTATGGGGATTTGCTTCTAAATTAGGCTGTTCCCGAGACATGTGTCATGAGAGAGCACTTAGACAGAAAAGAATAACCTTAACTTCAGAAGCTCATAAGTAGAGATGAGCGAACTTACAGTAAATTCGATTCGTCACAAACTTCTCGGCTTGGCAGTTGATGGCTTATTCTGCATAAATTAATTCAGCTTTCAGGTGCTCCCGTGGGCTGGAAAAGGTGGATACAGTCCTAGGAGACTCTTTCCTCGGAATGTATCCACCTTTTCCAGCCCACGGGAGCACCTGAAGGCTGAACTAATTTATGCAGAATAAGTCATCAACTGCCGAGCCGAGAAGTTTGCGACGAATCGAATTTACTGTAAGTTCGCTCATCTCTACTCATAAGTACTGAAAGGATTAAGATTTTTTAATAGAAGTAATTTACAAATCTGTTTAACTTTCTGGAGCCAGTTGATATATAAAAAAAGTTTTTTCCTGGATAACCCCTTTAAGTTGGAATCAGTTTGCCAGGATCCTATAACTGCGTGCACCCCCTTCAACTATTCATTGTTACTTTGATGTGCTGCTCCTATCCTTTTTTTAATAATATATATATATATATATATATATATATATATATATATATACACATTATCTATATAAATTTGAGTAGCCGTATTAGTCCAGTGATGCAGATGCAAATCAAAAAATGTTGCAGTATCTTTGCTTTGGATTTGATAAAGGGAGGAATCCTGAAAGTTGTCTCTACAAAATTGTTAGTCCAATAAAAAAGGTATTACAAGATACTGCAACATTTTATGATTTGCATCTCTTCATATAGATTATATATTTATGCACCGTATTTTTCGCCGTATAAGACGCACTTTTTCTTCCCCAAAACTGGGGGGGAAAAGTCGGTGCGTCTTATACGGCGAATACACCCCTATCGCGGCGGTCCCTGCGGCCATCAACGGCCGGGACCCGCGGCTAATACAGGACATCACCGATTGCGGTGATGCCCTGTATTAACCCTTCAGACGCGGCGATCAAAGCTGACCGCCACGTCTGAAGGGAAAGTAACACTAACCCGGCTGTTCAGTCGGGCTGTTCGGGACCGCCGCGATTTCACCGGGGGGATCCCTGAACGGAGAAGACACCGGGAGGGACCTTACTTGCCTCCTCGGTGTCTTCTCCATTCAGGGATCCCCTGTATTGCCGTCGCTCTCCTTCCTCGTCATCACGTCGAGGATACCCGGCCGGCAGCAGAGACGTTCCGGAGCGACGGGCACACGGCGACAGCGATGGAGCGACATCCAGGGCAGCGGCGGGGAGCGGCGGGGAGACGTGAGTATTACCTCCTATGCAGTGGTCTTCAATCTGCGGACCTCCAGATGTTGCAAAACTACAACTACCAGTATGCTGGGAGTTGTAGTTTTGCAACATCTGGAGGTCCGCAGGTTGCAGACCACTATTGGGTTCAAAATCTTTATTTTTTTAGATTTTGCCCCTAAAAATTGGGTGCGTCTTATACGCCGATGCGTCCTATAGGACGAAAAATATGGTATGTGTGTGTGTATACACACAATTTTGCTACTTAAACTTTATTTTTACTTCTTATTTTTACAAATTTTGCACACAAAAAAATCTAAAATTGTTCAGACTTGAAAAAAACATAAAACCAATAATAATAATCTATGAATGTAGAAGTACTTCAGCGTACCTCTGTTGCCAAAAAACTGCGCATGGATTGGTGTGAACCAACACCGGAAAGTCCAGCAAATGAAAAACGAAAGTCCAGCGCAGATACTTGTGCAATAAGATTCTTTTCTTTATTGCCACCAAGACATAACAGGATAAAACTAACGCGTTTCAGCCGGTCTTGCCAGCCGTACTCATACTAGTGTGCTATCTACTACAGCCATACCTTTATAGGAAGGAGACCCATCAGCCAACATGAGGAACACCTGGTGCCATGTGATATGTCCACCCCACAAAGGGCAATACAATAAAAACATTAATTGTGTATACCAAAACATAATGCAACAAAATAACAACCGTTATTATAAAAATATATTTTCATAAAAGTATATCTATAGAATGTATGAGAAAAATGGCACTGTTTACAAAAAGAATATGAACTACAGCTCCCATAATTCTTGGCGTTTTTTTTTTAAAAAGAATATGAATACAATTCAATATCATTTGAAAAATTGCAGACAAAAAATATATGTATAATTAGTATTAAAAGTGTAAAATAACATCCTGTCTGCGATTTAACCCTTTCGGAAAATGAGTGTTGAGTTCCAAGATCCAGAAAACCTCACGGTCGAATATTGTTTGCCTGTAGCTCCCACCCCTTGTAGGGGGATTAACCCTTTCAATTCCTTGTAGGGTCATGGAAGAAAAATCTCCCTGGTGTACCTCGACACAATGTCCAGTGACCATAGAGACATGACGGGAATTGAAGGGGGCAATGTCTGAAATATGTTTTCGGATTCTGGTTTTTAATGTATTAATAGTACAACCCACATATTGGACTTTGCATGTGTTTCATGAAAAAAGATATATGACATGTGATGTACAGTATTACAGTTTATGTATTGCTGTACCTTATAAATTTTTCCTTTAGAATACGAGATAAATTGAGTAGCATTACACATAATCTTACAGCACATGCAAATCCTGTGACCGCTTTTATAGGAACCTTTGGTAGTTAAATGGGCACTGTCAGATACGAAAACTTTTGATATGTTGTAAAGCATGTATAACCAATAGGTTTTGCACATGCTTTCATTAGAAAATTTTCAGTATTTCATACTGAAAAAGCCAGACAAACAACTGCCCCCCTGCCTGCTTTGACACATACTAGTCCTGCTGTGTCCATGCATCATTACCTATTTCATGGACACACTTCCTTGATTGACAGCTGTGAGCACAGGGATCACAGCCGGAGGAAAAATCCTCCCACTGTCAGCTTGTGTCCCGCTACTGTCAGTGAGGACAAGATGGGAGTTGTAGTTTTGCCAATGCTAGGGGAGATGTGAGCAGACAGCATACTGAGGGAGGGGGCGGAGACCTGCACAGTGAGGCCACGCCCCCTCCCCTTGAGAGGAATTCAGACTAGTGAGCTAAATTAAAAGTGTAATAAAAAATAAATAAAAGGTGACACATAAAAATTTGATGTACATGGTCAGGATTAGGTACTGAGTGATTTCTTTAAAAAAATGTTTTTTGTTGGATCTGACGGGTACGCTTTAACCATGTTGACAGTTTTTTAACCATGAGACAGTTTTTGCCCAATAGTGGGGGCCTTCCTAGAAACAGTGAATAAAGGATCTCCGGCATATATTTCTGGATCAAGTTGCAGATTGTTTTAAAATTCTGTTGTTTTTTTTTGGGGGGGGGATAACATTAATGTTTTCATTATCAGACTTTACAAGATTGTATATTATGTATTCAAACAATTATTATATTCTATTGTATATTTATATATGTACATTTGTATTCATATTCTTTTTGTAAACAGTGCCATTTTTCTCATACATTCTATATATATACTTTTATGAAAATATCTTATTATAATAACGGTTGTTATTTTGTTGTATTATGTTTTGGTATACACAATTTATGTTTTTATTATATTGACCTTTGTGGGAGTGGACCTATCACCTGGCACCAGTTGTTCCTCATGCTGGCTGATGGGTCTCCTTCCTATAAAGGTATGGCTGTAGTAGATAGCACACTAGTATGAGTAAGGCTGGCAAGACCAGCTGAAACACATTACTTTTATCCTTTTATGATATGTCTTGGTGGAAATAAAGAAAAGAATCTTATTACACAAGTATCTGCGTTGGACCTTCGTTTTTCAATAATAATAATCATAATAATAGTAATGATAGAACTCCGATGGAAAACAAGTAAAAAACAAATGTTGTCATATCAACTGGTGCCAAAAAGTTACAGATTTGTAAATTACTCCTATTTAAAAATCTTAATCCTTGCATTACTTATCAGCTGCTGTATACTGTAGAGGAAGTTGTGTAGTTCTTTCCAGTCTGACCACATTGCTCTCTGCTGACACCTCTGTCTATGTCAGGAACTGCCCAGAGTTGAAGCAAATTCCCATAGAAAACCTCTCCTGCTCTGGGCAGTTCCTGACATGGACAGAGGTATCAGCAGAGAGCAATGTGGTCAGACTGGAAAGAACTACACAACTTCCTCTGTAGTATACAGCAACTGATAAGTACTGGAAGGATTAAGACTTTTTAAATAAAAGTAATTAAATAATCTATTTACCTTTCTGGCACAAGTTTATTAGAAAAAATAAATACCCCTTTAACACTCTTTCTGGACCTGATCCACCACGTGCACCACCCCCAACAGCAGTGCCGACCAACTTATATACTATTCGGACCCAGCACCCTAGTGCTACCATACAACAGTGCCAAGCCATGGCCCCTACTTCTTATGTAAGTAGAGTTTCATTACCCTGTCAAGTTCAACAAAATGTGGCATTCGTATTGGACAAGCTGGAGGTGAACCACAGGTAGGTAACTGTTGCCAATGTGCTAGTAACCAGCTGTTACCACAATGTAGGTGGTGTCCAGGAGATTGGTCATGGCCACCCAAGTGATTGAGATTGTGTCATATCTATTCTGTTTAGATTAACATGGGTTGCGTACAAAATCTGCACAGCCGCAGGGAACGTTTTGGTCACTTCTTTTGCTTACTAAATGATTTCTTACCACATACTGGAAAATAAATGATTTTTTACTGTGGGAGATTCGCCCTAACCAGATGCCATGGCCAACAGTCAGTGGGATTGTTCAATAAACCTTCAAATGAAGCCAACCGTATAAGCCAGCAAGAACAAATTGTCTCAGTGACAAGATGGGAATACGTTCTGAAATATTTTCTTATCCCATGAAGAATTCCATATTGTACGCATATCACCCCCGGCCGGTCCAAGAAAAATATCACAGCACAGATCTAAGGCTTTCTACACTTCACTTGTCATTGTGGATCAACACGTAGTATCCATAGTGACTGCTACACGATGCCGAGTGACCATAACAGATTCACAAATTATTTAGTCAAATAAATTTGAGGTTATGACATTTGATATAGAAAATAGTTTTCAGTATAAAAAAGCAGATGTGTAGGGCGTTGCTATAGTTACACTTTTTGTTTTTATATATATATTTTTTTATTTTTCCATAAAGACATCTAGGTTGGATATAGTAGTTAGGGATCTCTAAATTTTGATGGTGTTGTTGGAATTTTGTTTTAAAATAATATTACTGTACTCTTATCTATATATATATATATATATATATATATATATATATATATATATATTACAATGCTATTTTTATATATAATTCATTTCTATTATATATAATATATATATATATATATTGTAATTTATTTATATTATATATTTATATCATTTGTTTATATTATATAATATTTATATAATTTATTGATCTATTGCAATTTTTTTCCATTATATATTTATATCATTTATATATTGTAATTTATTCATATTATATAATATTTATCTAATTTATTTATATTCAAAGGGTTAAGTTAGTGATTTGATTGCAAAACACTTTTTTCAGATGTGACCACATGCCCCCAAAGTTGATCAAATAACAACTTATTTTGTTACTGTCATCTCTTAAAACTTTTGACAAATCATGCAGACATTACTCCAAAAATTAGTGACATAGAATATTTAGCACATTATTTGGTGACTGGTGTTCTTTTTGGTAGAGATTGAAGTCATGGGGACATGTCAAAAAGTGTTATTAGTCATAGTTTTGGTGCTGAGACCCCCACCAATCCCCAGGTGAAGTCTATGGAGCCTTTCTCCTGCACTCAGATTTAGTGCCGAGCAAGGGAGCGAAGTGCATGTTGTACCTTCAATTTAAAATACCTGTAAAACAGTCATCGAATACCAGACACAGCCTGTTGACATAAGTAGGACACTGTTTTAGGAATAAAATCAGCAATATTTGACAAAGTCATTGGGAGTTATTTAATAATGTGATCCTGACTGTTTTTACTTGGGTTTTGCTACCAAATCGTGTTGCACGCTTTGTGCGCCATAATTTCGACCAAAAAATCCCAAAAGCCCGAACAAATCTCTATTTTATTCAGAAGACGTGGAAAGGGGATGTGGCCGCTGGGAAAAGGGGCATGGCCCTGACAATGTAGAAAAATCATTTTTACTAAAAATCATAATTACTAATGTTCTCACATAAAACATTGTGGATTTGCGCTCCGGAAAACCCGACAGCTATGAGCAGTTATGAAAAATGCAAAACGTAGGGAGAAGCAACAAATTAGTAAATACAATGGAGAAATAACCTTTAGGGAAAAAAACACAACAAAACTACACTCCACTCTCAGGGCCATTGGGGGAGATGTATCAAAACCTGTCCAGAGGAAAAGTTGCTGAGTTGCCCATAGCAACCAATCAGATCGCTTCTTTCAATTCTGGAAAGGCCTATGCAAAATTAAAGTAGAGATCTGATTGGTTGCTATGGGCAACTCAGCAACTTTTCCTCTGGACAGGTTTTGATAAATCTCCCCCACTGTCTCTTCAGGAGTTATCTGAATTGTAAAGCTCATAGTGAAATACCGTATTTATCAGGGTATACCACGCACCGGCCTATAACATGCACCCTCATTTTACCAAGGATATTTGGGTAAAAAATGTTTTTTACCCAAATATCTTTGGTAAAATGAGGGTGCGTGTGTGTGCATGTGTATACCCCGATACACTGTTTCTGACCCCGCAGAAGCCCCCAGGAAAGGCAGGGGAAGAGAGGCCGACGCTGCTCGCTTCTCTCCCCCTGTCTTTCCTGGGGTCTAGAGCCCTGCTGCCGCCGCTTCGCTCCCGCTGCCTATCTGCGCCGCTGCCCGTTCTCTCCCCCTGACTATCGGTGCCGGCGCCCCATTGCCAGCGCCGATAGCCAGGGGGAGAGAAGGGGCAGCGGCACCCATTGCCAGCACCGCTGCCCCGTTGCCTCCCCCATCCCCGGTTGTATAATTACCTGTAGCCGGGGTCAGGTCCGCGCTGCTTCAGGCCTCCGGTGTGCGTCCTCTGTGTGTTGTTGCTATGCACTGCGCGGCGCGGCGCAATGACGAGTGACGTCATTGCGTCTCGCAGCGCATAGCAATGACGCAGGGGGCGCACACCGGAGGCCTGAAGCAGCGTGGAACCAACCCCGGCAACAGGTAATTATACAACCGGGGATGGCGGAGGCAACAGGGCAGCGGCGCCGGCAATGGGTGCCGCTGCCCCTTCTCTCCCCCTGTCTGTCGGTGCCGCTGCCCCATTGCCGGCGCCGCTTCTTTCCCCCTGGCTATCGGCGCCGGCAATGGAGCAGCGGCACTGATAGCCAACGGCACTGATAGCCAGGGGGAGAGAAGGGCCGGCAGCAGGGCTCTAGACTCCAGGACAGGCAGGGGCAGAGAAGCCGGCAGCTGTGGCGGTCTCTGCACCTGCAAATCCGCTGCAGTTCATTGATTTAAAGCGCCCACTTTAAATCATTGAACTGCAGCGGCTTATCGGCGTATAACACGCAGATAGACTTTAGGCTAAAAATGTTAGCCTAAAAAGTGCATGTTATACGCCGATAAATACGGTAATCTGTGAGCATGTGATAACATTCATGCTGCTGAGTCATCTGGGCAGACCCTGTTGGCTTCTCCCCACCCAACCAGCCTTGATAGACAGATTTCTTTATGTTAAGATATATAAAGGGATTCAAATACAACAAAAAAGGGAGAGCACTAACATCATATATATATATATATATGTCTTCTATTACTTCATTCTTTTGTTTGGAGTAGCGGGATGGTGTGAATAAACACTAAGGGGGACATTTATCAAAGCATTTAGTAGATTTTAATATTGTTGCAAAAAAGTCGCACGTGCGACTACTCTCTTTTTTCTGCGACTTTTTGTATGTTCAGTGTCCTAAGCAAAAAATGAAAATCTTGCTTACCAAAGCAAAAAGTGATTTTTGACTTGCAGTGGTCAGAGATTTATCAAGTGCGAAAGTCGCAAAAAAGTCACATTACATGAAAAAACCTACTAAATTTACTCCAGCTCAGACATGGAGCAGAAAAAGCCACTACCAGAGCAAAAAATTAAAATTTCTTAAGTGAAAGAAATTTATCAACAGGCTGAAAGCAGTTGATAAATAAGTCACACATAAGCAAAAAAATTGTAAGAAAAAAATAACAAAAAAAGGAATACATAAGCAAACATTGATAAATGTCCCCCTAACAGGCTACAGCTGTTTCATGCATAATGACGCACTACTTCCATTAAGCAAGGCTGGCAAGTAGGGAGAAGCCACCAGGGTCTTCCCTTGATGTCTCCTGTTTCAGGCAGCATAAAGGTGATGACAGGTATTATTCTCTTAGAGGTGGTTCTAAGGCTCTACTCTATTAACCATTATGCAAAATAGCTACAATGAGCATCTGTTTTAAAGGGGCCTGGAACATCTATGCATCAAAAGGGCAGTTCATTGATTTTAATAAAACTAATGACTAATTTGCCTTTTAGTACAGATATGGGCAGCACGGTGAATCAGTGGTTAGCACTGTTGCCTTGCAGCGCTGGAGTCCTAGGTTCCTAGGACAACAAAGAAAAAAAAAATACACCATTCAGCGCACACCCAATTATATAAAAATATAACAATCTTTATTACATGAATCCAAAGCTGAAATTAATCAGACAAACATTTAAACATCATTAAAAAGACCCAAAGGCAACTCCACAACAGGAGCCATAAGACCCCTCCAACAGGCCATAAGGATTATGAATGGCACTGACCCTAACGGCCCAACATAAAGAATTAAGCAAACAATGCATACATCAACTTTCCCCAGAGCAATATTAACCTGTGCACTAATTGTACTAAGTAACCGATGTAACACTGGGAGAAAGAGGCCAAGAACAGCAGATGGAGAGAATGGATCCAGGCAGGTGCCCTCCTAAGCCCCACGTGTTCCATCACCTGTCGGTGATCCCTGAGGAAGTCACCAATGGGTGACATAATGTGTAGGGCTTAGGAGGGCACCTGCCTGGATCCATTCTCTCCACCTGCTGTCCCTGGCCTCTTTCTCCCAATGTTGCTTTGGTTACTTAGTACAATTACTGCACAGGTTGTATGGTTAATATTGCTCTGGGGAAAGTTGAGGTATGCATTCTTGGCTTAATTCTCTATGTTGGGCCATTAGGGTCAGTGTAATTCATACAGAGATAGTGCAGGTGCCCTGGGAGGGGTCTTAGTGTCCCCCCTCTGTTGTGGAGTGGCCTTTGGGCCCTTTTTATGGTTTTTAAAATGTTTGTCTGATAAATGTTGGCTTTGGAAACATGTAATAAAGATTGTTATATTTGTATATAATTGGGTGTACGCTGTATGGTGTATTTCTTTTTCTTTGTTGAATTGCATGTATATTGGTACATATAGTAGCACCCCGTGGTAAATTATTGAGCTGAACCCACTTCTTGTGTGTGTGATTGACTAGGTTCCTAGGATGACATTGGCAAAGAGTTTCTATGGTCTCACTGTGTTTGTGCGGGTTTCTTTCGACACTTTTAAGCATAGATTGAGTTAGATTGTGAGCCCTAATAGAGACAGTGGTGCAGAAGCTGTGTGTGCTATATTAAGAATTATTTATTATTATTAGTAGTAGTAGTAGTAGATACTGTGAATCGCTATGGGTCAAAGCAACAGGACATCCTTTGATCAGCTTATTATTTGGAAATCTTCTACCAAAAAGACATTTTCTAAAGCAAAAAGCTCCTTTAATGCACCGATAACTGATGATTTTTCTTAGAATGACCAGCCTGCAACACTATGCATCTCACCTTTCAAGTATATCTTTTCTCAAAACCAACTTTTTCTTTGCAATATCTGCCGGCTTTATATCAGATCATGCCGCTCAACATTGTGTGATTGACTTGCCGTTCTATTGAAAATCTTCTTTTGTGTTTTATTGTGCAACAGCAAGGATCACCAGGATGGCTTATTCCTTTACCAAGAGACGGAGGAGAGGAGAAGAGGAATAAAGAGGACTCCCTGGTGGATCATTCAGCACTGCGCTTTTTCCGAACTTTCTCACACCAAAATTGGGAAGAAAAATCCCATTCTCTCCGTTCTGAAAGCAGCATGCAGGTCATTAAACCGCCGCTCCCGGCATTGTGCGCCTCCGTTTTGTTAACTTTCTCAAAGTGCAGGGAAACCTTCTGCAAAGCACCTTGTTACTATTGATTCATTTTCATCTAAGAGTACGATATGGTATAACACATAGTTCAAGTTAAGAAGATCATCATCTGAATTCTTTCTTACCTTTCTGTCCCTGTAAAATTCATGTATGATCCCTATTTGTATAGATGGTTCTGTTTCACAGTCTCTGGGCTTCTGTAAATTTAAGTTTTATAAAGCACAATTGTTTGGCCTTTAAAGGGATACTCTGCCGCTAGACATCTTATTCCTTCTCCAAAGAATAGGGGATAAGATGTCTGATCGTGGGGGTCCTGCTGCTGGGACATCTTATCTGATCTCCATGCAGCACCCAGCATTCTGAACAAATGCTGGGTTCCAGCAGGAGTTTTAGTGACGTCACGCCGTGCCCCTCATGATGTTCATGGAGGGGATGTGAAGGACGTCACAACCACTGCATACGGAACCCAGGATTAGTTCAGAAAGCCGGATGTTGCGCTGAGATTGCGAGGGTCCCATCGGCGGGACACCTTCGATCAGACATCTTATCCCCTAACCTTTGGATAGGGGATAAGATGACTAGTGGCAGAGTACCCCTTTAAGATGGTCATTGTCATAATTTGCTTTAATAGCTACAAGATGTGGTAGTTAGAATAATAGAAATCTATAAAAAGTAATTGTCTTCTTGAGAAACCCTATATTTAAATACGGTACTTTATTAGACTTTTTTGAATAATGCCATGGGTTCCCAAATCAGGATGTTTTTCTTTCAGCCAGAGCAATGAATAAAGAGTTTCCCTCACTTTGTAGTGGCTAATTTGTATGTTTCCTACACAGGCCACCCATTCTCATTGGTGTCAGTGTAATGCTTAGTTTAAATTTCGGGGGGTGCTGCAGAGTGATTGAAACGAATTGCAGTTAGGCCCTGTTTGCACATGATTTTTTGAGCCATATTTTCAGCTTTAAAAATACATGCACACAATATGTTTGTCATTGTGCATTCAAGAAAGCATACAGCTCGCCATACTTGCAAGCTTTTCCGAGGCCTGCATTTTTCCACCTCCTTCCCATACTGCCATGGTTAGTATTCATATTTGTTGTCATTGTCATCATCACTGGCATCTTGAGAAGGTTGCTTGGCCCCTACTTCTTCTGCAGGATGTTGACCCAGTGGGCCATGTATTGACCCTGGCCATATCCCGTAATAAAAGTATCTACTATGGCATGCACTGTGTTGCACACTGACAACTATGGAGTTGCCCACCCTCTCTACCCCATGCAAAGTAGAGATGGCTTTTTTTGGGCAAAATAATGGCAACTAGTATGCACCCCCTAGGCTGGGCACACCCCATTAGTTGTCTAAAAGCAGTGAAATCAACAAGATGGTAAGGTAATGCCTGCACCACCAACAAATAAGCCAGGCGTGAATTAAGACGCAATTCAACAGGGAGACTGTATGAATACTGGTGTCTGTACAACATTGTTATATGTCCATGTCTGTATAGAGGAGGAAGAAATGACAGAGATGAGGACAAGACAGATAATGTGCAGTTATGCAACTATGTTTGCATTGAAAGTAATAGTACCTGTATTTAGCTTATCTGTGGCTAATTTACCTCATAGAGGTATGGCTGGATCATTGAAGTGCCCCCAGTTGCTTCACCTCTCCATGTTTGCTTTTACAACTTGCTGCCCTTTCCGTCCTTTTCCTCAATGATGAACAAAATCCTGCACGCGTGATGTACATCAGGATTGTGACACAAACTCCATCAGTGACAGTGCTAGAGCTCAGTCTTTACCTGCTCCATATGGTGACCAATGGCGCATGTGTTGTCAGTCATTAATGCTGCCGCTAGAGCTGGCATACTCCTCGGGCATGCACAACAATCTCGAAGCACTGCCCATGTGTGGGACTTCAGTTAAATAGAAAGGGTAGAGGGCAGTGAAAAGTAGCAGGTACAGGCATTGCAGCCAGGCATGCTTCAATAGACACTTCACTGTATTATCTGTAAATAAGGTGCTCAAACTGTGGTTAAGTAGATACAATAAAGGGACCCCCATGATCTCCGCGCAGCACCCTGCTGCCAAGTTGCAGTGGCAGTGGTCGCGACATCACACCTCCTCGTGATGTCAAGTCACGCCCCCTTCATTTATGTCTATGGGAGGGAGCATGATGGCTGTCACACCCCCTCCCAAAGACATGAATGGAGAGGGCATGGCTTGACATCCTTTGGATAGGGGACAAGATGTCTACCCCTTTAAGTCTTAATAACTCTAAAAAAAAAAAAATATATATATATATATATATATATATATATATATATATATAGAAAGTAAAACAACCAAACACATCACAAAATATCCTTATCGTTTGAATAATTTTACATAGTAAAACAAGACCCAGTGAAGCACTATTTGTTCAAAATGTCAGGTTGGTAACACTCATGAACAGGTTATTTTGTATGTATTTTTTATTACTGTTATTACTATGATGATTATTATTATACGACTTAGACCAAACAGTAAGTTGAAAAATGTTTTCATGTTTACGTGGAGTAGGGTTTTTACACTTTATGAAAGGTTACAAGAACTTTCTGGGCTCGAGCAGGAGAAACAGATGTCCATTTATCTTGGGAACCTACTCAAATGTGAACTCTGTACGAATCTGACTCCGCACAATCGACAAACAGTCAATTACTGGAATCCACTTTCATGTTTCGTTGCCGTTCCATCCACACAATCTTTAAAAAGCATCATTCCTGCTCTATGACTTACTGGAATGTTTGGAAAAAAAATGTCTAAAGCACATACAGTACCGAGTTAAAAGTAAATCTACAACTTCTGCCGCTCTTTACACATTTTTACTGGCATTCAGAAAGCATCATTTACTTAAGAGTAAAAGTTCTATTTAAAAGTTACCACGGCAACCAAACAGCACGAGAAATAAAATGTTATGACTTTATCACTAAAATTCTAATTGTATACATTTTTGTTTGCTTTTTTTATTCCTAATCGACACAACGAATAGTTGTTCTTTAAATAGTCCTTGAATATTATTTTATTTTTAAAACAAAACATTAGTATTATTTAATGTTAGTGATGGAAATTTGTCGGACAATCAAAAGATCTGCATGAATGCCAATTCATACATGAAATGTAATAGAAAACAGGGATTACGGGAATGATTCAGTTACTCAGCGGTTCCAAAGAAAAGGAAATTCTGAGCTTTAGTTATATTGTATTTATACCGGACATAATTAACTTTGGTGCTTACCGCAAAGAAAAGTTTAGATATGTGAATTAAAGGGGTACTCCACCCCTAGATAAGGATAGGGATAACATGTCTGATCTTTGGGATCCAGCTGCTGGGACCCCTCCAAACAACCCCCCCCCTCCCCCCACCATCTCAGTGGCGGCGCTGCGACGGAGCCAGGGGCTTGATGCCAGGGACTTGATGTTCACGCCATGCCCCCTCCAGTCATGTCTATAGAAGGGGGCGTGACGACTATTACAAATCTGTCATGTCTCTTCCCATAGAAATAAATGGAGGGGACGTGATGGCTGAGGTCGCCCATCCGGCATGGACCAGAGTTCGCTCTGTGTACCAGATGACTGGGGTGCCACTCCGGTGATTGTGGACGGTCCCATCAGCAGGACCCCCTTGATCAGGCATGTTATTCCCTATCCTTTGGATATGGGATAACATGTCTAGGGGTGGAGTGCCCCTTTAACACATGAAATCTACCTATTGAGTCAAATTAATATGTTAAAAAATATAGTTTTGTAATTTTTTTCTTGCTTTTTTTCCAATTATTCATGCCATTAAATATAAATATTTCAAAGATTCCCAACTGCCGAATCAATTTCTCTTTAAAAGAGCCAGTTTCATTTTTAATTAGTAATAATATAAATCATTTTCTCCCTTGAAGAATATATTAGTGAATATATATAAGTGTTTCCTCTCTGTCCAAGAGCAGGAATATGAGGAATCTTGTGTGAATCTTAGTGCAAATAAAACCTGAAAATATTAAGCGCAGTAATCTGATTACAGTTAAAACATTATTTTTTTTTATGTTGGATTTCTTGAGCAACTATAGATATGCAAAAAAAAGGAAAAATCTCCTATTAAACCCCGGCAATGTGATTCTCATCCCAGATAGGTGCTGCTTTTGCTATAGGCCATTATTGTGTCAAACTTTGACTCTACTGAACATCAAGCCCCACCCTGTGCATAAGCTGCTCTACACAAACAATTGTTTTCCTCTTTTCTAAAAATTCATTTTTAGCTTTGCAGTGTAGGACTGGGTGGGGTTAGCAGAGTCATCTCATTATCAATTAAGCAGAAACAAAACAAAAAAAAAAATGGGGGGACACTAGCTTGAGTATTGCCTTCAGTCATCCAGTACAGATACCAGGGTTCCAAACCCAAACAATGTAATAATCTTTTCAGGTTGTGCAGGTAAGGCACAACGCTTTTGTACGCCAGACAGCAATAGGCAGCTGCAACACCCTGTGGTGTGCACTTTGGACTCAGGGTGTCAGGGTGTGGAAACAAATACAGGAATGCCAGGACCAGGCTGATGATGGGGTATTTACCCAATAATGGAGTTCCTCTCAGGGACTTCAACTATAATATACTTTACTGGCAATGCATTCCAGCTCTGTTCCACTAGAGCCTTCATCAGCCTGCCAAAAATGTATATGATATTTTAAGACCCCTGTGAGGAAATACCCTATGTTGGTCGCTGTGGCCAGAAGTGTGGAGGTGTTACATTCCATTAGCCTGGTCCTGGCATTCCTGCAGGACCTAATTTAAAACTTGTAGGCGCTGGCAATTTTAAGCTTTTAGCGGACAGTCACAGACAATACAGTAAGTCCTGCAAAACCTTGCCCAATCCTGCAAACCTCTAAAAAGCCACAGTGGGCTAATGAAATGGCACTAGTGGGTCATAAATTGGCACAGGAGGAAATGAAATGGCACAGGGTGTGCTTTCTATGAAAGTTGTGACAAAATGATTGCGGCAGCGGACAGGATTGGACACACACATGTTGCAGGAAGGGGTGGGAGTGGAAAACACACCCTGCGGGAGCGGGCGGTAATGGTCAAAAATCCAGCGGGCGCACACATGGCACCAATCACACTCAATAGACAGGAGAGTTTTACCCAATGGGTCAGTTTTACAGAAATTCTACCCCTGCAGGTTTTAGCAATTTACATTAAAAGGTAGCAAAGTAATTTTATTATTCTAGAGGGTCATGATCTGATTATTTAGCCATTCACTATGTTACTAAACTTCATGAAGATTGTGTACATTTTTACTGGTTTAAAAAAAGTATCAATACTAATTCAAAAGTATCAAGGACGCAAGGACAACAGGTATATGTTTTTTTACGATATTACATTATTTCCATGGATTTGTGAGTTAGGATGGAAACAGTTTGTAATAAAACGTATTAATATTAATGGCTCCAAACGGAAATGTTTTCTTGAAATGTCAAATATGATATTTCCAAATATTGAACTAAACTGTTGAGTAAATTTAGTAGTTCTGTGCTTTAGAATCTTCTCCCTATTCTTTTCTTCACAGCTTGAAAAAAAAATGGAGACATCAATTTTGACATACCTACAAATTCAGCACCGGATAAAAGTAAGAACTGGCAGAAACTATCATTTGCTGTAACAACATCTTTACAAAGCAATTTTTTTTGCAGTTTTCTTCAGCAGCAACTGCTATTCTTTGGTTAATTTTTATAAAATCACTTCAATGGTATTTTGTAGTGTTGGAGAAATATAAATTAACATCTTATGTGTACAACATTTTTGGCTTTTCGATGGGACTCACCAAGATAGTGAAACCTACTAAGCCTCCACCAATTTGGGATTGAGTAATTAGGGACCAGTGTTAAAAGGCAATGTTTCCCAACCAGGGTGCCACCTGCTATTGCAAAACTACAAAAATTAGGCCTCAATTAGATCCATAGGTAGAAAAATAAAAAAGGGTCATGACAATTAACAGACAAACTAATTTTTTTCAAGTTTTTTATTTGTTTTGTTTTTATTTTTTATAATTTACCCCTTAAGGACGCCACATGTTTTTACTTTAATGACCAAGCCCAATTTTTCAAATCTGTCCTGTGTCCCTTTAAGTGATAATACCTCTGACACACTTTTACTCGTCAGTGTTTTTTCATCACATATTGTACCTTATATTAGTGGTAAATCTTTGTTGATTAATGCAGCATTTTTTGTGACAAAACTGGAAAATTTCAGGCATTTTCTTTATTACTTTTTTTATAGCATTCACTGTATGGTAAAAATTATATTATTTTTATTCTGTGGGTGAGTATGATTATGGTGATACCCAATATAGCTCTTTTATGTTCTTTTTCTTTTACTAAATAAAATACTTTTTTCCCCTTTTTTTTGCGTTGTCATGTTTTGACAGCCATAACATTTTTTTTATTTTTGTCCAATAGATTACTTTAGGATATCTACCTCCTCTCCCATGCCACATTTGTCATTGGTGATTGTGAGTATTAGCTACTACAGTGTATCCAACTTTGCTGAAACCCTGCAGAAGGGGTAAGTCATTCACAAATGTATTTATAGTGGTGGCATATTTTTCTCCCTCTTTATTGCAGGTATCAGCAACCGATCACTACAGTGTACCATGAGCTTCTAGTGGAGATGACTTTGTGCCTTGCCATGATCTTTTTGTGAACAACCCAAATGGGTGGAATATGTTATAGTAACTGTTGGACTATGTATAACAATAATAAGTCCTGTCAGTTTATTGGGATATGAGATTAACTAAACAAAAATTATCCTAGTTTGGCATTTCTGGAATCATTCTGACCTATAGAATAAACTTAGCATGTCAGTTTTACTGTATGACGAACTCCAAAAAAATTATTGCAATTCCTACATAATTATGCAATTCCCTTTTGTTTTTAATTTTGCCCTAACTCTTTTGTCACAGTAAACCAGCAAATCTGCCGGTTTACTGTAACATCATACGGGGCTGAGTGCTATGTGCCAGCCCAGGAAGGAAGGTGTTAATTAGTGCTGCTGAGCAGTGCTAGTTAACTCCTTGGAGGAGGTGGTAAGGAGGTGTATGCATTATACAGCTATCTATATGGATGTATAATATATACAGTAAACAGAGGGATACTTACCATCTTGTTTCCGGTCCAGGTCTCTTCTTGTGTACCCCTGCCTCTCGAAATTATGTTAAAAGGGGGCAGGGCTACACAAGAAGTGGCCTGAACCAGCAACGAGATGGCAGGTATCACTATCTCCACTGTATACATTATACAGCCATATAGATGGCTGTATAATGTATACCCCCCCCCCCCCCCCCAAGGAGTTAACTAACCCACAGCAGTGCTAATTCACTCCTTCATTTCTGGGCAGAGCTACACTCTCAGCTGTCAGCTGCGAGCACAGCTCAGCCCCAAAATTGCCAGGTGAGTGGAGCCGAACCTGGCAATGTTCGAAAGTTTGGCGAGCCGCGAACCCCCCGAAGTTTGGATCAAATCTCGTTCAACTCTACTTAGTACCTAATCCTGATCTTGTACATACAATTGTACATAATGTACAACATATGAAAAGTTTTTGAATCTGACAGTGCCCATTTAAGTAAGAGCCAATACAACTTTTAAAGTAAAAAATAAAAAGGTTTGGGTCTTAGAAGGTGAGAAGGAAGAAAATGTAAGCGACAAATCAGAAATTTGCGGTGGGGTCGGGAAGGGGCTAATATAGCTGACAATCAATCTATAATCATAAAGGTGTACCCTGGAGGGGACATTTTTTTTTTCAAAATCAACTGGTTCCAGAAAGTCATACAGATTTGTAAATTACTTCTATTTAAATTCTTAATCCTTCCCGTACTTATCAGCTGCTGTATGCTTCAGAGGAAGTTTTGTAGTTCTTTCCATCTTTCCAGTCTGACTACAGTGTCAGGAACTGTCAGGTCTGCAAAGCAGATAGAGGTGGCAGAAGAGAGCACTGTGGTAAGACTGGAAAGAACTACACAACTTTCTCTGGAGCATACAGCAGCTGATAAGTACCGGAAGGATTAAGATTTAAAGGGGTACTCCACTGGGTATATTAAATCGAAAAAATTTATCTCTACTGAGGAAAGGGTCATATATAAAGTACCCTGAAACGCGTCTAGAGAAAGAAATATTTACCGCATGACCACCGCAATCCACAAATCGCCATCACTTACCTCCGACACAACTCCATCATCTGCTGATTTTACACCTGGCTGTAATTCATCCGCCATTCCACCAGACGCCGAGAGATTTTCCATGAGGCTTTCCTTTCCTTGTTTCCGGAGCAAGATCCATCTATCTCCGAGTACATCTCCACCTCCGGAGCCACTCCGTGACCGATGACTTCTCTTCGGCCTGCGGCAACCGGGCCCGTCACCGCAAGCGCATGCCAGCGCTGGACACAGCCTCCACTACATCTGCCATCGAGCCTGCAATTACTCCG
The DNA here is from genome assembly GCF_029499605.1 of Hyla sarda. Classification (NCBI taxonomy): domain Eukaryota; kingdom Metazoa; phylum Chordata; class Amphibia; order Anura; family Hylidae; genus Hyla; species Hyla sarda. The sequence continues at coordinate 350,723,040 of NC_079193.1, forward strand.
TGACCGGTGACCTTTTTTGGCCTGTGGCATCCGGGCCCGTCACCGTATGCGCACGCTAGCGCTGGACACAGCCCTCACATATCCATCTCTCAGACGTCCAGCCAAAACTACCCTTAGGAGTTGGTAACTATATCACTTTGTGAACTGTTCTAAATCACATGAAAACGGAGTGTACCGCACAAAAGTACACTATGTCGGTTTGCAATATATTGAGATAGCGGTAGAACGTAATTCACATGCTATATTTTTAAATTTTTAATATATGCTTTGTATTCAAATATCATACCTCCCCACAAGGGCCCTGTGGTAGGAGGCATTTATGTATTAGATTTGCATTATTTATTTTATGTCTCATTTGTAATATTTTTTATATTAAATTTGTACATCATTTAAAGTGAAGCACAGTCCGATTCATTTATTTTTTCTGTAATTCCATCATCATGTACCATTTTATGGTATTAGTCTAGAGGCATTTGGTACCCCCCCCTTTTTTTCCTTATATATTAGATTTGTATATTACTTCTATTTAAAAATCTTTACCTCTTAAGGACCCAGCTCATTTTCACCTTAAGGACCTGGCCATTTTTTGCACATCTGACCACTGTCACTTTAAGCATTAATAACTCTGGGATGCTTTTGCTTTTCATTCTGATTCCGAGAATGTTTTATCGTGACATATTCTACTTTATGTTAGTGGTACAATTTTGTCGATACTTGTATCATTTCTTGGTGAAAAATTCCAAAATGCGATGAAAAAATGTAGCTTTTTTTTTTTTTACTTTGAAGCTCTCTGGTTATAAGGAAAATGGATATTCCAAATAACGTATATATTGTTTCACATATGCAATATGTCTACTTTATATTTGCATCACAAAGTTGACATGTTTTTACTTTTGGAAGACATCAGAGGGCTTCAAAGTTTAGCAGCAATTTTCCAGTTTTTCTCAAAATTTTCAAAATCGAAATTTTTCAGAGACCAGTTCAGTTTTGAAGTGGATTTGAAGGTCCTTCATATTAGAAATACCCCATAAATGACCCCATTATAAAAACTGCACCGCTCAAAGTATTCAAAATGACATTCAAAAGGTTTGTTAACCCTTTAGGTGTTTCACAGGAATAGCAACAAATTGAAGGAGAAAATTCTAAATCTTCATTTTTTACACTCGCATGTTCTTGTAGACCCAGTTTTTGAATATTTACAAGGGGTAAAATGAGAGAAATCTTCCTAAAATGTGTAAACCAATTTCCCCCAAGTAAGGAAATACCTCATATGTGTCTGTCAAGTGCTCTGTGGGTGCACTACAAGGCTCAGAAGGGAAGGAGCGACAGTGGGATTTTGGAGAGTGAGTTTTTCTGAAATGGAGCAAAAAAAAAAAAAAAAAGAAAGAAAAAAAAAAAAACACATGGCCTTTTATTTTGGAAACTACACTCCTCAAGGAATGTAGCAAGGGGTACAGTGAGCCTCAACACCCCACAGGTGTTTGAGGACTTTTTGTTAAAGTTGGATGTGTACATTAATTTTTTTTCTCACTAAAATGCTAGTTTCCCCCCAAATTTTACATTTTTGCATGGGGTAATGGGACAAAATGTCCCCCAAAATTTGTAACATCATCTCTTCTGAGTATGGAATTCCCCCATGTGTGGACGTCAAGTGCTCTGCTGGCATTCTACAATGCTCAGAAGAGAACAAGTCACTTTTGCTTTTGGAAAGCAAATTTAGCTGAAATGGTTTTTGGGGGGCATGTTGCATTTAGGAAGCCCCTATGGTGCCAGGACAGCAAAAAACAAACAAACACATGGCATTCTATTTTGGAAACTACACCCCTCAAGGCACATAACCAGGGGTACAGTGAACCTTAACACCCCAAAGGTGTTTGACGACTTTTCGTTAAAGTTGGATGTGTAAATTATTCTTTTTTCTTTCACTAAAATGCTGGTTTTCCCCAAAATTTTTAAATTTTACAAGGGGTAGTAGGAGAAAATACCCCCCAAAATTTGTAATTCCATCTCTTCTGAGTATGGAAATACCCCATGTGTGGACGTCAAGTGCTCTGCTGGTGCACTACAATGCTCAGAAGAGGAGGAGTCACATTTGCAAATTTAGCTGAAATGGGGGGGCATGTCGCATTTAGGAAGCCCCTATGGTGCCAGAAGAGCAAAAAAAAAAAAAACATGGCATACTATTTTGGAAACTATACCCCTCAAGGCACGTAACAAGGGGTACAGTAAGCCTTAACACCCCACAGGTGTTTGATAAATATTCATTAAAGTGGGATGTGAAAAGGAAAATTTAAATTTTTTACACTAAAATACTGGGGTTACCCCAAATTTTTCATTTTCACAAGTGCTAGCAAGTGAAAATGTCACTGTAAATATGTAGATACATTTCTTTGAAGTAAGGACATACCTCATATCTGGGCGTGAACAGCTCTGCAGGTGCACACCAGGTCTCCGAAGTAGTGATGAGCGGCAGGGGCCATATTCGAATTTGTGATATTTCGTGAATATATTGACGATTATTCACTCTGTTTTCGCGAAATTCGCATATTCGCTATGTTTGTAAAAAAAAATTCCATGCAAAAATTCACATGGAAAATTTTCATAAAAATTTGCATGTGAAAAAAACAATATTCATCATTATGAATATGTTATGTTAATTATGCACTATGTTCTAAATATTTGCAAAATTGCAAAGTGCCAATATTCGCGATAAAAATTTGCATTACGAATATTCGTGCTCAACACTACTCAGAAGAGCAGGAGCGCAATTAGGGGCCTTGAGCTTCTACATAGCTGCCTATGGAGCCAGAACAGCAGGACCCCCCCACCACCACCACCACCACCACCACCACCTCTCAAGGAGCATTACATGGGGTAAATTACTAAAATGGGGTACAGTGGGACGTCAAATAATAAAACAGGTTATGTTCCCAGAATGATGACCCATAGCATAGCCAAAACAAAAAAATATGTCCACTTCAAACCCTGTGCTCTGAATCATCATTCTGGGAATGTGATGTGTGTGGCCGTCCCTTATCTGCCTCAAATTCACACCCCGCTCAGGTGGAGAGAGAGCGCTGTGCATTTGAGGCAACATAAAAAAGTCCCCGATGAGAGTGACCCATGACCCATTTTTGGAAAAAATACCCCAGAGGTCTTATCATTTTTTTTTTTTTTGGATTAAACATTTTAAGGGGCAATTTAGTGGTTTATGGGGTTAAAACTTGGAATGTACTCTGGACTTGGTACATTGGGGTAAAATTATGGGAAATTAAAATGAAAAAGGAAAATTTAGTACTGCATGGAAGTGTGATACTCCCTGAAGCAGTTTTTTATGCAGAGGCCCGAATAATCGAAGCAAGTGTCACATTGAGTGGTGGTGTCCTTCCATACCACGCCCACTTCGAGGGAATATACTGGCTGAAGATGAGTCTCCCCTTAAAACTGATAAGAGACTCATCTACAGAGAGCTCCCACAGTGGTACATAGGCCTCCCAAAATTTGGCCCCAGAGTGATCTATGACTGGCCTCACTTTGTAAAGCCGGCAATAGGTGGGATCTCTTGGGGGGGGGGACATGCCGTGTAATGGAGGCATTTCCGAATGGCTTCGAACTGCTTCCATGTCATGACCATACTGAAAAGTGGGGTCTGGTAGAGGTTGTCCCCGCTCCAGTACTGCCTGACACTGGGTTTTTTGACCAGGCCCATATGCAGCACGAGAGGGGGGGAAGTATGTAATGTGTGTGTTTGGTGTAACTTTTATATGTAACAGTGTTTGATTATAAGTCACACACAGTTATATGGAAAAAAAAATGCTGCGGCCCAAAAAAAGGGGGGGGGGGTGGCAAATGCAGCACCCTGAACCCCTAATAGGGCCCGGGTCATGCTGGACCCTAGTTTTTAACTTTTTTCTATTTTTATCCTCCTACCTGTCCCTTTACTGTAAATTCACCCTGCACTACAGATACTTCTTCAGCCCTGAGGGGCTCAGATCTTCACAGAGGGGGGGGGGGGGGGGTCCCTGGCTCCTTCTCACAGCTCTGCCCGCTGACTTAATGCGGTGGGCGAGCAGAGCTGCGAGAATGGGACATTAACCCCTCCTCTGCCGGCTGCTATTGGTCGGACGATTGTCCGACCAATAGAAGTGCTCCTTGAGGGGTGACGGAATTGCCACCTCTCCCTAGCTACAGGAGGTGATTGGGGGTGTATTCTACACCGCCGATCACCATGTATCTCTGGGTCATCGGTTCACATGTGACCCATATGACCGGAATCGCCGCAAATCGCCGGTGTGAATTTTCCGGAGATCTGCGGCGATCGCCGACATGGGAGGGTCTATGGGGATTTGCTTCTACTCTGGACAGTTCCTGACATGTACAGAGGTGGCAGCAGAGAGCACTGTGGTAAGATTGGAAAGAACAACTCAACTTCCTGTGGAGTATACAGCAGCTGATGAGTACTGGAAGGATTAAGATTTTTAAATAGAAGTAATTTACAAATTTGTTTAACTTTCTGGCACAAGTTGATTTAAAAAAAAATTTCCATTGCAGTACCCCTTTAATATGTTTTTTTGCTCATCTGGAGAACCCCTTTAATCTAACTGAAACTAATAATTGAAGCTTTTTAAAGGGGAAATCCAATCATTGCTAATGCCATACTACTATGATATGTTGTCACTTACTCATCGGTAAGGGGTAAGTTGCTGTAATATCAGTGTGGGGTGCCTCCAGCTGTTGCAAAACTACAACTCCCAGCATGTCCGGACGACCTTTAGCTGTCCGGGAATGCTGAAAATTGTACTTTTGCAAAAGCTGGAGGTGCTCTGGATGGGAAACGCTGCTGTAGATACTAGAGGATAATGAATTTAAGGCACGGAGTCATTTGGCTCGTACATTTTTGCCCATTCTGTTACATCCATCAAATTAAAACAATAAGCTGATTATTCTTTCCAAAAATGTAATGTATTGTTTTAATATGTTTTAGGCTCACTGGGATAATGTTTCAGAAAGTAGCTGAAAGCTGTTATAATTTTTATTGATCGTCGGTGCTTCGGTTTAATATTTCATTTCGAAATTCATCCTCTAATGTTTCCTAAACGTAATGATCATAACTACAGGGACAGGCTACAGACAAGTGTTTACTGGGCAGCGCGACCGAAAATGTCACCTGATAAAATATATCAGACCTTCCTTTATAGACATTAAAATCAGAGAGGATATTATATAATGGCAATCCCATTGTAATTGGCGAGACATCCCCACACATGGCAAGTGGTGTTGCACATTGCAGAAAAAAAAAAAAAAGTTAAGCTCTTAAAGGAGATCTCTGCTGAAAAAATAACTCATTCCTGCACAGGAGCTTCTTGTGCAGCGAGCTTGTCTAGTGACTGGCGTCGGTGCATCCGCAGCGTGAAGCACGCTGTGAATGTGCTACTTGTGACCCTATCCTTAAAGGAGAACTGCACAGCAAATGTTTCCATTACCTATGTGCCTGGGCTGCAAAAACAATCAAAAAAAACTTTAACTCACCTTCCGTTGTTCCCCCATTGCCCCGATATCAGTGTCTCAGTCCTCCGGTGCCAGCCTTCTCCCTGCTTCCTGGGGACAGTGATTCATACTGCGTTCAGTGAACTGCCAGCCGCAGCGATGTCCCACCTCTGCCAGTTTTATGCACGGTTATGTAAGGAGCCTGGGTCCCGCTTTCTCCCTGGTGTCAGAGCTCCTTATATGACAGTGCGCTCAGCATATCACCGGCTGAGGCAGTACATCGCTGCGGCCGGCGATACGCTGAGCGCAGTATGACTCACCGTCCCCAGGAAGAAGACCAACACCGGAGGACTGGGACACCGATATCGGCACAACGGGGGAATGTCAAAAGGTGAGCTAAGGTTTGTTATTTTTCTTAGATTTTGCAGCCCGGGCACAGAGGTAATGGAAGAACTTCCAGTACAGTTCTCCTTTAAAGAAGATGTCCAGGGGTAAGAAATTCATCCCCTTTCCACAGGATAGGGGATAAATATCTGATCACAGGGGGTCTGACTGCTGGGAAATCCCCCCCCCCCCCATTCTCCCGTTTCGCACCCAGCACGTCCCTCCCTCTCCATTTATCTTTATGGGAAAGGCAGAGGCACAGCATTCTTGTGTCTGCACCTCTCCAATAGAGATGAACGGAAGGGTCGTGTTTAGACCAGCTGACGTGCTGGGTGCGAAACATAACTTCTTTGAGCAGAGCCAGGGCAGAGTCAGGGCCCCATATGGGAGATTGCAGTGGGGGGGGGGGGTTGTCGTTAGGAGTTTGTGTTTCTTACCGCTGGACATCTTCTTTAATGGTAATGGTGCAGGAACATGAAGATCTCATTTGGTTAGAGTGTTCACACTGTTTCAGTGTTTTCATATTTGTTGTCTTATTTGTGCAGTTTTGTTCTCCTAAGAGTCAATATTATTTATTTACACATTCGTTTTTTGTAAATAGAAATCTGAACTCGTTGCGACTCTGTCTCGGTAATTACTTATCTCCGGAGAAATAATTCGCTCGGCTGATTTAGACGCTTTCAGAAACATCCCGCACATGTAAAATGAAAATGGTTTGAGAGATTTTCCAGCGCTTGAGGTCAATCTCAAAAAACATGTTAGTAAGTCTTGATGATAAGAAAGACGATGGCAATTATCATTATTACTATTATTATCTTAAACGATTATTGTAGTTACTTATATATTTACAAAGTTACAATGGGCCTCATTTACTAAGGCTTTTCCGAGTAGATTTTGTATGTTTTTTTTTGTGTCCCATGTGTCGTGAGCCAGAATTTCTGACCAAAAAAATCCAAAAAGACCCTATAAAGTGGGGGGTCATTAGGAAAAAGGGGCATGTCTTCAAATAAACATACATTTAAAAAAAAATTAAAAATACAAATTTACTAATGTTTCCCCATAAAATGTGGTGGATTTAAGCTCTGGAAAACCCCACAGCTCAGAGCATGTGTAAAAATATAGGGAAAAGTGCCTAATACAAGACACAATAGTAAATACCGTGGAAAAATACTTGTCGGAAGTAAAAACCCACAAAGTAAACTACACTCACCTCCTAGTATATGAGGGCCACTGTCTTTTAAGTAATATTAAAGGCTATAGATACTTTTTACACAGAACTAGATTTTTTCTTTATGTTATTGATTACCTTGAGTTAAAAAAGTTGGAACAGGTTTGAGTCAGGGGCTTTCGAAAGTATGTCCATTGTGTGGAGTATAACAAAATAAACCTTTACTTACCTCCAGCGCTCCCGTGATGCCTCTGGTGTCCTGCTTTGGTCCCCCCAACGATCGTCTCTCTGAACGGCATTTTGACTGTCGGGTCCAGGAAGCAGCCGAGTCCAGTGTGCCACCCTGCCCTTAGTGAACCACTGCCCGGAGCAATGTCCCGCTATGACCAGAAATTCTAGAACCTAGGCAATTCAGAAAGACAAGCGCTGAGGGGGACCAGAGCAGGACACTGGAGGCATCACAGGGGGCACTGAGGTTTGTAGATTTGTATCTTGTTATACCCCACACAATGGACATGCTTAAAATTGATTAACAATCACATTAGTATTATTGAGTTTGCATTATTTATGATCCAAGAGTTCATTCTTAGCTTAGCTGTGGTTTACTTAGGTTGTGAAACCTGAAGGCTTTCTCCTTATGTGATGAGTGTTATCTCACAGTTTCTATGTAGAATGCACTACTAAGGGGGGGGGGGGGGGTGATGTCCCTTGAAACATTACAATGCTAGTAGAGCTCCTGGAAACCGGACTTCTCCTCTGTGTAAGATGTCTGCACATTGTAAACTACAAGACTTTGCTGTGAATTGTGAGCACTTTGGTTGATGCTATGATGTAAGATAATTTTGGAGAATAGTTTGTGCATGGTTTATTTCTGTTTTTTATTTCTGTTTTACACACTTGCCCTCATGACGCACTGTCCAGATTCTCCTGATGACGCATTGTCTTAGCTCTCCTGGTGATGCATTGACCTGGCTCTCCTGATGACACACTTTCCTGGCTCTCCTGGTGATGCACTTTACCGACTCTCCTGGTAATGCACATTCCCGGCTCACCTGATGATGCACTGTCCTGGCTCTCCTGGTGAGACATAGTCCCGGCTCTCCTGATGACGCACTGTCCTGGCTCTCCTGATGATGCACTGTCCTTGCTCTTCTGATGACGCACAGTCCCAGCTCTCCTGATTATGCACTGCCTCAGCTTTCCTGATGACACACTGTGCCGGGTCTCCTGATGATGCATTCTCCTGACTCTCCTAATGACACACAGTCCCGGCTCTCCTGATGATGCACTGTCCCGACTCTCCTGATGATGCACTGTCCTGACTCTCCTGATAATGCACTGTCCTGGCTCTCCTGATGGTGAAAAGTTTCAGCTCTCCTGATGACTCTCCTGATGATACATTCTCCTGACTCTCCTCATGAGGCACAGTCTCAGCTCTCCTGATAACACACTGTCCAAAGTCTCCTGATGACGCACAGTCCCGGCTCTCCTGATGACGCACAGTCCGGGTTCTCCTGATGATGCACAATCCCGGCTCTCCTGATGATGCACTGTCCCGGCTCTCCTGATGACGCACTCTCCTGACTCTTCTGATAACACAGTACTGGCTCTCCTGATGAAATGCTGTCCTTTCTGTCCTGATGACATGCTGTCCTTGCTGTCCTGATGACACACTATCCCAGCTTTCATGATGAGGCACTCTCCTAGCTCTCCGGAGGATGCATTGTCCTGTCTATACTGATCACTTACTCTCAAATTCTCCTGATGAAACCCTGCTTCATACTGTCCCAGCTCTCCTGATGACGTTCCAAACACACTACAGTTTTTGCGTCATCAGGGGAAGTAAGCAGTGGCACCAAAGTGTATCAGAGTGCCATTGCTGAACTCTGAAAGGGGAATTTGTTGTTTTCTGTCTAAATCAGATAACCTAGTTTGAAAGACAAACTACAATGTTTTATGTTTCCATGTTCCATTCACTTTTCATGATCCCCATATTTCTACCCCTTCTCCATATTTACAATGGGGAGCTCTGCTTCACATGTGCTCACATTGGTCATAGTCAGGCCTTCAGATCCAGAGCTATGGAGGGCCCAATGGGCACAGTGAGTGAAGATGCAAGACATTGGGCACATAGATTGGTATTGAGCTGTCTGACCAATTGGTTTGTAAGACAAGCATGAAGAAAGGGACCTAAGACACAACATTAAATAAAATTGCCGAGTTAATACATTATCCTTACTTATGAAAGTCATTACTGTAACTTTATGGGTGTAAGTTTATAAACATATCCCATCTTTTTATGGCTGTGTATATATAACTACACTTTCACAAAACAGTAATATTTGCATTTTCTGCTCCTCATAATACTAATGCATAATTCAACAGCACTTCAGAAAATTAGCTATAAAAAGAACATTTATTCACATAGTTTAAATACAATGCCAACTTCTCTTTTTATATCCTGCAATCTGGGCCATCATCAATGATGTGCTAAGTAAACTTGAATGGCAGAGATAGGTGCCAGCAGGCTGAACGTCCTGGATTCTAAACATAAAAAAAGCAAACAAAACGAAAAAAAAAAAGAAATGATGTGTCAACACGTATAATGAATGGCTGCACTTCTGAGTCAAATCAAAGGTTACCTTTATCGTTGTTATTCAGTTCTCCACGCTACTGTGTAGGTTCTAGGTCACAGGGGTTCCATACAAACATTTCTCCTTCTTTTCCTATATTACGTCTCCAAGTAATATAGAACAGAGCCATTCTAGGGATTGGACACAATTGATATTTGACACGTAGCAGGGTCTGGAGAGCTGGATAATTGGTTCCTCTGTGTTTTATTCAGAACGGAGGTGAAGATGATCCAAGGGATTTCCTGGTCTTTCTATTTTACACCCTTTAGAGATGTGGACCCCAATACTTGGTAAACTAGGTTGTGGTCCTCAGTGTATTTTCTGAAAAGCTGCAGACAGTAGTCACGCGGCATACAAAGTCAGACCAACAGGTGCTTAACGTGGTTAAGAGGGGATCTAGTTTGTCAGAAGCAGTGGCGGATCCGGGGGGGGGGGGGCAACGGGGCAATTGCCCCCCCCCCCCCCGAGATTGCTGCCCCCCCCGCTCCTTAGCATGGTGGAGCCGAATCTGTAAGCTCCGGCTCCACCATTCACTAAACTAAACTTACACACACGCTGTGAGTACACAGCGTGTGTGCTGCGGGGATGAGATCCACTAAAGGCCTGCGCGATGACGTCACATCATCGCGCCGGCGCCTGGAGGACCCGTCCCCGCGGCCTGCATAGTGTAAGTAAGGTTATGCTCAGGGCCCAGGGGATTAGGGAAACAGGATATGCGCCACTATGAGGAGGGGGGGGGGGGGTCAGAGAAAAGGGAATATTTAATGAGGGTCTGCAGGGCAAAGCACAGGGGGCATTATATGTGAAGAGCACATGACAGGGGGGCCCCCTGTCTGGTGCCCTTCACATATAATGCCCCCTGTGTGTGCCCTTCACATAATGCCCCCTGTGCTGTGCCACACATATAAATTATATGTGTGGGGCACACAGCACAGGGGGCATTATATGTGTGGGGCACAGCACAGGGGGGCATTGTATGATATAATGCCCCCCTGTCCTGTGCCCTTCACATATAATGTCCCCTGTGTTGTGCCCCTCACATAATGCCCCCTGTGCTGTGCCACACATATGAATTATATGTGTGGGGCACACAGCACAGGGGGCATTATATGTGTGGGGCACAGCACAGGGGGGCATTATATGATATAATGCCCCCCCTGTCCTGTGCCCCTCACATATAATGCCCCCTATGCTGTGCCCCTCACATATAATGCCCCCTGTGCTGTGCCACACATATAAATTATATGTGTGGGGCACAGCACAGGGGGCATTATATGTGTGGGGCACAGCACAGGGGGGCATTATATGATATAATGCCCCCTGTTCTGTGCCCCACACTTATAATGCCCCCTGTCCTGTGCCCTTCACATATAATGTCCCCTGTGCTGTGCCCCTCACATAATGCCCCCTGTGCTGTGCCACACATATAAATTATATGTGTGGGGCACACAGCACAGGGGGCATTATATGATATAATGCCCCCCTGTCTTGTGCCCCTCACATATAATGTCCCCTGTGCTGTGCCCCTCAAATGCCCCCTGTGCTGTGCCCCTCACATGCCCCCTGTGCTGTGCCACACATATAAATTATATGTGTGGGGCACAGGGGGCATTATATGTGTGGGGCACAGCACAGGGGGGCATTATATGATATAATGACCCCCCCCTGTCCTGTGCCCCTCACATATAATGCCCCCTGTGCTGTGCCCCTCACATATAATGCCCCCTGTGCTGTGCCCCTCACATATAAATTATCTGCATGGGGCACAGCACAGGGGGAATTATATGTGTGGGGCACAGCACAGGGGGGCATTATATGATATAATGCCCCCTGCTCTGTGCCCCACACTTATAATGCCCCCTGTGCTGTGCCCCTCACATATATTGCCCCCTGTGTTGTTCCCCTCACATATATTGCCCCCTGTGCTGTGTCCCACACATATAATGCCCCCTGTGCTGTGCCCCTCACATATAATTCCCCATCATGCGCCCCTTATATATAATGCCCCCATCATGCGCCCCTCACATATAATGCCCTCTGTGCTGTGCCCCTCACATATAATGCTCCTGTCATGTGCCCCTCACATATAATGCCCCCATTCTTTGCCCCTCACATATAATGCCCCCATCATGCGCCCCTCATATATAATGCCCCCCTGTGCTGTACCCTTCACATATAATGCCCCCATCATGCGCCCCTCACATATAATGCCCCCTGTGCTGTGCCCCTCACATATAATGTTCCTGTCATGTGCTCCAAACATATAATGCCCCCTGTGCTGTGCCCATCACATATAATGCCCCCTGAGGGGACTGGACATGGGGCTTTATATGTGAAGGGCACAGCACAGGGGGCATTATATATGAGGGGCGCATGATGGGGGCATTATATGTGAGGGGCACAGCACAGGGGGCATTATATGTGCGGGACGCATGATGGGGACTTTATACATGAGGGGCGCATGATGGAGGCATTATATGTGAGTGGCAAAGAATGGGGGCATTATATGGGAAGGGCACAGCACAGGGGGCATTAAATGTGTGGGGCACATGACAGGAGCATTATATGTGAAGGGCACAGCACAGAGGGCATTATTATGTGGGGGGAACAGGACGGGTCATAATTATTATATGTAGGGGCACAAGATGGGGCATTATTACTATATGTGAAGGCACAGAGTGTTTTGCCTTTAAGAAGTATAGTGTATATTATGAGGAATTTCTGGGGTGGTACGTTTTTTAGGGGCCACAATACATTACGGTATTTTACTCAGGGGGTGCACTGCACAGCAAGTTATATTCAGAGAATGCACTGTGTGGTAGTATTAGATTTAGAGGGCACAGTGTGTGATAGTATTATATTCAGTGGGTACAGTGTGTGATAGTATTATATTTAGAGGGTGCCGTGTGTGATAGTATTATATTTAGAGGGTGCAGTGTGCGATAGTATTATATTCAGAGAGTGCAGTGTGCGATAGTATTATATTCAGAGAGTGCAGTGTTTGGTAGTATTAAATTTAGAGGGCACAGTGTGTGGTAGTATTATATTCAGAGGGTGCAGTGTGTGGTAGTTTTATATTCAGAGAGTACAGTGTGTGGTAGTATTATATTCAGAGGGTGCAGTGTGTGGTAGTATTATATTCAGAGGGTGCAGTGTTTGGTAGTATTAAATTTAGAGGGCACAGTGTGTGGTAGTATTATATTCAGAGGGTGCAGTGTGTGGTAGTATTATATTCAGAGAGTACAGTGTGTGGTAGTATTATATTTAGAGGGCACAGTGTGTGATAGTATTATATTCAGAGGGTGCAGTATGTGATAGTATTATATTCAGAGGGCACAGTGTATGGCGGTATTATATTCAAAGGGTACAGTGTGTTGTATATTCAGGGGGTACAGTGTGTCAGAATTATATTCATAGGGTGTGTGCCAGTATTATATTCAAAGAATACAGTGTTTGGCGGTATTATAATAAATATTGTTTTCATATAGAGGATTAGAATGCGCTGACATAGTGAGGAGACGTCTGGGCATCAAGTTCTGCAGAGAGAAGATTTAGCTGGAACAAATCCTGGCGGTATGTACCAGCTGAATTAGATAAGGAAAGACTATAGAGAAGACGTCACCTGTAATCACTGATATCATTGTGTATTCTCCTCACTATAGAGAAGACGTCACCTGTAGTCACTGATATCATTGTGTATTCTCCTCACTATAGAGAAGACGTCACCTGTAATCACTGATATCATTGTGTATTCTCCTCACTATAGAGAAGACGTCACCCATAGTCACTGATATCATTGTGTATTCTCCTCACTATAGAGAAGACGTCACCTGTAATCACTGATCTCTATAGTGAGGAGAATACACAATGATATCAGTGATTACAGGTGACGTCTTCTCTATAGTGAGGAGAATACACAATGATATCAGTGATTACAGGTGACGTCTTCTCTATAGTGAGGAGAATACACAATGATATCAGTGACTACAGGTGACATCTTCTCTATAGTGAGGAGAATACACAATGATATCAGTGAATACAGGTGACGTCTTCTCTATAGTGAGGAGAATACACAATGATATCAGTGATTACAGGTGACGTCTTCTCTATAGTGAGGAGAATACACAATGATAAGACGTCACCTGTAGTCACTGATATCACTGTGTATTCTCCTCACTATAGAGGAGACATCACCTGTAATCACTGATATCATTGTGTGTTCTCTTCACTATAGAGAAGAGGTCATCTGTAGTCACTAATATCATTCTGTATTCTCCTCACTATGTCCCATCAGAGCTGTAGTCACTTGTAAGTTCTGCAGTTATGATGGGTGAAACAAAAACTCCCAGCATTCCCTTACCACTGCTTAGGTCATACTGGGAGCTGTAGTTTTAAATGGTAAAAATGTCTTTAGCACTTTCCCATTCTGTGGCAATTGGTATATTTGATTATTATTCTGACATATGAGCACGGCCTAAGAGTCTTAAACAAGATTAGGACTATATGATACATTTAATAATATTGTAAGTTCCGTAATCTTGATTTCTGTCCGCCAACACAAAATACTCTAATAGTGTCCCTCCCGAGACTCGACTCTGGATCCGCCCCTGGTCAGAAGGTGATACAGAGGACACTTTCTCCTGAATAAAAAATACCGTGGTGATAAACAGAAATGATTAGTGTGGGGATGCATGCCAGTTTGACAACACAGTATTAAAGGGGTACTTCACTGGAAAACATTTTTTTTTTTTTTATAAATCTACTTGTGCCAAAAAGTTAGAGATTTGTAAATGACTTAAAATTACTTAAATTATTTAAAAATATTAACCCTTCCAGCACTTATCATGTGCTGTATGTTCCAGAGGAAGTTCTTTTCTTTCTGAATTTTCTTTTTGTCTGACCACAGTGTTCTCTGCTGACATCTCTTTTTTAGGAACTGTCCAGAACAGAAGCAAATCCCCATAGGAAACCTATCCTGCTCCACACAGTTCCTAAAATGGACAGAGGTGTCAGCAGAGAGCACTGTGGTCAGACAGAAAATACATTTAAAAAGAAAATAACTTCCTGTGGAGCATACAACACCTGATAAGTACCGGAAGGATTAAGATTTTTAAAATGAAGTAATTTACAAATCTGTTTACATTTCTGGCACCAGTTGATTTAAAAAAAAAAAGTTTTCTAGGGAAGTACCCCTTTAACAATTGTCTTATATTCAAATGTACTACATCCAATACTGCATTTCTTTTTTTTTTTTTAGAAACCTGTAGGCCCATTGAGAAGGCCTTAGCTTAAAGGGGAACTCCGGTGCACAACATCTTATCGCCTATCCACAGTGTCTGATCATAGGAGGTCTGACTGCTGGGACACCCCGCGATCTCCTGACTGGCACTCTGATGTTCTGAACATTTGTATCCAGAAGACTGGCTCTTCTTTTGTTTGGAGTGACCATTGTCGACAAGCCCCCCTCCACGCATCTCTATGGGACAGCTAGAGATACAGTGCTCAGGTATCTCTGACTCTGCCTTAGAGATATATGGAGGGGTCGTGTTGACCATAGCTTCTTCTGGGAGTCTTTAGTCTCCTTGCACAGAGCAGAGATCGATCCATGCATAGGGAAAGCCGGGGCGCTGGACAGAAGATCTCGGGAGGTCCCAGGGGTTAGACACCCACGATCAGACACTTATCACCTATTCGGTGGATAAGGGATAAACTGTTGTGTACCAGTGTTCCCCTGTACTTCACATAAAGCTTTCACAAAATTGAGGGGGGGGGGGGATTTATCATTTGCAATGTATTTGGATGTCTGGTTTAGCTGTAGAAGTTCCTTGGTGTATTTATAGATTGTGTACCTTGGTTACTAAATTGTGGCACAGCCTTTGGAAAACTAGACGCTTCTCAAAAACTATGCAAAAACTAAAGTCTGACATGATTTCTTATGGCCAACAGCAGATTGTCTCTGGTCTGGAGTCTGCAGTATTTGCACAAAAGATTGGTCTAAATCAGATAGTCCAATTCATAGATTTGTCTTTGGCTGCCATGTCTGGTGGTAAATGGCTTATCCTTTGGCTGCATTTCAAAATAAGCTTTTTGTGTTTTTTTTCAGCCACCTTGACATATGTCCGGCGGCGCTTCTGGAGGGAAACTGATAATACAACTGATCTTATTCACATGAATTGGACAGATCACATTCATCTGATGTCAATTTAGATGCCGGATGGTTAGACATGCCACATGGCCACCTAACAGAGGAACACATAGGGAGAGATTTATCAAAACCTGTCAAGAGGAAAAGTTGCTGAGTTGCCCACAGCAACCAAAGAAATTGGTTCTTTCATTTTTCAGAGGTCTTTTCAAAAATGAAAGAAGCAGCGATCTAATTGGTTGCTATGGTCAACTCAGCAACTTTTCCTCTGAAGAGGTTTTGCCCCCTCCCTGAGATTAATTTCCCCCATTACTTTTAAGGACATCCCTGTGCCCCGGCCCTGTGTTAACTTTAAAAACGCCGGGGACGCTGGGAGGTATCGCACGCGGGGACGTCACTGATGTCCGATGCGTGCGCCCATAGGAACGGAGGAGCAGAGCATCGAGGAGAAGGACATGCAGTGGCCAGCATCGTTATTTACCAGCGGCACTTCAGCTTCAGTGCTCCGACCACCGCTCCTCCGGTCTCGGGCCTATAGGCCAGAGCAGTAAATTGTGACCCCAGACCAGAGGAGTGGTGGTCGGGGCACTGAAGTGGGGCAGTACACAGACATGCAGCCTCCAGCCATGCACTGTATGTGGCTGGGGGCTGTATGTCTGTGGGGGCCACTGCCTACCTAATGTGGGGGAACTACAACCTAATGTGGGGGAACATACTGCCAACCTAATGTGGGGGAACATACTGCCAAACTAATTTGGGGGAACATACTGCCAACCTACTGTGAGGGGAACTATACCGCCAACGTAATGTGGGTGGAGCTGGGCTGCCTACCTAATGTGTGGGGAACTGTGCTGCCTACCTAATGTGTGGGGAACTGTGCTGCCTACCTAATGTGTGGGGAACTGTGCTGCCTACCTAATGTGTGGGGGAACTGTGCTGCCTACCTAATGTGTGGGGGAACTGTGCTGCCTACTGTTACACTATGCGCTCCGGCCTCACGCTGGCCGTGAGCGCATGGTCCTCTTACCTTCTGCTGCCGACAGGGCTGGAATTTGCATTGCGGGGCGCGCCCTCATGCGAGCCCAAGTCCGTCACTCTCTGGGTGTTTCTCCTGCCTCTGCCTCACCCTCTCTGCTCGGGCGTGCGTATCCCTGTCCCTTAGGGCGTGCGTGTGCCGGAGCTTTAAGATTTAAAGGGCCAGTACCCTCATTTGTGTAACCACTTGTGGCTTGTTTATAAATTCCTCCACCCTCCTCAGTTCTCTGCCGGATCTTTGTTGCCTTGTGCCCTAGAGAAAGCGTTCCTGTTAGAACCAGCAGGGTTAAAAGGTGCTGACAAGTTGTTGTTTGCAAGGTTGCCGGGTTACGCCCTGCTGTCTGAGTGGCTAGCTACTGATTGACCACATGTGCATCTCCCTATATTACCAGGCATCATTCACTGGGAAGATGCCTGTGAAAGCGGTCATTACCTGAGTAGCTAGCATTCCCTTATTCCCTTGTATACCCGGCAACTTGACTTCTGGCTTCCTATCTGACTTCTCTTTGGTTATAGAGATTCGGCACCTCTTCCCACTCCTGGCTTGAGTCAGTTTGACTGACATCGACTTTATGTGTGAATGTTTGGTTTGTCTTTGTTAGTTGCTTGTTTCCCTGTTGCTCCTGACAACTGACAGGATTGTATTTTATTGTGTTGACATTTGACTCCCCTCACTTATTTAGGAAGGGATTGTCGACCAGTTGCCGGCCTATCATATAGGATAGGCGGACAAGTAGGCAGGGGCGCGGGTGAGCTTAGCGAGCACTCCTTCCCTGCCCATACGTGACAGTTCCATTGTATTTCCTTGCCATGTACCAGATCTCCTGCTCTTGTGACTTGACCTTGCTCCTCGGCCACCTGCCTACTGAATTTCTGCTACATCCTGACTACGCTACTATGCCGCCTGCCCTGACCTACTGCTATCCAGACTACGAGTTGCCTCATGCCTCCGGTGCCTCGCATCTCCTCAGCCGCCTGTGTGGTCAAGCTGTGCCAGGGGTAGCGACCTGGGTGTTGCCTGCAGCTGCAAGCCCATCCTGCTTTGCGGCAGGCTCTGGTGAAGACCAGTGGCACCTTAGACTCCGCTCCCTGGTACAGTCCGAGTCATCTGCCACACAGGTCCAGCAGATCAACATACACCGGAGTCCTGTCTTCAGACTTCAGAGAGTGTTACACCTACCTAAAAGCTGTCCGGGTATGCTGGGAATTGTAGTTTTGCAGCAGCTGAGGATACACTGGTTGGGAATCACTGTCATCATAGTACAGTGGTCCCTCAAGTTAAAATATGAATTGGTTCCATGAAAACCATAGTATGTTGAGACCATAAGTCTATGGAAAACTGGTATATAGTTCCGAAGGCATCCAAAAATAGGAAAAAGTAAGGATTAAAGAAAAATAAGTAGATAACTAATAGAGATAAAGCAAGTCCTACCATATAAAAGTAAGAAAGATCTGCTGGGAGCTGTAAATCACTGTCTATGTAGAGGACAGGAGCTTCTAATCCTGCATAGGTAAAGAGCAGGACCAGCTAATCCTGCATAGGTAAAGAGCAGTATGGAACATGTCAAGAAGAAAAAAGATCCAGCTCACAAGGAAATAGTGCAAAAATGTGAAAACTTTTTTTATGGAAGCATACAAATATAGTAAAAAAAAAAAAAAAAGACAAAAAACAATGCAATGGATCCTTAAAGAAATGACTGACGTGTTTTGGAGGTTGTGTCCTTAGTCATAGTACAGAACATGTAGTACCTCCTTGTATTGTAGGAGGCGCTACCAGAGAGCCAGTCAGTACATACACTTCAGTAATACAGGTGTTTACCCGTAAAATGCCCATTCTGATTGGTCAGTTGTTCCAGCTATTGACATGTTTCACAGATCTGGACTGGGACAGCATTGTTTGGTGAGTTTGGGTCCAAGTTGCAATGGTCCAGAAAAGACCATCGTATGTGGAAAATGAACATTGAGAGACCACTATACACACAGCTTAGATATGAATAAACACTGTTCAGTGCATATATATGTAAATTTTCTTTAGTTAGTATCCTAACCCTTGGCTTACCTATAGGCATGGGCGTAAATCCAACCCTGACTATATCCTATGCCACAGTATACACCATATATACACATAGTAAACTACCAGCAAACGGTTTTGGGAGACCATAGAACTTTATTTTTTTCCGTCCCAGATCTGAATTTAATTTCCAGTTTGAGCCAATTCCCTTTTTACAAGTTTACATTAATCATACAAAAGTCATTTCGCTGCTTTTTACTAGACTTCCATCAAAACAAGCAAAATATCTTATTATAGTAAGCACAAGGTGGATCAAAACAAACCTATTATTGATGCCGGCTCGTAATTTTTATGTGAAATAGTTTCTTTCTTTCTTTTTTTTTTTTTTTTTCAGAGAATTCTGGAATAAGTCGGCACTTCATAAATTCAGCAAACGGAAAAAAAGTTTATAGTCTGTTTTCTAATGTTCCAACTTAATACACGCCTTTGGGCATCCTTATCCATCTAGTATTATTCAGCATACAGTACCTGATGTTCTGAAAATGTTCTCCTGTATTACAAACCATACACTGTGAATATTCAGGAAGTCAATGATACAATGAAAAGAGACAAGATATGATTATCCAGCCTATTTTTTATTTTTTTTTTGACAGGAAAGTCGACATTCGCTTTGAGAGCTACAGAATTGTATCAGCAAAACTGAAATAACACCAACAATCCCAATGCCTGGAGGAATTAGGGGCCAAAATGTTCAGCTCTTCTGTTTGCACCTTCATTTCTCATAAGAAAAAAATTAAAAGGCCAGAAACCTTTAGGTTTGTATTATCTGCTATATATATGCTAGTTAATAATGAAGTCAAAATATTTGCATTTTTTAGTTACATTTTAAGAGTTGCAACAATCTGACCCTTTTGGCTTACCGTATAAACTCGAGTATAAGCCGATTTTTTCAGCACGATTTTTCATGCTGAAAACGTCCCCCCCCCCTCGGCTTATACTCGAGTGAACTCTTCGCCTGTCAATCCCTTGTCAGTGGTCTTCAACCTGCGGATCTCCAGATCTTGCAAAACTACAACTCCCAGCATGCCCTGCACATGAAAGTCCCTGTGCGTCGTCGTCAAGGCAACGTCACTAGTCCGGGGCCGGGCCCGGAGTGGAGAAGAGGGCCCCCCCCGGTGAAGATGGACAGCCCGGAACGACTAACCCTCCCCACTGGACGGTCCCTGCAGCAAAGATGGCCCAGAACAGCTCACCCTTGCTTCCCATCGAGGGGAGGTGAGTAGAAAACTAAAGGGGGGGGGGGAGTCTGGATGATGACGAAGACCGCAGTGGTCTTCAGCCTGCGGACCTCCAGATGTTTCATGCTGGGAGTTGTAGTTTTGCAACATCTGGAGGTCTGCAGGTTGAAGACCACTTGATTGACAGGCGTTGATGATGAAGGGGGTGTGTGGGATGATGACAGGGGGATGATGACAGCCGGTGATGATGAAGGGGGGGGGTGTGGGATGATGACAGGGGGATAATGACAGGCGGTGATGATGACAGGCGGTGATGATGAAGGGGGGATGATGACAGGGTAATGATGAAGGGGGGATGATGACAGGGTAATGATGACAGAGTTAATGACGGGGGTCTAGATGATGACAGGGGGGATGATGGCATGGGGGGATGATGTATTTCCCACCCTAGGCTTATAGTCGAGTCAATAACTTTTCCTGGGTTTTTGGGGTGAAATTAGGGGCCTCGGCTTATATTCGGGTCAGCTTATACTCGAGTATATACGGTAGATGATTTGCTTTTCTTAAGAGACAAATTCTGCACATTAATATTACTACTTGAGTAGCTAGATATAGTAACTGCTATGGGGTCCAATAATATCATGTGGAGGCAAGGTGGAATTATTATAGATTATTGATATTGGTAGAGAGGCAAGGAAATTCCCATCCAATCACATCTAACCACATCTATGTAATAGGGAATGTACGGGCCACAAGTGATGGCCCTTCTGGCACAATAACCCCCTCAAAGACAAAAATGTTAAAAGGGTACTCTGGGGGGAAAAATTTCTTCAAATCAACTGGTGCCAGAAAGTTAAAAAGATTTGTAAATTACTTCAATTTAAAAATCTTCCAGTACTTATCAGCTGCTGAATGCTCCAGAGGAAGTTGTGTGGTTCTTTCTGGAGTTGTTTTCTGTCTGACCACAGTGCTCTCTGCTGACACCTCTGTCCATATCAGGAACTGTCCAGAGCAGGAAAGGTTTGCTATGGGAATTTGCTTGTACTCTGGACAGTTGCTGATACGCACAGAGGTGTCAGCAGAGAGCACTGTGGTCAGACAGAAAAGAACTCCAGAAAGAACTACACAACTTACTCTGGAGCATTCAGCAGCTGATACGTACTGGAAGGGTTAAGATTTTTAAATTGAAGTAATTTACATATCTGTTTAACTTTCTGGCACCAGTTGATTAGAAAAAAATATGTTTTCCAACAGTGTACCCCTTAAACAGCTCAATAATCACATAGGGGGACATTTATCAAAGCATTTAGTAGGTTTTTTTTTTTGTTGCTTAAAATTGTCGCAAAAAAGTCACACTTGCGACTACTCTTTTTTTTATGTGACTTTTTGATTGTGCAGTGTCCTAAGCAAAAAATAAAAATTTTGCTTACCAAAGCAAAAAGTGATTTTTTGACTTGCAGTGGTCAGAGATTTATCAAGTGCGAAAGTCACAAAAAAGTCGCATTACATGAAAAAACTACTAAATTTACTCCAGCTCAGACATGGAGCAGAAAAAGCAACTACCAAAGCAAAAAAAAATAAAAAATTGCTTACGTGAAAGAAATTTATCAACAGGCTGAAAGCAGTTGATAAATAAATCGCACATAACCAAAAAAATTGTAAGAAAAAAAGAACTAAAAAAAAGGAATACATAAGCAAATAGTGTTGAGCGGCATAGGCCATATTCGAATTCGCGAATATATGAACGAATATTCGTTATATATTCGCTAAATTCGCATATCCGTAATATTCTCGTTTTATTTTTTCGAATGTGCAAAAATTCGCATATGCAAAAATTAACATATGCAAAAATTAGCATATAAAAAAATTAGCATAAGAGAAAATTAGCACGCCAGTCTTACACGGTAGTATTAGAGCCTTCTTTACACCACACAAGCTGGAAGCAGAGAGGGATGATCACTGTCATGTGTACTGTGAAAAAAAAAAAACAATATTCGTAATTACGAATATATAGTGCTATATTCTCGAATATTTGCGAGCAACACTATAAGCAAATATTGATAAATGTCCCCCATAGTGACTAGTGACAAAAGTGAGGAAATAGGTTGTGTATGGCATCCTTGAGGAGCATTCTGATTTATTTTAAAATCACGTTGCAGCCCGCTGTGTGTGTAAGGTAGCAAAGTGTTGAGCAAGTTTTACAGAAGGCTGTCTGGAAATAATTGGAGTTGTAGGTTAGAAACCGCAGGTGGCTCCCTGTTTGGGAAGACCGTGGTAGAAAGTTAACAAGTTAAAGGGGTACTGTGCCCCTAGACATCTTATCCCCTATCCAAAGGGGATAGTTTAACCTCGGTTGTATGTAAATTGTTTTGAGGGTTTTCTAAAATATGCTTTTTTGGAGTATCTTAATAAAAATAAATGTATGACCCCATATTAGCATGGCTTTATGAGGGATCATTCTTGTCAAACTAATCTGAACAGCTTTTATGAGGAGGTGAGCTCCAGACTGGACCAGGGGCAATCGCTGGATGTCGTATATCTGGATTTTTCCAAAGCATTTGATACGGTGCCACTTAAAAGATTGGTGCATAAAAGGAGAAAGATTGGGCTGGGGGAGAATGTGTGTAAGTGGGTAAGTAACTGGCTCAGTGATAGGAAACAGAGGGTGGTTATTAATGGTACTTATTCTGATTGGGTTGGGTGACTGTTACTAGTGGGTACCACAGGGGTCCATCTTGGGTTCTGTTCTGTTTAATATATTTATTAATGACCTTGTAGAGGGGATGAATAGTAAAGTAACAATCTTTGCAGATGATACTAAATTCTGTAATGCGGTAAAAACTATAGAGGACATTGCACTGTTACAAATGGATCTGGATAGGTTGGAGGTTTGGGCTGGTAAGTGGCAAATGAGGTTCAACACTGATAAATGTAAGGTAATGCACATGGGGAGGGAAAAATCCGGGCTGGGATTATGTATTAAATGGGAGAACACTTGGGACAGTTGACATGGAAAAGGACTTAGGAGTCTTAGTTAACAGTAACTAGTGACCAGTGTCGGGCAGCTGCTGCCAAGGCAAATAAAATCATGGGGTGCATCAATAGGGGCATAGATACCCACGACAAGGAAATAATTCTACCGCTGCACAAATCACTAGTCAGACCACACATAGAATACTGTGTACAGTACTGGGCACCAGTGTACAAGAAAGATATAGTGGAGCTGGAAAGGGTTCAAAGACGGGCAACCAGAGAAATACAGGGCATGGGAGGACTACAGTACCCAGAAAGAGTATCAGAATTAGGGTTATTTAGTTTAGAAAAAAGAAGGTTTAGGGGCGACCTAATAACTATGTATAAATATATCAGGGGACAGTACAGAGATCTCTTCCATGATCTATTTATACCCAGGACTGTATCTATAACAAGGGGGCATCCTCTACGTTTAGAGGAAAGAAGGTTTCTACACCAGCACAGACAGGGGTTCTTTACTGTAAGAGCAGCGAGACTTTGGAATTCTATGCCTGAGAAGGTTGTCATGGTGAACTCTGTAAAAGAGTTCAAAACGGGTCTGGATGCATTCTTGGAGAATAATAACATCGCTGGTTATGTATATAAGATTTATAGGGACAGTACGTTGATCCAGGGATTTATTCTGATGCCATATTTGGAGTCGGGAAGGAATTTTTACCTCTAGTATGAGAGTTTTTTTGCCTTCCTCTGGATCAACTCAGTAGGGACTCAATAGGGATATAGGTTGAACTTGATGGACTCTGGTCTTTTTCAACCTCATGAACTATGTTACCATGTTACTATGTTGCTGTGTCTGATCGCGGGGGTCCCACTGCAGGGGAACCCCACGATCTCGGCTGCAGCACCCCAGCAATCCGGTGCACAGAGCGAACTTTACTCCATGCCAGATGACTGGCAATGCGGGGGCTCGTGACATCACGGCCACACCCCCTTAATGCAAGTCTATGGGAGGGGGTGTGATGGCCGTCACACCCCCTCCAATAGACTTGCATTGAGGGGGCGTAGCCGTGCCGTCACAAGTGGGTCATGGCCGGCACGTCACGAGCCTCTAGCGCTGCACCCAACGCTGTACACAAATGCCGGGTGCAGTAGGGAGATCCCAGGGGTCACGCCGCTGGGGTCCTTTGGATAGGGGATAAGATGTCTAGTGGCAGAGTACCCCTTTAAGGGCTTCTGTCCTTGACTCTCTGCTCTCCCCATCTTGCTGCAGGAGATGGGCTCCATAGACTTATTACAGAATCCACAGCTAACCCAACCGTTCAAAAGTTTTAACACGTCTCTATGATATGCCAAAAGTTTTGTTAAATGACAGTAACACTTTAATTTCTCCTGTGTAGAACTATAGTGAAGTAGGACACTTACTGCCAGAATAATCCACAGATGACAGCTGATCTTCTCAAGTCGAAGACCAATAAACAAATTGCGCTAACTAAATCCATTTACCCCTAGTTTATGGGAATAAGACCGATTTCCATGCAGCCCTTCAATAACCGCTTGACAGTAACAATGTGCAATTAGTTTTCTTGTTATGGCCACGTAAAAAAAAAAAAAAAAAAAAAAAGAAAAGTAGTTGGAGTGTTTGAAACTGCTGTGCCATGCCATTAAAATATCTCAGACAATGTGAGAATTCCTGGAGGGACTTTGACCAAGTGTGATTTATATGCTAAATTATTTTTCCTCCTGACAGAAGGCATTTATACATTCGACGTAATGCAGACATATGCAGAACGTGTTGTGTCAATGGCAGTGTACAAATGAATAAAAGTTATGTATTTAGGACACTGAATGTCAGCGACTTAGTTGTCAAGAGCTTTAAAGGGATACTTCTGCCCTAATACATCTTATCCCCTATCCAAAGGATAGGGGATAAGATGTCTAATTGCGGGGGCCCCGCCAGTGTAGACCCCTGCAATCTGTCATTCAGCACCCAACTTTGCGAGCTCTCCACAGTGCTGGAGGCTCCGAGTGTGCAACGTGACGACCCACCGGTTGGACCCCTGCGATCAGACATCCTATAAGATAATATAGATGTATAGGGACGGAGTACCCCTTTATCTAAAGATCATATTTTATCTTGTGTGCATAAAGGTACTTGAATATCCAGCCTCTCTATAACAGTGATATTTGGCATTATAGAGGCTGATGTGCTATTCGGGGGGGTTGCAATAGAGAATTTCAGTAATGAGCATACCATTTGTATTAAATATTCACAGGACCTTATATCTTAATAGGGTGTTTCCACTTTAATAAATAAATGACAAACCACCTAATTGCAACTAGCGACGTTGTCAGGTAGGTGAAAGCAGCAGAAACGGGTAACGGGAGTTACACAATTTGCACAACTCCCGTTGACTTGGAGCTATACAGTATTAGAAATACAAAACTGATTTGTTCCAAAAACAGCCCACACCTGTCCTCAGGTTGTGTGTGGTAATGCAGCTTAGTTCCATTAAAGGGGTAATCCGGCTTTACGTTATACCACGCCCCTCCATTCATGTCCATATCATCTTGAAAAGAAATCAGTAAAAAATTTGAAATTGATAAAAATCAGCTAATGTACACATTTGTTAACATTGGATACATTTCCATCAATTTCTAAATTTTCACTGATTTATTTAAAAAAATAATATCAAATAACTTTTGTTCTTTTCGTACTTTATAAAGTGTGCCTCAAGTTGGGGGAAACGTACTTTACTTTGGATCGCACAGCTACGTCTCCCAACTGCTCCAATATTTAGAGTGTAATACAATAAGGAAACTCAGAAAATCTTTAAATAAGCACGAACATTTCCTAAATACATAAGGAAAACATCACATTGCCATTGGAGATGTTAGTCTAGATAGGAAAGTGTACATAGGTGTTCCGATGTCTTATTTTTATCTGTGTTGTCTTTCCATCATGTGGTTTACACAAATTATGCTTTTTTTGTGATATTTTTATTTTGTGGTGGGAAGAAAATGTTTCTAAAGGAAGAAAAAAGAAACTTAGAACTGCCGGTAAAATAAGAGTAAAGTGTTTCCCTCCTGAACATCAGCCCATTACCTTCACACTGAGAAGAGAGCCATTTCCAGAACTCATCAGATCTCTAATTCAGGTGCTTACACATCTTGAAAGGAGATATATATATATATATATATATATATATATATATATATATATAGAATTCCAAGGAAGAAGCAGCACTCCAATACAAAAAAGTGGTTTATTCACCCATTCAGTCACTACGTAAGTGCTACGTTTCGGTCTGCTCAATGAGACTCAATGAGGCTTGAGAAAGGTCTCGTTGAGCAGACCGAAACGTAGCACTTGTGACTGGATGGGTGAATAAACCACTTTTTTGTATACCACATTGGAGTGCCGCTTCTTCCTTAGAATTGCATTTTCATAGGACATTGAGTCTTGCCCCGAGAAGCAGAGCACCCCCAGGATCCAGTCCGAACACAGTACCCGGTTCCTTCCTCTACACAGTTTATATCTATATATATATATATATATATATATATATATATATATATATTGTCGTGCGGTAATAACTCAACTATGAATTATGGTCATAAATATTAATTATGAAAAAATAAAATTATCAAAAAGTATCAAAAATATCAAAATTATGACCTGGTGAATTGTAGATGAACCTAATCAATAAAATTCACATCTGAGTCCGACTATTTCCTCAGATATCAAGCTTTTTTTTATGACCGGAAGACATTAAAGGGGTACTCAGCTGCTCAGCGTTTGGAACAAATGAGGGGGCAGGGCATGACATGAGGGGGAGCTCGTGATGTCATAACCCCACCCCTCATCATGCCCCGCCCCCTCAATGCAAGTCTATGGGAGGGGGCGTGACAGCCATCAGGCCCCCTCCCATAAACTTGCATTGAGGGGCCGGGGAGGGGCGTGACATACTGAGGGGGTGGGCTATGATGTCACAAGCTCCCAGCGCCGGCGCCAGCTTTCGGAAAACAGTTTGTTCCAATAGTTGAGCAGCGGAGTATCCATTTAATGCTAAGGATGTAGTTTTGCAATATACAAAAATGCACAGGCATTATAAAAGTATGCAGATTTATTGGTTACAAGGTTATATGATATGATATATTAGTTAGTTATATACAAGGTTATATGATAGATATGTTAGTTAGCATTATAAGCTTGTTAATTGACTACATTACAGTAGAACAATACATGTGAGTAGAGAACAACTATGTTACAATACAACATGAGCTACTAGGTTAGAAATATCATATAAGAAAAAGGTTTATACATCACTCTGTCCAGAGCAAATCTTTATGATATCAAGATGGGCAATATCCAATCATAGACACATCAATATGGAATGTTAAATACACTCCACCCCCTTCTAACCAACTACACATCACATGACTCCATGAATGGGCAAATCCATCAAAGGATATAAACATGGGAGAAATTTGATATACTTCCGCCCCCTTCTGGACTATTTTCTAATTATAAGTTTCACAGTTTCTACATGTCAACCCCCCCTGTTCCATCAACAGACGTAGGGGTGATACCAGACATGGCTCTATTCTTCAGTGAGAACTTAAACAATCTCTTCTGTCTCATCACTGTCGTGAATTTGAAGTGACTAGAGAGGTTCTCCCCTCTCAGACTTCAAATCTGGCATATTTGTAGAGAAGAAACTTTACAATAAACTGTGACCTCTCCATGAAGTCACTTGGCCTACTTTGAACATACACAACATGGCGGACACAAACACAATGTCCGACGTCATTAGTGATTCATTTTTGGGTTCATACAATAAGTATGACAATATATCACATTCAGGAAGTGTCTGCATTTTTTCTTTTTTAACTCTACATAGTCACCTTGCTAGACAAATATCACTGTTTCCTATGATCCCTCAACATACCATAGTAATTCATTCCAAATGAACCATCGTTAGTGGAAACCATCGTATGTTGAGGGATCCGTGCAATGATAATTATAGGAAGTTATACTCACCTGTCTCTGCCGCTCTGGACCGTCACCACTGCCCTGGATGTCACCCTCCATCGTTGTCACTGCATCCCCGGAGTGTCCTCGCCGCTCCGGACCCTCACTGCTGCCGGGAATCGTTGCTCTTCATCGCCGTCATCACATCGCTGTGCACACCGCTCCTATTGGATGATGGGATGGCGTGCACGGGGACGTGATGATGACGAAAGAGAGCGACGGCCATGCAGGGGATCCTGAAGAGGACGGTCCGGAGTGCTGGGGACAGATGAGTGATAATCACCGCAGCATACGGGGCACCTTAAACAGCTATCCGGTGGCAGCTGAAGCAGTCTGCGCTGCCAGATAGCTGTTTATGTGACGGCTCCAACATACAAAAGCAATCGTATGTTGATGCTGCCCTCAACATGCAATGGCCTCTGAGAGGCCATCATATGTTGAAATTATCATATGTCTGGGCCATCGTAGGTCGGGGGGGGGGGGGGTCACTTTATATATATACAGGGTGGGCCATTTACATGGATACACCTTAATAAAATGGGAATGGTTGGTGATATTAACTTCCTGTTTGTGGAACATTAGTATATATCAGGGGGGAAACTTTTTAAGATGGGTCATAGCCATGGTGGCCATTTTGAAGTAGGCCATTTTGAATCAAACTTTAGTTTTTTCAATAGGAAGAGGGTCATGTGACACATCAAACTTATTGGGAATTTCACAAGAAAAACAATGATGTGCTTGGTTTTAACGTAACCTTATTCTTTCATGAGTTATTTATACGTTTCTGACCACTTATAAAAATGTGTCCAATGTGCTGCCCATTGTGTTGGATTGTCAATGCAACCCTCTTCTCCCACTCTTCACACACTGATAGCAACACCGCAGGAGAAATGCTAGCACAGGCTTCCAGTATCCGTATACACTGCTATATACTACTATATACACCGCAGGAGAAATGCTAGCACAGGCTTCCAGTATCCATAGTTTCAGGTGCTGCACATCTCATATCTTCACAGCATAGACAATTGCCTTCAGATGACCCCAAAGATAAAAGTCTAAGGGGGTCACATCGGGAGACCTTGGGGGCCATTCAACTGGCCCACAATGACCAATCCACTTTCCAGGAAACTGTTCATCTAGGAATGCTCGGACCTGACACCCATAATGTGGTGGTGCACCATCTTGCTGGAAAAACTCAGGGAACGTTCCAGCTTCAGTGCATAAAGAGGGAAACACTTCATCCATTTCGCATATCCAGTGGTCTTGAGGTTTCCATTGATGAAGAATGGCCCCACTATCTTTGTACCCCATATACCATACCATCAAATTTTGTATTCCAACAGTCTTGGAGGGATCTATCCAATGTGGGTTAGTGTCAGACCAATAGCAGTGGTTTTATTTGTTAACTTCACCATTCACATAAAAGTTTGCCTCATCACTGAACAAAATCTTCTGCGTAAACTGAGGGTCCTGTTCCAATTTTTGTTTTGCCCATTCTGTAGCACCTGAAACTACGGATACTGGAAGCCTGTGGTAGCATTTCTCCTGCGGTGTATATAGTATTATATAGCAGTGTATACGGATACTGGAATCCTGTGCTAGCATTTCTCCTGCGGTGTTGCCATCAGTGTTTGAAGAGTGGGAGAAGAGGGTTGCATTGACAATCCAACACAATGGGCAGCACATTGACCACATTTTATAAGTGGTCAGAAACTTGTAAATAACTCATGAAAGAATAAAGTTACCTTAAAACCAAGCACATCGTTGTTTTTCTTGTGAGATTTCCAATAAGTTTGATGTGTCACATGACCCTCTTCCTATTGAAAAAACTAAAGTGCGATTCAAAATGGCCAACTTCAAAATGGCCGCCATGGTCACCACCCTTCTTGAAAAGTTTCTCCCCTCACATATACTAATGTGTCGCAAACAGAAAGTTAATATCACCAACCATTCCCATTTTATTAAGGTGTATCCATATAAATGGCCCACCCTGCGTATAGATATATATATATATATATATATATTATACAAAAAAGAAGTTTCAGCAGTACTCTTGGTCAAAAAATGGAGGCTCTTAGCGCACTTTTTGATCACCCATGCACCCGTGTATTAGGTAGTTGTGCTGGCTATTTTTGTTTTTGCTGTGCAATTTAGGGGGAGTGACACCCTCTGTAATTGTGCACCCCTCCCTATTCACAGGAGGTTTTTTAAATTGATAGTGGATCCAGCATGTCACCCAGTCAGAGGCTATATGCCCAGCGGAGATTAGTGGAATGAGTGTTAGGGTCCCATCCGAAATGAGGCCACCTCCGCGTGGTGGATGGAAGACACGTTTTGATCAAAAAGTGAGCTAAGAGCCTCCAAGAGTGCTGCAGCAACCTTCTTTTGTGTATACTTTGTATTTGCCTGGGTATTAGGTAGTTGTGCTGGCTATTTTTCTTTTAGTTTTTGATATATATATATATGTTGTGCCCTGCAAAAGTATTCATCCCATTGTGGTTTCTTTTGGGTTTTTTTCCAACCCACAATTGAAATGGATTTTCATTTCCAATAAAATAGAAACTGAAAAGCTGCAGCTGCAAATGTATTCATTCATTTTACAAGATCTGGTCCTACCAATTCATTTGGAAAGTCAGAAAATTGAGTTGAATGCAAACCCCACCCACAACACCGTGTGCAAAGCGTCACATGGGTTTGGCATAAATTAACCCATTCTGAAAAGCTCTACGATTTTGAGTCTACAACATCACTAAGCAAAGAATATGAAGACCAGAAAACCTTAAAACAGCTCAGTGATAAAGTTGTCAAGACGTAGACATCAGAGTTGGGTTTAAAAAAATATCCAAAATTTTAAGCATCCCATAGAGGGCCATCAAATCCTTTGTATAAAAAAAAAAATGACAGAACAACAAACTTGGCAAGAGGAGGTGCTCACTAAAACTTCCAGAGAGTGCAAGTAGAGTTTTAGTCAGATATTCAATTAAGACATCAATAACAACACTACAGGAGCCCCAAAGACACAGAGTGGAAATAGAAGGATCTGTCCATAGGATCATTATACTGTAACATCTGGCTCTGGCCAAACATGAAGAGTTAAAGGGGTATTCCAGGCCCAAACTTTTTTTTTATATATCAACTGGCTGTGGAAAGTTAAACAGATTTGTAAATTACTTCTATTAAAAAATCTTAATCCTTCCAATAGTTATTAGCTTCTGAAGTTGAGTTGTTGTTTTCTGTCTAACTGCTCTCTGATGACTCACGTCCTGGGAGCTGTGCAGTTCCTATGGGGATATTCTCCCATCATGCACAGCTCCCGGGACGTGACATCATCATTGAGCAGTTAGACAGAAAACTTCAGAAGCTAATAACTATTGGAAGGATTAAGATTTTTTAATAGAAGTAATTTTCAAATCTGTTTAACTTTCCGGAGCCAGTTGATATATATATATAAAAAAAAGGTTTTGCCTGGAATACCCCTTTAAATGACTCTAGTTGGGCTGGAGCTGTTTGGAGCTCACCTGTGTCGTCTGGGTGTGGTTCTCAGCTCTGCTACCTATAAGGAAGGTGTATCCCTAATCACCTGCCTATATAAGCTAGGAGGAGGGATCAGTCAATCGTCTGTGAAAGGTTATACCTTAGCTGAAACCTCCTGCTTACTGGATACCTGCTTGTTTATTGATCTTTGGCTTTTCCCTTGACTCTTCTCTTGTTCTGCATTCCTGTACTCCGCTATTTCCTGCTACCGACTTCGGCTAGACTGACATTGATTTGACCATGTGTGTCTTAGTGTATCTCTTTTAGTTTGTGTGCCTCCAGCTGTTCCCCTACTGTTTTTGTAATTTAATATTTTGACAATGCTGCCCCAGCACTTAGCAGGGAGGATTTGTAATTGTGGTTGTAGATCCGTCACTTAGGGTGAATGGGCATTAGGTAGGAACACTGGCTGTAGGGGAGTTAGGGCTTAACTGTTCCCTGCCCATAAGTGAGAGATATGATCGAGGCTTTATGGAAGAGTGGCCAGAAAAAAAAAAAAAAAAAAAATATATATATATATATATATATATATATAGTATATTAAAACATTTTGACAACTATAACTTTTTTACTTTTCTGTCTATGAAGCTGTATAAGGGAGGTGGGCTTATTATTTTTTGCCATAATCTTTAGTTTTTGTTGGTACCATTTTGGCATTGATGAGATTTTATGATCACATTTTCACATTTGATTTAATTTTTATTCCATTTTTGTGAGATGACTAAAAACACCACAATTCTGTTATTTGGTATTTTTTTACATTTACGCAATTCACCGTGTCGTTTTATTTTCATATTTTAATAGTACAGATATTTCTGCACACGGCCATACCGAACATATAATACTTTTTAATATGAAAAATGGGAGGAATTTGAGGAAATAAGCTCCTATGACGATAGGTAACACTTGACAGATACATTTCTTCCTTCTAGAGCAGAACTAGTTTGCATACTCTTTCCCAGAGAGCATTGCCTGTAAGACTCTCTACACAGCTGGATCCCCTTAATGAGAATCACTACCCCCCAGAGCAATGATTAAATCCCAAATTGTAAAGCAACCAAATTTCACTGTAGAGAATGTCGGAACAGGTAGAATTATACAACAAATACCGCGAGCCTCTAGAAGGAATATATATGCAGATTCTGTCACAGAGGCCCCGGTGAAATGATCTGTATGCTAATGAAGAAAGTGCTTTCCATTTATGTATAATGCTAAACTATTTATACGGAAAACGAAAAACGAAAAAAATTATTAAAAAAATAATAACTCTTTGCGCCATTGTGCAGCGTTCTTCGCATGTTGGCTTTTTTTGTTAATTAGCCGTAATCATTATTATAGTGTTGAGCGCGAATATTCGAAATGCTAATTTTTACCGCGAGCGAATATCGGCATCTCACGATTTCACGAATATTTATAATATAGTGATATATATTCGTAATGACGAATATTCTTTTTTGATATATATATATATGCGAATATGCAAATATTCTCAATTATGCAAATATTCACGAATATCTGCACTTCCAGTCAGAGGTTACCGATCCCTCCCTTTTTTTAGGTGAAAGATATAATCACGAATGCGCACTATGCAAATTTATTACGCAATTTTGCATGGAAAAAAAAAGAGAACGAACATAGCGAATATGCGAATTTCGAGAATATAGGACAAATATTTGTCCATATATTGACGTAATATCGCAAATTTGAAAATGGCCTATGCCGCTCGTCACTAGTAATGCATTGATTAGAGGTGAATCAGAAAACATTATTTTGCTCTCTAATTACGAGGTCATCACATTTGCGGAAACAGTGTATCGTGCTGTACGGGGATTCTGCTGGACTCACACAGTGCATGCTTTTAAATTAAGTGCTTAAATTAGGCTTGAACTTGTTTCGCGAGGCTAAGCCCCATTTATAATAGATTAATTACACGAGGACACATTAGCAGACGCATCTCAGTATGCAAGAAATGGTTTAGCTTTTTAGGAGCAGGATTCAAATGTAAACAGACAAAGGAGGCTGCCGGGTTCATTATCTGCGAAAATATTTTGTCCTATGAGAGGTGTAATTTTACCAATGCTACTGTGGCAATCTGCTGGTTAATGCAGTAAATGAATGCGGCATTTTGAATTTCGGCTATTATTGCTGTGTATTTGATGCTTTGATTTGAACAGTAGTGATGAGCGGCATAGGCCATATTTGAATTTGCGATATTTCGCAAATATATGGACGAATATTCATCATATATTCGCGAAATTCGCATATTCGTAAAAAAAATTCCGCATATTTATGCGCATATGCAAAAATATATGCGCATATTCACGAATATTGAGCACTCCCTTTGTTAATGGTATAGGAAACTAATGGGCAATGCAGTGGTCTCCAACCTGCGGACCTCCAGATGTTGCAAAACTACAACTCCCAGCATGCACGGACAGCCGTTTGAGTTGTAGTTTTGCAACATCTGGAGGGCCACAGGTTGGAGACCACTGCACTAGCCCATTAGTTCCCTATACCATTAAAGAAGGGAGGGCTTAATATTCGCGAATATGCGCATATGCGAAGAGCAGAGAGGGATGCAGTGATCATTGTGATGTGTACTGTAAAGAAAAAAAAAGCGAATATTCATAATTGCGAATATATAGTGCTATATTCGCAATATTCAAGAATTCGCGAATATGCGATATTCGCGATTAAAATTCAAATTGCGCTTATTCGCGAGCAACACTATTGAACAGATAGATCAGTGCATTTACTATAGTCAGCATGAACTCGGGGTGAGTTAGGGAGATTGCTGTAGGTGTTTTTTTAAACATTGCCAGCTCTATGAAAATGCTACATCATCTCCAGTGCTCACATAGAGAAGGATTGGAGCGCGTGAAAGAATGAATGGAGCAGTCAGCAGCATGTGCTCCTATCAGAGAGCGGGGATCCCGTTCAGAATATCGCAGACACTTATCCCCTATCCTGTGGATGGGCGATAAGCAGTGAGAATGAGCTGTACTCACAGCTGTCTAGCTACGGACACAGCTCAGACCTGATATTTAGAGATGAGCGAACTTTTAGTAATTCGATTCGTCACGAACTTCTCAGCTCTGCAGTTGCTGACTTTAGCCTGCATAAATGAGTTCAGCTTTCAGGTGCTTCGGTGGGCAGGAAAAAGTGGATATAGTCCTAGGAGAGAGTCTCCAGCCCACCGGAGCACCTAAAAGCTGAACTAATTTATGCAGTATAAAGTTAGCAACCGCCGAGCTGAGAAGTTCGTGACGAATCGAATTACTGCAAGTTCGCTCATCTCTACTGACATTGTCAGGTTCGCATTAGCAATTTCCGAAAGCTCAGCAAGCCCCGCCTCAGCCAGTGATAGGCTGAAGCTCCGTGTGACGTGCCGGACTAACAGGAAGTAAGAAAAATACAGCCCGGGGACCGAACACCTGTACGGAGCACCTGGGGAGCATAGGCAGGCAAGAGAAAGCTTTTTTTTTTTTTTTTGCAGCCCGGAACGGATACAATAAGAAAAGTGAGCACCGGACATGTCCTTTAACTACTTATTGATAAATATATACAGAGTGGACTCAAGAGACAGGATTAGTGACTGCTATTGGAGCTATAATCAATTTAGATCATTTAACCACTGGATTTTTAAAGGGGGAACTCTAGTGGAAAAACATTTTTTTTATTTTTAGTTGTAAAAAAAAATTTCAAATCAACTGGTGCCAGAAAGTTAAACAGATTTGTAAACTTCTAATTAAAAATGTTAAGCCTTCCAGTACATATCAGCTGCTGTATAGTAAATAGGAAGTTGAGTTATTTGATGTTGTTCTTTTCAGTCTGACCACAGTGCTCTCTGCTGACACCTCTGTCCATGTCAGGAACTGTCCAGAGCAGGAGCAAATCCCCATAGCAAACCTCTGCTGCTCCAGACAGTTCCTGACATGGACAGAGGTGTCAGCAGAGAGCACTGTGGTCAGACTGAAAGGAACAACATGTAAGAACTCAACTTCCTGTGGAGCATACAGCAGCTGATAAGAACTGGAAGGATTAAGATTTTTAATGGAAGTCATTTACAAATCTATTTAACTTTCTAGAAATAGATGATTTGTAGAAAAAAAAAATGCTTTCCACCAGAGTACACCTTTAAGTAAGTATGGACCACACTGTAGGATGCTAGATGGGGAAGGAGATTGATTCTGTCCACCCCAAGCAGCATGGATTAGCAACAACACCATGGGGACATTTTTATATGCTAGATTAACAAAAAAAATATTTGAATAATTAAAGGTGTACTCCGGTAGAAATTTTTTTTTTTTTAAATCAACTGGTGCCAGTACTTATCGGCTGCTGTATGCTTCAGAGGAAATTCTTTTCTTTTTGTATTTCTTTCTGACATGAACACAGTGCTCTCTGCTCACACCTCTGTCCATTTTAGGAACTGTCCAGAGCAGCATAAGTTTGCTATGGGGATTTTCTCCTGCTCTGGACAGTTCATAAAATGGACAGAGGTGTCAGCAGAGAACACTGTGGTTGTGACAGAAATAATCCAAAAAGAAAAGTAATTTACAAATCTGTTTAACTTTCTGGCATCAGTTGATTTAAAAAAAAAAAAAAAAAATCATTGTTGTTTTAACCTATTGCATCCTAATCACAATCTCTTTACCTAGCTATGTCTAATCCTGGTCATGACCATCCCCTCATGGTGACAATACAACACCAATACATAAAAAAATATACATATAATTCATTCAGCAAATAATTATACAGTATTAACATTGATCATCCTCTGTTTCTCCCCTGTGCCAGTTCCTTCACTGGCTACCCTTTGCCCAACCAATTCAGTTTAAACTGTTCCCACAACATACATGGCCAGCCACAACCTGTCACCCCCCCCCATACATCTCTGACCTGATCTCCCAATACCACCCCTTACATAATCTTAGATCCTCTTAAGACCTCCGTCTGTGCTCTTCCTTTGTTCGCACCTCACACAACCATCAACAATATTTACCTTGGCACACCCGGCTCTCACCCATCATTAAAGGGGTACTCTGGCCCTAAGACATCTTCTCCCCTATCCAAAGTATAGGGAATAAGATGCCTGATTGTGGGGGGCCCCGCAATCTTTCAAGCAGCACCCCGCTATCATCAGCCTCCAGCACAATCATCGCTCCGGGTCTGATGAATCACGATCACAGGGGATGGAGTATTGTGACATCACGGCTCCGCCCGCGTGTGATGTCACGCTCTGCCCCCTCCTCCCCCTCAATAAAGGGGTACTCCACTGCCCCGTTGTTCGGAAAATTTTGTTCTGAATGCTGCCACCACACCCCCTTCCATAGATTTGCACTGAGGGGGCTTGGCATGATGACTTGAGGGGTGTGGCCGTGACATCACAACCCCCACAGCCTCCACCCAGCAAAATGTTCCAAACTCTGGGGCAGTGGAGTACCTCTTTAAGAGCAACCTGAAGACCCATCTTTTTAAGCAAGTCCATAACCTTCAATAATCCTGACTTCCTTACCTAATGATTTCTTCTTCTCCCCTTGTAGATTGTGGGCCCTTGTGAGCAGGGGCCCTTCTCCCTCTATATCAGTCTGCAATTTAGTCTGTGTTACGTCCACTGTATCTCTGTTTGTACTACGCATTTTAAGCCTTATAAAATTCAAAGTGCCCTGGGGAAAAAAAGACGCTAAACAAATGAATAAATAATAATAATATTAATTAATTATCCTACGGCAATATTATTTGGAACCAGTTACAAAAAGGACTCTAGATTGTCTATCAATACGTGTTTATATTTTATATTTAAAAAAAGTAACAATGTTTATGAATGAGCAAGAGATGCCTCAAGCTATTCAGTTCATATCAAATGGGACAAAACAAAGAGAAACCATGAACTCCGGTGCCCTAGTTAATCCAAAATATTGGTGGAATAAAACTCAAAAATAGAAAATAACCACAGAAGTCACCATTAATGGCATTGTAATTGTACATGAGTGAACCTTCCAAAATTGGTGTCGGGAGAGACCCCTGAGTCTGAATTACACCCTAAAGACTCATATATACATCCCTGAGAATAGCTTTCCCACCTCTTTTTTAAAATGAAGTTTATGCCCATAGCCCCTAGATAATTACTGGCCAAGGTGGGACATCCCTTTGCCAGGGCAATGTGAGGGGCAGTGGGACACTTTGGACCTTGATGCCACTCCAGGCCAAAGCGGCACAATGTCTGACAGAAAGAGGATGGACCAGCGCAGGACACCAGAGGCACCAGCGGAAAGCTGGAGGTAAGTAAAAACATTTTTTATATATGTTGTTAAAGGGGTTATCCAGGAATAGAAAAGCACAGCTAATTTCTTTCAAAAACAGCTCCACATCTGTCCCCAGGTTGGGTGTTGTTTTACAACTTGGCTCCATTCACTTCAATGGAACTGAGCTGCAGAACCACACCCAACCTGGAGACAGACAGGGTGTGGTTTTTGAAAAGAATTATCTCTGTTTTTCGATTCCTGGATAACCCCTTCAAAGGAGTACTTCACTGGCCAGCGTTCGGAACATTTAGTTCCAAACGCTAAGTGCGCACTGCGGGGGTCGGCCACGCCACCCGTGACATCAGGCAACGCCCCTCAATGCAAATCTATGGGAGGGGGCATGGTGGACATCACGCCCCCTCCCATAGATTTGCATTGAGGGGGCGTGGTGTGAGGTCACAAGGGGGCTCGTTCCGAACACTGGCCAGTGGAGTACCCCTTTAAGTGGGCAAAGTTCTAAAAAAAAAAAAAAAGCCCTCCCCATTGGATAACCCATTTTAATAAGCATGTTGTTTTTTCCCTTTCCCAAAATATACAACAAAAAAGCCTTACAGTTAAAGTAAAGACACAAACATTTTCTTGGACATCACCAAAAGCAACCAGAATAAAATTCTCAATTCAGGGAACCGAACGCACATGAAAAATTACCGTTTTTTTCGCCATATAAGACGCTCCGGCATGAAAAGGATGAAAATCTAGAAAAAAAAGATTCTGAACCAAATACAATGTAAAGTATAGGACAGTGATCTTCAACCTGCGGACCTCCAGATGTTGCAAAACTACAACTCCCAGCATGCCCGGACAGCCGTTGGCTGTCCGGGCATGCCAAGAGTTGTAGTTTTGCAACATCTGGAGGTCCACAGGTTGAAGACCACTCGTATAGGAGGTAATACTCACGTGTCCCTGCCGCTCCGGACCCGTCACCGCTGCCCTGGATGTCGCCCTCCATCACTGTCGCCGCATTCCCGGGGTGTCCCCGTCTCTCCGGAACGTCTCTGCTGCCCGGTATCCTCGCTCTCCGTCGACGACATCACGTCGCTACGCACGCCGCTCCTATTGGATGACGGGACGGCGTGCGTGACGACATGATGACGATGAAGGAGAGCGCCGGCCATGCAGGGGATCCCGGCACGGAAAAGACACCGAGGAGGCAGGTAAGGTCCCTCCCGGTGTCCTGTAAGCTGTTCGGGACGCCGCGATTTCACCCTGGCGGTCCCGAACAGCCCGACTGAGCAGCCGAGTTAGCGTCACTTTCGCTTCAAACGCGGCGGTCAGCTTTGATCGCCGCGTCTGAAGGGTTAATACAGGGCATCACCGCAATCGGTGATGTCCTGTATTAGCCGCGAGTCTCGGCCGTTGATGGCCACAGGGTCCGCCGCGATAGGACAGGTTTTAATGTGTATTTGCCGTATAAGACGCACCAACTTTTCCCCCCCAGTTTTGGGGAAGAAAAAGTGCGTCTTATACGGTGAAAAATACGGTAGGTTTATGTTGCAAAGCATCTTCTATTTTATTTCATGAGTTAACAACTTTATATATGAAATGTCTAGAGCCGTTTCAATTACCGTCAGTAAAATGTCCTTGGTCTATTTTTTCTTTTAATTTCTAAAATGTAATTGCATCATTCTCTATAACAGCTATTGGCACCCTCGCCATTCATTTTAGAAAGTTCTCATATCTTTGATACTTTACAGTCATCTATTTTCTAGAATTTCAGTGAAGGCGAGAAGATCTATTTGTAATATTTGTAGAAGGAAACTCAGAGCCGAAACACAAAATGTGAGCAGGATAATTGGTCATTTGTAGCCTTTACTTCGTAAGTGAATAACATTAACACACGGAACAGAAACCAATTCAAGTAAAAGAAAAGTTTGAATTCCCATCACTATAATTGCTAGGAATGAGTTATCTGCGGTGCACCTGAAGCATTACAGACGCCTTGTAAGGAAACATGGCCTGGGATTTTTTACTTTATTTTTTATTTTTTTTAAGCAAAAGTAGTAAAATTGCAAAAGAGTCATTTTTAAATTACGTAAAATTACTCTGCACCTACAAAAATATCTTTGGGGCATGGGAATGTATGTAGTAAAATGCTTTGCTATATTTACATAGTCCTGCAGTCGGATCTGCTTGTCTAACCATTTGATCTTAAAGGGGTACTCCGGTGGAAAACATTTTTTTTTTAAATCAACTGGTGCCAGTAAGTTAAATGGGCACTGTCACCAACTTAATTTTTTGATATGTTGTAGTACTTATGTACTACAACATATCTCTAATATACTTTTATTATTTTTTTTTCATTAAAAAGGTTTAATTTACATTTAAAAACCGGCTACTGAAAAAGGACTGATTTTGGAGTGGCAATCAGTCCTTTTTCAGTTAGGCTGCACTCGCTCCCTGCCTGTCAATCAGACAGGCGGGAGTGAGCGCATTGGCTCCCCGGCCACTGGCTGGGAGGCCACTCCTCCCGCACATCGCCACCGCCTCGTTGCTGCCGCTGTCCCTGCACGCCCGCTGCCGGACTCTGCAGTAACTGCAAGTGTAATGAGGGAACTGGGTATGCGGGGCGGGGGGGGGGGAGGAGGGAACGGGCTAGTGCCGTAGCGGGGGGGGGGGGGGGGGGAACGGGCTAGCAAAAAAAAAATAGGATGGTGGGAGCTACCCTTTAGACAGATTTGTAAATTACTTCTATTAAAAAATCTTAATCCTTCCAGTACTTATTAGCTGCTGAATACTACAGAGGAAATTCTTTTCTTTTTGGAACACAGAGCTCTCTGCTGAATCACGAGCATAGTGCTCTCTGCTGACTTCTCTGTCCATTTTTAGAACTGTTCAGAGTAGGAGAAAATCCCCATAGCAAGCATATGCTGCTCTGGACAGTTCCTAAAATGGACAGAGATGTCAGCAGAGAGCACTGTGCTCGTGATTCAGCAGAGAGCACTGTGCTCGTGATGTCAGCAGAGAGCACTGTGTTCCAAAAAGAAAAGAATTTCCTCTGTTGTATTCAGTAGCTAATAAGTACTGGAAGTATTAAGATTTTATTATAGAAATAATTTACAAATCTGTTTAACTTTCTGGCACCG
The DNA here is from genome assembly GCF_029499605.1 of Hyla sarda. NCBI lineage: Eukaryota > Metazoa > Chordata > Amphibia > Anura > Hylidae > Hyla > Hyla sarda. Next base: position 350,764,068 of record NC_079193.1, read on the forward strand.
GTTTATTTAAAAAAAAAAAAAAAAAAAAGGTTTTCACCGGAGTACCCCTTTAAGGGTTCCTGAATGTGAGCACAAAGCCTATACATAGAAACATTGAGACCATATGGTCCACCCTGTCTGCCCTTATATAGTTTCCTTATTATTTTTATCTTAAATGGGCACTATCAGATTCAAAAACTTTGTATATGTTGTACCTCTTGGCAAAACATTAACCTTTGTAATATACTTCTTTTACACTGTTTTTAATAGAAATCATCGCTTATAAAAAAAAAAAAAAAAGACCACTAGGGGTCCCCATACCACCTAGAACATAATCCTGTCTTGCAGCATCAACTTTGTCCCAACTGATGCACAGGCATGGACAGTAAGTGAGGTCAGGACTGTCACTCCTCTGTGCTCACTTCTGTCCTATCAGACGGCAGCATGAAAACAGAGAGGATTGGGTTACAGAGCAGCCTGCAGTGATTGCATGAAGAGACCCAGCACAGCAGACTCAGGGAGGAAGTGACTCCATGGTGAGTGAGAGCGGGCTCAGCGCTTGCCTTGAACATGCCCCTACCTGAGCAGTAGATATTAGAATAAGTAAGCAGCAGAATGGGGGGGGGGGATTCATGAGCCAAATATATAAGCTAGACACATATTAAATACATAGAAAGAATCTGCATGACCTAGAAACATATGTAATATTTTGTTACTCTTAAGCATAGATAATTATTTCTCCTAGACAGGTTTACATGCCCTCACTGTGGATTTGACAACCACATCTACTTAAAGTTTGTCTCAAGCATCTTCCACCTAACTTACCTCAGGTTGTGCCCCCTAGTTTTTGGGTTTAGCTTCTTCTTTCATTTCCTGTTGAACCTTATTTACTCTTTACATATATACACGGTAACTGAGTTTAAAAAAAAATTATAATAATAAACTTTTGACATGTCCTAGAGACACATCAAAAGCTTTGATTCGACTCTGCCATGTGACCAAGATGGTCTCATAATGTACGTCTATGGGACTGTCTCAGACTGCCTGCAGCTAGCGGGGAGAAGCAGCTACCTCTAGCGATCAAAAGACCCAGACCCCGACTGATCAAAACTTTAGACATTAGTGTGCAACTGACCTCAACTACCAAACCTTCTACTATGAGACAAAAATGACAAATAGGACATATAACAAACATTATGGCCACCACTTGTAACCGGTCTCTGAAAATATCTGAAATTAATCCTTCGGCCATCGCAAATCCACTGAACTATCCAGGGATTAAAGTTTTTTTTTTTTTTTAAATCAACCGGTGCCAGAAAGTTAAACAGATTTGTAAATTACTTCTATTAAAAAATCTTTACCCTTCCAGTACTTTTTAGCAGCTGTATGCTACAGAGGAAGTTCTTTTCTTTTTTTAATTTCTTTTTTGTCTTTTCCACAGTTCTCTCTGCTGACACCTGATGCCTGTATCAGGAACTGTTCAGAGCAGGAGAAAATCCCCATAGCAAACCCATGCTGCTCTGGACAGTTCCTGACATGGACAGAGGTGTCAGCAGAGAGCACTGAGGGCAAGACAAAAATAAATTTAAAAAGAATAGAATTTCCTCTGTAGGATACAGCTGCTAAAAGGTACTGGAAGGATTATGATTTTTTAATAGAAGTCACTTACAAATCTGTTTAACTTTCTGGCACCAGTTGATTTAAAAAAGAAATGTTTTCCACTGGAGTACTCCTTCAAGTCAAATGTTCCATTCCACAGCAGACTGTAGAACAATCAGTATGTTGCAGCACCTGCTATGCATTCCCTGTCTGCTCCTCTGCCTGTGACATTGTTCAGCACAAGGCAGCATGCTGTAAACATATCTCATTCTCCCTAAATGTCCCAATAAATATTTATATGTGTATATGACAGGAAATGGTGATGTAGCCTTTGGCTGTCCGAGCATGCTGAGAGTTACAGTTTTGCAACAGCTTAAGACACACTGTTTGAAAAACACTGCTGTAGGCGCTGGTCAGAGGTCGTGACATCACTTAGAGGACAGCTAGGGTTCAGAGATAAGATTCAGTCATACCCCTAAGACAGCAAAGGATGATGCATTGGAGAGAGGGAGGAACCGGGGAGAAGGAGACAACACCCTACTGACAATGAAAGGACTACACAACTTTCTGTCAGGGGCGAATCATGCGAAAACATGCTATAGCCAGTACAATCTGTGATAACTCTATGTTAGTAAATTATACGCTTGGGATAATATTGTTATTTAAATACAATTTTACGATACTGTAATTTTAAGGAACTTTAAGGAACAGGCTATTTTCATATTTTTGTTTTTTTTGTGTTAATTTTTATTTTTTTGTCTATCCCCTATTTGATAAAGGGTTAAAGGAAAATAGAATTATGTTTAACCTCACCATATCATATAAACCTGTACAGAATAATGTAAGAGCCAAACAACAATGAAGACAAGGAACCTGCCAACAATCTGTATGTTTCTAAATAGCCTACAATAATAGGAAACATTACCTCCAGTGTCCAATAAAAAAAGTGTTCTTCTCTCCTGTGATAGATGGAAAGATAAATAGATAGATATGAGATAGATAGATAGATACAGTAGATACATAGATAAGAGATATATAGATAGATATGGGATAGATAAGAGATAGATAGATATGGGATAGATAGATAGACAGATAGATAGAAATAAAGATATGAGATAGATAGATATGACAGATAGATAGATAGGATAGATACTGTAGATAAAAAAAATCAGATTTCTAAGGAATGCTTACAATTTCTGTATATTCTGCACATAGGATCCATTGAGAATGAGTGTCAGCTATATGTGTCAGTCAATGACAAGACAGAAACGTAGAAACAATGTTGTTAAGGAAAGACGAATGGTCCCCAGTCAGCCGCCCGCTTCGTGATTGATAGTGAAGATGTCATGCATGAAAAATTGAGATATATAGCGATATACTGGGGGAATAAAATAAGGTTGATTTGAAGTTTCATACATCTTCTTCATTGTAAGTATCAGATCATAGAGCATTGAACTCACACATCAAAGACACTGAACTGTTTCTGCAGGACCATGTGGTCACATAAAGCGTGTCAATAAATGTCATAAATGTGGACACAGATCAATGCTTTCTGCAAATGAATAATAATCATAATAAAACAAATTGATGCAAATGTGTAGAAATTTCTGTCTAATGTACAAAGCACTGACTGACTGACTCTTCTAATGCACCCCCAGGTATACTTTCTATGGTGCCCACTCCGTTCCTCTTGCCAAAATCATGTCCCTGCCCATAAGGTGTGCGTACTCTTAGTCTTGGTCTCTTAAAGGGCTAGCAAGCACACCTATATTATTCCTCATCCTATCACCCGATACTGTACTTAAAGGGGTACTCAACTGGAAAACATATATTTGTTTTTAAATCAACTGGTGCCAGAAAGTTAAACAGATTTGTAAATTACTTCTATTAAAAAATCTTAACCATTCCAGTACTGATCAGCTGCTGTTATGATCCACAGGAAGTTCTTTTATTTTTGAATTTCCTTCCTGCCTGACCACAGTGCTCTCTGTTGACATCTCTGTCCATTTTAGGAACTGTCCAGAGTAGGAGCAAATCCCCATAGAAAACCTATCCTGCTCTGGACAGTTCCTAAAATGGACAGAGGTGTCAGCAGAGAGCACTGTGGTCAGGCAGAAAGGAAATTCAAAAAGTAAAGAACATCATGTGGATCATAATAGCAGCTGATAAGTACTGGAAGGATTAAGATTTTTTAATAGAAATAATTCACAAACTTAATTAACTTTCTGGCACCAGTTGACTTAAAAAAAAATGTTTTCCTTGGAGTACCCCTTTAAGATAGACTCACTGGCAACACAATGCCTAAGCAATAAGGTTGTTAGTTCTCATATGCTCCTGTGAAGGTGTTTCTCATGTATGTGCTTCCATAATGGTTTATGACCCCAGCTTGCCTCCTTGACCTACTCACTGCCTACGCCTGACCTCAGCTTGATTCTGACCTACAAACCTTGGCTGTCCACCCTGACCCATGTGCCTGTCCGTTTTCCTCAAATTAACTCTGCCAGTCTAGACTCTGGATAGTGCCCAGACTATTCTCCTGTCTGACTCCTTGGTGTGTTGCCCCAGTGTCTATGGACCCACCAGGCCAGCTACCACCCTCACCTAGACCATTCCTAGACATGGAAACCCTGAGGTTCCTGCAGGAAAGTCCTGATCCTTATACAATGGTTAAAGGGTAAAAACCACAGGACCACTTAGACAATGCCCTCGAGAGTGGCCCAAAGCCAAAGGGGTTACATGGCACAGTAGGTCCATACCCGCTAGTCTTTATGCCAATTCTAATAAAAGAGGTTCTTTAGCAGCTGAAGAATCTCTTTGGATGGGTTGACATTGGCGTTGAGCTCCATTCACTGAGTTTGTTTAGATGATGTGAGTTGAAGAGAGAAAAAAAATACAGCAGCTCAACTCCTGCAAAACAACCACACAAAAACCAGATTGACCTCATTCAAAGTCAATAGAACCCGTCGTGACGTTTTGGTATCTGCTGTGCAACGGACAATACAGGTTCACTGGAACGGACACTGTGACGTTTTTCCTTCAGAACTGAGCACCAACGTAGATGTGAACATGTGAACCATAAGCCTCAGTTCATGCACTACATCCGATAACCTCAGATACCTCAGAGACTTCCTTCTAAATAAGGACAAGTTTATATCAATGGACAGCAAATACTGCCATGACCGTGAAAAAGAGGTTTTGCAGCAGCTGAGGTGTATTATAGGGAATGATATACTAATAGAATAAAATATTTAAAATATTGGAAATCCCTTGGTGTTTTATATTGTCCAAGGACAATTACAGCAGGGGGCGTTATGCCATATGTAATATACAACAAAAATAATACAATTTGTATAAAATGGTAACTTGATCAAAACCCAGAAAAGAACAGAACATATGAAAATAAGTATTTGAACTATTTGGCTGTGGAGTCATTTAATGGATGTAAAAAGTGCCTATGGCTGGTATTCCTATCAACCAGTCTAGGAGGACGTACATCCATCTGGCCAAGTTCTTGCTTTGATCAGGCAGTCAGCTATAGGCTACAATCCATAGTCTGACGCCCACGACCTCCACAACAGCAGAGCCTCTGGATAACAATCTCCATCTAAACATCCTTCTGCGATCATCCGGGGATACTTCTGGATGGCTCAGCCAAGTGAATGGTTCATATATCTTTGTAAATATCCAAATTAGAGGAAAGTCATGCTAAGCTAACCCGAATACCAATGTAGATTAATGAACTGTCTAATGTTTTATCCAGATGTCACTCACGTTCCCATCGTACTACGGTATGAGCTTACAACAAAAGCCAAAGTTACATTTCAGCAAAATATTAAAGTACAAGCTGCAAAGATCTAACCTCTCCAAATAAGAAAAGAGAAAAGAAAACTGTGATTTGACAACTAGGGTGAGATAGAGATTTCATGATGTGCTTTGGGGCAAGACCTCTTCTCTTCCATTTAAAGGGGTACTCTGCCCCTAGACATCTTATCCCCTATCCAAAGGATAAGATGTTTGATCCCCCTCCCATAGACTTGTATTGAGAGGTCGTGGACGTGACGTCACGAGTGGGAGATGGCCATAATGTCACCCCCGCGATCTCCCTGCTGCACCCGGCGTTCGTTTAGAGCGTCGGGTGCTGCGCCGGAGGCTCGTGGCGTCACGGCCATGTCCCGCTTGTGACATCTTATCTCCTAGCCTTTGTGCCATTGTAGACATCAACATATTTTAAGGGGAATGACGCCCCTAGACATCTTATTCCCTATCCAAAGGCGGATAGAGGATAAGATGTCAAGGGGCAGAGTACCCCTTTAAATATGTTGATGTCCACAATGGCTGTCAATGGCACCCAACAGAAAATCCATAGATCATGATACAATTAATTTACCCAGAGATTTTGATGGGGTTATCTGATGCTGAAAAAATGAAGGGCTCAGGCTGGAATTCATCTGTCCGCTCCCCCACTGCTGCCACCCTGACAATGCCCGTTCCCCTCTCAAAAGCGCTTTTGGTGCACTTTTCGACACACAGGAAATACTCACCTTGCAAGTGGTGACCTGTCTAACCAGTGACTGGCTGAGAAAAGTCACTAGAAATCACAGTGGGAATCGGGCACCATTGGGACGGCAGCAGCATATTACTTGTTTTTATTCTTAATCCAGCCCCAGCCGTAGCTAATCCTCTACCTAACCATACACATAATTTAGTTGCAGATTCTATTAATTCCAATGAGATCATCTAACAATGTTTTGTTCACAGGTTGATTGTTAATCATTTTAAAGCCAGGAGATGTTTACTGATGACCGAGCATGTACATCCCATAATGGTAACTGGTGGCTGGTCACATCTATTATACACTTACTAGCAGCTTTATTAGGACACTTTATTAGTACCGTATTGGAGCCCCTTTACCTTCATTCTCCGTGACATACTTTCTACAAGGTGCTGGCAACATTCCTCAGAGATTTTGCTTCATACAGACATGATGGGATCAGATTTGTCGGCTGCACATCCATGATGAGAATGTTCTGTTCCACCACATCCCAGTGGTGATCTATTGGATGAGATCTGGTGACTGTGGAGGCCATTGGAGTCCGGGGACCTCATTGTCATGCCGTGAGATAATGTCATGTGACATGGGGCATTATCCTGCTAAAAGTATCATCAGAAGATGGGTCCACTGTGGTCATAAAGGGATGGGCATGGTCAGTAACAATACTTAGGTAGATTGTCATGTTTATACCAATTTCAATTGTTAAAAAGGGGCCCAAAGTGTGCCAAGAAAATGTCCCCCACACCATTACACCACCAGCCTGAACCGCTGATACAAGGCAGGATGGATCCAAATTCTGACCCTGCCATCTGAATGTTGCAGCTGGAATCCAGACTTATCAGACCAGACAATATTCTTCCAGTCATAAATTGTCCAGTTTTTGTGCCTGTGTGAACTGTAGCCTCAGTTTCCTGTTCTTAGCTGACAGGAGTGGCACCCGATGTGGTCTATTGCTGCTATAGCTGCGACTTGTTGCTAACTGGCAGTCAATTAAAGGGGTATTCCAGGATTTATTTATTTTTATTTGACTATACTACAGGGGCTGTAAAGTTAGTGTAGTTCATAATATAGTGTCTGTCCCTGGGTGTGACGGTTTTCTCACAATTCTTATGGGATTTTCATCCCAATATTTATTTTTAACAGCATACAAAAGGACTGTTGTCTCAGATTTTTTTCAGGTTGTAATGCGGCCGAGACCTGACTCACTAGTCAGATGATGACAGGGAGCCTGTCTGCTTCAATGGGTGCAGCGATCGCTTGGTGGGAGAGAGATCAATCTGCAACTAATGCAACAGCTGTAGGCACCCTGATTGAAAACCCCAGGTCTTTTGAATGGATGCAGCTCATTCATGTTTCATTGGGTGGGGTGGCTGATGTGTAGGAGGGAGGAAAATGGAATTTTGGGTTTTGTAGGCAAAAAAGAAAAACTCAAACAGGAAATACCAGTTCACAAAAAGCAATGTTATGGTAATCTCACAACATAGCCATATAGCCCCAAGAAAAGCGCAGATCCTTCCTAAGCATGTCCATTACTGTCTGCCAGGTACATACTAAAAATCACCTTATAGTGGATAACCCCTTTAAATTCAGATTTGATGGTCAATTCAGATTCACTAGACCGAATGTACTAAGCCTGGAATGTTCTAAGAAATGTGATGCACAGAGCATTGCAACCTACCTCTGGCTCAGTATACAGGATCTTTATCAGGCGTCCCTGCTCCTGTAAATACTTTCAGTGGTGCCCTATGCTATTAACCCTGTACATCTTCAGCAGAAAGGTATAAAGTGTACAGTATCCCCACTAACTACATACAAGAGCAGGGACCACTGTCTTTGAAGGAGTTTCCTCACCCCGTACAATTCACCCAAAGAAAATGATTATAATGTGTATTTTTATAAAAAAAAAAAATTATGAAAATCAGCAAAAGTATTTTTTTTTTCCAAATTGATTTGCTCATCTCTACTCATGATCCTTCTCTATTAGCTAGTTCACAGTGGAGGACTTTGAGCAGCCCCTTACTTTACTGAAGCGGGTATCATGTAACACAATATTTCCCTACAGTTTATCACTGGGGTTTGTAGTGGTCGGATCTGTTTCAGTCATCTACAGTAACTGCTTGGGTGGATGCACTTAAAAAGTCATGTGATGGATCTCAGAAAACCCAATTATCTTTCGTCCGAAAATGCTGGACCTTAGGAATAGTTTCTGTCCCGGATTGCTCTCATAGAGTATGAAAGGTCTCATGTTCCTCCGCCATCATTACCCTGCTCTTTCTCAGTTTCCTTCAGATGTACAACTTGTTTATTTAGCTATTATCTCTACAGAGGGACATTAGTGCTGCTTTTATTCCAATTGCTCTGTCTTATCTTTTGCGGATACATTATGTTTTATCAGCGGGATGTCTTTATCTCCTGCACCTCAAATGAGACAAAATACTTGATAATATTATCAGCAATAAGTTCCTGCTGAAAACTCGGTGAATCAGCACAAATTTTGCAGCATGAACTTACTTTAATGGAGCTCAGAAAACTCCCATTACATAATTCTATATAGATGCAGAGGTGTAGATTGCAGCTCTTGAAGCCCAATGCGGAATCTGTAAAAAGCCCCCCCCCCCCCAACAATATCCATTTCTAATACTTATGTCTACTTATGGGCCAGAAATGCCTCCTCAGACACCAGCACCAACTTGTCCCTTCTACCTTTTCACCTATAACTACTAAGCAGAGTCAGAGCATATATAGTAATAATACCGTATTATGGTTTCTGCCACAGCTCAGTACCACCACCAACTATAAACAATTCTTTCTTGGGTCCTGGAAGCAAATATAAACTACAAACGTGAGCTCATGTATGTGCCGCCCCCTAAATATTGCCCCCCTAGGTGCAAGCCTTGGGTTCCTTGTGACAAATATGGCTACAGGTATAAAACATCAGTGACAATATGCCTTGAAATTGAAGGAAGAAAAATCTGTTAATCCTGTATGTTTTATTTTATTTGGACCCTGGTCAGAGATAAATTTGTTGTGGGATTGTATGCACTGGTCTACTAAGGGGTGTTAAAAAACAAGGTCATGCAGATGAGAAAAATGCAACCTGACCTCCTTTTGCATTCATCACCAGTGTGGTATATTCCATTATGCTCTACACTGCCCACTGTTGGTGGGGATTACTCTATGATACTGAGAGGGGGCTATAATCTCTCCCCTAGAGGCAGTCTGGGAAGCCTTAGGAAAAACTGGAATATGAAGACACCACCTCCACTGAAAAGTGAATATACTGTATGTATGTGTTGATGCAAACAGTGAATGCATCGCCACTCACCAGGCACACACAGAATTTTATCATTGGTCGAGGTTTAGAAACATAAAATAATATCTCCACTCCAGGATGACATATTATTACTGCAGTGACTCATACCATCATACTGTTAGTAAATAAAACCACTATACACAGACCAATATCACCAATAACATCGCTATACAAGGGGCAAATGATTGCACCACACCATGACCAGTACCGTTACCAAAACATAGTATAAAATACAGACCAATATCACCCCATTGTAACACTCACGTTTCAGTAGGCAGGAACACTGTAGGATGTGGATCCGCTGGACCTGTGTGGCAGATGACACGGACCGTACCAGGGAGTGGAGTCTAAGATGCAACCAGAGCCCACCGCAAAGCGGGATGGACTTGCTGCGGCAGGCGGCACCCAGGTCGCTACCCCTGGCTCGACAACACACATGGCTGAGGAATACAAAGCACAGACAGGAAACAGCAGCTCATGGTCAGGATAGCAGAAGGTCAGGGCAGGCGGCACAGTAGCATAGTCAGGAACGAAGCAAGTGGTCAGTAGGTAGGCGGCAAAGGAGCAAAGTCAGGTCACGGAGCAAAGGGTATGATACATGGCAAGGTAATACACAGGAATTCTTTCTTTAAGGCACTAGGGCTACAAAGATCCGGCAGGGAAGTGTGGGAGGTGGAGAAATTTATTAAATGAGCCACAGGTATTGACTTGATTAATGGGCGCACTGGCGCTTTGAATTTAAGAACTCCGGGGCAGGGACACACGCGCCAGAGCAGAGAGGCCTGGGAGGAGGCAAAAGAAACAGGAGGTGAGTGACAGGCTGTGATTCGCATGCGGGCACGTCTGGTGATGCAAATTCCAGCCCCGCCGGCAGCTTAAGGAGACAGGGCCATGCTCTCATGGCACATGTGTGTGGCCGGAGCGCAGATCCTAACACCCAAACAGTACCCATATAGTGATGATGCTAGCTCTATACATGCACTGCTAACCATATATGTGTGAAAGGGGTACTCCGGTGGAAAAAATTTATTTTTTTCAATCAACTGGTGTAAGAAAGTTATACAGATTTGTAAATTACTTCTATTTAAAAATCGTAATCCTTCCAGTACTTACTGTACCAGCTGCTGTATGCTACAGAGAAAGTTGTGTAGTTCTTTCCAGTCTGACCACAGTGCTCTCTGCTGAAATCTCTGTTCATTTCAGGAACTGTCCAGAGCAGAATAGGTTTGCTGTGAGGATTTGCTCTTGTTCTGGACAGTTCCTGACAAGGACAGAGGTGTCAGAAGAGAGCACTGGTAAGACTGGAAAGAAATTCAAAAAGAAAAGAACTTCCTGTGGAGCATACAGCAGCTGATAAGTACTGGAAGGATTAATATTTTTAAATAGAAGTAATTTACAAATATGTATAACTTTCTGGCACCAGTTGATATAGTTGATGAGTACCCCTTTAACATTGCGGTTACTTCCACTGACTCACATGGCATCTTCTTGCAGTTGTTCTCTTTCCTTTTTCTTCTCCAAGCTGCATAAAGACATCTTCCAGTCATGACTTAGTAACAATCCCCCTCGTTGCCCCCACAATTAGGAATAACGTCTACTCATTTTTGCCAAACTTAGTGATAATGCCCCCTCATTGCCCCACACTTAGTATTAATGCCTTCTTATTTCCCCACACTTCTTCATGCCACTCTCCCTTTCTCTTCCCTATTTCTTTACCCTAATACACTCGACCTGCTCCTACCCCCTTATATTAAATAAGAATGAAAACCCAGCACAGAAGATCCTCTATTCTACATGATGTAACCAAGCTAGAATACCAATCCACAAACAAACAAGAGTTTCTTAAAGGATCACTACAAGATCAGAGGTCTAGTGATTCAGTCGCATATTTTATTTCAACCAATTGTTCGGAAGCAATAGTCTGATTGGGTCAAGAATAGTCCTGTACAACAACGTTTCACCCAATTCCTTCTCACAGACATCGGTGGTTCACCTCTGCTGTGCTGAAAGAAGGAGAATGTCGTCACGATGCACAATACTCTTGGACCACCACTGCCCCCATGCATAGTTCGGTGTTTCTCAACCAGATTGGCTTCAGCTATTGGAAAACTACAACTCCCAATATGCCCGGGCAGCCTGTGGCTGCCCGGGCATGTTGGGAGTTGTAGTTTTGCAACAGCTGAAGCCACTCTGGTTGAGAAACACCGGACTATGCATGGGGGCAGTGGTGGTTGGAAAAACATTGGCATAGACACTTACCTACTCAGGCGTTCTCTACACCAGCATGGAGGGAAGAGGGGACGATGAACTCAAACAACGATGAACTCAATAGAGTGTTGCTTCGCCGACAAATTTGTCAAAAACGTTTTCTCCAAAAAGAAGGAATTATTCTTTCTATGAGTTATTCAACGTGTAGCTATCAGAAGACAACTATGAATGTTCAAGAGAAGGAGTCTACTCACGAATTCTACCAACATGTCAAACCGGCCCGGCATTGGGTGCCCCTAAAGACCTCATCAATGGGTTAAAAAAAACAAATGTAAAATTCCTCCCATACCTAAGTTTTTATTTTCTTATTTAAATTTAGATTATCTCATGTAAATTGCACTTCTGAACATTCACATAGGAATTGGCTGCCTCTCCGATGATGTCCTGAAACCTTCTTTTACACTTCTCCTCGAAGTATAAATATGGCCTTCATCCAGCCTTCCCAAATCTAAAAATATTTTGGCTCACGAGAGACCCGGTATGGAAGTCATTTCCCTTTTAGGTGCAGTAGCTGCAGTACACAGACTCAACAAAAGCATAAAATATCATTAACATCTGATTCTGAAAAAGTTGACAAGCCGGCCTTTGTTGTGTTGGAACAGGAGTCTACAGAGGGATGTTCTACATTACCATATCTACAGCAATATTATACCTATTAGCGGCTGAGAATACAAATATGGCCTTCATGTTAGAGAGCCTAAGTTCCTTCAATGTCTCTATTGTTTTCAGAACGATTTTTTTTATATATTTTTCATGGCACGGAATTGAGGTAAACCTCGCCGCAGTGGTGGATAAGGGAGATTTGGCAACAATCAAGCAATCTAATTGATCTATTTAGAAAATAATTTAAAAAGACAGGAACGAAGTGAGTCAGATGGTCCCGTCAATGTTAATAGTAAAAGCAGTAGATTGTTTCCATCCATGCACATCTATGATTTCATCGTTTGTTTGAGACATATATACGTATGAACGAGATGAAGACAATGTTTACTGATGGCTCCTAAATTACTCTCCATGACTTACTTATCTTTTAAAGGAGCATGACGGATCGGTACAGCTTTAACCATTCATACCCTAAACGACAAGGGTGTTTTGGTCCTGAATCAAATATTTAAAACTATTTTTTATATTAGCAATAGTTTATCATGTCAATTGAATAATATTAATATATATATATATATATATATATATATATACACATATATGTGTGTGTATGTATTTGCATAATGTACATCATTTTTTTAAATTTATTTATAATTTACTTATAATTAACTAGTACTAAGAATAATAATAATAATAATAAAAAAAAATTAATGAATATATATATATATATATATATATAAAAAAAAAAAAAAATATATATATATATATATATATATATATATATATATATGTATATATACCGTCTTTTTCGCCGTATAAGACGCACTTTTTCTTCCCAAAAACCGGGGGGAAAAAGTTGGTGCATCTTATACGGCGAATACACACACCTATCGCGGTGGTCCCTGCGGCCATGAACGGCCAGGACCCGTGGCTAATACAGGACATGCCCTGTCCTGTAATACGGTGATGCCCTGTATTAACCATTCAGATGCGGCGATCAAAGCTGACCGCCGCATCTGAAACGAAGGTGACACTAACCCGGCTGCTCAGTCGGGCTGTTCGGGACCGCCGCGGTGAAATCGCGGTGTCCCGAACAGCTTACAGGACACCGGGAGCCGTTGGCTGTCCGGGCATGCTGGGAGTTGTAGTTTTGCAACATCTGGAGGTCCGCAGGTTGAAAATCACTGTTGGGTTCAGAATCTTTTTTTTTTTCTAGTTTTGCACCTTTAAAATTGGGTGCGTCTTGTATGCCGGTGCGTCCTATAGGGCGAAAAATACGGTATATAAAATGTTTATTCATATATATATATATATATATATATATATATATATACACACACATATATATATATATATATATATATATATATATATATACATATATTGTGGGGATTTGCTCTGGTAGTCAGGACCATTGATGCAGTAAAGAGGCAAGGAACCTTCAGTGTTTTATTCACACTCAGCAAAACATAACAGTCTTGGTGCTTGTTCATACACAGCAAAACAAAGTTCACCTGGAAAACTACAAAAAAACCAAAAATAATTTCCCTAATAAAACGCCACCCCAGTCTTTCCTTTATAACTGGCCTTCATCTTTGATTCGTTTCTGCCTTTGTATTTAATCATTTCTATCGAAAACCTGAACGTGTGAACAGTCCCCTATAAAGGCACAAGAGGAACCTATACAATATTAGGTGGTTTTAACCCCTTAAGGACTCAGGAGTTTTCCGTTTTTTGCACTTTCGTTTTTTCCTCCTTACCTTTTAAAAATCATAACCCTTTCAATTTTCCACCTAAAAATCCATATTATGGCTTATTTTTTGCGTCGCCAATTCTACTTTGCAGTTACATTAGTCATTTTACCCAAAAATGCACGGCGAAACGGAAAAAAAAATCATTGTGCGACAAAATCGAAGAAAAAATGCCATTTTGTAACTTTTGGGGGCTTCCGTTTCTACGCAGTGCATATTTCGGTAAAAATTACATCTTATCATTATTCTGTAGGTCCATACGGTTAAAATGATCCCCTACTTATATAGGTTTGATTTTGTCGCACTTCTGGAAAAAATCATAACTACATGCAGGAAAATGTATACGTTTAAAAATGTCATCTTCTGACCCCTATAACTTTTTTATTTTTCCGCGTACAGGGCGGTATGAGGACTCATTTTTTGCGCCGTGATCTGAAGTTTTTATTGGTATGAATTTTGTTTTGATCAGACTTTTTGATCCCTTTTTATTCATTTTTTAATGGTAGAAAAAGTGACCAAAAATGCGCTTTTTTTTGACTTTGGAATGTTTTTTGCGCGTATGCCATTGACCGTACGGTTTAATTAATGATATATTTTTATTTTATACATTTATGCACGCGATGATACCACATATGTTTATTTTTATTTTTACACTGTTTTATTTTTTTTATGGGAAAAGGGGGGTGATTCAAACTTTTATTAGGGAAGGGGTTAAATGACCTTTATTAACACTTTTTTTTTACATTTTTTTTGCAGTGTTATAGGTCCCATAGGGACCTATAACACTGCACACACTGATCTCTTACACAGATCACAGGCATGCATTAACACGCCTGTGATCAGTGTTATCGGCGCTTGACTGCTCCTGCCTGGATCTCAGGCACGGAGCAGTCATTGGCCGATCAAACACCGAGGAGGCAGGTAAGGGCCCTCCCGGTGTCCTGCCAGCTGTTCGGGACGCTGCGATTTCACCGCGGCGGTCCCGAACAGCCCGACTTAGCAGCCGGGTCACTTTCACTTTCGCTTTAGAAGCGGCGGTCAGCTTTGACCGCCGCTTCTAAAGGGTTAATACCGCACATCGCCGCGATCGGCGATGTGTGGTATTAGCCGCGGGGCCCGGCCGTTGATGAGCGCCGGGACCAACGCGATGTTATGCGGGATCGCTTCATATCGCGGGAGCCGGCACAGGACGTAAATATACGTCCTGCGTCATTAAGGGGTTAAAGGAATTACTTCGCCCCTAGACATCCTTTGGATGGGTGATAACATGTCTGATCAGGGGGGGTCCAGCCGATGGGACTCCCCTATACCCCCCACCCCCGTGGGCGATCTCCAGCACGGCAAACCATAATTCAGTTCACTCCGATCCGTGATGAATGATGGGCAACCACCGCCCCTGACTTCAGTGTTTATGAACGCCGCAGCAACAGCCTTGAGATCTCAGGGGGTCCCAGAGGCCGGACCCCCCTTTGGACAGGGGATAACATGCCTAGGAGTGGAGTTCCCCCTTAAAGGGGTATTCCAGGCAAAACGTCCCGGGAGCTGTGCATGATGGGAGAATATCCCCCATAGGAACTGCACAGCTCCCGGGACGTGAGTCATCAGAGAGCAGTTAGACAGAAAACAGCAACTCAACTTCAGAAGCTAATAACTATTGGAAGGATTAAGATTTTTTAATAGAAGTCATTTACAAATCTGTTTAACTTTCCGGAGCCAGTTGATATGTATATATAAAAAAGTTTTGACCTGGAATACCCCTTTAATGTCATGGCTGATCAGCGTATAAAATAAATACACCCAACTTAACAAGTGCTGTATTTTTATCTCATCTTCTCTCTTTCCCATTGTTATTCACTTCAGATGGTTTACATATTTATTGTTACATCACCAGGCACCGATGGAGATATCAAGTTGCCGGTTTTAACCTTTTAGTATTATTGTATATGAATAATTTAGCATATATTTAGTATTGCACTTGTGTTCTGCCGAGCGAGCTGCAGGCAAAACTTCTGCATAATAGCAACATTGAGGGTTTTTATTTTTTTTTATTGCAGATCCCAGCACGTAAAGAAATAATTTGCGATTTATGTGACCTGTGTGAATATTAAACAACAGCGCCCCTAACCGTCATGATGGTGCAGCTGTCAGGGGATGATGGAAGTTGTAGTACTACAGAAAGGCTGTCCTAATATGCTCTGAGCCAGTATCTTCCAACCAGTGTGCCTCCAGCTGTTAGAAAACTACAACTCCCAGCATGCCCGGACAGCCAGGCTGTCTGGGCATGCTGGGAGTTGTAGTTTACCAACAGCTAGAGGCACACTGGTTGAGAAACACTGCTCTGAGCTATGCTAGGAGTTGTAGTTTGACAACAGCTGGAGAGCTACAGACAACTACATCTACTACGTTGCACTTACAGCATTTTTTTTATTGGTCGTGTTATTATGGTCGGCCTCTCTCTCTCACTCTTACAGTTCATTTTTCCATGTTAATGGACGACATTCGCCTTGCTTCTGTAAACTGTCAGCCAAGGAAACACAGACACCGTTTGTCTGCAGTAGACACGTCCATTACAATGACCAGAAACCCCAAGAACCCGGCCAAGAACTCTGCGCAAATTCAGCTAATCCAGAGGAGAAACATGTTGGTGGAAGAGTCAAATAAATGTACAAATTGACGTTCAAATTCAGAAGTGCGAACGGATGAGAGAGATAAAAATGAGTTCATGTAATATTTGCTGTAAGGAAAGCTCTGCGTAGGGTTCATTCCGACATACAAGAACATTCTATTAAAGGGGTAGTCCAGTTTAGGAAAATGTATCCCCCTTTCCAAAGGATAAGGCATAAGTGTCTAATCATTGTGGGGGTAGGGTGTTCAATGGACCGACCGCTGGGAACCCTGCACTCTCCTGGACGGCACTCCGGCTCTCGTAGAGCACAGAGCGGTGGTCGGCACAAGCCCTCCATGCATTTTTATGGGAGAGCTGAAGCCCTGTACTCGTGTATCTCTGGCTCTCCCACAGGAGATCGCATTGGTGTCCCAGCAGTCGGACCCCTCGTGATCAGACCCTTATCCCCTGTCCTTTGGATGGGGGATACATTTTCCTAAACTGGACTGCTCCTTTAACCCCTAAGGGTCCGTTAACATGGTGGAATATCCATGTGTGGAAGGTGCCAACTCAATCAGTAAGCACTAGGACCGCTCGGACATGCGCCGTCTCCATGAACATCAATGCATGTCTGAACAGATTCCATTGAAAGAATTAACATGTCCACTCTTTCAGACCGGAATTTGAACTGGGACCTGCAAAAAATCTGCCGTATGCATGGTACAGTAGAATCGTATTGAAAACAATGGGAGGCTGCTGCATCGGAACTTTTCTGCTGGATTCCGCTGTGTGAAGGCTATGTTCACACGGGGTAATATTTGCATAATGTCCAGAAATGAAAAATTCAGCGCACAAACCAGTGCATCTAGAAACCATGCCCCCTGCAATCGCACATAAAAACACCAATGCAGACAACATGTAAATAGTGCAAACTTAGATGATAATTTTGGTGAAAGTCAATGTGCCAAATAAAAACACACAGCACACACAATTTTTCAAGAGGATGCCAATTGATAATTCCCTCTCCCCGAGTTTACTAGTAAAGCTACTAGATATGTGCAATTCGTTTCATTGCGAATGCATATTCGTACGAATTTTACTGAATTCGTATGTTCGGATCGATCCGAATATCCCCCCAAAAAATTCAAACATTTATGAAAAAAACAATAATCAAAACAATGCACTGCTGAAAACTAACTAACGAATGCATTCGTTAAATGTGTACCGGCAGTAATGAATTCATTTGATTTGTTTGATCATTAAAGTTTGTTGAAAAGGTCTGGCCTGGCCTATTTGTTTAATCACTTCGGCCATTTCCGTTATCAGTTAGAAATAACGATTCTATCCGAATAACAAAATCAGCAGAATAAGTAATAAAACACGAATAACAAATAGATCCGAAAAATGTTCTGACTGTGTCCGAAGACAGAATGAAACAAATTATTTCAGCCCGAATATTGAACAGAACCGAAAAAATTTTTATCCGAAAATAAACGTAACGAAACATAATTTTTGGTTCTACACAAGTCTAAAAGTTACATGGTAAAATTATGTCTGCATGCAGCCACCACTAGGGAGAGCTCACTGAATATACCAGAGCTTTCCAAACTGAGTGCTGTGACACATTATTGTGAAGGTAGCAGTTCCCAGGGGTGTTGCGCAACTGTCCTGTCCCACAGCAGCAGCTACAGCTGGTCACTGTTCTTAAGTGGCCATGGCCTGAGATGCTGATTTTGCCATCTTTAAATCAGTGCTGTGGTGGCTAGCGGGACTACTGATGAGTGAAGCCCCTGACGGAACAGGAGGACGCCTTGGTGCGGAACAGGAGGACGTCACTTGTCAGAGCCGCAAAGCCTGCACCCGCCATAGAGTCGCACTGAGTACAGGTGAGCACAGGAGGGGGGGGGGGTGGAGGGGAGAAGGGGGGATGAAGTGGTGGCAAAGCATGGGATCAAGGAGACAGTGAAGTGATACAGGGGGGAATATGTGGGGGGTTGAAGCGGCACATGGGGTGATAAGGTGAAGGAATGAAGTGGCACAGTGGGAGATCAAGGGGGGATAAAGTGGCACATGGGGTGATCAAGAGGGAGGAATGAAGTGGCACTGTGGGGGATCCAGGGGGAGCTAAGTGGCACATGGGCAATCAAGGGGGGGCGATTAAGTGGCATAGAGGGGCTCACAGGGTGTGAAGTAGATAATGAGGTGGCACGGGGGGGTGAAGGGGGTGATGAAATGGCACCAGAGGTGATCAAGGGGAGCTGAAATGACACAGGGGGGTAGCAATCACATTTGTAAGGCGGATACTGGTATCACGTAGTGTGTCGGAAGTCGCTCTACATGATATGTGCAATTGGTGGTACTGCAAGGGCTGTGTCACCAAACTAAACATGTCTAAAAAAAAACGGTGTCACCATTCATGAAAAGTTTAGAAAGCTTTGTCAAATACATGTATACAGCTTAAGAGCTTAATATCGCCATAGTAAAGACCAATGGAAAAGTAGCTATGACCTACACAATGCTGTCATACGTCCCACCTCCTGTAATAGACACTGTACTGTAAAAAAGGGTGGACGGAGAGATGATGTCATAGGATTTATTTATTAAGTTTAGGAACCAGCAGGCAAACTAGTGGGGAAAAAAGGCCTCTATGGACAGAAGGGACTCACTTCAGCCTGACAGAGGGGAAAAACAGGATACAGCAAGTTGTTATAGAGTAATTTAACATAATGTGTATTATTTCCATGTCAACCCTGGTTAACACTCAAAATCACCAACATGGCCCAGATCTATCATCCTTAATATACTTGGACAACTTAAATAAAAAAAATTCTATTAAAAGTGAAAAGTTCCAGCCGGAGCCCTACAAGGACAAAGTGATGAGTGTGCGATTTATAAGACAATAACTCGTGAAGTCTGTTTGTAGCCTGAAGCGTTGAGTAATCCGAACGTAAATGAAGATGTCCCTCCATTTATTACTTTTACGCTACTCAGAATAGAAGCCTTTTTCTTCCCTTATTTTTCCTCCCCCCCCCCCCCTTCGCCTTAAATAACTAAAACAGATGACCGCAATTTAAGGCAGTAATGACAGGAAAACCGATTTTGGCCTAAAAAAAAAAAAAAAAATCTGAATTGCAGAAACTTTCAATGAATCGCCTAAAAATATACCTGCAGTTATAGCGTCTGATTATTGTTGGCGAGCGAACGGGTCTAATCTTAAATTGGATAACGAACTAAACCAATATACTTATTTAAGGAGCAATTTATGATAATGGTACAAATTGATGGAACAGCCGCGATACTGCGAATGAGTCTTTTTTTCCATCGCTTTAAAACGAAGGGGAAAAAAACAGTTACAGATGGCACCAGAGTGTGCAAGTTCTTATTTGGAAAGACCTTGGCATTCGGAGGGAGCCAAAAACTTCCACATTATACGGTAGTGAGCTTAATATTTCCATAATTTAGTTGGATCGCAGAAATTAGTGACAAAATGTTGCTGGAACTGGTTCTCGGCAACGACAAAAAGAAAAAAAATCCATTATATTAATGTATATTTCTGGAAAAAAAATGGATATTTATGTTAAAGAGTTCTTTTTTAACCTTCGTTATGGATAAACAAATGGAGAACTGGTTAAAACAAAAATAAATGGGGACCTAATCTGAGTTGGAAAGTTGTTGTCACTCATTCAAACGGGTACTCCGCCCCTAGACATCGTATCCCTTATTGAAAGGATATGGGATAAGATGTCTGATCGCGGAGGTCCCGCCGCTGGGACCTTACACTCCTCCCAGGGATCTCTCTGCTGGCACCCCCGCTTTCTGAATATTTATGATCAGAATGCAGGCTTTAGGCCTCTGTGTTTGTGACATCAAGCCATACCCCCTCCATTCATGTTTATGGTAGGGGGCGTGAGTACACAGCCGTTACGTCCCCTCTCCCATAGACATGAATGGAGGGGACATGGTGTGATGTCACGATCAGACATCTTATCCACTATCCTTTGGATAGGGGATAAGATGTCTATGGGCGGAGTAACTCTTTAAGACTGGGCTGGTGTTTTGCAACCTGGGCACCTTCAGTTGTTACAAAACTACAACTTCCGGCATGCCTAGACAGCCAAAGTTAAACAGATTTGTAAATACTTTCTATTTAAAAATCGTAACCCTTCCAGTACTTATCATCTGCTGTATGTTCCAAAGGAAGTTCTTTTCTTTTTGAATTTCCTTTCTGTCTGACCACAGTGCTCTCACCTCTGACCACAGTGCTGATACCTCGGTCCATTTTAGGAACTGTCCAGAGTAGGAGCAAATCCCCATAGCAAAGGTATCCTGCTCTGGACAGTTCCTGACATGGACAGAGCAGACAGAGCAGACAGAAAAGGAAATTCAAAAAGAAAAGAACTTTCTGTGGAGCATATAGCAGCTGATAAGTACTGGAGGGATTAAGACTTTTAAATAGAAGTAATTTACAAATCTGTTTAACTTTCTGGCACCAGTTGATTTAAAAAAAAAAATGTTTTCCAGTTGAGTACAACTTTAATATTCACTTTAAAATCTTTTTTCTTTAGACATTGAATATCTTAGATAAATGGTGGCACATTTTTGATCACTTAAAGGGGTATTCCGATGTCCCTAAAAACTTTATACAATACAATAGAAAACTTCCTTGTCAAATGTGAACTTTACTGAGTATGTCTGTGAGCTTGGTTTCCTCACCCAACTCAAAATAATTAACAGTGGATATACAGGGAAAGGTGCCAATCAGTATGGCCTGGGTAGGAGAATCTGGACTAATTGGTTTTCTCAGTAAGTCCAGGTATCATGTACACAGTGTGCGCTGCCCCTTAAAGGGGCATTGTCAGAACCAAAAATGCTTTATATGTCGTAGATCTACTATGCTTCAGAAATATTGTATCTTCTTTTTATCACGGCCACTAAGGGTCCCTATACAATTTAGAACACAATCCTATCTGGCTGCAAAATCATTGTTATCCCAGCTGAAGCACAGGCTGGGACAAAATCCAGTAAGTGTTGGCGGGACTAGCACTCTTCTGTGCTCACTCCTGTCCTATCAGACTGCAGCATGAAAACAAAGAGGAGGGAGTTAGAGAGCAGCCTTCAGTGATTAGGTGAAGAGACCTGTGGTGTCCTGGTGTGAAACACACCTGCCTTCCTGACCTGTCAGGTGGATGGCGCCTATTGTGTCTGCTCCAGGCCCACTACTCAGGTTTAAATGTGTTATTTTTACCTTGTAATGTATTGTCAATGCACATGTGCTTTATTGTGCCCTAAAGGGTTAACTTGTTTGTGCAGGAGGATGCTAAAAGGATCACATGCTTGTTTTAGCCAACCAGGGCTTATGCCCTGCTCACTTTAAGACTGCTAGATTGGGGAGAGTAAGTTCAGTCTAGAGTTAGTGTCTAGAGCAGGGGTCCTCAAACTAAACTCCTGGGGCCACATGTGGCCCGCGGAGCACATTTATCCGGCCCGCTTTCGGAACTCAGGGATGCCTCTGTTAAGTCCCTGCGGCCCCGCGTTTACTTTAAAAACGCGGGGACTGCCGGGAGCTAGCGCACGCAGTGACGTCACTGACGTCCCATGCGTGCGCCCATGGCAACGGAGCGTGGAGGAGCCGGGAAGAAGTAAGAAGGAAGGGCGCTGGCAGTTGGTAAGTGTTTACCAGCGGCGCGTCAGCTTCGGTGTTCCGACCACCGATTCTCTGGTCCTGCTATGGCCGGAGCGGTGGTCGGAACACTGAAGTGGGGCAGTACACAGGCATAAAGCCTCCAGCCATACTGTATCGCTGGAATTTATGCCTGTGGGGGAACATACTGCCAGCCTAATGTGGGGGGGCTATACTGCCAGCCTAATGTGGGGGGCTATACTGCCAGCCTAATGTGGGGGGGCTATACTGCCAGCCTAATGTGGGGGGCTATACTGCCAGCCTAATGTGGGGGACTATACTGCCAGCCTAATGTGGGGGCTATACTGCCAGCCTAATGTGGGGGACTATACTGCCAGCCTAATGTGGGGGACTATACTGCCAGCCTAATGTGGGGGACTATACTGCCAGTCTAATGTGGGGGGCTATACTGCCAGCCTAATGTGGGTGGCTATACTGCCAGCCTAATGTGGGGGGCTATACTGCCAGCCTAATGTGGGGGGCTATACTGCCAGCCTAATGTGGGGGACTATACTGCCAGCCTAATGTGGGGGACTATACTGCCAGTCTAATGTGGGGGACTATACTGCCAGTCTAATGTGGGGGACTACATTGGACCTAATGTGGGGGACTATATTGAACCTAATGTGGGGGGACTATACTGCACCTAATGTGGGGTAACATACTGCCAACGTGATGGTGGGGACTATATTGCACCTAATGTGGGGGAACAGACTGCCAACGTAATGTGGGGGGAACTATACTGCCAGCCTAATGTGGGGGAACTATACTGCCAGCCTAATGTGGGGGATTGTATTGCACCTAATGTCGGGGAACATCCTGCCAGCCTAATCTGGGGGACTATATTGCTCCTAATGTGGGGGAACATACTGCCAGCCAAATGTGGGGGACTTTATTGCACCTAATGTGGGGGACTATATTGCACCTAATGTGGGGCAACATACTGCCAGCCTAATGTGGGGGACTATATTGCACCTAATGTGGGGGAACATACTGCCAGCCTAATGTGGGGGACTATATTGCACATAATGTGGGGGAACATACTGGCAGCCTAATGTGGGGGACTATACTGCCAGCCTAATGTGGAGGACTATACTGCCAGCCTAATGTGGGGGACTATACTGCCAGCCTAATGTGGGGGGACTATATTGCACCTAATGTGGGGGGACTTATACTGCCAACCTAATGTGGGGGAACTATACTGCCAACCCTAATGTGGGGGAACTACAAACTAATGTGGGGGGATCTATGCTGCCAACCTTATGTGGGGGAAACTGTGCTGCCTACCTAATGTGGGGGGAGCTGTGCTGCGTACTTAAAGAAGTAGTCCACTAATAAGATATATAAAGTGTGCATAGGAATGCACTGTAGTCCGGCCCTCCAACGGTCTGAGGGACCGTGAACTGGCCTCTGTTTAAAAAGTTTGAGGACCCCTGGTCTAGATAGTAGGAAAAGAGAATGGAGGTCACCTCTAGGCCTCTTCTGTGGACCTGTACCTTAGGCCTGAGAAATTCCAGTTGTTGCACTAAATTGTTTCAGAGCTACAGGACCCTTTGCAGAATGCCACCAACAGGAAGTCAGCAAGTCAGAAGCAGCGCTGAATTGGGGAGATGAGCAAAGGGAACCCACGGACCCCATTAGCAAAGAAGAGGATTACAGGAGAAAGAAAGCCCCATCAATTCCTGTCCATAAGTCTACAGTTTTCACCTAGCGGTAAGCCTTAATTCCGAATACCTAGATGGAGAGTAGAGTCAATGTCTGTCAGCTCCCAAGTCCCATATAAGATAAACAACCCAATCCAGCATTCAAGAAGTTAGTCAGCATGGACTACAAGTCCCATAGTGCCCTGAAGTAACTGTGATCCCTGCAGCAAACTCCAGTGAACTATGCACTACTGTTGAGCTGTGGTCATTCTTACCCCCAGTGCTTGGCCCAGGAAGCTAATACTATTTGGAGCGTAGAGGTCCCCATACATATACTAAAACATGCCATCTTATCATGTCCTTCCACAGACCCAGCACAGCAGACTCAGGGAGGAAGTGAATGCACTGTGAGTGAGGGCAAGCTCAGTGCTTGCCCAGAACATATCTCTTCCTAAGCAGTGGATGTCAGAATGAGTTAACAGCAAAACAGAGGGTTTGGGAGCCAAATAATAACATAATAAGTCATTAAAAGCATTGGCACGGCCTATTAAGTAACATATGTAAGCATTATATATATTTTTTCAATTAGATATGATAGATCCGCGTTAAAAAAGACTCATAATAATGACCTTGTCTACATAAGGGACATCATGTGGGACTCTTCCAGGTCCCAGAACACACAGTTCTCTTTTCTGTGAAGCTACACAATAACCCTATAAAACTGTCATGACCCCTCCTTCACGGTCTTGTGATTTCTAGCTTTAAAAGGGGCTATTGGAAGCCAGAAACATGTTGGGAGATTTATCAAAACTTGTGCAGAGGAAAAGTTGACTAGTTGCCTCTAGCAACCAATCAGATCGCTTCTTTCATTTTTAAGAAGGCCTGTAAAAACCGAAAGAAGCAATCTGATTGGTTGCTATGCGCAGCTGGTCAACTTTTATCTACACAGGTTTTGATATATCTCCCTCATTGTGTTTTACTGACACAGTGTAATTTTACTTCACATGGAAAACTGCTCATATACAATGTGCCAACTTCTCTCTATAGACAGTATAAATATGATGGGGCTTTGGGGTGTACCATTACAGCCTGGCACTGACTAAAATACAACCCTGGAGTTGTGCTGTCTGCTCTACTATTGAAGCCCCTATCTACCCCACCCTTAGCTTGACCAGTACAGATCATGTTTATTAGAGTTGAGCAAGCCTCCCCCCCCCCTGAACCAAAATTTGATCCGAACTTCAGGGGGTTCGAGACTTGCCGAACTTTGAAACTTTGCCAGGTTTGGCTCATGTGAACCTGCCAATGTTGGGGCTGAGATGTGTTCCCAGATGACAGCCGCGAGTACAGCTGAGCCCAGAAAGAGAAAGGAAGGAGCGCTGCTGAGCACTAGTTAATTCCTTGGGGATATACATTATACAGCCATCAGCGATGGCTCTATAATATATACAGTGAAGAGAGTGATACTTACCATCTCATCGCTGGTTCGGGTCTCTTTTCCTTGTGTAGCTCCTCCCCCAAGTGATGTCATTGCTAGAGGGGGGCTACATAAGAAGAGGCCCGAACCAGTGAGGAGATGGTAATTTTCATTCTCTTCACTGTATACATTATACAGCCATATAGATTGCTGTATAATGTATACACCCTCCTGATACCCCACAACTTCCCACCCCCAAGGAGTTAACTAGAGCTGCTCAGACGCACTAATTAGCTCCTTTCTTGCTGGGTCGGCACATAGCATGCAGCTCAGCAACATGTTACATTAAGACAAGTGAATCACTGGTTTGCTGTGCCAAAATAGATAAGTTCACTGCCAGTTCATGGCAAACTTGTTCGCCAAGAGCCGTTCACTTTCCGAAAGTTCGTTGAGCCAAACTTTTGGAAAGCTCGTTCAACTCTAATGTTTATAAAGATCACCCTCAGACCTCTAAACCAAGTGGGCACTGGCATTTGCCTAGGTTTGACTGGTCCTGGCACCAACCCCTGAACCATCCACATAAATTTATTTACATATAAAGTCTCTGCTCACAGTTGTTAAGAGTTAATTTTAATCCCGTAATTTCTAAACTTAACCATAAATTAGAAGAGTCCGCCAATTCCCAAACAATGCAGAACCGAAACAATAACTCTGTCATGCCAGACTGGATTCCAGATAATTTTCTTTTAATTATTAATCTCATCAATAACATATGAATTACATTGAGCAGGAGAAGCTGGATAACAAACTGTACACTTTTCTGGACAAAAAAATCCCAGAACTTTTTATTAACCCCTTAACAACCAGAGTGTATTAGGTCTAAGTGACCATATAAATTTTTGTCATTTTGCAGGTTTGGTGATTTGACATCTGTAGTTCACACATTGTAAAATAAAAACAAAAATACTGGAGCAAAATTGTATAAAAAGCGATAGTTTTTTTAAATCTAATAATGTGTTTGATTCAAGTCCATGGAAAAATGAGCATCAGTGCACAGATTGTATAAAAAACGGCAGTAATTCCAACAGTGGATCGGAATCATGGGACTTTATTTTATTTTTAAACCCTATACTTCTGACTTCGTGAATAGCCTGGACTGCTGGGATTGAAAGCAGACATAAAGCACAGTCAACAAGCAGGGTCGGCAATGTGAAGACAGCACCAAGATAATGTGTGCAAGTAGAGACCAGTAACAAGCTAGGGTCAAATCTATTGAACCAGAAGTCACAGCAGGCCAGGAATCAAGGGCTTGTTTACACTGCAGACATTCCGCAGCCAAAATCATTGGTGGCAGACATGCATTATCTCATAGACAGCAATGCAGTCTTGCGGAATGCCGCCCCAAAGAATAAACATGTTCATTCTTTGGGCAGATGTCCATTCCACCAGGAGAAAATTTCCATTGCGAACCTCTCCTGCTCTGGACAGTTCCTAAAAATATAAAAGGGAGCGCTCCATAGCATAAAACCGACTGGGTAGGTATTGGTAGAAGGATTCTTTTTAAAGCCTCTTACCCCAGGTGGTTGTGTGAGCTCACACACAACATTGGACAGCTTGTAAGGATTGTTGGAGCCCGGTCTGCAGCCTCCCAACCAAGTAGGTAGAGACAAATGGACTTCAAAGGTGCAGTGGGTCTTTTGCGGCGCTGACTCGGAACAGGTACATCAGGTGAGTATGAAAGGTTTATTAAAATGCAACGCGTTTCACCGCACATGCGCGGCTTCAGCAGGCATCCTGGCACCAGTTGATTTGAAAAAAAATCCCACTTGAATACCCCATTAAGTAAGAGGAGTAATAAAATAAAGGATTGCCCATCCAAGTGCTATCACGCTGAACTTCAGTGACCAAGGGTATAGAGGAAAATCCTGAAAGTCCTGCCATGGACATCCAAAGAGCTTGTCCTACCTTTAGTTTACACAGTCATAGGACTACAACAATGCCCAAACCAAAAAAGAACAAAACACTTTTCTAACATTACTGGACCCAAAAAGGACCTCATTAAAAAGAAACAACAGAACGTTCCTATTCTTCCAGTATTTGAATTTGTCGTACATTGAAAGGTGCGTATTTTCTAATGTCGGGCCCCACCAAGTATCTGTCCTATTATATAAACACTAGTGTTTCATTTACCACTAAAAAAAACATCAAAATTGTTTTCACCGAAGTTCAGTGCCGGAGCTCAACAACCCTCATTAATTCCATTCTTTGCTCTGGATTGAAATTCTTCTACAAAAGGCACCGAGAGGGAAAAAGAAAGGTTCTGGTATTGACTGAATGTAGTTTTGAGTACATTTACAGAGTATTTTCTTACAGCAGGGATGGCTTTGAGACCTGATAAGATGTTGCCTGCTGAGCGTCTGAACATAGCACCTTGGAGGCTCGGAAGAAAAAGACTGTTCCTGCAAGTTTGTGTTCTCTTTTATTTCATTGTAACTTCCAGCCGCCTATTTACAAAGATCATTACACTCCCCGCTGTCTCCCGCTTCCTCATTATGCTGCATGTTAACTCGTTACTTCTGCTGCATATATTTGCAAAGCTGCATGGGATTTGCAGACTTTTTTAGACGGATAATAAAAAATAAATAAGAAAGACACTTGTACGCCTATTACGGTAAATTACGTATTCCCTACATGTCCTTTTTAATTAAAAAAAAACTTGACTTTTATTACCTTATATTGTCTTATTTTAGCAATATCAGCAAATCATGGTACGTGCCAAATTTATTAGGCATTTCAGACAACTTTTTGCAGTAGTAAGGCTGAAATGCAGCAAATGTCAGTTCCTTTATGTTATTGTCAGCAGATCTTTACCTATGAAAAACTTTTTTAGAAGTAAAGATCTGATTATCTAGATTCTCTTTTTACTGCAATGCTCCTTTTAAGCAGTTTTTTATTTTCTCATTGTCATTTTGTTTTTATTTCATTTTTTGCACATTATTATGGGGGCAGCCATCTTTCATGAATAGTTTTTAACAGCATTTAGTGATATGCTTCACAGCAGGACCAGTGGACATAGACAACAATGGTTCATCAAGAAGATAGAAATGAAAGGATGCACTCACCCGGGGTCTTGATAGCAGAAGACTTAATTACATCAACGGTATATCACGCAGGCGGGTAGGCGCAGAGGAGCAACCTTGCAGCAACAAGCTGTTTCCTGCGCACAAGGCACACTTCTTCAGGCTGATCAGCAGCCTGAAGAAGTGCGCCTTGTGCGCAGGAAACAGCTTGTCGCTGCGAGGTTGCTTTTCTGCGCCTACCCGCCTGCGTGATATACCGTTGATGTAATTACCGTATTTTTCGCTGTATAAGACGCACTTTTTCTTCCCCAAAACTGGGGGGAAAAATTTGGTGCGTCTTATACGGCGAATACACCCCTATCGCGGCGGTCCCTGCGGCCATCAACGGCCGGGACCCGCGGCTAATACAGGACATCACCGATCACGGTGATGCCCTGTATTAACCCTTCAGACGCGGCGATCAAAGCTGACCGCCGCACCTGAAGGGAAAGTGACACTAACCCGGCTGTTCAGGTGAGCTGTTCGGGACCGCCGCGATTTCACCGCGGTGTCCCGAACAGCCCGACTGAATAGCCGGGTTTGTGCTTACAGGACACCGGGAGGGACCTTACCTGCCTCCTCGGTGTCTTCTCCGTTCAGGTATCCCCTGTATGCCGGCGCTCTCCTTCCTCGTCATCACGTCGTCGCGTACGTGCGTCGGCGTGCATAACGACGTGATGGCGGCGACGGAGAGCGAGGATACCCAGCCAGCAGCAGAGACGTTCCAGAGCGACGGGGACACGGCGACAGCGATGGAGCGACATCCAGGGCAGCGGTGACGGGTCCGGAGCGGCGGAGACACGTGAGTATTACCATCTCCTGCAGTGGTCTTCAATCTGCAGACCTCCAGATGTTGCAAAACTACAACTCCCAGCATGCCCGAACAGCCAACGGCTGTCCGGGCATGCTGGGAGTTGTAGTTTTGCAACATCTGGAGGTCCGCAGGTTGAAGACCACTATTGGGTTCAAAATCTTTATTTTTTTAGATTTTGCCCCTAAAAATTGGGTGCGTCTTATACGCCGGTGCGTTCTATAGGACGAAAAATACGGTACCGCATATACTCGAGTATAAACCGAGTTTTTCAACACGATTTTTCGTGCTGAAAACACCCCCCTCGGCTTATACTCGAGTGAACTCTCCACCCGCAGTGGTCTTCAACCTGCGGACCTCCAGAGGTTTCAAAACTACAACTCCCAGCAAGCCCTGCATCGGCTGTCCGGGCTTGCTGGGAGTTGTAGTTTTGAAACCTCCAGAGGTCCGCAGGTTGAAGACCACTGTGGCCTTCGATATCATCCAGCCCCCTCTCACCCCCCTTTAGTTCTGTACAGTACTCACCTCCGCTCGGCGCTGGTCCGGTGCTGCAGGACTGTCCGGTGGGGAGGTCGTCCGGTGGGATAGTGGTTCCGGGCTGCTATCTTCACCGGGGAGGCCTCTTCTAAGCGCTTCGGGCCCGGCCCCAGAATAGTCACGTTGCCTTGACAACGACGCAGAGGTGCGTTCATTGCCAACGTACTTCTGCGTCATTGTCAAGGCAACGCCTCTATTCCGGGCTGGAAGCGCGGAGAAGAGGCGCCACCGGTGAAGATAGCAGCCCGGAACCACTATCCCACCGGACGACCTCCCCACCGGACAGTCCTGCAGGACCGGACCAGCGCCGAGCGGAGGTGAGTACTCAGAACTAAAGGGGGGTGAGAGGGGGCTGGATGATGTTGAAGGCCGCAGTAGTCTTCAACCTGCGGACCTCCAGAGGTTTCAAAACTACAACTCCCAGCAAGCCCGGACAGACGGTGGCTGCCCGGGCTTGCTGGGAGTTGTAGTTTTGAAACCTCTGGAGGTCCGCAGGTTGAAGACCACTGAGGGCGGATGATAAGAGGATGATGAAGGGGGGGTGTGGGATGATGAAGGGGGGGTGTGGGATGATGAAGGGGGGGTGTGGGATGATGACAAGAGGATGATGAAGGGGGGTGGGGATGATGACAAGGGGATGATGAAGGGGGGATGTGTGGGATGATGATAAGGGGATGATGAAGGGGGGATGTGTGGGATGATGACAAGGGGATGATGAAGGGGGGATGTGTGGGATGATGACAAGGGGATGATGAAGGGGGGATGTGTGGGATGATGACAAGGGGATGATTAAGGGGGGATGTGTGGGATGATGACAGGCGGTGATGATGATGAGGATGCTAATGACGGGTCTGGATGATGACGGGGGTCTGGATGATGACAGGGGGGGATGATGTATTTCCCACCCTAGGCTTATACTCGAGTCAATAACTTTTTCCTGGGATTTTGGGTTGAAATTAGGGGTCTCGGCTTATACTCGGGTCGGCTTATACTCGAGTATATACGGTAAGTCTTCTGCTATCAATCCCCCCGGGTGAGTGCATCCTTTCATTTCTATCTTCTTGATAAACATTTCTTGCTACTACCGAGTGAATTGCACCCCCTGAACCACATGGACTGTGTGACTTATTTGCACATTGTTTGCTGGGATCTGTGATTATTGGACAGTGGTGCCGGACGACTATTCTCGCTATTTGTCTATAGACAACAATGGACTGTAGCTGTTCCATTGAAACGAATGGGAAAAGTGTCTGAATATGCTACAAAAACAGGGTAAAGAATTGGCCCAGCAGTAAAAAAAAAAACGAACACCATAGTCCATTCGGTTTGGGTGCCAAAACCCTGTATTCTACAATGAAGGAACCATTTTGTTATGGGGTCCCTTTCTTCCATATTTGCCACTGTATCCCATAGTGTTAATAAGCCACCTGTATAGATAAAGAAGATTGTTGTATAATTGGGGCTTGGAAAAGAAGAAATGTATTTTTGTATTTGTGCCTGACTGAAGGCTGTAGTTCTTACTGAAAATTAAAGACAGGAGAAGTCTGGTTCAAATTTTACTTTTTTGTCCCCGTCTCTGACTGCCACGTAACCAACCCTTAGGTTGCTGACTGGTGAATCCCGGAACAAGGGGTGCGGTGATGTGCTTTCCTTTATCACATCTGTCGATGAAGATAAATGTGAGTACAGTGTAGAGTTGCAGCCTGTATTGCAGGATTGTAAACATTTTGGCTATGTTCACACTGCTGCTGTGCTCTGCTAAAGGGAGCTCCATTACCCGGTCTGTTGGAAGGACAGGAGTTGAGGGGAGGAAAAAAAAACTGCATGCCTGTACTTTTTTGATCACTCAACTCCTGTTAAATTTCAGACACCCGATAAACCCCCTTTATGTCAATGGGATCAGTCGGGACTCGACTGTGTCAGTTTTGCTCTAACCCGTTTAGGGTCCATTCTGAACAAAACAAAAACAGCCAAATGGGTTGGAGCACAATGGCAGTGTGAACCTTGCCTTAGCCCATATATGCCGTGGCTGCCTCTAAGTAAGTGAGGAGCCAGGATTTATGCTACAGATTAAGCAACTTGCCCACTAAGCTGTAATGCCTGCTGTCCATTGGCGTAACTATAGGGGGTGCAGAGAGTGCAATTGCACTCAGGCTGAGGAGCCACAGGGGGTCCATAAGGTCTCTCTTTCCTACTTGAGGAGATCAGTACCATAAATGGAGCATTGTGGTTGGGGACTCTTTTATCGATTTTGCATTGGGACCCCTCATCTTCAAGTTATGCCTCTGCTAGTGTCCAATGGGGACTGTTGGACAGATCCTGTGTCATTGTGCAGTGACTGAGTAGCATAACTAACATTGGAAATTAAAATACAGCCTAGAAAGAAACAGAAACAAAAATGCCGGGGTGCTCCCTAGTGTAGTATTATAAGGGGGTAGAAAATGACCCCGTCACCACACCTATGGTGTCGCACTAACCTTTTTAAGTTGTGCAATTGGGTAGGCACATGTGGTGCCTTGGGGGGTGTATGGCAGTTGGGGTGTTGCTGTGAGGTATATCACGGTTATAATTAACTCTTGTCAGTCGTGACGCCAGGGTGAGGGTTAAATACTGTATGGCTTGCCCTATCGCCACCCTTCCCAAGAGCGATAGGTAGATGCAGAATAAAGTATTGTCCACAACCAGAGCTTTGCTGAAAACTTGCGTAAACTTTACTGAAGATTTTCTGTAACATACGAACATGAGCAACAGTCTTTGTAACAGAGTCTATGAACAGCTCAGCTTAGATTGACAGTTGGCTGGGACTTGAGTAAGTTCCTCAGCTTGTAGGGATTTAGTATGCGCAGATCCGCTGTATTTAGGGTTATGTTTAGGTCCAGGGTCCTTGCCGATATTTGCGGGGAAATTTAGAACTCACTAACTGATTCAGCCGAGGTCGCAAGGCTTTGGCCTAGTAATTGTTGTTGAAAGTTGCGGAGGTCCTACCTTATTCAGTGACAGCAACCCAAGAGAGAGAATAATGGCCGCAGCTCCCTTATATGGGCAGGGGCTGGCCGTTCCAGAATTGGTCCAGGCCATCTGTCAATCAGCCTCACAAAGTATTGTGGGTATCACATGGCCTATGAACCTCCAAAGGTCCTTCGCGTTAACCATAGAGACTAAACCTCGTCACATGACCCGCAGGTCCTGCAATGCTAGAGCAAGGTAAGTACACTTTTTATATACATTTATTTACATTTACCTAAATAATATATTAACTATTTAAGGGGTGACTAGGGGAGGACTAGACCTGAGGACCCCACGGTTCCTAGGAACTCGGACTTTGGAGACCCTTACCGTACAAAACTCTATGGTAGGCTGATACAGTCTTCTGCTCAATGGCCTCTATCCGCATTCCCGAGGGTATGAAATATAAAATTGTAGTAAGCAGAAGAGGAAAAAACGGGGTCTTGATAGAGCGCTACTGCTTATACAAGAATACTCAAAATGCCACAGATGGACAGGACAATTTATTTACAAACAATTGCTGGACAACGCCTTTGTGAATAAATTGTCCTGTGCATCTGTGGCGTATAGAGAATTCTTCCACAATACAGGCTAGGTATCAAATTTTGAAGATGTTGTTGTTGTTGTTTTTGTTGTTTTAACCCCTTAAGGACGGACCAATTTTTTACCTCAATGACCAGGCTCTTTTTTTTTTATTTGACATGTATCTCTTTAAATAGTAATAACTTTAGAATGCTTTTTCTGAGCAGAGCGATTCTGAGATAGTTTTTTTGTGACATATTGTACTTGATATAAGTGGTGCATTTTTGTTGACACATGAAGCATTTTTTGTGAAAAACTGGAACATTTCTGGCGTTTTTTTTTTCATGGTGTATACTGTGCGGTAAAAGTGATGTTATATTTATTCTGTGGGTCAGTACGATTATGGTGATACCCATTTTATATGGCTTTCTATGTTCTTTTTCGTTTTCTGAGCAAAATTATTTTTCTGCCATTCATTTTCCAACAGCCGTAACTTTTTTATTTTTCGTCCGGCGCCATTGAGTAAGGGCTTATTTTTTGCGGGATGAGCTGTAATTTTTATTGGTATCATTTTTGTGCTACATGCTACCTTTTGATCTTTTTATTCCGCTATTTGTGCCAAAACTGGAAAATGTCGCGCTTTTTTTGATGTTTTTTTTTTTTTTTTTACGGCGTTCCCCGTGCAGGATAATTTACATTTTTGTTTTATAGTGCACATCATTAGGGACGTGGCAATACCTATTATGTATTTGATTTGTGTTTTTGATCTTTTTTGGTGATAATACAGGGCTTTTATTGGGAAAGGGGCATTTTTTTTATTTTAGTTTTTACACTTTTATTGAAGAACTTTTTATTTTATGTTTTACACTTTTTACAGGTTATACTATGCTGCAATACATTTGTACTGCAGCACATCAGGATCGATCACGGCATCTAGGGGCTTAATGCTGCCGGGACCGTCGCGATCGCGGCTCCGGCAGCTGCGGCGGGACTCCGGCCGTGATTAACAGCCGGGTCCCGTTGCCGATCTCCTGCGCTGCCCGCGCAGTGCCGGAGATCGCTAAGACGTATGCTTTTGTCCAATTGCGCGAACGTGTCGGATGCTTGGACGTATGCATACATCCTATAGCGGGAAGGAGTTAAGATATGATAGAACTGAAGTGCTGTAGCTCCAGTGTTCTAGAAAACAATTTAAAAATGACAAGAAATTGATACTGTTGTAAAATAATTGGATAATGATTTGACTTTTCACTATAAAAAGCATAACCTTTATTTGCCAAAACCTCTTTCTTTCTTTTTAATTGGTTGCTATGGGTTATCGCACTTAGTGTAGCAGTACAACAATGTTTATAAATGTCTCATTATGCTGCTAATCTGTTTTCCTTGGATGCCCAATGTCCCTGCCCTGGGCAATGCCAGCCCTTTCAAATGAGCTCCAGTCTAGAATGAGCTACTCTAACAATGTATTTGCTTAATAACTGGATAGCCGGTCAATTGCAAAATACACTTTCCTGCATAGCAATGTGGATTTAATATTTAATGTAATATACACATAAATACAGCTAAACTCTCAGCTTCTTCCATAGCCTCTTATTTAATACTATTGAATTGTGTTCTTTGTTACACAGCAGCATACATTATTATTCTTGTTTTTTTTTACAGTAAATCGACTCTAATGCTGGCGGGGTAATTGTTTGGATTCAGCAGACCTCTTTATATAAAATGTAGCCAGGAAAAAAAAAATCTCAATGATGTGTTTTATATATTTTTCATATAAATTTACTATTGATCCCTTCATTACAGATAGGGCTGATTCTCATTTGCCATTCAAAATTCAATTTGCACTCTCTGAATAGGTCATAAACTTTCCTAAAGTTCTGCTTTGGCACATACTCTCTAACATATAAATATGTTCTAAATTTTGTTAATAACATGTGAAGAAACAGGAATCAATATTTTAATGACTTTCTAAATCCTACCTAATGAGCTCCAAGCAATGCTAAACAGTAGTTATTTCCCTCTAGAACAATGAAGGTTACAGGATATACGTCCATCACATTATACAGTAATCCATGCAAACCTCTCAAAAACACTCAATACTTTAGCAAAAGGCTCTGCAGTGTCTTACTGGGCTTAAAGAAAAAAATGCTACGCAAACAGAGAAAAATTACTTCTACAGCAAACCAGGGTAAATTGACTCCATGTGTGCCAGGAGGGTCCTTATCGGTTGCTTCAGGTTTAAAGTATACCTGTCGCAAACAAAAACTTTTGATATAATGTAGATAATACCATTATATGTATATTTGTAGTATACATTGATTATAAAATGTGTATATTTTTGGGTAAAAAAATGCTGTCCCTGCAGCTATTGCCTGTGTGTCTCTATGAGGAGTCCAAATACAGGAAGTGAGTGCAGGAGAAGAAGGGCTCTGCGCAGGCTCCTGGCTTGTCCTCGGTGTACAGAGCCCTGCTTGTCCTCGGTGTACAGAACCTTGCTTGTCCTCGGTGTACAGAGCACTGCTTGTCCTTGGTGTACAGAGCCCTGCTTGTCCTCGGTGTACAGAGGCCTGCTTGTCCTCGGTGTACAGAGCCCTGCTTGTCCTCAGTGTACAGAGCCCTGCTTGTCCTCAGTGTACAGAGCCCTGCTTGTCCTCACTGTACAGAGCCCCGCTTGTCCTCAGTGTACAGAGCCCAGCTTGTCCTCAATGTACAGAGCCCCCCTTGTCCTCAGTGTACAGAGCCCTGCTTGTCCTCAGTGTACAGAGCCCCGCTTGTCCTCAGTGTACAGAGTCCTGCTGTTCCTCAGTGTACAGAGCCCTGTAACAGTGGTTTCCAAACTGTGACCCTCCAGATATTGCAAAACTACAACTCCCAGCATGCCCAGACTGCCTTTGGCTGTCTGGGCATGCTGGGAGTTGCAGTTTTGCCTTCCTAGTGGTTACCACAGTAAAGATTGTTTTACTTTCACTCCACCCCCCCCCCCCACTGTCGATTCCCTACCTGATCCTGCAGGCTCCAGCGAAGATCCCAGGTCCCCAGGCATCTTCTCCTGCAGGTACGGCCTCCATCTTCTTCCCAGATCCCCTCGACATACAGGGGCGGGCAGAACGGGGGTTGCCATGGCAACCCCCTGTCCTGCGCTGCCATTGGTCAGAACTCTGTTCTGACTAATGGCAGGGGATAGGAGGAGATCGCAGCTTTGCGACCTCACTCCTATCCCTTAGGCTGATCGGGGCTGTTGCTGACAGCTCCGATCAGCCCTATTTTCCGGGTGATCGGGTCACCAGAGACCCGATCAGCCCGGAATTGGAGAAAATCGCATGTCTGAATTGACATGCGATTTTCTCCGATCGACAACATGGGGGGGTCTCAGGACCCCCCTGGGCGATGTGCCGGGGTGCCTGCTGAATGATTTCAGCAGGCATCCGGCTCCTGTCCCCAACCGGCTAGCGGTGAGGACCGGATTTCCCACGGGCGTATGGATACGCCCTCGGTCCTTAAGGACTCGGAATGCAGGGCGTATCCATACGCCCTGTGTCCTGAAGAGGTTAAAGGGGTATTTCAGGCAAAAACTTTTTTTTATATATATATATATATATCAACTGGCTCCGGAAAGTTAAACAGATTTGTAAATTACTTCTATTAAAAAATCTTAATCCTTCCAATAGTTATTAGCTTCTGAAGTTTTTTGTCTAACTGCTCAATGATGATGTCACGTCCCGGGAGCTGTGCATGATGGGAGAATATCCCCATAGGAGCTGGACAGTGAGTCATCAGAGAGCAGTTAACAGAAAACAACAGCTCAACAAACAACAGCTCTCCTTCAGACGCTAATAACTATTGGAAGGATTAAGATTTTTCAATAGAAGTAATTTACAAATCTGTTTAACTTTCCAGAGCCAGTTGATATATAAAAAAAAGTTTTGGCCTGTAATACCTCTTTAACTTTAGTACCAGAAAACAATGGTACAAAATGTATACAATAATTGCAATTTACTAGTGTTTTATGTGGTTTTTGTAAATCGTTTTTGTGGATTTTTTAGTATTTATAGACTGCAGACTTTTTGCAGGGAAACTTTTTCAATTTCACTGGTTAGATATGGTTGCAGTTCCCAGGAATACTTTGATTTGTATGCAGCATAAAGGACTGCAGCTGTAGATCAATTTAAACCTGCAGTCACCATACAAAATGGCTCCATTTATCCCTAGTCTAAAGCTCAGTGTTAATTTCTTCTTTCAGGTCTTACAATATGGGGAAAAATGTACAAAAACACACCAAAAGCTGCCCATATATATTAGATGTGAGACAAATCCAT
Source organism: Hyla sarda (assembly GCF_029499605.1). Lineage (NCBI taxonomy): Eukaryota > Metazoa > Chordata > Amphibia > Anura > Hylidae > Hyla > Hyla sarda. Next base: position 350,801,789 of record NC_079193.1, read on the forward strand.
GATTGGCCAACAGTTTTCTCTGCCAGACACCTATAAATACAAAAGGATGAGGCATGTAGAAATCCAACTACCAGATCCTTCTCTTCCCTGTTGTCATCTGTTTGGGATAGTCAGAAAGCCATCATAAACATTAGATGGTTATACGGTCCCAACAAAATATCAATACTTGTCAGCCGTATTTCTCCCTACAAAAAGTGATGGCAGCAAAGGGCAGCATTAATGATCAAGCAACCATTCCCGTAGCCTTCCCCGTTTTAGTTACGGAACTGTTTAAAGGGGGAAGTCCAGGGAACTGAACTTATCTCCTATTCTCTGCAGTCAGACTCCCCACGATCTCCTGTACGGGGCCCATTCTCCCACCCTTGGAGCAGAGAGGTCCCCGCCTTCCTGGATGAACGTAAGTAACAGCCCGCTCACCTGAGGCTGAGGTGGGACATCGCTGCGGCGAGTGATTGGCTGAGCGGGTCATCATTTGCCTTTGTCCAGGAAGGTGGGGACCGCTCTGCTCTGAGGATGGACCCATTACAAGAGATCGTGGGGGGAGCACCAAGGGTTTGATCTCCCGCAATCATTCATTCATTCCCCATCCGTGGGCAGGGGATAAGTGTCTTAAAAGTTCAGTTTCCAAAACTATCCCTTTAATGGGCTCTGTAAATAAGTGCCGGTCTACAATATCAGCGCTTGTTTTCACAGCAGTTCAGGCTGTCAAATAGGGCCTTTATGCAGAATATGCATCTTGGCCAGGAACCTCAAGCTAGATTTTATAACAATGCTTATTCCTTTCAGAAATCAATTCTATTGTCCCAATGTCTGTAGAGGTTCCTTTTACATGAGCCAACTATCGGCTGAATGAGCATTGGTAAAAGCACCTGTACCCAATAATCGGCCCATGTAAAATGGCCAGTGGTAAATTGATGAATGAAAAAACACTCATTTGTCCTCTGATCAGATCTTTTGTATGCCTATTTACATTATCATTATTGGCCACAAATCCCCTCAAGTGGGCAATGGATGGGCGGCTATCAGTGATTAAACGGCAAATACCACAGCCTTTAATGTATTGAGCCACGTGATAGCTTATTAATCTGGTACCGATCCATAGGTACATGTCATTGTGCAGCCCTTGACCTGTGTAAAAAGGGCCATAAAGGGTATTCCCATCCTAACTAATGTAGTTAAACTTGTTAACTTGTATGGCACATCAAGTTAAATATCTGTGCAAATATATTCATTTAGAAAATGTGCCTCCTTTTTCTTATCTAATTCTGTGCATTTCTCCGCTAGTTAGAAGCTCATGGTCAAGGCTACAGACCACTCTAGAAGAAGTGGTTGGGTTGGCTTTCAGAGTGCTGAAGAAGTGATCTGTAACCTGGACAACTAACTGTCTAGAAGGGGAAGGAAAGGAGCAGGAATATCAAAAAGAGTTAAATTTGTTAAACTTGACATGTCCTGCAAGTTCAACTATGCTAGTTGGGATGGGAATAATCCTTTAACCCAGTTCCGCCAACCAGCTTGTGTTATTCTTTTACTACTAGATGTATATTCAAGTTTTACCATAACTGTGAGTTTTATCAAAGTTTTTCATGAGATTGTGTGATAAAAGATTACTTTTATGAATATTAATCTAACATTTCTCTGGAGTTTCTTGCATTTTTCTTTCTTTATACATCCATCTGTTTCCAAGTAACTCATTTGCAAATGTTAAGTATAAACTCTTATGCACTTAAGTTATTTATAGCTTTAAGAGTTAGTTACAAAAAAAAAAACTTTGTTACTCTTATTAATGAGACATTAAAGGGGTTATCCAGAAATTGAAAAACAAGCTGAATTCTTAGAAAAAAAAAACAAAAAAAAACCCTGTCCTCAGGTTGGGTTTGGTATTACAACTTAGCTCCATTCATTTCAATGGAACTGAGCTGCAGAACCACACTAAACCTGGAGACAGACGTGGCGTTTTTGGAAGAAATCATTTCTGTTTTTCTATTCCTGGATAACCCCTTTAAGAATCTACTATCACCAGTGTTTCATATAACCCTCCTTGGAGCTATGGCCTCTCCTGAAGTGACTGTTTTAGTAACTACTTTTATTCCCCTATTTAATCATTCTAGAGAGTCTTTTCTTATAGTCCTGTGTTGTTTTGTCACAGTTATTCTTACTAGAAATGTATGACTATATTGTCAACTGGGTGTTACCAAGTGGCGGTGTGTTCTTACATTGTCTGAGCATATCCAATCAAAACTGAAAGAGACTGTGCAGAGACACGTTCAGGGCTCAAGTCCTGCAGGAACTCATGGGAACAGAGTTCCTGCACTTTTTCCACAGCAGGAACGCAGTTCCCATTAGCAGGTGTCCTGCAGGACCAGCCCTTAAAGGGGTACTCTGCCTTTAGACATCACATCCCCTATCCAAAGTATAGGGTATAAGATGTCTGATCGCGGGGGTCCTGCTGCTGGGGACCCCTGCAATCTCTGCTGCGGCACCCCAGACATCCGTTGCACGGAGCAAGCTTCGCTCCATGACGGATGACTAGTGATGTGGGCAGAGGCTCATGACGTCACAGTAATGCCCCATCAATAAAATTCTATGGAAGGGGGTGTGATGGCCATCCCGCCCCCTCCCATAGACTTGCATTGAGGGGCTGTGACGTAACGAGCCTCCAGCGCTACACCCAACGCTCTAAACGAACGCCGAGTGCCGCAGGGAGAATGTGGTGGTCCCCAGCAGTGGATAGGATATAAGATGTCTATAATGGAAATCTTGGGTGAGTTCCCACACTTTTTTTCCCAGGACTTGACCCCTGAACACGTCCCCAGCTGGTAACACCCAAATGTCTATTTCGGCTTCTAAAGCTGTAAATCATATGATTAGCCTGATGACAGATCTGTGGATATAGCTCTGGTATACAGTATATTATACTGTTCTTTAACCCCTTAACGACACCGCACGTGAATGTACATCCTGGGGAGCTGGTACTTAACACACACCAGGACGTACATTTACGTCCTATACATTACCGCGAGCATCGGAGCTATCAGCAGCAGGGACCTGCCGGTAATGGCGGACATCTGCGATCGCGGCATCTGCAGCATTGCGGACACTAAAATGGATGATCGGATTGCCCGCAGCGCTGCCGCGGCGATCCGATCATCCAGAACAGCAGATGGAGGTCCGCTCACCTGCATCTGCTGCCTTCCACTGGTCTGCGATTAAGCAGACGAGAGCAGAAGATGACCGATAATACTGAACAGTGCTATGTCCTATGCATAGCACTGAACAGTATTAGCAATCAAATGATTGTTATAAATAGTCAATAACAAAAACTTTTTATATAATGTAGATAATACCATTATAAGTATGTTTGTCATATACATTGGTTAAAAAAAATTGTATATTTTTGGGTAAAACAAAATGCTGTCCCTGCAGCTATTGCCTGTGTGTCTCTGTGAAGAGTCCAAGTACAGGAAGGAAGGGCAGAACAAGCAGAGGTCTGTGAAGGCTCCTGGCTTATCAATCATCCTGATCTCTAAGCCGGGACTGTGTCATAGAGCCTAAGTGCACAGACTAGTCCCTATGGGTACTATTAAAGTGTAAAAGTAAAAGTAAAAGAAAAAGTTTACAAAAAAGTTTAAAAAAAATTGAAAAACCCCCTCCCCCAATAAAAACGTAAATTGTCCCATTTTCCCTATTTCACCCCCAAAAAGTGTAAAAAAAATATATTTTATATACATATTTGGTATCACCGCGTGATTAAATATCCAAACTATTAAAATAAAATGATAATGATACCTTACGGCGAACGGCGTGAATGTTAAAAAAAAAAACGTCCAAAATAGCTGCTTTTTTATAACATTGTATTCCAAAAAAAATGTATAAAAAATGTATTAAAAGTTTATATGATAGCAATAAAAATTACAGATCACGGTGCAAAAAATGAGTCCTCAAATGAGCCCTTAACTTTTTCATTTTTATACGGAAAAATGAAAAAGTTAAAGGTCTTCAAAATAGGGGGATTATAAACGTACTAATTTGGTTAAAAAGTTTGTGATTTTTTTTAAGCACAACAGTAATAGAAAAGTTTGTTATCATGGGTATCATTTTAATCCTATTGACCCAAAGAATAAATAATACATGTCATTTTTACCGTAAATTGTACGGCGTGAAAACGAAACCTTCCAAAATTAGCAAAATTGCGGTTTTCTTTTTAATTTCCCCATACAAATAGTATATTTTTTTGGTTGCGCCATACATTTTATGGTAAAGTGAGTGATGCATTACAACGGACAACTGGTCACACAAAAAACAAGCCCTCATACTAGTCTGTGGATGAAAATATAAAAGAGTCCTTAAGTCCCAAATGGGCTGAGTCCTTAAGGGGTTAACTCTAATTTTAAATATTTAAGATTTGATTTTTCCTTCCTTTTTCACCACCATATGTTAGCTGTAGCATAAATATTTTAATTCTAAAACTTCTGCGTAAAATCTTTATACAGTATTTTTGTAAGATGATTCTATATTTAGGTGTCAAGCAATAACACATGGCTCGATAACGTAACTAATGTATAAGTGCACCATGCGCTCTCATTTGAGGCAGCACTGTTTGACAGTTGTGTTATATTTGCAGCAAGTGCGGAATTAAACTGAAGTATATTTTCCATGAATGTGGGAACCCACTGTAGCTATACCCCAAAATGAGCAGTACATTTTTTTTTATTAAAGTGTACCTGTCAATAACAAAAACTTTTTATATAATGTAGATAATACCATTATAAGTATGTTTGTCATATACATTGGTTAAAAAAAACTTGTATATTTTTGGGTAAAAAAAAAAAAAAATGCTGTCCCTGCAGCTATTGCCTGTGTGTCTCTGTGAAGAGTCCAAGTACAGGACGGAAGGGCAGAACAAGCAGAGGTCTGTGAAGGCTCCTGGCTTATCAATCATCCTGATCTGTAAGCAGGGAGTGTGTCATAGAGCCTAAGTGCACAGAGCCCTGCTTGTCCTAAGTGCAGAGAGCCCTGCTTGTTCTCAGTGTACAGAGCCCTGCTTGTTCACAGTTTACAGAGCCCTGCTTGTCCTCAGTTTACAGAGCCCTGCTTGTCATCAGTGTACAGAGCCCTGCTTATCCTCAGTGTACAGAGCCCTGCTTGTCCTCAGTGCAGAGAGCCCTGCTTGTCCTCAGTGGACAGAGCCCTGCTTGTCCTCAGTGTACAGAGCCCTGCTTGTCCTAAGTGCACAGTGCTTGCTTGTCCTCAGTGTACAGAGCCCTGCTTGTCATCAGTGTACAGAGCCCTGCTTGTCCTCAGTGTACAGAGCCCTGCTTTTCCTCAGTTTACAGAGCCCTGCTTGTCCTAAGTGTAGAGAGCCCTGCTAGTCCTCAGTGTACAGAGCCCTGCTTGTTCTCAGTGTACAGGGCCCTGCTTGACTACAGTATACAGAGCCCTGCTTGTCCTCAGTGTACAGAGCCCTGCTTGTCCTCAGTGTACAGAGCCCTGCTTGTTCTCAGTGTACAGAGCCCTGCTTGTCCTCAGTGTACAGAGCTCTGCTTGTCCTCAGTGTAAAGAGTCCTGCTTGTCCTCAGTGTACAGAGCCCTGCTTGTCCACACTGCACAGAGCCCTGCTTGTCCTCAGAGTACAGAGACCTGCTTGTCCACATTGTACAGAGTACTGCTTGTCCTCAGTGCACAGAGCCCTGCTTGTCCACCATGTACAAAGCCCTGCTTGTCCTCAGTGTACAGCGTCCTGCTTGTCCTCAGTGTACAGAGCCCTGCTTGTCCTCAGGGCACAGAGCTCTGCTTGTCCACAGTGTACAGAGCCCTGCTTGTCCTCACTGCACAGAGCCCTGCTTGTCCTCAGTATACAGAGCCCCGCTTGTCCTCAGTGCACAGAGCCCTGCTTGTCCTCCGTTAACAGAGTCCTGCTTGTCCACAGTGTACAGAGCCCTGCTTGTCCACAGTGTACGGAGCCCTGCTTGTCCTCACTGCACAGAACCCTGCTTGTCCACATTGTACAGATTCCTGCTTGTCCTCAGTGTACAGAGCCCTGCTTGTCCTCAGTGTACAGAGTCCTGCTTGTCCTCAGTGTACAGAGCCCTGCTTGTCCTCAGTGTACAGAGCCCTGTTTGTTCTCAGTGTACAGGGCCCTGCTTGACTACAGTATACAGAGCCCTGCTTGTCCTCAGTGTACAGAGCCCTGCTTGTCCTCAGTGTACAGAGCCCTGCTTGTCCTCAGTGTACAGAGCCCTGCTTGTCCTCAGTGTACAGAGTCCTGCTTGTCCTCAGTGTACAGAGCCCTGCTTGTCCTCAGTGTACAGAGCCCTGTTTGTCCTCAGTGCACAGAGCCCTGCTTGTCCTCAGTGTACAGAGCCCTGCTTGTACTCAGTGTACAGAGCCCTGCTTATCCTCAGTGTAAAGAGTCCTGCTTGTCCTCAGTGCACAGAGCCCTGCTTGTCCTCAGTGCACAGAGCCCTGCTTGTCCTCAGTGTACAGAGCCCTGCTTGTCCTCAGTGCAGAGAGCCCTGCTTGTCCTCAGTGTGCAGAGCTCTGCTGGTCCTCAGTTTACAGAGCCCTTCTTGTCCTCAGTGCAGAGAGCCCTGCTTGTCCTCAGTGTACAGAGCCCTGCTTGTCCTCAGTGTATAGAGCCCTGCTTGTCATCAGTTTACAGAGCCCTGCTTGTCCTCAGTGTACAGAGCTCTGCTTGTCCTCAGTTTACAGAGTCCTGCTTGTCCTCAGTGTACAAGGCCCTACTTGCCCTCAGTGCATTGAGCCCTGCTTGTCCTAAGTGTACAGAGCCCTGCGTGTCCTCCGTGTACAGAGTCCTGCTTGTGTTCAGTGTACAGAACCCTGCTTGTGTTCAGTGTACAGAGCCCTGCTTCTCCTCAGTGCACAGAGCCCTGATTGTCCTCAGAGCACAGAGCCCTGCTTGTTCTCTGTGTACAGAGCCCTGCTTGTCCTCAGTGTACAGAGCCCTGCTTATCCTCAGTGTACAGAGCCCTGCTTGTCCTCAGTGTACAGAGCCCTGCTTGTCCTCAGTGCACAGAGCCCTGCTTGTCCTCAGTGTACAGAGCCCTGCTTGTCCTCAGTGCAGAGAGCCCTGCTTGTCCTCAGTGTACAGAGCCCTGCTTGTCCTCAGTGTACAGAGCTCTGCTTGTCCTCAGTTTACAGAGTCCTGCTTGTCCTCAGTGTACATAGCCCTGCTTGTCCTCAGTGTACAGAGCCCTGCTTGTCCTCAGTGCAGAGAGCCCTGTTTGTCCTCAGTGTACAGAGCCCTGCTTGTCCTCAGTGTATAGAGCCCTGCTAGTCCTCAGTGTACAGAGCTCTGCTTGTCCTCAGTTTACAGAGTCCTGCTTGTTCTCAGTGTACAGAGCCCTGCTTGCCCTCAGTGTACAGATCCCTGCTTGTCCTCAGTGTACAGAGCCCTGCTTGTCCTCAGTGCACAGAGCTCTGCTTGTCCTCAGTGCACAGAGCCCTGCTTGTTCTCTGTGTACAGAGCCCTGCTTGTCCTCAGTGTACAGAGCCCTGCTTATACTCAGTGTATAGAGCCCTGCTTGTCCTCAGTGTACAGAGCCCTGCTTGTCCTCAGTGTACAGAGCTCTGCTTGTCCTCAGTTTACAGAGTCCTGCTTGTCCTCAGTGTACATAGCCCTGCTTCTCCTCAGTGCACAGAGCCCTGATTGTCCTCAGTGCACAGAGCTCTGCTTGTCCTCAGTGCACAGAGCCCTGCTTGTTCTCTGTGTACAGAGCCCTGCTTGTCCTCAGTGTACAGAGCCCTGCTTATCCTCAGTGTATAGAGCCCTGCTTGTCCTCAGTGTACAGAGCCCTGCTTGTCCTCAGTGCACAGAGCCCTGCTTGTCCTCAGTGTACAGAGCCCTGCTTGTCCTCAGTGTACAGAGCTCTGCTTGTCCTCAGTTTACAGAGTCCTGCTTGTCCTCAGTGTACATAGCCCTGCTTGTCCTCAGTGTACAGAGCCCTGCTTGTCCTCAGTGCAGAGAGCCCTGCTTGTCCTCAGTGTACAGAGCCCTGCTTGTCCTCAGTGTATAGAGCCCTGCTAGTCCTCAGTGTACAGAGCTCTGCTTGTCCTCAGTTTACAGAGTCCTGCTTGTTCTCAGTGTACAGAGCCCTGCTTGCCCTCAGTGTACAGAGCCCTGCTTGTCCTCAGTGTACAGAGCCCTGCTTGTCCTCAGTGTACAGAGCCCTGCTTGTCCTCAGTGCACAGAGCCCTGCTTGTCCTCCCTCACTTCCTGTATTTGGACTCATAGGCAATAGCTGCAGGGACAAAAATGTACACATTTTTTTTACCCATGAGTATTACAAATATACATATAATGGTATTAAATACATTTTATAAAATGTTTTTGATAATAACAGGTACACTTCAAAATTAAAAGTCTTACATAGAAGTTAGAAACGTTGTCCTAGTACATTTGATGGGTAAGAAGGTCCAGGATACTTTACCCTCTATGAGCCAGCATTTAATTAACTTTGTAAGTTACTATTGAAATTTCTACTACTGCATATGCTTTGGCCAATCACATAAAGTTACTGTGACAACCAGCACTTCTTGATTTCATCACTCAGTCTGAAAATTTTAACTCTGCGACTTCTGACACTCACTGACTGACTGTTTTAGAGCCTTGTGTCTGCCTTTAACATTTAACAGTAATGTGATTCCACTTAGCTCAAATGTCTTCCTTAAAGGGGTACTCCGGTGCTTACACATCTTATCCCCTATCCAAAGGATAGGGGATAAGATGCCTGATCGCGGGAGTCCCGCAGCTGGGGACGTCCGCGATCATGCACGCGGCCCCCCCGTTTGTAATCAGTCCCCGGAGCTTATTCGCTCCGGGTCTGATTACGATCGACCGCAGAGTCGGTGGCGCGTGATGTCACACCCGCACCCCCGTGTGATGTCACGCTCCACCCCTCAATGCAAGCTTACGGGAGGGGGCGTGATAGCTATCACGCCCCCTCCCGTAGGCTTGCATTGAGGGGCGGAGCGTGATGCCACACGGGGCGGAGGCGTTACGTCACACGCCGCCGACCCTGCGGTTGCCGGTAATCAGTCCCGGAGCGAACACGCTCCAGGAACTGATTACAAACTGGGAGCCGCGTGCATGATCGTGGGCGTCCCCAGCGGCGAGACTCCTGCGATCAGGCATCTTATCCCCTATCCTTTGGATAGGGGATAAGATGTGTAAGCACCGGGGTACCCCTTTAACTTGGATTCCCATCTGATGATGTTCATGTGAGGATGAGAGAAGTTTGACTTATATCGAAGAAATAAATACCCTTCCTCAATGTGACATAATACAAAAAGATTTAAAGATGATAATTGTAATATTGGTACCCTCCATTTTAAGTTTATTAATGAAATGAGCAGTCTCTTGGTAGTGAAAATGTTCTGTGGTAGCCCTTGGGGGGTGTATGGTAGTTTGGGTGTTGTTTAGGTAGATGAGGGGTTAAGGTTAACCCTATAGTTCGTGACGCCAGGCTGAGGGCTAGTATGCTGAGGTAATTCTCCGGCCTATCCCAGTAACGATAGGTGCATGCATAAAACGACTGAAGGTCCACAAGGTATTTGAACTTGAACTTGAATAAAATTTACTTAAATGCTTGCCGTACTTCCAATGAACAGTAACAGTCTCATGCAAACAGTCTCTATATAGTTCAGTGACTGACAGTGGTTGCGGACCTTGAATAGTAATACAAGTCTCTGAATTTAGGGTAATTTGCGAAGATCCGCGGATTTAGGGGATAGATAAGGTCAGGTGATCTTGCAGAGTACTTAGGGATTGATACACTAGATAATACCATTATAAGTATGTTTGTCATATACATTGGTTAAAAAAAACTTGTATATTTTTGGGTAAAAAAAAAAAAAATGCTGTCCCTGCAGCTATTGCCTGTGTGTCTCTATGAAGAGTCCAAGTACAGGACGGAAGGGCAGAACAAGCAGAGGTCTGTGAAGGCTCCTGGCTTATCAATCATCCTGATCTGTAAGCAGGGAGTGTGTCATAGAGCCTAAGTGCACAGAGCCCTGCTTGTCCTAAGTGCAGAGAGCCCTGCTTGTTCTCAGTGTACAGAGCCCTGCTTGTTCTCAGTTTACAGAGCCCTGCTTGTCCTCAGTGTACAGAGCCCTGCTTGTCATCAGTGTACAGAGCCCTGCTTATCCTCAGTGTACAGAGCCCTGCTTGTCCTCAGTGCAGAGAGCCCTGCTTGTCCTCAGTGTACAGAGCCCTGCTTATTCTCAGTGTACAGAGCCCTGCTTGTCCTAAGTGCACAGTGCCCTGCTTGTCCTCAGTGTACAGAGCCCTGCTTGTCATCAGTGTACAGAGCCCTGCTTGTCCTCAGTGTACAGAGCCCTGCTTGTCCTCAGTTTACAGAGCCCTGCTTGTCCTAAGTGTAGAGAGCCCTGCTAGTCCTCAGTGTACAGAGCCCTGTTTGTTCTCAGTGTACAGAGCCCTGCTTGACTACAGTATACAGAGCCCTGCTTGTCCTCAGTGTACAGAGCCCTGCTTGTCCTCAGTGTACAGAGCCCTGCTTGTCCTCAGTGTACAGAGCCCTGCTTGTCCACACTGCACAGAGCCCTGCTTGTCCTCAGAGTACAGAGACCTGCTTGTCCACACTGTACAGAGTGCTGCTTGTCCTCAGTGCACAGAGCCCTGCTTGTCCACCATGTACAAAGCCCTGCTTGTCCTCAGTGTACAGAGTCCTGCTTGTCCTCAGTGTACAGAGCCCTGCTTGTCCTCAGGGCACAGAGCTCTGCTTGTCCACAGTGTACAGAGCCCTGCTTGTCCTCACTGCACAGAGCCCTGCTTTTCCTGAGTGTACAGAGCCCCGCTTGTCCTCAGTGCACAGAGCCCTGCTTGTACTCCGTTAACAGAGTCCTGCTTGTCCACAGTGTACAGAGCCCTGCTTGTCCACAGTGTACAGAGCCCTGCTTGTCCTCACTGCACAGAGCCCTGCTTGTCCACATTGTACAGATTCCTGCTTGTCCTCAGTGTACAGAGCCCTGCTTGTCCTCAGTGTACAGAAAGCTGCTTGTCCTCAGTGTACAGAGCCCTGCTTGTCCTCAGTGCACAGAGCCCTGCTTGTCCTCAGTGTACAGAGCCCTGCTTGTCCTCAGTGTACAGAGCCCTGCTTATCCTCAGTGTAAAGAGTCCTGCTTGTCCTCAGTGCACAGAGCCCTGCTTGTCCTCAGTGCACAGAGCCCTGCTTGTCCTCAGTGTACAGAGCCCTGCTTGTCCTCAGTGCAGAGAGCCCTGCTTGTCCTCAGTGTACAGAGCTCTGCTGGTCCTCAGTTTACAGAGCCCTTCTTGTCCTCAGTGCAGAGAGCCCTGCTTGTCCTCAGTGTACAGAGCCCTGCTTGTCCTCAGTGTATAGAGCCCTGCTTGTCATCAGTTTACAGAGTCCTGCTTGTCCTCAGTGTACAAGGCCCTGCTTGCCCTCAGTGCATTGAGCCCTGCTTGTCCTAAGTGTACAGAGCCCTGCGTGTCCTCCATGTACAGAGTCCTGCTTGTGTTCAGTGTACAGAATCCTGCTTGTGTTCAGTGTACAGAGCCCTGCTTCTCCTCAGTGCACAGAGCCCTGATTGTCCTCAGTGCACAGAGCTCTGCTTTCCTCAGTGCACAGAGCCCTGCTTGTCCTCTGTGTACAGAGCCCTGCTTGTCCTCAGTGTACAGAGCCCTGCTTGTCCTCAGTGTATAGAGCCCTGCTTGTCCTCAGTGTACAGAGCCCTGCTTGTCCTCAGTGCACAGAGCCCTGCTTGTCCTCAGTGTACAGAGCCCTGCTTGTCCTCTGTGTACAGAGCCCTGCTTGTCCTCAGTGTACAGAGCCCTGCTTATCCTCAGTGTATAGAGCCCTGCTTGTCCTCAGTGTACAGAGCCCTGCTTGTCCTCAGTGCACAGAGCCCTGCTTGTCCTCAGTGTACAGAGCCCTGCTTGTCCTCAGTGCAGAGAGCCCTGCTTGTCCTCAGTGTACAGAGCCCTGCTTGTCCTCAGTGTACAGAGCTCTGCATGTCCTCAGTTTACAGAGTCCTGCTTGTTCTCAGTGTACAGAGCCCTGCTTGCCCTCAGTGTACAGAGCCCTGCTTGTCCTCAGTGTACAGAGCCCTGCTTGTCCTCAGTGTACAGAGCCCTGCTTGTCCTCAGTGCACAGAGCCCTGCTTGTCCTCGGTGTACAGAGCCCTGCTTGTCCTCAGTGAACAGAGCCCTGCTTGTACTCAGTGTACAGAGCCCTGCTTGTCCTCAGTGTACAGAGCCCTGCTTGTCCTCAGTGTACAGAGCCCTGCTTGTCCTTAGTGTAAAGAGCCCTGCTTGTCCTCAGTGAACAGAGCCCTGCTTGTCCTCAGTGAACAGAGCCCTGCTTGTCCTCAGTGTACAGAGCCCTGCTTGTCCTCAGTGTACAGAGCCCTGCTTGTCCTCAGTGCACAGAGCCCTGCTTGTCCTCCCTCACTTCCTGTATTTGGACTCATAGGCAATAGCTGCAGGGACAAAAATGTACAAATTTTTTTTACCCATGATTATTACAAATATACATATAATGGTATTAAATACATTTTATAAAAAGTTTTTGATAATGACAGGTACACTTCAAAATTAAAAGTCTTACATAGAAGTTAGAAACGTTGTCCTAGTACATTTGATGGGTAAGAAGGTCCAGGATACTTTACCCTCTATGAGCCAGCATTTAATTAACTTTGTAAGTTACTATTGAAATTTCTACTACTGCATATGCTTTGGCCAATCACATAAAGTTACTGTGACAACCAGCACTTCTTGATTTCATCACTCGGTCTGAAAATTTTAACTCTGCGACTTCTGACACTCACTGACTGACTGTTTTAGAGCCTTGTGTCTGCCTTTAACATTTAACAGTAATGTGATTCCACTTAGCTCAAATGTCTTCCTTAAAGGGGTACTCCGGTGCTTACACATCTTATCCCCTATCCAAAGGATAGGGGATAAGATGCCTGATCGCGGGAGTCCCGCAGCTGGTGACGTCCGCGATCATGCACGCGGCCCCCCCATTTGTAATCAGTCCCCGGAGCATATTCGTTCCGGGTCTGATTACGATCGACCGCAGAGCCGGCGGCGTGTGATGTCACGCCCGCACCCCCGTGTGATGTCACGCTCCACCCCTCAATGCAAGCTTACGGGAGGGGGCGTGATAGCTATCACGCCCCCTCCCGTAGGCTTGCATTGAGGGGCGGAGCGTGATGCCACACGGGGCGGAGGCGTGACGTCACACGCCGCCGACCCTGCGGTTGCCGGTAATCAGTCCCGGAGCGAACACGCTCCAGGAACTGATTACAAACGGGGAGCCGCGTGCATGATCGTGGGCGTCCCCAGCGGCGGGACTCCTGCGATCAGGCATCTTATCCCCTATCCTTTGGATAGGGGATAAGATGTGTAAGCACCGGGGTACCCCTTTAACTTGGATTCCCATCTGATGATGTTCATGTGAGGATGAGAGAAGTTTGACTTATATCGAAGAAATAAATACCCTTCCTCATTGTGACATAATACAAAAAGATTTAAAGATGATAATTGTAATATTGGTACCCTCCATTTTAAGTTTATTAATGAAATGAGCAGTCTCTTGGTAGTGAAAATGTTCTGTGGTAGCCCTTGGGGGGTGTATGGTAGTTGGGGTGTTGTTTATGTAGATGAGGGGTTAAGGTTAACCCTATAGTTCGTGACGCCAGGCTGAGGGCTAGTATGCTGAGGTAATTCTCCGGCCTATCCCAGTAACGATAGGTGCATGCATAAAACGACTGAAGGCCCACAAGGTATTTGAACTTGAACTTGAATAAACTTTACTTAAATGCTTGCGGTACATCCAATGAACAGTAACAGTCTCATGCAAACAGTCTCTATATAGTTCAGTGACTGACAGTGGTTGCGGACCTTGAATAATAATACAAGTCTCTGAATTTAGGGTAATTTGCGAAGATCCGTCCGGATTTAGGGGATAGATAAGGTCCGGTGATCTTGCAGAGTACTTAGGGATTGATACACTCACGATTCTGAATAGATCAGCCGTTTCCGCAAGGCTCGGGCCTAACTCACTGCGGAAGATAGCTGCGCAGATCCTGCTCGTTTGAGAACCCGGGAACAAGAGAGATGCTTACTGCTTGGCTGCACAGGAACAAGAGAGAGAATCATGGCCGACGCTCCCTTATATGGGCAGGGGCGGGTTATTTTTATTGGTCCGAATATCTGTCCCTCACCATCACAAAGCATGGTGGGTGCAATATGTCACAGGGACCTCCAAAGGTCCTTAAGCAAAAAAACATAGAGTTTACCTAATCACGTGACCTGCAGGTCCTGCTATGCTCCAGACAGGTAATTAACTAGTTATATACATTAGTACTATTATATTTACATAAATCCTGAATAAACTATTAGTTTAATGACTATCTAGATGAGAGGTGACAAGGGGCAGACCAGACAAAAAGGACCCGACATCCTAGGGACTCTCGCTATGGGGACCTATACACAGGTACCATATAGGATTTGATAGCGGGACACCACAGTTCCATATCTGGAAGACTATGAACTGACATAAAGTACCTTAGATATTTGAGGTCTAATCTATCTCTAAAGTCCCAGATTCTAAGAAAGCCTTTATTCACCAAGAGATAGAGGTGGGTGCTAATTATAGAAGAAAATCAGGGTTCTTAAAGGGGTACTCCATTGCTAGACATCTTATCTCCTATCCAAAGGACAGTGGATAAGATGTCTGATTGCGGGGTTCTGGCCACCGTGCAGACATCCGGTGAAATTTTGTTCAGAACGCTGGGCTCGGGAGGCCGTGGCCGTGACTTCACGCCACTCCCCCTTGTGATGTCATGTCACACCCTCTTCATTCATGTTTATGGGAGGGGGCGTGATGGTGGTCCTGCCCCCTGCCATAGACATGAATGGAGGGGGTGTGGCATAACATCACAAGGGGGTGTGGTGTGACGCCACAAATGAGTATATTTGATACCCCTCATTTATGAAATAGTTGTATTCTAGACTCACCTTTTTCTTCTGTTGGGTAAGCACTTTCCCACGTAGGCCAGTTTCTCCATTTTTCATTATATTTAAATAATTTTGACATATTTTATGGCCAGTTTCTGTAAAGCACCTTTGATTTAGGATTCAGTTCTATTAACACTTGCATAAGACAGAATCAATTAGGGAAGGAGGTCAAGGCACATCTGCACACATCCTTGATTATGATGTCTTGGTTATATCTATGGCTTCATCTATCTTCTGCTTACTTGTGCCATTATCATTTGACCTTTTGACTTCTCTTTTGCCTACTGTCATTGCTCTCTCTTTCCTCTTATCAGACACTATCCTGGGCAGTGTTGTTCACAGAAAATAGAAAGATTCATAGCAAAGATCAAAACTGAACAGGACAGTACGTGATTTAGTTATTCATAACCTTTTTGGAAGATTCTCATCTTGCACATTTTCTCAGCACCCAGTAGTAAAATGGAAGGGACCAACCAAACATTTGGTCTCCTCTTTCTTTATCCCCCCCATAGTATTACATACGATGTTTCTATGTTACATTCGTTCTTGGTCCTTGTAACTGCATTCATACCTCCCGGAATTAGATAAAGTGAAGCTTTTTTAGCTTTGTGCTTCAAGTTAGTCTGTGCCAAATAATTGCGGTATTGATGTCCTACTAACCTAAATAGCAATTGTAGAGTTGGCCTCCCAACTCTCTGTGCCCCAGAATTACTGATGTCACCTCAAAGTGTCTCTTAGTGAGATTTATCAAGAGGGAAGGAAACTGTCTCAGATTAGTGACCCAGACTCTCGTGTTGCATGTCCATGACTCTGGTTTGGATAATATGAGACAATATTCTTCCTGCCGAATGAAAGCTAATTTACATATATTTTCCCATGAGCCGTTGCCTGCATGTTCTCATACACCATTTAGGACTCTGTAATGGGAAACAGTCGTCGGCTTACATGATAATTTTGTTTCAATAGTTTTAACTTAACATGGCCATTAACATTACATCTCTTTATCGATCTACCATCTATTTCTCAGTGATTATCTGAATATTGTTCTAGTTTATGTAGATAAAGGAGAACTCCACCCAAATTAAATTACCTTTATATAGCTGCACATGATAAAGTTATATAACTTTGCAATGTACACGTGTAATCTTTGCTGAGCACATACCCTGATTCATAGCTTTTCCTCCAGGCAGGAAGACCAGTAGTGCTTTGTTGAGTGTAGACGATATGTCACTTTGCAATGTCACACTCCCTTCTCCCCAGCTCTCAGAGAGCCCAGAGCACTACAGTGTGTGATCATCTGTGACTGGCTGAGGTGCACACACCTCCCTCATATATATTCACTGCTTCTATACCCATGTGACCTGCTCAGCTCTCTGAAGACAGCTCCTCTTGCTGCTCACACAGAAAACAAGTGCAGGGGCTGATGGTCTGTGTAGTTTTCTGCAGCTCTCAGCTCCCTGCACAAACCAAGTACCTGTTTTTTTAAAGGCTGTTTATGGGGGGCTATGGGGGTTCGATTTTGAAACAAATCAGCTGGCATGCCTTGTGGAGTAATGGTGAGCACATCTACACATTATTTTTTTCTTATTATGTAAATTTTTATGTTTATCACCTTTGGCTAGATATCTCCTTTAACAATGCTTCCATACCATGATACATAAGCATATGGCATATATATACCATACAAAATCAGATTGCCAGCTAAATCTTGACTGATTAATTCATCCTGTGTCTCTAGCGTTCTTAAATACTGTCACTTTAACCGAAAAAGATGAGATTTTTGTTGTTTTTTTCTTCTGTAACCAGAATAACAATGGGGACAAATACAAAACATCTTGATGACTGATAATGAGAAACATGGCTGATATTTAGATCTCAAGCCCTCTGACATCAATATATCCTCAGAACAAATCTCGAAACCAAATGAGGAAAATGTTAGACATCAACTCATGGATCAGATTATTTCACTTCAATTAGAAATGACAAAGGGATTTTAATTATTTTTCCTCTACTAAGTACATCAAAACAATCCAGCAGAACAATGGAAATACTTTGTGTATTTATTAAAGCCACAAAACTTGTCAACTCTGTTAATAATTAAGAAGCCTTTTGGGGAGCGTATTGTTGCCCTTAGATAGACATCCCACCACGAAACTCATTCCCCCATGCCATATGGGTGGCAGACACCTCCCCCAACGCATTCCAGGACACGGTAAAAAAAAACGCAAAAGCATTGCAATATTATAAAACAGTCTAATGACCTCAGCCGGATCGAAAATAAAGAAACTTTTATATGTTAGTAAAAGCAAACTTTTACAAAAAAAATCTAAATCCTTTAAAATTTAATTGCCCCCTACAGGATACACTTTTCAATATATTTTCCTACATCTTTTCAGAGCGTACTTGGAAGAAGAAGAGACATTTTCCCTTATCACTTAACCCTACTGACATGTTTAAGAATCCTACTGGTATAAAGAATAAAAATTGTAATGCATTTTATAAAAGCTTTCTTAAAAAAAAAAAAAAAGTAATTAATCCCAGAGAATGATCTAATACTAGCAGGACGTGATTGGCCTTTTCACATTAATAACTTTCGGCTGAAGCATAGGTATGGAACTGTAGAAATTAATTTGAAATATCATTTTAGGCAAAGGGATACATAATTTACTTTGCTTGGCTCCACAGACATCAGGTGGAAAGCGGTGGTGATGAATATTTTAACATACAAAACGTTATTGTGAGCCGCGTGTGGCATAAATATAACACCTGCCAAATGTAATAATTCACTAGTGTTAAATCACTGTATAGAAAGGGGTACTCTGCCCACAGACATCTTATAAGATGTCTGATCGTGGGGGTTCCGTCACTGGGCGTCTGTGACGCACCCAGCATTCCAAACAGTATGTTTAGAATGCTGGCTTTCTGTGGCCAAAGACGTGCTGTTAGACCACGCCCCCTCCATTCATGTCTATGAAGGGGGCGTGACGGCTGTCACGCCCCCTCCCATAGACATGAAAGGAGGGGACGTCACATCACATCACACCACGCCCCCTCGGGACGTCACAACCCCTCCATTCATGTCTATAGTCTCTATTCTTGTCTCCGGCCACGGAAACCCAGCATTCTAAACATACTGTTTTGAATGCCGGGTGCTGCACAGAGATCGCTGGGGGTCCCTTTGGATAGGGGATATGATGTCTGTGGACGGAGTACCCCTTTGCAACATATTGTTCTTTAAAGGGGTACTCCGCCCCTAGACATCTTATCCCCTATCCAAAGGATAGAGGAAAAGATGTCAGATCGCTGGGGTCCCCCTGCTGGGGACCCCCGGGATCACTGCTGCAGTACCCCGCTATCATTACTGCACAGAGCGAGTTCGCTCTGTGTGTAATGACTAGCGATACAGGGGATGGAGCAGCGTGACGTAATGGCTTCGCCCCTCATAACATAACCGCCCACCCCTTAATGCAAGTCTATGGCAGGGGGCATGAAGACAGCCACGCCCCCTCCCATAGACTTGAATTGAGGGGGCGGGCCATGACGTCACGACGGGGCAGAGCCGTGATGTCCCAATGCTCCAGCCCCTGTATTGCCCATCGTTATGCGCAGAAAGAACTCGATCTGTGCAGTAATGATAGCGCGGTGCCGCAACGATGATCCCGGAGGGCCCCCACAGCGGGACCCCGCGATCTGACATCTTATCCTCTATCCTTTGGATAGGGGATAAGATGTCTAGGGGCGAAGTACCCCTGTAACTACTTGCTGTACTCTACTCCCTGTTGGCATCTCACTGGTCTTTGATTCCAGCTGTTCCATGGTAAGCAGTCCAGCCTGATCACCATAGATGACTTTTGTGTATCCTACCTGCTTCTCAAGACATTGTCTAAACCTAATTTAAGGACCTAATTTTTACTATAAGCTTACTTGAGGGATCAGGTTACATGCTATAAATCAATAATAATTATAAGTAGAAAAAAAAGAAGAAACACTAGTGCATAAGGATACTACACAAAATAATTAATGGACAACTGCAGCGTTATTACACTTATTACACTTATCCCCTATCCACTGGATAGGGGATAAGTTTTTGATTGCGGGGCCTCCGACCGCTGGGACCCCCCACGATCTCCTTTTTGCCACACTATGCCCGCCCATCTTCTGCATATTGAATATATGCAAAGAACTTAATTTGCCTACTAGCAACAAGGGCAGTATCTAGAAACAGGATTTTAGTAAGTATAACATAATTGTATTCAGGTTCATCTGCACTATAACCCAGTCTATTAGGTTTTGTGTAGGTGAACAGCCTGTCAGTTTCCTTTTTAAGGCTTGTCCTGTATATAAATGGAAATGCAAAAAGGAGCTTGAGGGCATCCATGCTGAATATGTACAGTAAGCATTGCCTGTCTAGTCAACAAAGTTCTTTTTCAAAAGACTTTGATATTTTGATTCTTTGACCTGATAATTATGACCTGGATTCTGTTTAGTTCCCCTTCTACAACCTTATTCTTTCGTATTGCATTTGCCTGATTATTGCCAATCACCTGCCCAGTGATCTGACCTTTTGATTAACAAACTATGAATCCATTCTCCAATTCTGCTTTGAGGTTGAATAGCATTTACAAGAAGTGTAAATCACAGTCAACACCGCAATCGACCACTTAGTTCTGTTAATTCTACTTTGACACCTAATAAACTTTCATTTCAAATTCATTAACTTGGCCCTGAGGCCAGCAAAACTTCAAGATGCAAACTAAAAAAGCTCCAAAAGTAAGACTTATTTGTTGATTGTGTAGTGAAATGCATGTCTTGGTTGGTTTATGTCTAGTAGAACCCCTTAGGGTACACAGAGGTTGTAGGTGTATCATGGCTCTGGTGCATAAGGTTGACCAATGACCCACAATGATCCATATAATCATCTTGAGCTGCCTATGAAGATGTGACAGAACCCAGAACATGGATAGACCCCTAAACAGCCTTTCCATTACCCTCTCCACAAGTTTGAACTTTGCATTCACATTTATACAATAGCTATTGAATGAGGGAATAAAAAAGAAAAACGGGGAGCTCCCTTGGGTAGTATATCAATAGGTGTGCATCCCACCACCACTCCAAAGTAATATACTGACCTGGTAGAGTTCTGCTAACAATAGGCACAACTCTATGGAGGGCTTGAAGAATAAACCATGAACGAGCTGCAGCACTCAGACCCAATCCCTTACCTTATTGGAGCAGATTAACAGCCCATGGATGCAAACTAAAAAAGCTCGAAAAGTAAGACTTATTTGTTGATTGTGTAGTGACATGCATGTCTTGGTTGGTTTATGTCTAGTAGAACCCCTTAGGGTACACAGAGGTTGTAGGTGTATCATGGCTCTGGTGCATAAGGTTGCCCAATGACCCACAATGATCCATATCATCATCTTGAGCTGCCTACGAAGATATGAAAGAACCCAGAACATGGGTAGACCCCTAAACAGACTTTCCATTACCCTCTCCACAAGTTTGAACTTTGCATTCACATTTATACGATAGCTATTGAATGCGGGAATAAAAAAGAAAACAGGGAGCTCCCTTGTGTCACATCTCAATAGGTGTGCATCCCACCACCACTCCAAAGTAATATACTGACCTGGTAGAGTTCTGCTAACAATAGCCACAACTCTATGGAGGGCTTGAAGAATAAACCGTGAACGAGCTGCAGCACTCAGACCTAATCCCTTACCTTATTGGAGCCGATCAACAGCACATGGATAAATGGTAAGAAGCAAAAAATAGGTCTTCGAGGTGCTGCTCAAAACTGGCATAACCACAACCACATGCAATGCACAGGACGACAGTGATTTTACTAGGTATATAGCTGGATAATGCATTTTGGCACAAAATGCGTCCCCTTCGTGACATCATGCCACGCCAGTCATATCAATGTGAGGGAGCGTGATGGCTGTAGACATGAATGGAGGAGGCGTGGGGTGACATCACGAGGGGCCATGGTGTCACATCTCAATAGGTGTGCATCCCACCACCACTCCAAAGTAATATACTGACCTGGTAGAGTTCTGCTAACAATAGGCACAACTCTATGGAGGGCTTGAAGAATAAACCGTGAACGAGCTGCAGCACTCAGACCTAATCCCTTACCTTATTGCTCAAATAATGCCACGCCAGTCATATCTATGTGAGGGAGCGTGATGGCTGTAGACATGAATGGAGGAGGTGTGGGGTGACATCACGAGGGGCCATGGTGTCACATCTCCAGTCTTGGAAACGGACTGAAGCAGCACCTGGCACAGAATGCTGAGTGCTGTACGGAGATCATGCGGGGAGAGGGAGTTTCCCTTCGACAAGACCCCTGCAGTCAGACATCGGATAAGGGATAAGCTGTCTATGGGCAGAGTACCCCTTTAATTCAATTTTTGTCTCTTAGAATTTATCTATTTTATACGGAAGGGAATTGGCGCTGCATGTCAGGTATATTGATATTGTATGATAGTACATTACTGACATTACCTGATTGTGCTGGCACAGTAATATTATTACTGTAGGTATTTGGTCCACATCTCCTGTACCAATGGCATCTAGTGACGTCGCATCTATGGCCCAAGTTATCTGCAGCGAAGGTGCCCTAGTTGGACAATGCAATAAAATTACAGAACAAAAAGAACATTAACTCCTAAACAAAATGACTTTTCCTTAGATACAACCTGTAGACTGACAAGCAGCAACAATTGATGGATTCATTAAACCATGGCTTAATTCCAAGTCAATAAAAATCGAAACCGGATACCAATCAAATAAGGAGTAGTATTTGCCGAAGCATTATTCTCATTTCAAACACACACAAAAACAAATAAGGCTCCAAATTTTTTAGGAGAACATTCAAAGGTGCGGACATGAATTATTTACAGCTTCCCTATTGCAAAACATTAAATAAAATTGTGGCGCTCCGCTGTGAAGTCTGCTTTAGCTTTAATTATAGCTTGGAATTACCCATCTGTGTGTGGTAACATTGCACTTGAAAAGGATATTCTTCTTGGGCAATGAATTCCCTGTTGAGAAAAATCATTCCTAAAATCCCAGGCCTTGCAGGCTCAGCTTTATAAGAGAAGCATTGGAGGCATTATCAGGGGATGCGAGAATCCAACGACGCATGTCGTATTTTATATAGTTTTACGAAGCCACATAGTGTTTTTTGGCAACGGGTGGAGGGTTTCTTGCCAAAATTAATAAAGTAAATTATTAAAAATAAATCAGTTTTTGTTTTACAAAAGAGATGGATTGTTTTGCCAGTGTTAGACACTATTGTTTTTTGGTCGGTAAAATGGTCTGACTTATGTAAATTTAGGCCCAAAATAACATCACAGGATGTAATCTTTGTGTCTACACTTCAGCGAATGATTCAAGGCAGAAAGCGAATGTAGTTGCAAATGTGTAACTGTATATTGTTTATCATTCTCAATAGTTTATTTAATGCAGTATTTCTCAACTCTAAGTCCTCAAGACTCCCCAAACAGGACATGGTATGAGGATATCCTATGCAAAGGACACCTGTGACCTGTGGTGATGCCTGATGCACTGACCAGCATCATATCACCAAGAAATGCTAAGAAAATACTGAAAAGATGAGCTTGAAGGACTAGAGATGGGAAACTTTAACTTAAAGGGGTACTCCCGTGAAAAAAAGAACCTGTGTATGGTGTCAAAAAGTAATTCAACTTACTTATAGAATGTTCTTAGCCATAGTGCAGAGATCTCTCCATATCAGCTTGTAGCTGTGATGTCACATCACGCTCTCTGAGAAAGAGCTCCCATGCCTCCCCCCCCCATTCCCCCTGGTCTGCTAGGAAGAGACCACTGATGTGAAGAGGAAAGTTCATATTGCTACTCTTTAGATTTTAAGGCAGCAGGAATTCTTTCTTATATAAGACAGCAGTGAACCTGTTCTGACAAAAACTATTGTGACTGAGAAAGGCTTGCTACTGCCTTAAAAGCTAATGAACAGTAATATGAGCCCCCCCTTCACATCATCTTATGTCCTAAGCACACAGGAGGGGAGAGTAGATTGCATTCAGAGAGTATAACATGATGTTAAAGCTACAAGCCAGACTAAACAAAAACAAATTCATCCCTCATGAGTCTCAGGGCACTCGAACAATCTATACCAATACCCCTTGGAGGTCAAACCCCCCTCGGGGACTAATACCTGTTACTAGGGTCTTACTAAATACAGTCTTTATTGATATGCACTAAAATTATAAAATGAATAGAGTTTATTACACAGTGTGTTAAAATGATCAGAGTACTCTTATGCAATGGCTAGCTATTAAGAATATGTTAATGGCCAAATTGACACCCTCCTGACCGTAGCTATTTGTTAGTCAGAATATCACACTCACTTCAAATCTGCTTGCTCAATTGTTGCTGCAATATTTGGAGAGGCACTGACAGGGGTCCATGCACTTGCTCACGTTCACATACATTCATTGATTGTTCATGAATCTCTCACACCCCATATATTAGGGGATGGTGGGGGGGGGAGGTTTCACCCTTCACAACGCCGTGCCTGAGCCTCTCTCGTCCTTTATTAGATGTTCCTAATGCTTGGTACTATTAGTGGGTGCAATTATGGCTTATTTCTTTTAATTTTTATGCTGCTGCAAAGAGTGCCTGTCTAAAATCACCAGCCTCCTGACCAACAAATAGCTACGGTCAGGAGGGTGTCAATTTGGCCATTAATATATTCTTAATAGCTAGCCATTGCATAAGAGTACTCTGATCATTTTAACACAATGTTTAATAAATTCTATTCCCTTTATAATTTTAGTGCATATCAATAAACACTGTTTTTAGTGAGATCCTAGTAACGGGTATTAGTCCCCAAGGGGGGTTTGCCCTCCAAGGGGTATTGGTATAGACAGTAATAACATTATATTAGTAAGTGTCTTTATTATACATGTTGACACCGTACACAGGTTGTTTTTCGCTGGACAACCACTTTAAAGGGTGGAAAACTTTTGTTTTTAAATCAACTGGTGCCAGAAAGTTAAACAGATTTGTAAATTAAATATAGAAGAGATGTAGAAAATCAATCTGCACTCACCGGTCTTCTTCAGCAATAAGTGTCTTTAATGCAAATACTCACATACAAAAATAGCAGTGGGGGAGAGAGGGATCAATACAGGGGGGGTATTAACCTCCGGTGACAGAATCTGTTTCACTCGTTAGACGAGCTTCATCTGGCCATGATAGTCTGGAGCGTATGTTCTTATACAGGTGATCGGCTAGTCCTGATTGCTCAGGACAGCCTCCCTGTTCTGACGTACTAGATGGGAAGGATTCTGTCTCTCACCATTGGCTGTAAGTCGTCATTTTAGGTATATGTCAGTAGAACTTAGCATTCACATTTCAAATACAAAAACTATAATATAAATAAGTGAAGACAAAGATGTGTATTTTAAAAACAAGGCTCATAGTCTACCTTCTCATTCAGGCCAAGAGGACCTGCTGCTGACGTATGGATGATCCAGTATGTCTCTCTTTGAAGCAAATACCGGTCCAGGTTTATTCCAGGTCTACACTTAACCTTCTCTATGCCGGCAAATCTAAGTTGGTCTGTTTTGCCCCTGTGGGCTTCAACCACATGGGCGACTTTCATGGTCCGGAATGAGTACCAATGTTCTCTAATCCTGGCGTTAAGTTGTCTTATCGTCTTCCCAATGTAATAAAACCCACAGTGGCAAAAGACCACATAGACCACATATTTTGTTCTGCACGTAATTAAGTCTGACACTGTATGAGTAACAGAACCCATACTCATGGTTTTAAATTCTGCATTATACTTACAAAAATGTACAGGATTTGCATGCATAATTCCCTTTTGGGGTAGACTTCTCTAACCAAGTGAGAACCATGAAAGGAGCTCCCCGTCTTATCGCCCATGTGGTTGAAGCCCACCGGGGCAAAACAGACCAACTTAGATTTGCCGGCATAGAGAAGGTTAAGTGTAGACCTAGAATAAACCTGGACCGTTATTTGCTTCAAAGAGAGACATACTGGATCATCCTTACGTCAGCAGCAGGTCCTCTTGGCCTGAATGAGAAGGTAGACTATGCGCCTTGTTTTTAAAATACACGTGTTTGTCTTGCACTTATTTATATTATAGTTTTTGTATTTTAAATGTGAATGCTAAGTTCTACTGACGTATACCTAAAATGGCGACTTACAGCCAATGGTGAGAGACAGAATCCTTCCCACCTAGTACGTCAGAACAGGGAGGCTGTCCTAAGCAATCAGGACTAGCCGATCACCTGTATAAGAACATACGCTCCAGACTGTCATGGCCAGATGAAGCTCGTCTAACGAGTGAAACAGATTCTGTCGCCGGAGGTTAATACCCCCCCCTGTATCGATCCCTCTCTCCCCCACTGCTATTTTTGTATGTGAGTATTCTGCATTAAAGACACTTATTGTTGAAGAATACCGGTGAGTGCCGATTGATTTTCTACGTCTCTTCTATATTGGATTATTGTACTTTCTCATATCAGTCAGAGCACCCCGACTTTCTCAATAGACTGTTTTTCCTGAATCAAATATCCTGGTCCATCATATCCAGTTGGTCAGTCGAAGCAGTGCCGGACACATTCTCCATTTTGCTAGATTTGTATATTATTTCTATTAAAAAAAATCTTAATCCTTCCAGTACTTTTTGGGGGCTGTATGCTACAGAGAAAATGCTCTTCTTTTTGGATTTCTATTATGTCATGACCACAGTGCTCTCTGTTGACCTCTGTTGTCCATTTTATGAACTGTCCAGAGCAGAAGAAAATCCCCATAGCAAACATATGCTGTTCTGGACAGTTCCTAAAATGGACAGCAGAGGTCAGCAGAGAGCACTGTGGTCATGACATAATAGAAATCCAAAAAGAAGAGCATACCCCCCGTAAGAAACACACCGACGTCGGGTTATGGATAACTGTCTTTACTGAGCAGGTGCAAATTGTACAACACACACAGTATGGAGCAGAGTATAAGGGATGCAGTGTAACCCTTGGGAGCCCTGTTGCCTTTCTGGGACTTATGGTTGTCACGATGCCGGCTGGCAGGTAGTGGACCCTCTGTGCCAGAGAGGGATTGGCGTGGACCGTGCTAGTGGACCGGTTCTAAGCCACTACTGGTTTTCACCAGAGCCCGCCGCAAAGCGGGATGGTCTTGCTGCGGCGGTAGTGACCAGGTCGTATCCACTAGCAACGGCTCACCTCTCTGGCTGCTGAAGATAGGCGCGGTACAAGGGAGTAGGCAGAAGCAAGGTCGGACGTAGCAGAAGGTCGGGGCAGGCAGCAAGGATCGTAGTCAGGGGCAACGGCAGAAGGTCTGGAAACACTGGCAAGGGACACACAAGGAACGCTTTCACTGGCACTAAGGCAACAAGATCCGGCAAGGGAGTGCAAGGGAAGTGAGGTAATATAGGGAGTGCACAGGTGATAACTCTAATTGGAACCACTGCGCCAATCAGCGGCGCAGTGGCCCTTTAAATCGCAGAGACCCGGCGCGCGCGCGCCCTAGGGAGCGGGGCCGCGCGCGCCGGGACAGAACAGACGGGGAGCGAGTCAGGTAGGAGAGCCGGGGTGCGCATCGCGAGCGGGCGCTACCCGCATCGCGAATCGCATCCCGGCTAGCAGCAGGATCGCAGCGCCCCGGGTCAGAGGACGTGACCGGGGCGCTGCAGCGGAGGAGGTGAAGCGAGCGCTCCGGGGAGGAGCGGGAACCCGGAGCGCTCGGCGTAACAGTACCCCCCCCCTTGGGTCTCCCCCTCTTCTTGGAGCCTGAGAACCTGAGGAGCAGACTTTTGTCAAGGATGTTGTCCTCAGGTTCCCAGGATCTCTCTTCAGGACCACAACCCTCCCAGTCTACTAAAAAAAAATTTTTTCCTCTGACCTTTTTGGCAGCCAAAATCTCCTTGACCGAGAAGACGTCCGAGGAGCCGGAAACAGGAGTGGGAGGAACAGATTTGGGAGAAAAACGGTTGAGGATGAGTGGTTTGAGAAGAGAGACGTGAAAGGCATTAGGAATACGAAGAGAAGGAGGAAGAAGAAGTTTATAAGAGACAGGATTAATTTGACACAGAATTTTGAAAGGACCAAGATAGCGTGGTCCCAACTTGTAGCTAGGGACACGGAAGCGGACATATTTAGCGGAGAGCCATACCTTGTCTCCAGGGGAAAAAACGGGGGGAGCTCTTCTTTTCTTATCCGCGAACCTCTTCATGCGTGAAGAAGCCTGTAAGAGAGAATTTTGGGTCTCTCTCCATATAATGGAAAGGTCACGAGAAATTTCATCCACAGCGGGCAGACCAGAGGGCAAGGGGGTAGGGAGGGGGGGAAGAGGGTGACGGCCGTACACCACGAAAAATGGGGATTTGGAGGAAGATTCAGAGACCCTGAAGTTATACGAGAATTCGGCCCATGGAAGGAGATCTGCCCAGTCATCCTGGCGAGAGGAAACAAAATGTCGCAAATAATCACCCAGGATCTGGTTAATTCTTTCTACTTGTCCATTGGACTGGGGATGATATGCAGAGGAAAAATTTAATTTAATCTTGAGTTGTTTACAGAGAGCTCTCCAGAATTTAGACACGAATTGGACCCCTCTATCCGAGACAATCTGCGTAGGCAACCCGTGAAGACGAAAAATGTGTACAAAAAATTGTTTAGCCAACTGAGGCGCAGAAGGAAGACCAGGAAGAGGAATGAAATGTGCCATTTTGGAGAATCGATCAACGACCACCCAAATAACGGTGTTGCCACGGGAAGGGGGTAAATCAGTAATAAAATCCATACCAATCAGAGACCAAGGCTGTTCGGGGACAGGCAGAGGATGAAGAAAACCAGCGGGCTTCTGGCGAGGAGTCTTATCCCGGGCACAGATAGTGCAGGCTCGCACAAAGTCCCCAACATCCGTCTCCAGAGTTGGCCACCAATAGAAGCGGGAGATGAGTTGCACAGATTTCTTGATGCCCGCATGACCTGCGAGATGGGAGGAGTGACCCCATTTGAGGATTCCGAGGCGTTGGCGTGGAGAAACAAAGGTCTTTCCTGGAGGAGTCTGTCTGATGGAGGCAGGAGAAGTGGAGATCAGGCAGTCAGGTGGAATGATGTGTTGCGGAGGGAGATCAACTTCTGAGGCATCCGAGGAACGAGAGAGAGCATCGGCTCTAATGTTCTTATCGGCAGGACGAAAGTGGATCTCAAAATTAAATCGGGCAAAGAACAGAGACCACCGGGCCTGGCGAGGATTCAGCCGTTGGGCCGACTGGAGGTAGGAGAGGTTCTTGTGGTCGGTGTAGATAATAACAGGAAATCTTGATCCCTCCAGCAGATGCCTCCATTCCTCAAGTGCTAATTTAATGGCTAGAAGTTCTCGATCCCCGATGGAGTAGTTCCTCTCCGCTGGAGAGAAGGTCCTAGAGAAAAAACCACAAGTGACAGCATGCCCGGAAGGATTTTTTTGTAGAAGAACAGCTCCAGCTCCTACTGAGGAGGCATCAACCTCCAATAGGAAGGGTTTGGAAGGGTCAGGTCTGGAGAGCACGGGAGCCGAAGAAAAGGCAGACTTGAGTTGTTTAAAGGAGTCTTCTGCTTGAGGAGGCCAGGACTTGGGATCAGCATTTTTCTTGGTTAAAGCCACGATAGGAGCCACAATGGTAGAAAAATGTGGAATAAATTGCCTGTAATAATTGGCGAACCCCAAAAAGCGTTGGATAGCACGGAGTCCGGAGGGGCGTGGCCAATTTAAGACGGCAGAGAGTTTGTCTGGATCCATCTGTAGTCCCTGGCCAGAGACCAAATATCCTAGAAAAGGAAGAGATTGGCATTCAAACAGACATTTCTCAATTTTGGCATAGAGTTGGTTGTCACGAAGTCTCTGAAGAACCATACGGACATGCCGGCGGTGTTCCTCTAGATTGGCAGAAAAAATTAGGATATCGTCCAGATATACCACAACACAGGAGTATAATAGATCACGAAAAATTTCATTGACAAAGTCTTGGAAGACGGCAGGGGCATTGCACAGTCCAAAGGGCATGACCAGATACTCAAAGTGTCCATCTCTGGTGTTAAATGCCGTTTTCCACTCGTCCCCCTCTCTGATGCGGATGAGGTTATAGGCGCCTCTTAAGTCCAATTTAGTGAAGATGTGGGCACCTTGGAGGCGATCAAAGAGTTCAGAGATGAGGGGTAAGGGGTAGCGGTTCTTAACCGTGATTTTATTAAGACCGCGGTAGTCAATGCAAGGACGTAGGGAGCCATCTTTTTTGGAGACAAAGAAGAATCCGGCTCCGGCAGGAGAGGAGGATTTACGGATAAAGCCCCTTTTTAGATTCTCCTGGACGTATTCGGACATGGCAAGAGTCTCTGGGGCAGAGAGAGGATAAATTCTGCCCCGGGGTGGAGTAGTACCCGGGAGGAGGTCGATAGGGCAATCATAAGGCCTGTGAGGAGGTAGAGTCTCAGCTTGTTTTTTGCAGAAAACATCCGCGAAGTCCATATAGGCCTTGGGGAGACCGGTTACTGGAGGAACCACAGAGTTACGGCAAGGGTTACTGGGAACCGGTTTTAGACAGTTCTTGGAACAAGAGGACCCCCAACTCTTGATCTCCCCAGTGGACCAATCCAGGGTTGGGGAATGAAGTTGAAGCCAGGGAAGTCCAAGGAGAATCTCCGAGGTGCAATTGGGGAGGACCAAAAGTTCAATCCTCTCATGATGAGATCCGATGCTCATAAGAAGGGGCTCCGTGCGGAAACGTATGGTACAGTCCAATCTTTCATTATTTACACAATTGATGTAGAGGGGTCTGGCGAGACTGGTCACTGGGATGTTGAACCTGTTGACGAGAGAGGCCAAAATAAAATTTCCTGCAGAACCAGAGTCCAAGAAGGCCACTGTAGAGAAGGAGAAGGCAGAAGCAGACATCCGCACAGGCACAGTAAGACGTGGAGAAGCAGAGTAGACATCAAGGACTGTCTCACCTTTGTGCGGAGTCAGCGTACGTCTTTCCAGGCGGGGAGGACGGATAGGACAATCCCTCAGGAAGTGTTCGGTACTAGCACAGTACAGGCAGAGGTTCTCCATACGGCGTCGTGTCCTCTCTTGAGGTGTCAGGCGAGACCGGTCGACCTGCATAGCCTCCACGGCGGGAGGCACAGGAACAGATTGCAGGGGACCAGAGGAGAGAGGAGCCGAGGAGACGAAACGCCTCGTGCGAACAGAGTCCATATCTTGGCGGAGTTCCTGACGCCTTTCAGAAAAACGCATGTCAATGCGAGTGGCTAGGTGAATAAGTTCATGTAGATTAGCAGGAATTTCTCGTGCGGCCAGAACATCTTTAATGTTGCTGGATAGGCCTTTTTTGAAGGTCGCGCAGAGGGCCTCATTATTCCAGGACAATTCTGAAGCAAGTGTACGGAATTGTACGGCATACTCGCCAACGGAAGAATTACCCTGGACCAGGTTCAACAGGGCAGTCTCAGCAGAAGAGGCTCGGGCAGGTTCCTCAAAGACACTTCGGATTTCCGAGAAGAAGGAGTGTACTGAGGCAGTGACGGGGTCATTGCGGTCCCAGAGCGGTGTGGCCCATGACAGGGCTTTTCCGGACAGAAGACTGACTACGAACGCCACCTTAGACCTTTCAGTGGGAAACAGGTCCGACATCATCTCCAGATGCAGGGAACATTGGGAAAGGAAGCCACGGCAAAACTTAGAGTCCCCATCAAACTTATCCGGCAAGGATAAGCGTATCCCAGGAGCGGCCACTCGCTGCGGAGGAGGTGCAGGAGCTGGCGGAGGAGATGACTGCTGAAGCTGTGGTAGCAACTGTTGTAGCATAACGGTCAGTTGAGACAGCTGTTGGCCTTGTTGCGCAATCTGTTGTGACTGCTGGGCGACCACCGTGGTGAGGTCAGCGACAACTGGCAGAGGAACTTCAGCGGGATCCATGGCCGGATCTACTGTCACGATGCCGGCTGGCAGGTAGTGGACCCTCTGTGCCAGAGAGGGATTGGCGTGGACCGTGCTAGTGGACCGGTTCTAAGCCACTACTGGTTTTCACCAGAGCCCGCCGCAAAGCGGGATGGTCTTGCTGCGGCGGTAGTGACCAGGTCGTATCCACTAGCAACGGCTCACCTCTCTGGCTGCTGAAGATAGGCGCGGTACAAGGGAGTAGGCAGAAGCAAGGTCGGACGTAGCAGAAGGTCGGGGCAGGCAGCAAGGATCGTAGTCAGGGGCAACGGCAGAAGGTCTGGAAACACTGGCAAGGGACACACAAGGAACGCTTTCACTGGCACTAAGGCAACAAGATCCGGCAAGGGAGTGCAAGGGAAGTGAGGTAATATAGGGAGTGCACAGGTGATAACTCTAATTGGAACCACTGCGCCAATCAGCGGCGCAGTGGCCCTTTAAATCGCAGAGACCCGGCGCGCGCGCGCCCTAGGGAGCGGGGCCGCGCGCGCCGGGACAGAACAGACGGGGAGCGAGTCAGGTAGGAGAGCCGGGGTGCGCATCGCGAGCGGGCGCTACCCGCATCGCGAATCGCATCCCGGCTAGCAGCAGGATCGCAGCGCCCCGGGTCAGAGGACGTGACCGGGGCGCTGCAGCGGAGGAGGTGAAGCGAGCGCTCCGGGGAGGAGCGGGAACCCGGAGCGCTCGGCGTAACAATGGTACTTTTCACCCACTTGAAGTACAGAGATTCGAGATTTGAGACTTGAAGATATCCCATGCTGACTAGGGTTCTGAGAAAGTCCAATTATAAACACCGCCAGAGCTTGACTCACCACTGTACGGGCAACTCTTGCAGAATGGCGGGGCTGACTTGAGAAGATATTTTCTTTAGGCTTCCCTCCACACATGTCTTCCACCTCTTTTCCACACTGTAGCTCAGCATAAACTCTGATCTTAGACTGGGAAAACTCCTCCCCCCTACGCTATATACTGGGCAATTTAGGGGTTTTCATTGGGCAGGCAGGGTCACCTGGTTAACACTGCATCTCTTGCTTAAAGGTACAGTACATAAATAACATAATAAATATAACAAATATAATGAATACAATAAAGTGCATGAACATAATGAACATAGTAAACATTTTAACAGTGGGCCCCACACAGGAGCAGCAGGCATGCCCGAGGAGATCCGCAGCTCTCCGGACAGCCTTTGCTGCTGGACACCACACTGCCGTAGGATATACATATACTCTAGACCAGTGGTCTCCAAACCTTGGTCCTCCAGATTGAGCAAAAACTACAACTCCCAGCAAGCTTGGAGTTGTAGTTTTGCAACATCTAGAGGGCCACAGTATGGAGACCACCACTCTCTAGACCAGTGGTCTTCAACCTGCGGACCTCCAGGTGTTGCAGAACTACAACTCCCAGCATGCCCGGACAGCCGTTGGCTGTCCGGGCATGCTGGGAGTTGTAGTTTTGCAACATCTGCAGGTCCGCAGGTTGGAGACCACTGCTCTAGACTATTGCTGGCTGATAGAAAACTGCCCATGGGCGGTAATGAAGGAGTTAAACGTACAGGGCTGGGGTTCTACGACTTTGCAGTCAGAAGTTACTCAGTTACTTTTCTTTTCTGTTTTTGCTATTTCACAGTTGTTACAAAACCTGGAGCCAAAAAAAAATCTTCTCATTTGCAATTAATTTACTGACATTGCTCAATAAAAAAAAAAAATGTCAGGTCTCACGTTGGCTTCCTCGCTAAACAACACGTAATCTCTAACACATTTCTTGGTAGGAGCAAATGACATTCCGCAAGGAAAATAATCCAAGAAACCTAATCAAAATAACAGGACTTAACACTGTTGTTTTTGGGACTATAAACTGTTTGGATATTTAGAATAATGATATTTTCAGCTTCCTTCTCTATTATGAAATCGAGTATTTTTAAGTCTCTGATGGGGTCAGCATTATTTATTGTAATAACTCATTTCTAAGTACATGAATGCAGTGGAAGACCCCCCCGGTGCTTAAATATTAGTATATTAAATGCATATACTTATGTGTCTATGTGCGCCCGGATTGATACGTCTGATGGTTTTGAATCGTAATATTTTTGGTCGAATTTTTGTTTGTTTTAGATTTTTCCAAGCTTTTCGATGACATCATTTTCTTCATGCCTCTGATTTGATACGTTTTTTATTCCCCCCGGCTATGGAATCATAGTTAAATAAATACATACTCTCCGAAAGTTCAATCAAAATAATGTGCAGTTAGATGACACATGAAAGCCACAAAAGATGTGCGAAGCTATCATTAGCCTCCAGCAGATACCAACTCCATGACAGTGACTGGCAACTTCTGCGTAAACTATTTAAACAATATTATTTTTTTTTTTCTGTTTCTACCTTTTTTTTTTCAATCCGTTCAGAAATAGAGTCTTGTAAATAAGGTACGTTCTTTATTCCAGACCACGGTTTATGAATAGTGACATTGGCAGCCCCGGTGGTTTGGGAAGATCTGTGCTTTACAGGGAACGTTTGGAGATGCATCAAGACGTTTAGGCTTATCCTGCAATCCTCCAGCCACATCAGTAGGCCTTTGTACTTCTCTTTGATGTTATTTATACAAGTCGCACAAGATGATTTCAGATGAATTTTTTTTTTCCACATTGTATCAATGTCAGTATAGTCTCGCCTAGGAAGAAGTGTCATGGAATCAGACAGCTCGCCGTAGATGCAGTTCTATTGAAATGAATGTTAAAAGTAATGAAAAATCCAAACATCCAATCAGTAAACTGATTATAGGGCTGCCCTTTATTGTTTATTGCACAGCGCCATTGTTACGCAGAGCGCTCCGGGTCCCCGCTCCTCCCCGGAGCGCTCGCAACATCTTCGCTACGGCAGCGCCCCGGTCAGATCCACTGACCGGGTGCGCTGCGATACCGCCTCCAGCCGGGATGCGATTCGCGATGCGGGTGGCGCCCGCTCGCGATGCGCACCCCGGCTTCCGTACCTGACTCGCTCTCCCTCGTTCCTGTCCCGGCGCGCGCGCCGGGTCTCTGCGATTTAAAGGGCCACTGCGCCACTGATTGGCGCAGTGGTTCCAATTAGTGTTTTCACCTGTGCACTCCCTATGTATACCTCACTTCCCCTGCACTCCCTCGCCGGATCTTGTTGCCATTGTGCCAGTGAAAGCGTTCCCTTGTGTGTTCTTAGCCTGTGTTCCAGACCTCCTGCCGTTGCCCCTGACTACGATCCTTGCTGCCTGCCCCGACCTTCTGCTACGTCCGACCTTGCTTCTGTCTACTCCCTTGTACCGCGCCTATCTTCAGCAGTCAGAGAGGTTGAGCCGTTGCTAGTGGATACGACCTGGTCACTACCGCCGCAGCAAGACCATCCCGCTTTGCGGCGGGCTCTGGTGAACACCAGTAGTGACTTAGAACCGGTCCACTAGCACGGTCCACGCCAATCCCTCTCTGGCACAAAGGATCCACCTCCTGCCAGCCGGCATCGTGACAGTAGATCCGGCCATGGATCCCGCTGAAGTACCTCTGCCAGTTGTCGCTGACCTCACCACGGTGGTCGCCCAGCAGTCACAACAGATAGCGCAACAAGGCCACCAGCTGTCTCAACTGACCGTGATGCTACAGCAGCTACTACCACAGCTTCAGCAATCATCTCCTCCGCCAGCTCATGCACCTCCTCCGCAGCGAGTGGCCGCTTCAGGCCTACGACTATCCTTGCCGGATAAATTTGATGGGGACTCTAAGTTTTGCCGTGGCTTTCTTTCACAATGTTCCCTGCACTTGGAGATGATGTCGGACCAGTTTCCTACTGAAAGGTCTAAGGTGGCTTTCGTAGTCAGCCTTCTGTCTGGAAAAGCTCTGTCATGGGCCACACCGCTCTGGGACCGCAATGACCCCGTCACTGCCTCTGTACACTCCTTCTCGGAAATTCGTAGTGTCTTTGAGGAACCTGCCCGAGCCTCTTCTGCTGAGACTGCCCTGCTGAACCTGGTCCAGGGTAATTCTTCCGTTGGCGAGTACGCCATACAATTCCGTACTCTTGCTTCTGAACTATCCTGGAATAATGAGGCCCTCTGCGCGACCTTTAAAAAAAGGCCTATCCAGCAACATTAAAGATGTTCTGGCCGCACGAGAAATTCCTGCTAATCTACATGAACTCATTCATCTTGCCACTCGCATTGACATGCGTTTTTCCGAAAGGCGTCAGGAGCTCCGCCAGGATATGGACTTTGTTCGCACGAGGCGTTTTTTCTCCCCGGCTCCTCTCTCCTCTGGTCCTCTGCAATCCGTTCCTGTGCCTCCCGCCGTGGAGGCTATGCAAGTTGACCGGTCAAGAGAGGACACGACGCCGCATGGAGAATCTCTGCCTGTACTGTGCCGGTACCGAACACTTCCTGAAGGATTATCCTATCCGTCCTCCTCGCCTGGAAAGACGCACGCAGACTCCGCACAAAAGTGAGACAGTCCTTGATGTCAACTCTGCTTCTCCACGTCTTACTGTGCCTGTGCGGATATCTGCATCTACCTTCTCCTTCTCTACTATGGCCTTCTTGGATTCCGGATCTGCAGGAAACTTTATTTTGGCCTCTCTCATCAACAGGTTCAACATCCCGGTAACCAGTCTCGCCAGACCCCTCTACATCAATTGTGTTAACAATGAAAGATTGGACTGTACCATACGTTACCGCACGGAGCCCCTTCTAATGTGCATCGGACCTCATCAAGAAAAAATTGAGTTCTTGGTCCTCCCCAATTGCACTTCCGAAATTCTCCTTGGACTACCGTGGCTCCAACGCCATTCCCCAACCCTGGATTGGTCCACAGGGGAGATCAAGAGCTGGGGTATCTCTTGTTTCAAGGACTGCCTTAAACCGGTTCCCAGTACTCCCTGCCGTGACCCTGTGGTTCCCCCTGTAACCGGTCTCCCTAAGGCCTATATGGACTTTGCTGATGTGTTTTGCAAAAAACAAGCTGAGACTCTACCTCCTCACAGGCCTTATGACTGTCCTATTGACCTCCTCCCGGGCACTACTCCACCCCGGGGCAGAATTTATCCTCTGTCCGCCCCAGAGACTCTTGCTATGTCTGAGTACATCCAGGAAAATTTAAAAAAGGGGTTTATCCGCAAATCCTCCTCTCCTGCCGGAGCTGGATTTTTCTTTGTGTCCAAAAAAGATGGCTCCCTACGTCCTTGCATTGACTACCGCGGTCTTAATAAAATCACGGTAAAGAACCGCTACCCTCTACCTCTTATCTCTGAACTCTTTGATCGCCTCCAAGGTGCCCACATCTTTACCAAACTGGACTTAAGAGGTGCTTATAATCTCATCCGCATCAGGGAGGGGGATGAATGGAAAACTGCATTTAACACTAGAGATGGACACTTTGAGTATCTGGTCATGCCCTTTGGCCTGTGCAACGCCCCTGCCGTCT
This sequence comes from Hyla sarda, assembly GCF_029499605.1. Taxonomy (NCBI): domain Eukaryota; kingdom Metazoa; phylum Chordata; class Amphibia; order Anura; family Hylidae; genus Hyla; species Hyla sarda. Next base: position 350,838,256 of record NC_079193.1, read on the forward strand.
TCCAAGACTTTGTTAATGAAATTTTTCGTGATCTCTTATATTCCTGTGTTGTTGTGTATCTGGACGATATTCTGATTTTTTCTGCCAACCTAGAAGAACACCGCCAGCATGTCCGCATGGTTCTTCAGAGACTTCGTGACAATCAACTTTATGCCAAAATGGAGAAATGTCTGTTTGAATGTCAATCTCTTCCTTTCCTAGGATACTTGGTCTCTGGCCAGGGACTACAAATGGATCCAGACAAACTCTCTGCCGTCTTAGATTGGCCACGCCCCTCCGGACTCCGTGCTATCCAACGTTTTTTGGGGTTCGCCAATTATTACAGACAATTTATTCCACATTTTTCCACCATTGTGGCTCCTATCGTGGCTTTAACCAAAAAGAATGCCAATCCTAAGTCATGGCCTCCTCAAGCAGAAGACGCCTTTAAACGGCTCAAGTCTGCCTTTTCTTCTGCTCCCGTGCTCTCCAGACCTGACCCATCTAAACCCTTCCTATTGGAGGTTGATGCCTCCTCAGTAGGAGCTGGAGCGGTTCTTCTACAAAAAGATTCTTCCGGGCATGCTGTTACCTGTCGTTTTTTTTCTAGGACCTTCTCTCCGGCGGAGAGGAACTACTCCATCGGGGATCGAGAGCTACTGGCCATTAAATTAGCACTTGAGGAATGGAGGCATCTGCTGGAGGGATCAAAATTTCCAGTTATTATTTACACCGATCACAAGAATCTCTCCTATCTCCAGTCTGCCCAACGGCTGAACCCTCGCCAGGCCAGGTGGTCTCTGTTCTTTGCCCGGTTTAATTTTGAAATTCACTTTCGCCCTGCCGATAAGAACATTAGGGCCGATGCTCTCTCTCGTTCCTCGGATGCCTCGGAAGTAGAGCTCTCTCCGCAACACATCATTCCTCCTGACTGCCTGATCTCCACTTCTCCAGCCTCCATCAGGCAAACTCCTCCAGGGAAGACCTTCGTCTCTCCACGCCAACGCCTCGGAATCCTCAAATGGGGTCACTCCTCCCATCTCGCAGGCCATGCGGGCATCAAAAAATCCGTGCAACTCATCTCTCGTTTCTATTGGTGGCCGACTCTGGAGACGGATGTTGTTGATTTTGTGCGGGCCTGCACTGTCTGTGCCCGGGATAAGACTCCTCGCCAGAAGCCCGCTGGTCTTCTTCATCCTCTGCCTGTCCCCGAACAGCCTTGGTCTCTGATTGGTATGGACTTTATTACAGACTTACCCCCATCCCGTGGCAACACTGTTGTTTGGGTGGTCGTTGATCGATTTTCCAAGATGGCACATTTTATTCATCTTCCTGGTCTTCCTTCAGCGCCTCAGTTGGCAAAACAATTTTTTGTACACATTTTTCGTCTTCACGGGTTGCCCACGCAGATCGTCTCGGATAGAGGCGTCCAATTCGTGTCAAAATTCTGGAGGGCTCTCTGTAAACAACTCAAGATTAAATTAAACTTTTCTTCTGCTTATCATCCTCAATCCAATGGGCAAGTAGAAAGAATTAACCAGGTCCTGGGTGATTATTTACGGCATTTTGTTTCCTCCCGCCAGGATGACTGGGCAGATCTTCTACCATGGGCCGAATTCTCGTATAACTTCAGAGTCTCTGAATCTTCTTTCAAATCCCCATTTTTCGTGGTGTACGGCCGTCACCCTCTTCCCCCCCTCCCTACTCCCTTGCCCTCTGGTTTGCCCGCTGTGGATGAAATAACTCGTGATCTTTCCACCATATGGAAAGAGACCCAAAATTCTCTCTTACAGGCTTCATCACGCATGAAGAAGTTTGCTGATAAGAAAAGAAGAGCTCCCCCCATTTTTTCTCCCGGAGACAAGGTATGGCTCTCCGCTAAATATGTCCGCTTCCGTGTTCCCAGCTACAAATTGGGACCACGCTATCTTGGTCCTTTCAAAATTTTGTGACAGATTAATCCTGTCTCTTACAAACTTCTTCTTCCTCCTTCTCTTCGTATTCCTAATGCCTTTCATGTCTCTCTTCTTAAACCACTCATCATCAACCGCTTCTCTCCCAAACTCATTTCTCCTACTCCTGTCTCCGGTTCTTCTGATATCTTCACCGTTAAGGAGATACTGGCCTCCAAAAAGGTCAGAGGTAAAACTTTTTTTTTAGTGGACTGGGAGGGCTGTGGTCCTGAAGAGAGATCCTGGGAACCTGAGGACAATATCCTAGATAAAAGTCTGGTCCTCAGGTTCTCAGGCTCTAAGAAGAGGGGGAGACCCAAGGGGGGGGGTACTGTTACGCCGAGTGCTCCGGGTCCCCGCTCCTCCCCGGAGCACTCGCAACATCTTCGCTACGGCAGCGCCCCGGTCAGATCCACTGACCGGGTGCGCTGCGATACCGCCTCCAGCCGGGATGCGATTCGCGATGCGGGTGGCGCCCGCTCGCGATGCGCACCCCGGCTTCCGTACCTGACTCGCTCTCCCTCGTTCCTGTCCCGGCGCGCGCGGCCCCGCTCCCTAGGGCGCGCGCGCGCCGGGTCTCTGCGATTTAAAGGGCCACTGCGCCACTGATTGGCGCAGTGGTTCCAATTAGTGTTTTCACCTGTGCACTCCCTATGTATACCTCACTTCCCCTGCACTCCCTCGCCGGATCTTGTTGCCATTGTGCCAGTGAAAGCGTTCCCTTGTGTGTTCTTAGCCTGTGTTCCAGACCTCCTGCCGTTGCCCCTGACTACGATCCTTGCTGCCTGCCCCGACCTTCTGCTGCGTCCGACCTTGCTTCTGTCTACTCCCTTGTACCGCGCCTATCTTCAGCAGTCAGAGAGGTTGAGCCGTTGCTAGTGGATACGACCTGGTCACTACCGCCGCAGCAAGACCATCCCGCTTTGCGGCGGGCTCTGGTGAACACCAGTAGTGACTTAGAACCGGTCCACTAGCACGGTCCACGCCAATCCCTCTCTGGCACAGAGGATCCACCTCCTGCCAGCCGGCATCGTGACAGCCATACATTTAGTTGTGGCTGTGTATGGTACTGCTGCTCAGTCCTCGCATACCTATCATTCAATAAAAATAAAAAAAAAGACACAAGGTTCACACGGCTTAGCTTACCTAGCATGGTTTTGCTGTTGATTTTCATTTTTCTCACTTTGTCCCTGTTTTAGCCAGTCTGCGACAAACATGTGCAGTTCGTTTTGTTACAAATAGATTTTCATATGAAAATTTACTCATTCAGACAGTCAGGTCCCCCCCAAAGCTACGAACAAAAAGTATTCATGTACTAGCAGAGTATTCAACATTGCCCAACATTGTCTTCCTATGCAAACCTTGTGGGAGAGGAAAAGCAACAATGATGTTCTTGTCCTCGTATCCCGTCCTTATATCTCAACCTCATATCCTGACCTCATATCTCGTCCTTGTATCCCAACCTCATATCCTGACCTCATATCTAGTCCTTGTATCCCAACCTCATATCCTGACCTCATATCTCGTCCTTGTATCTCAACCTCATACCCTGACCTCATATCTAGTCCTTGTATCCCAACCTCATATCCTGACCTCATATCTCGTCCTTGTATCCCAACCTCATATCTCATCCTCATATCCTGTCCTCATATCTAGAGATGAGCGAACTTACAGTAAATTCGATTCGTCACGAACTTCTTGGCTCGGCAGTTGATGACTTTTCCTGCATAAATTAGTTCAGCTTTCAGGTGCTCCGGTGGGCTGGAAAAGGTGGATACAGTCCTAGGAAAGAGTCTCCTAGGACTGTATCCACCTTTCCCAGCCCACAGGAGCACCTGAAAGCTGAACTCATTTATGCAGGATAAGTCATCAACTGCCGAGCCGAGAAGTTTGTGACGAATCGAATTTACTGTAAGTTTGCTCATCTCTAGTCATATCCCATTAACATATCTCAACCTCATATGCCGATCTTATATCTTGTATCCATACTTCAAATCCAGTCCTTATATCTCGAGCTCATATCCTGTCCTCATATCCCGTCCTCCTATCTCGTCCTTGTATCCGTACCTCATATCCCGTTCTTATATCCCATCAACTTGCTAAGAGTTGTAGTTTAGCAAAAGCTGGAGGCACACTGGTAAGGAAACACTGTGATAGATTGTAGCAATGGTGAGGGATTTTATACAAAGGTAGCAGCTGCAAGCAATATGGCGTTAGTGTGACATTAAGATACCTCTCAGAGCTGGGTAGGGGCAATTAAAAAATTTGTATGTAGGCGACAATTTATACACACATCACCATTCAACATTTGCCAGGTGCTCTCCAACTGACCCAACCAATGTGTACAGTGACCTGGAGGTGAGCGGTGATGCTGTATGCAGCGCTGCTCACTCACTTTATTTTCTGAGCTGGGCGCTGTGCACCTGACCCAGCAAGTGTATACAGTGGCCCTGAGGTGAGCAGTGATGCTGTATGCATTGCCTTTCACTCACTAGATAGAAACATAGAATGTGTCGGCAGATAAGAATCATTTGGACCATCTAGTCTGCCCAATAATCTGAATACTATGAATAGTCCCGGGCCCTATCTTATATGAAGGATACCTTATGCTTATCCCATGCATGTTTAAACCCCTTCACTGTATTTGCAGCGACCACTTCTGCAGGAAGGCTATTCCATGCATCCACTACTCTCTCAGTAAAGTAATACTTCCTGATATTATTTTTAAACCTTTGCCCCTCTAATTTAAAACTATGTCCTCTTGTGGTAGTTTTTCTTCTTTTAAATATGCTCTCCTCCTTTACCATGTTGATTCCCTTTATGTATTTAAAAGTCTCTATCATATCCCCTCTGTCTTGACTGGGCTCTCTGCCCCTGGCTGGGTGAATGTGTGCGGTGGCCCATAGTGCAGTGATGCTGCATTCATCGCCTCTCACTTTCCCCATATGCTCGACTGGGTATTCTCCACACTGTGCTGGCAAAGTCAATTGAATGCTGCTTAGTGTACAGAAGCTGAGAGTCCGGTTTTTGACAGGAGACCCTTCTCCTGTATGTACTTTCTATGTTGTGCTCTGCTAATAGCGGTGGCTTATGGCTAGTACCCTGAAGTCAGGGTAACAGCAATGTACTCTTCTTGCACAAGGATCCTCTGTTGTTGTAGATATGAAAGAGTTTCCTTGGAGGAACATGGGGTCTGTACTGTCCCTCTGTATACTGTATACTGTCCCACTGTATATTTTTGTCAGAACACAAGTTTGTCATGCTCCATTGGCCTTTTTTTATGTTCAGAGCTACCCTGACTTACATGCATTGTATGTGCAAAAGTCCCTGCAATATATATAATCACTTGATAGGATGTTCATATTAGGCTTATGGACACCATATTTGACTTCTCCGTGTCTGGCTTACTTGATTGACCATCCATCTTGGTTTCTTAAAGAGTACCTCATCAAACAATATTTTCTAAACTAACTCAGATCATATTCCCTAACAACTCCTACCACCTCTCCTGCCCTTAAAAAAAATTCTGAGCTTTAAAAAGCTGTGTATCACACCTCTCCCCTTGCTCCCATTGTGTGAGCTCCCGGCAGGAGAAAGTGGGTGTTCCGCAGCAGGCACAAGGTCACTAAAGCCTGTGAGAGCTGTGCCTCACCATGTCTCGCGTGCACTTCCTGAGCTTGGTCTCCTGCCAGGCCAGGAGGAGACCAAACTAACTGTTGTTGTTGACTTGTGGCAGGGAATTGAACAGAGCCACCTAGTGGCCGTTTTTTCAATCACATTAAAAACAGATAAAAGTTTGAGAATTTTAACAGCAAGTGTCTTATTATTACACAAGGAACAATATATTAAAAGTTTAATTTGGTGACAGGTACTCTTTTACCTTTTCTCTCCCATTAAACCAAATTCCATGCGTTGCTATGGTTTTGCATCTGCTCGTAGACTCCCTGACCAATGTTTGTCCAGTGTTCCTTGTGGTTTCTTTAATCTACGCCTCGTAGAGTCATCCCATCTGTTCCAAAGACGTCTCCGTTGTGACCAAAAATTCCTATCTGAGCGTTACATAACGTTGATAGTTCTAACATATTTAACAGCCCTCTGACTTTTAGGTCTAGCATTACTTCTAATGTGTTGCGAATGATGAAGAGTATGTTCTTCAACATCCCTGGGAAATAGTATTTTAATTACAAGCCGATACATACGTGACTAGATATTACACTTAAATAGAGGCTGTAAAAAGAAAAATGTAGGCCCCGAAATGTGCATTTTAATTAATCACCACCAAGATCTTATTTCACTCGTGTGTGGAGTCCATATGGCTCCGTTTAGCAGATGAATCAGGCATACAGTGAAGTTCTTGTTCCACATGTCTCTTCATTGTCGTTAACAAGTGGAACCTCCCAATGTTGTACGAAAGGAAATGGTACAATTCCTCTGCTGTATGATGAATCCAGAGTAATTACGATCCTTCTGTGAATATACAGTACTGTATCTATCTCCATTACTCTCATAATTCTGTCTAGTCAAGATTGTTAATCAGCGAGTGTTCCCCACAATGCCCCCATTTGATGTATTAGTTACAGTATAGAATCTTAATCATGGCTTTCATCTAGGCCGAGAGCTTCGAAGGATCAGTAGTCAGCCCTACATGGCTGATAGTAGTAAAAAAAACGTCATCATCATGTACTTCAATGTGAGGATGCCGCTGCTGCTGTTCCTACCTCTTTCAGGCATAACACTGGCAAAGGGAGTGAAGTGTTTGACACCTGTAAACAGGTGTTTGCTGTTGGAAAGCCATGGCAAGCTGGTGGCAAGCTGGCTGCATAGCTTGTCCCAATAAAAATTTTATTTAGCTTACTTCTTGGAAGCTGAAAAAAAATTCCCCCATTCTGGCTTTATACGGAGAGTCTAAAAGTGTGGCTATCCAGTACTTTTCCCTTCATGTGCACAATATGTCAGTGTCAACAGGCAGTGGTGGACTAGTGGTAACTGTAGTCATTGGACAGCAGACATTAGTAAACTAGTGGTAGCTGTAGACACTAAGCAGCAGGCATTGGTGGACTAGGGGTAGCTGTAGGCACTAAACAGCAGGCATTGGGGGACAAGTGGTAGCTGTAGCCACTAAACAGCAGGCAGTGGTGGACTATTGGTAGCTGTAGCCACTAAACAGCAGGCAGTGGTTACTAGGGGTAGCTGTAGCCAATAAACAGCAGGCATTGGTGGACTAGTGGTAGCTGTAGCCACTGGGGAGCTGGCATTAGTGGATCAGTGGTAGCAGCAGCCAGGCCTTGTGATGTTGATTCATGTAGATATGTAAAGTTGTAATTTATAAACTCTGTCCCTGGCTATGCCTTACTTTCTGTTTGCAGAGCTGCAACAGGATTGGTTTCTCAAAATAGTAAAGAAATAGTTTCTGTAAACATTGAAAAGTTGTAAAAAGTCCCCCTTTTGGGAATTGCAACAGAATTGATGTTTCAAAAGAAGAAGCCGAAAGAAGAAATATCTTTTTTTATAAAAATCTGAAAAAATCATCCCTTGGTATAGGATCATGGCAGGTTGTGTATATGTAGGCCTATCTGGCAGTAGAAGCAGCAAGGGTCACAGACCGGTGGTAGTATAAGTAGCCAGCAGACAGCAGGCAGTGGTAGACTGGTGGTAGTTGTAGTATCCAGAGGACAGCAGACAGTGGTGGACTGGTGGTAGTTGTAGTATCCAGAGGACAGCAGACAGTGGTGGACTGGTGGTAGTTGTAGTAGCCAACAGACAGCAGGGGAAGTGGACTGGATCTTTTGCTTGCTGCATGCTTACTGGCAGAGGACATGGCAGGGGTTCTCTTTCCTCTACACCATCCTTTTCCAATCATAAAGATTATGAAGAGGTTTTCTGTTTTTTGGGGTGATTTGTCACTCACCAATTAGTCCAGTGGTAGTGAAATCGCTAGTCAACTTTCCCTTTTTGTTAAATCCAGCTACCATTGCTCTGTTTTTGCTAAAACCCAGAAGAAACAGGTAACATGGCATAAAAAAACTTTTTGTTTTTTAAAGCCAGCTAAAAATGCTCTATATTTGGTTAAACCTAGAAAATACAAGTAAAACACAGGTCAAATCACTGCACAACTACACAATGCTTCGCTCAAATTGCTTTGTCTTGTAGTGTGAACATTTTCTATGGCCTTGTTGTGCAGTCAAACTGTTGGGATTTGTGGTGTAGCAACTGGACACAGTAATTCAGGTCACTGATAGCCCACTGCACTATGCACTGTATCAAATCTCTTTGTATTTTAGTATGAAATCTTTCTGGGATCTGAAGTTTCACAGTGAGTTCTTCTGTGCACTGCTCACGGCTCAGCTTTCTCTCCAAGATGACAGCCGCAACGCAATGCATAGGGTTTTATCAGTCTCTTAGGCCTACCCCTATTCTGTCTCCTGATTTGGCTGGGAGCTGTATGCAAATAAGTAAGTAAGTTGGTTCTGCGGTTTGGATCGCTTATCTCTACTCTTTACCCACCAATCTACTCTCTTAATCGGACTTGGATCAATATCCTTCTCAGTAGTCCTTGTGTAGTCACCTTATTCTGGTCACTCTAAGTGAAGATTCACACTACTGAATCTCTGCCTGGGAAACATTCCGGTTGGCTATTCTGTCTGTTAAAGTCACCAACTGAATCAGTCGGCACTAGGTCCACTCGAACATGCTCTATCTCCATAGACAGCAATGCATATCCGAGCAGATTCCACCGAAAGAATAAACATGACTGTCACGTACAGCCCACACGACCTGGCATACAGACACGTCCACGCCTCTCTGAAAAGACTTAGCGGACAAAAAAAAAAACACAAAACCAACAGATTATTTACTCTTATATTCTAACACTAAGCTGCCACCTTGGCGCGTTCACTCTCGGCTCCGTTGAGCATGCTCTGTCCTCTTATGAGCGAGTGACACAACTTAAATACACACTGTCTGTAGGTCCCCTTGTCTTCCCTGCACACATGACCTCAGCTGGGAAGGTATAGGGGTACTCTGCTTCCACGCTCACTTTCACACACACCTACCACAATAGGTCCTAAAATGAGCTACACACACCCCAAAAGCAGTCCACATGCCTACACACAAATACGCTGCCACCATCTATCAGTAGGCCGATAGAACGCCTCAGTTCATACACAGATTCTTACACTTTATGACACCGAAACTATGGTAACAGCACGAGTCAAATTTATAAACTGATATAACTATGTAAGCTATAGGTCTACAGGTTTGTTAGAGCATACAAGGCTACGCATTAAAGTTATGGCTTTAATGTACATAAAGGGTACAGTACTTAGTTACAAAAAGAGTTAAAGAAACAGACATACAAAATGTGCAAAAACAGTTATACAGAATAAAAGGGAATAAAAATCAAAAGAGTTTCATACTTAACGTCATTGAGTAAAGTTCTAATAAGTCCTGGGGCCAAGGAAGAAAAATAGCGGCACAAGTCCATTCAGAATGGGCCCCAAACTTGTAACAATTAGATAGTGTTGGACCACCACTTTTATGGGTGCAGCAGGGAGTTGGGTTAGGAGGGGTCTCCACCTTGTTCTTAGATCAGCCCACAGGGAGGGAACATTATCCCACCTCCCAAATCTCCCAACTTCCTTTCAATCACAGATGATGATAGTCCATAAATCATAACTCCCATGGTACCCAAAGGATATTACACAGATGGGAGTACAATCATTGATCGGGTGACGCACATTTTGACAGGATACATGAAGGGGTTATGATAGACACAAAGGCAGGGGTACATACAGCTTAATCTATGGGTACAACAGGCTCATGTTTGGGTTCTACAGACAGCCTAATGTTCGGGGATCATGATTCTGGGGGATTTATAACTATGGCTTTAAGTTGGTACCAAACTGGCAGGATATGCACGATTAACCCAATCAGCAAACTAGCTGTCTTGAGGCTCCTCACAGCCAGGCAGGGGCGTTTTCATATGGGCCCCGGATCTCACCTGCCCCAGCCCCATACTTTTTAATCTTTTTTTTTTTTCATGCCGGCCGCTGTGTCTTCTTCTGCGAGGTCCCCTTCTCTGACGTGCAGACCTCGCTCAGGGACAGCGCAGTGCCGTTTTTATGGCACTGCACCGATCCCCCGGCGCCAGGTATATTATGCCGGGGCAGGGATAAAGCTACTTAAGAGTAGCAAACGTCCGTGGCATGTGCACAGGCACGCCCCGGACGTCACCGACACATCCCTGCCCCGGCTGTTCCCTCCGGAGCTCTGAGCTGCTTCTGCCTGCCACGAGCTGGAGGCCCTTCTGCTCGCCACGACCTGCTGCAGCCCGGCAGCGGTGATCACAACAAGGTAAGTGTAAAGAATTGAGGGGTCGAAGGGTTGGGGGGGAGTGGGGGCTGGGGAGGGTGCAAAGGAGTGGGGGCTCTGGGGGGTGGGAGCAAAGGAGTGGGGGCTGGGGGGGGGGTGCAAAGGAGTGTGGGCTGGGGCGGTGCAAAGGAGTGGGGGCTGGGGAGGGTGCAAAGGAGTGGGGGCTGGGGGGGGTGCAAAGGAGTGGGGGCTAGGGGGGGGGTGCAAAGGAGTGTGGGCTGGGGGGGTGCAAAGGAGTGGGGGCTGGGGGGTGCAAAGGAGTGGGGGCTGGGGGGGTGCAAAGCAGTGGGGGCTGGGAAGGGTGCAAAGGAGTGGGGGCTCGGGGGGTATAAAGTAGTGGGGGCTCGGGGGGGGTGCAAAGGAGTGGGGGCTGGGGGGTGCAAAGGAGTGGGGGCTGGGGGGGCTGTGGAGGGGGTGCAAAGGAGTGGGGGCTGGGGGGCATGTGGGGGGTGCAAAAGAGTTGGGGCAGATGGGTCTGGGAAGGGGCAAAGGAGTTTACAGGAGGGTACAGGGGGCAGAGGAGTGTGAAAGTACAGGCGACAGAGGTGTCTGAATCAGAGCACCTCCAGCTGTTGCAAAACTACAACTCCCAGAATGCCCGGACAGCTGTTTGCTATCTGGGCATGGTGGGAGTTGCAGTTTTGCAACAGCTGGAGGCACCCTTGGTTGGGGAAATACTGACCTATACTATATACTACTATATAGTCCAACATACTGGGAGTTGTAGTTTTGCAACAGCTGGAGGCACCCTTGGTTGGGGAAACACTGTCCTATACCATATACTACTATATAGTCCAACATGCTGGGAGTTTTAGTTTTCGTTTGGGGCAGCTGCAGAGCCACAGGCTCTATCAGGGCATGCTGGGAGTTGTAGTTAGTAAAATAAAATAAAAAAGTCAAAAAAGGTCAAAAAGTCCCATCAAAACAAAAATGTTCCTGTTAAAAACTACAGATTGGGCGCAAAAAATGCCTCATACAGGACATCGTATAAGGGGAAATAAAAAAAAGTTATAGGGGTCAGAATAAGACAGAATTTCCCCCACATGTCTATCCTGTGATGTCAATCATATATAATAAATTTTGCAAATTAGCATGGCCGGTATTTTTTTTTGTAAGAAAGTCTAAAGGGGGACTTGGGGATCTGGAGAGTGGAGGGGTCCAAACGAGGACTTAGGGGTCTGGAGGAGGCAGATGTGGAAGAAGTGGGTAGAGATGTGTTTGGGGGGACTTAGGGCTCATTATGTCAAAAATTATGTGCGGCCATATTAAATTCAGGATGCAAAACAATAACCTCCAAGAAACGTAGAACTCAGGCGCTGAAGGACCAGGCAGGGTAGAGACAATAAAACATTTATTCCCAGTATGCAACGCGTTTCGCGCATGTGCGCTTCATCAGGCTTCCTGGATGCCAGGTGAAGTGCACATGGGCGAAACGCATTGCATACTGGGAATAAATGTTTTATTGTCTCTACCCTGCCTGGTCCTTCAGTGCCTGAGTTCTATGTTCCTTGGAGGTTATTGTTTTGCATGCTATATCTTGTGGAACGGCAGCAGTGGACCATTGGACCATGCACAACTTTTTCTGGTAAGCGCTATTTTACACCTAGTGTCTTACATTGATTTGGCAATATTACACCATGGAGCGCTCCTTCTTTGTCTTCATATTAAATTCAGGGGTATAGTGGATGGTAGTTTTATATTCAGGGGTGCAGTGTGTGGCAGTATTATATTTAGGGGTGCAGTGGATGGTAGTCTTATATTCAGGGGTACAGTGTGTGGCCATATTATATTAAGGGGTACTGTGTGTGGCAGTATTCAGGGGTACAGCATGTGGTAGTATTCAGGGGTACAGCGTGCGGTAGTATTCAGGGGTACAGTGAATGGTAGTCTTATATTCAAGGGTACAGTGTGTGGCCATATTATATTTAGGGGTATTGTGTGTGGCAGTATTCAGGGGTACAGTGTGTGTTAGTATTCAGGGGTACAGTGAATGGTAGTCTTATATTCAAGGGTACAGTGTGTGGCCATATTATATTTAGGGGTACTGTGTGTGGCAGTATTCAGGGGTACAGTGTGTGTTAGTATTCAGGGGTACAGTGGATGGTAGTCTTATATTCAGGGGTACAGTGTGTGGCAGTATTATATCGGGGGTACAGTGGTTGGCAGTATTATATTCAGGGGCAGAGTGGTTGGCAGTATTATATTTGGGGGGTACAGTATTTGGCAGGGTTATAATAATTATTGTCTTTATACAGAGGATGAGGATCTGCTGACAGAGTGAGGAACCAATGATGTCCGGGCGTCAGACGTCACCTCCGGAACGGAGCGCCCGCTGCCTCTGTCCTCTGCTCCGGGGCCTCGGCGTCTCCCGGTCAGACGTACTGACCGGGAGCGCGGGTCTCACAGTGGCAGAGACGCGGCTAGCGTGGCAGCTGGTCCCCGCTCACGCGCCGCTTCCCTGTTCGCCTTACCTGCTCCCCGTGCGGCGCTCTGCTCTCCTGGTTCCCGGCTGCTCTCTAGGGCGCGCGCGCACCGGCTTCAGTAAATTTAAAGGGACAGCGCACCGGTAATTGGTGCGCTGGTTCCTCACCTCCCACTGGTCCTTCCCAATAAAAGGCACCTGCCCCTTCCTGCCCTTGCCGGATCTTTGTGCCTTGTGCCTTTGAGAAAGTGTTCCCTACTGTGATATTGCCTTGCCAGTTGCCGTACCCTTTGCTACCGTATACTCGCCTGTGAACCCTTGCTGCCTGCCCTGACCTCTGCTACGTCCGACTACGCTCTTGCCTGCTCCCTGGGTACCACGCTTTATCAGCTGCCAGAGAGGTCGAGTTGTTATTGGGGGATACGACCTGGTAGTTACCGCCACAGCAAGTCCATCCCGCCTTGCGGCGGGCTCTGATGAAAACCAGTGACTGCTTAGAACCGTTCCTCCTGTACAACCCGTGCAATTGCCTCTCTGGTCCAGAGGATCCACTACCTATTCTGCCGGTACGTGACAAGCTGGAAGAAGACCAGACATCTGGACCAACAGAGAAGAAGTCACTCAGGTCAGTAATTCATTGTCTGACTGTCCAATCACTGCTGTAGTCACTAATTCATTGTCTGACTGTCCCATCACTGCTGTAAGTGTCAGGAAAACTCTTATCGGGAGTTGCCTGATCTCTGGAGAAGAGTTTTCCTGACAGTAAGCCACTTGTATGTTCTGCAGTGATGATGGGTGACACTATACCCCAATCTGTGGTCTGACACAAAACTACAACTCCCATCATGCCTTAGACTATCCATACATGATGGGAGTTGTAGCTTTACAACAGCTGGAGAACAACTTGGACCAAGGTTATTTTAGACTATGCAGCCCATTTTATTTTGGTGGAGGTCCGACTGCTGGAACCTCACCAAAAAATAAATGGCCTGCATATTATAGTATGTCCGGGTCTATTTTTGGTCCCAGTCTGGCCCTGGCTGCCCGTGACTGCACAGGGGAAAGATCTACAAAGGATTTTTAAGTAAGTGTCCCTGCATGTACATGTGTGTGTGTGTATATCTGTGTGTCTATGTAATGTGCCTATGTATGAATATATAAAGTTCATGTGTGTGAGTGTGTATCTGTATAAAGGGTGTGTTTGTAATACAGGGGGGCTACTGTATAATAGGGGAACTGATACAATATACAGAGGGTACAACCAAGGAGCCTCCAGCTGTTGCAAAACTACAACTCCCAGCATGCATGGACAGCCTTTTTGCTGGGAGTTGTAGTTTTGCAACAGCTGGAGGCACCCTAGTTGGGAAAAAGTATAGGGTCCAATGTAAACCTATATACAGGGTAATAATTTCATACAATGACTTTACCAGCAGAACAATGAGTGCCGCTCTAGAGCTGTACTTACTATTCTGCTGGTGAGGTCACTGTGTACATACATTACTTATCCTGTACTGATCCTGAGTTATATCCTGTATTATACTCCAGAGCTGTACTCACTGTTCTGCTGGTGAGATCACTGTGTACATACATTACATTACTTATCCTGTACTGATCCAGAGTTATATCCTGTATTATACTCCAGAGCTGTACTCACTATTCTGCTGGTGAGGTCACTGTGTACATACATTACATTACTTATCCTGTACTGTTCCTGAGTTATATCCTGTATTATACTCCAGCCCCACCCACTGAGTGACCACGCCCCATTGTCCTCCTCCTTTTTGGCTCCGCCCTTGGCCACGCCTATGGCCCGTGCCCTGGATCTTTTAGAGGCCTAGCAACGCCCCTGCAGCTAGGTGCTAAGGGATATGTAAAGTAACTAACAACAGGTAGTCACAAGAATTCACCAGATAGTGACAAAAGATATGGAGGGAGACAAGATCAAACAGTAAAGGGGTATACAGCCAAAGAAAAATAATCACAGGTCAAGAAGATATATACATTTCAAAAGGGTGTCCCAGACAGTAGGGAGTCAGAGATATTCACCATATTTTCCCTAAAAATAATATCCTCAGCCTATATTCACTACAATGACAATTCTTTCGACCAAGTACAGAATTTGAATTTTCACGGTGGAAATGCAGCAATGTGCATGGTGCATGGAGTGTTCACCTGGATTTCTCTGGGCAGACATTCTATCGTGTGAATGTACCCTGGACTGGCACATTTCCCAACCAAAAGGTCCAACAAAGGCTCTCTGCTGCTCCACCCACCTTCCCACCACTTACACATACAGTGCTTCACTCTATGTAAAATTAGGGCAATTTAGTTAATTTAATTTAATGAGCAATATTTTTGTATTGAAGAGAAAAATAAACAATGAACCAAATGAATACATATAAAACCAATAACGCACCACGATTTTCAATTTCTTTTGAATATTAGAAATCATGTAATATTCCTGTGAATTTTATCCATTTCATTTACTACGAGAGATAAAATTGGCAATTTACATAATATAAATATTTAACCACTGGCTCTGTTACTGATGAGGAAAACATTTCCATTTATTACAAAAAGTTGTGATGACTTAGGAGCTTACAGAAGTGAACTACTGTGGGCTGCAAACTATCCAAACATCATAGGGTATTTATCAAGTCAATTCATGTTAATATTAAAGGGATTGCCTAACTAAGACAAGTTTTGCCTATATGCCCTATAAGTACCCCATAGAGAAGGGTGTCAAATAAATAATAAAGCGCCACCTCGAGATATTCAGGTATTACATGGACAGCCATTCTCTTAAATGGATACCAAGTTATTCTACTTGTAAAACATGAGGACTTATAACTGGACACACGGGAATCAACTTGATCACTGTGGTGACTTCCATTACCAGAGGGTTTTTCTTTGTTAGACTCTATGCAAGCGATGCAGAACAAACTATCCACAAAACTTTTGACATGTCTTAGAGACATGCCAGAAAGATATATCAGTGGGGGCCTACACACTGAGACCCCCACCAATCTCTAAACAAGCAAGCAGAAGAACTCAACTGATGCTGTGCCCATTGGTTTCCACTCAGCACTGATCTTGAAGACTTTCTATAAATTCTTACACAGCACGCTCAGCTTTCCAAGGAGGGCCAAACAAAGGAGCCTAGCCTTAGCTGAGTACTTCTGTCTACTCATTTTGGCTCTCCTACCCTTCTGAACGTCTGACACATCACTACATGTTACAGCATTATGCACTGCTCAAAAAAATAAAGGGAACACTAAAATAACACATCCTAGATGTGAACGAATGAACTAATCGTATGAAATGCTTTCGTCTTTACATAGTTGAATGTGCTGATAACAAAATCACACAAAAATGATCAATGGAAATCAACCCATAGAGGTCTGGATAAGGAGTCACACTCAAAATCAAAGTGGAAAACCACACTACAGACTGATCCAACTTTGATGTAATGTCCTTAAAACAAGTCAAAATGAGGCTCAGTAGTGTGTGTGGCCTCCACGTGCCCGTATGACCTCCCTACAATGCCTGGGCATGCTCCAGATGGAGTAACGGATGGTCTCCTGAGGGATGTCCTCCCAGACCTGGACTAAAGATTATGCCAACACCTGGACAGTCTTTGGTGCAATGTGGCATTGGTGGATGGAGCGAGACATGATGTCCTAGATGTGCTCAATCGGATTTAGGTCTGGGGAATGGGTGGGCCAGTCCATAGCATCAATGCCTTCCTCTTGCAGGAACTGCTCACACACTCCAGTCGCATGAGGTCTAGCATTGTCTTGCATTAGGAAGAACCCAGGGCCAACCACACCAGCATATGGTCTCACAAGGGGTCTGAGGATCTCATTTCGGTACCTAATGGCAGTCAGGCTACCTCTGGCAAAAACATGTAGGGCTGTGTGGCCCCCCCAAAGAAATGCCACCCCACACCATTACTTACCCACTGCCAAACCGGTCATGCTGGTGGATGTTGCAGAGAGCAGAACATTCTTCACGGCGTCTCCAGACTCTGTCACATCTGTCACATGTGCTCAGTGTGAACCTGCTTTCATCTGTGAAGAGCACAGGGCGCCAGTGTCAAATTTGCCAAACTGGCAAATGCCAAACGTTCTGCATGGTGTTGCACTGTAAGCACAACCACACCTGTGAATATCGGACCCTCATGCCACCCACATGGTGTCTGTTTCTGACTGTTTGAGTGGACACATGCACATTTGTGGCCTGCTGGAGGTCATTTTGCAGGGCTCTGGCAGTGCTCCTCCTACTCCTCCTTGCACAAAGGAGGTAGCAGTCCTACTGCTATGTTGTTGACCTCCTACGGCCTCCTCCACGTCTCCTCATGTCTGGCCTGTCTCCTGGTAGTGCCTCCATGATATGGACACTATGCTGACAGACACAGCAAACCTTGCCACAGCTCGCATTGATGTGCCATCCTAGATGAGCTGCACAACCTGAGCCACTTGTGTGGGTTGTAGACTCCGTCTCATGCTACCACTAGAGAGAAAGCACCGCCAGCATTCAAAAGTGACCAAAACATCAGCCAGGAAGCATAGGAACTGAGAAGTGGTCTGTGGTTATCACCTGCAGAACCACTCCTTTATTGGGGGTGTCTTGGTAATTGCCTATAATTTTCACCTGATGTCTGTTCCATTTGCACAACAGCATGTGAAATTGATTGTCAATCAGTGTTGCTTCCTGAGTGGACAGTGTGATTTCACAGAAGTGTCATTGACTTGGAGTTACATTGTATTGTTTAAGTGTTCCCTTTATTTTTTTGAGCAGTGTAGTAGCTATCAAGTAAAGGTTGTTCATTGTATACTGTGTATAATGACAAGTTATACAATTTTCATATATACTTTGTGCATCAATTATTCCAGGTTTTCAAGACCTTTGCTTTGTATCTGTGAATGTATAAGTGGTCTTTATTGTTTATTTTAAGATGAAAATTTGTACTGGTTATAAATGATCACAAAAAATGTCCACAAAGACAAACTCTACCTCTCATTTACCTGCATGCCTATAACAAAGATCAATAATCCATCACCAACCGTACAGACTGTTGTATTAAAATCTAGGTTGACCCAGTGAAATTAAAGGGTACCTCTCTTCAAAAAAACTTTTGATATATTATAGATTAATGTATGCAGAATAACTTTACAATTGCATGTTATTAAAAAATATGCTTCTTTCTATTTAATTTTCCACTTTGAAGAAATGACCACTAGGGGTCTCCCTACCAGTCCTGGCAGCAAGCATTTCAGACTCATGCTGGAGTCCTAAACACTACGAGCTGCCAGTCTGCTTTGTTCACAAAGGAGAACACTCAGAGCTGCCAGACTGCTTTGTTCACAGCCTGTTTGGCTGTGTACAAAGCAGGCTGGCAGCTCTGAGTGTTTAGGACTCCAGCATGAGTCAGAAATGCTTGCTGACAGGACTGATCGGGAAAAATACAAAAGAAAGAAGCATATTTTTCATTAACATGTTATTGGAAAGTTATTCAACATTCATTAATCTAAAATATATCAAAAGTTTATTTGATGAGAGGTACCCTTTAAAGGGATTATACACCATGAGGTGATTTTAGAACTTACTTTGCAGACAGTAATGGACATGCTTAGGAAGTATCTGTGCTTGTTTTGGGGCTAAATGGCTATGTTATGAGATTACCATAACACTGTGATTATCTTTTTGCGAACTGGATATTTCCTGTTTGAGTTCGTTCTCTCAAACTACATATCCCATAGTTCCTTGTTTGTTAGAGGTCACTTTCCTCCCTCCCACACATCCCCCACCCCACCCATTGAAACACTAATGAGCTGCATTCCATTCGAAAGACCAATGTTTTCTAACCTGGGTGTCTACAGCTGTTGCAAATTGATCTCCTCTCACCCAGCTGTTCGCTCCACCCATTAAAGCAGGGCAGGCTCCCTTTGCACACCTGACTAGTAATGTCATGTCTTGTCGCACTGCAACCTGGGAAAACCCGAGACCTGAGTAATTTTATATGCTGTTAAAAATAAATATTGGGGCAAAATCCACGTAAGAATTGTGGGACCACAATACAGGTACAGGCACTATATTATGAACTACACTAACTTTACAGACCCTGTAGCAGAGTCAAATAAAAAAAAATGCTGGAATATCCCTTTAATTGCAAATAATGTCATTTACCAACAGTACAAAAAGGCTGGAAATGTTTAGATTTTTTTCCCAAATATTGGTTTAATTGCAACGTTTAAACATGGACCTTGTGTGGTAGGTCATTGTACAAGGCCACCAACACTCATAACTGGGGCAAGACTAGCCTCAAGGGAATTTGGTGCAGAGGGGAACATGGTATGCTTAACACCAGATATCACTTCACTGGTACCATTGACTGTAGTCAAATATAACAGTAAAGGGCCAATGGCAGCTTGACCATTTCAAAACAAATCAAATGTCAGACTACCCCTTTATAAATTACTACGGGGGAAATGCATAACAAATAAAAGCTTTAAATATGAGAGCTGTGCAAATACCAATGTTAGTTCATCAATCTGTCAAGTTTCAGATATCATTGGACATGCGAGCATGACCCCCATTGGTCGCCAAATGTAGCATCACAATTTTTTCTGCTATGACATTTACATATAGCTTGCAATGTGTTAACATATTATCAGGAATACAGTAATAATTATAACAAATCTAATGTTGAAACATTGGAAAAAAAAATGCTTATGCAGGGATTTTCGTTCAGGAGAACATTGGCTATGAGACAGAAGTGCACTTATCACATATTTCATAATACATCATCCTCCTGCTCAGTGATCAGCAGTAATACGGAGAATTAGAATTGTCATTTGTGATGTCAAATATATGGTAATGCTATTTTATCTATAAGGATAAGGAATGCAAGTGTTCATCCTACATAATCGTACTTGACTCTAAAAGCACGCTAGGATGAAGGTGCTCACTAGATATTAAGATATTTCAAAAGCTCCGGAATGTTTGGAATAGAAGTCAGAAATTAGCGTGGTGATGCGCGAGATAACTTCAGCTCAACCAAATTTGAATCTTCAGACTCGGCTTCTGAACATGGGGAAACGGCAAATAATCACAATGTGGACAATACTAATGTTCCAGTTAACATAGCTGCATCTTGTTCACATACTGCATCTTCTTCCGGCACATCTGTAGGGCGGGCCGCAAGCATAGAACCCGAAAGACGCAGCCCACGTTACCGCAAGGAGAGGAAGAAGTCCTGTGCCTATCTTTAACATCTCGACCAAAATCTTATCTGCACAACAAATATCAGTTTTATCACGTGGACTTTCTATTTCACCTACTACAAAGTTTCATCTATTTCAGACACTCCTTGATGTCAATCGTTTTGTTAGGGGCATCACACTATGTAGACACTTTGATGGTGTTGGCAGCATGAGACCTTATAGTGGCTGAAAATTACATCGTGGAGGTGTTGGCAGCATGAGGAGACCATATAGTTGCTGAATGACACAGCTTGGATGTGGCTGAAGCATGTGGAGACCATAATGTGGCTGAATGACACAGCGTCGAGGTGTTGGCAGCATGAGGAAACCATGGCTGAATGACACAGATTGGATGTGGCTGAAGCATGAGGAGACCATATAGTGGCTGAATGACACAGTGTGGAGGTGTTGGCAGCATGAGGGGACCATATAGTGTCTGAATGACACAGCGTGGAGGTGTTGGCAGCATGAGGAGACCATATAGTGGCTGAATGACACAGCGTGGAGGTGATAGCAGCATGAGGAGACCATATAGTGGCTGAATGAAACAGGCTGGAGTTGGCAGAAGGAGGAGACAATAGGGCCTCACAATTTAAATTGAAGATGTATGGTAGATAGTGCTACCATAAACCTTTTAAGATAATGTCCCAGGCTAAGCAGCATCACTAAACCATACAGTTGCTGAATGACACAGCCTGGAGCTGGCAGTAGCATGAGTATATGTTACAATATGCGCTCCAGCCCCACACGCTGGCCGTGAGCGCATGGTCCCGTTACCTGCTGCTGCTGGCAGGATTGGGACTCGCATCGCGGGACATGCCCGCATGCGAGCCCCCGTCCGTCACTCACCTGGTGCTTCTCCTGCCCCCACCTCTGCCTCTCTGCTCCGGTGCGTGTGTCCCCGTCCCCTAGGGCGCCAGAGCTTTAAGATTTAAAGGGCCAGTGCGCTCATTAGTGTAATTCACCTGTGGTTCATTGAAAAATTCCTCCACCCTCCTCACTTCCCTGCCAGATCTTTGTTGCCTTGTGCCTGAGAGAAAGCATTCCTGAGAGTTGCCTTGCCATGTATCTGACCCTTTGTTCTGTGACTTGACCTTGCTCCTCTGCTGCCTGCCTATTGACCTCCTGCTATGTCCTGACTACGCTACTGTGCCGCCTGCCTTGACCTTCTGCTATCCTTACTACGTGCTACCTTATCCCTCCTGTTCCTCGCATCTCCTCAGCCGCCTATGTGGTCAAGCCGTGCCTGGGGTAGCGACCTGGGTAGCGACCTGGGTTCCGACCTTAGACGCTCCCTGGTACGGTCTGAGTCATCTGCCACACAGGTCAAGCACATCCACATCCACCGGAGTTCCTGTCTTCTGAAACGTGAGTGTTACAGTAGACACTAGGGCTTCACAATGCCTAAGATTAAAATATGAATTTTTACATTTAAATTAAAGATTTATGGCAGCTAGTGCTACCATAAAATTTTTTAGGCCCAGGCCCAGCAGCATCAATAAATATATATTGGCTAAATGACACAGCCTGGAGGTGGCTGAATCATGAGGAGACCGTATAGTGGCAGAATTGCACAGCCTGGAGGTGACTGAAGCATGAGGAGACCATACAGTGGCTGAATTACACAGCCTGGTGGTGGCTTAAGCATGAGGAGAAACCATATAGTGGCTGAATGGCACAGTGTGGAGGTGTTGGCAGCATGAGGAGACCATAATCTGGCAGAATGACATAGCCTGGAATTGGAATTTAAGGTAATGTCCCGGGCCCAGCAGCATCAGTAAACCATATAGTGGCTGAATGGCACAGCCTGGAGGTGGCTGAAGCATGAGGAGACCATATAGTGGCTGAATGGCACAGCATGGAGTTGGCGGCAGATGAGGAGACAATATGGCCTTACAATCTTTAAGAATAAAAGATTAATTTAGAAATTTCTATTGAAGATGTATGGTACCTAGTGCTACCATAAACATATATTGGTAATGTCCTAGGCCCCGCAGCATCACTAAACCATGTAGTTGCTGAATGACACAGACTGGAGCTGGCTGAAGCATCAGTAAACCATATATTGGATGAATGGCACAGCCTGGAGGAGTATGAAGCATTTGTAAACCGTATATTGGCTGAATGACACAGCCTGGAGGTGGCTTAATCATGGGGAGACCATATAGTGGCTGAATGACTGCCTGGAGTTTGTGGCAGCATGAGGATACCATATAGTGGCTGAATGAAAAGATGAATTTTTAAATTTCTATTGAAGATGTATGGTACCTAGTGCTACCATAAACACATATAGGTAATGTCCTAGGCCCAGCAGCATCACTAAACCATATAGTTACTTAATGACACAGACTAGAGCTGGCCACAGCATGAGTACACAAGAGGGCTTCACAACCTCTAAGATTAATTGATGAAATTTGAAATTTCCATTGAAGATGTATGGTACCTAGTACTACCATAAACATATATAGGTAATGTCCTAGGCCACGCAGCATCACTAAACCATGTAGTTGCTGAATGTCACAGACTGGAGCTAGCTGAAGAATCCGTAACCATATATTGGATGAATGGCACAGCCTGGAGGTGGCTGAAGCATCAGTAAAACATATATTGGATGAATGGCACAGCCTGGAGGTGGCTGAAGCATCTGTAAACCATATACTGGCTGAATGACACAGCCTGGAGGTGACTGAATCATGAGGAGACCATATAGTGGCTGAATGATTGCCTTGAGGTGGCTGAAGCATTTAGTGTCTGAATTGCACAGCCTGGAGTTGGCTGAAGCAGCATCAGGAGTCCTGACATTGACCCAGTGACAGAGGGGTGCGGTGGGTGGCTATACCAGTACACAGTGACGAAGGTGGGTGAAAAAAGGTCTGATACAGAGGAATGTTTGTAACTGTGGAGCAGCGCATTAAATTTGTTTGGCACTATCCATATTTGTGAAGTGTTGGTGTGGCCCCATGGTCAATCTACATCAGGCAATGGTGGTTGGAAATACTGGCTGATCCATGCCTGATTCATCTTCACAAAGGTCAGTCTCTCCACATTTTTCGTGGACGGACATGTTCTCCTTGGGGTGACTATGGCCCCCGCCACATTAAACACCCGCTCTGATGGGACACTACTGGCCGGGCAGGACAGATTTTCCAGGGCAAACTCTGCTAGTTGTGGCCACAAATCAAGTTTGACTGCCCAGTAGTCCAGCAGATCTTCAAAATGTGTTAGCATGGGCATGTCAAGGTATGCCACCACCTGCTGGTTCAGGTCCTGCTTCAGGTCTACCTGCTGATGATGAGTTGCTTCACTATGTGGGTGAAGAAAGCTACTCATCAGCGACTGTAGACTCAGGCTGCTGCCGATGGAGCAAAGTACTGCTCCTGCCACCCCACCCCTCCTCAGCAGGCATGGCAGTAGAAGGTGAGCACAGGTGGCCCCCCCAGTAAGACCTGCGAGAGGATGGACAATGGCGCCGATAGGCATCAGCCAACTGACTATGTAGGATGTCTCTGAAGTAGGTCAGTTTGTCCTCCCGCTCAGTGGGTGTGAAAAAGGTCCCCATTTTGTGCCGGTAGCGAGGGTCCAATAAGGTAGAGATCCAGAAGTCATCCAGCTGCCGAATGGTGACAATTCGACTGTCACTATGCAAGCAACTGAGCATGCATCGTGACATTTGTGCAAGTGACTCGGAGGGACTCCCTGCCTCCATCTCCACTGCATACTGCCACGGAGTGTCTGGGTCCTCTGTCTCGCCTTCCTCATAACCCTCTTGCTCCTCTGGCTCCTCCTGCTCCTCCTCTCCTGTTAGATCACTAGACTGTGCTCCACTGGGCCCCTCCCCTCCTCCTCCAGTTCAGCCCCCACAGGGCTCATGTGGCTGTGAGATGTAGGCGCCACGTATCCATTGCTCTGACCAGCCATCGTTTCCAACACTGATAGGATATGAAGCAGTGGAATGACGTCGTTCATCCCGTAATCCTGGCGACTTATGTATAATGTGGCTTCCTCAAAGGGCATAAACAAACGGTGGGTGTCACGTATGAGCTGCCACTGGTTCACATTGAAGATGGTCCAACATATACAGAGTGGAATTCCAACGTGTGGCAACGTCACAAATCAGACTATGTTGGGGGATACCATTCTGACGCTGCAGGTCAAGGAGGGTGTGCTTTGCGGTTTACGAGTGGCTGAAGTGCATGCAAAATTTCCTTCCCAAAGTTAGGATGTCTTGAAAATGGGGGGAACAACTCAGGGACCGCTTCACAACCAGATTGAACACGTGTGCCATGCAGGGCGCATGGCTCAGCCTTCCCAGTCACAGTGCACGCAAGATGTTCGTCCCGTTGTCGGTCACCATGGTATCCATTTCCAGTTTTTGTGGTGTAAGCCATGCTCCGATTTCTTTATGGATGACTTTTAGCAGTTCTTCCCCTGTGTGACTCCGTTCACCAAGGCAAACCATGTGAAGAACAGCGTGACACCACCGTGCCCTGCACTCATGGTATGCTGAAGGGCCACTGAGACTTGTCTGGGCAGTGGAGGCTGAGGACACGGTGGAGGATGAGGAGGCGCACACTGTCACAAGACCAACGGGCTGACAGCGCGGAGGAGGAAGCGGCGTTATCTGTCCAAGTTGATGTTGTGGCTGTGCAGGAACCACATTCACCTAGTGAGCTGTAAACGACATGTATTGTCCCTGACCATAGTTGCAGCTCCAGATGTCGGTGCTTCTGTGCACTTTGGTACACACCGACAGGCTCAAGGACTGGCCCACCTTCTCTTCAACAAAATTGTGCAGGGCTGATACTGCCTTCTTTCGCAAAGAAGTGACGGCTTGGCACTCTCTACCTTGGCTCGGCACAAGCCATCAGTTCTCTGAAAGGTGCAGAGTCCACCACTTGAAAAGGGAGGGACTGCAGCACCAACAACTTAGACAGGAGCACATTCAGCTTCTGCGCCTTTGGATGAGTGGGCGCATACTGTTGTCTCTTGGACACGGCTTCGCTGATGCATTGTTGGAGGAATGGCTGACTAAAAGTCGGAGGAGCAGGAGCATCGGGAGCAACAGAAGGAGGGTATGACACACAGCTCCCTTCAAATAGCTGACTAAAAGTAGGAGGAGCAGGAGCATCTGGAGCAACAGAAGGAGGGTATGACACACAGCTCCCTTCGGCAAAGGTGGTGGAGCCTTGGCTGGTTGAAAGAGGGAGTGGGGTGCCACTGGGTGATGCCGCAGGCTGGACCACTATATCAGAGCCATGGTTCTCCCAGGCCGCTTTATGGTGGGGAAGCATGTGTTGATGCAGGGCCGTGGTGCCAACATTGGGACCCTGGCCACGCTTCACCTTCTGCCGACATATCTTGCATGTGGCTATGTGAACCTCCTAGCCACAGCTTGATGAAAAACTGCCACACCGCCGAGTAGCTGATTTTTCCAACAACAGTCCGCACTAATTGACTGCTACTGGTGCCATCTCCAGGAAACCCTGTTCCACTAAATCCAGGGAAGGTAGGCTGCCGCAAGGCAGGTGGTCTCCCCAGGGCAGATTTGGCTCCAGAATTTCTACTTCTGCCACCATGCTGAATGCAAACCGTGCTACCGCCTTGCTGGCTAAGCTGATGTCTCACAGGCAACCTGCAACTCTCTTCTCCTGATGATGATGAAGCCCCTTCTGCACCCGGATCCCAATTGCGATTGACTTCATCATCATCAACAAGTGTTTGCACGTCACTGATGTCCTCCTCAGGTTCCTCAACAGTGTCTCCTTCAGGACGCTGAACGCTGGCAACACCGCCACCCATGCCACTCTCCTCATGACTACTTGCCCGCCAAGCAGATGTCTCCTCCACTTCTTGGCTGGATCTGAAGTTTTTAACGGTACAATTTTTGCATTGATCGCTTTTTATTCATTTTTAAATGATATAAAAAGTGACCAAAAAAGCACTATTTTGGACTTTGGAATTTTTTTGCACGCACGCCATTGACCGAGCGGTTTAATTAATGATATATTTTTATAATTCGGACATTTCCGCACGCGGTGATACCATATATGTTCATTTTTCTTTTTATTTACACTGTGTTTTTTTTTTTATTGGAAAAGGGGGGTGATTCAAACTTTTAATAGGGGAGGAGTTAAATGATATTTATTCACTTTTTTTTTTCACTTTTTTTTTGCAGTGTTATAGGTCCCATAGGGACCTATAACGCTGCACACACTGATCTTCTATGCTGATCACTGGTTTCTCATAAGAAACCAGTGATCAACGATTCTGCCGCATGACTGCTCATGCCTGGATCTCAGGCACTGAGCAGTCATTCGGCGATCGGACAGCGAGGAGGCAGGTAGGGGCCCTCCCGCTGTCCTGTCAGCTGTTCGGGATGCCGCGATTAGCCGCGGCTATCCCGAACAGCCCGACTGAGCTAGCCGGCCACTTTCGGTTTCACTTTTAGCCGCGCGGCTCAGCTCTGAGCGCGCGGCTAAAGGGTTAATAGCGCGCGGTGCCGCGATCGGCACTGCGCGCTATTAGAGGCGGGTCCCGGCTTCACTATGACGCCGGGCCCGCCGCGATATGACGCGGGGTTACTGTGTAACCCCGCGTTATATCAGGAGAGCAGGACCAAGGGCGTACCTGTACGCCCTTGGTCCTTAAGGGGTTAAACATCCGTTTCTGGGTAAAAACGGATGCATAATAACGGATGAAATAACGAGTGCTAACAGCTGAATAACGTTCGTCAAAATAACGGGTATATATTTATCCGTTAAGACACGTTATAACATTATAACATCCCTCATGTACGGCCGTTTTATCACCTCTGCCTACAGACTCCCAGAGCCGGGACTACTACTACTCCCATCATGGAACAGACCGCGATCGGTGATGTCCGGTATTAGCCGCGGGTAACGGCTGTTGATGGCCGTCGGGACCGACCCGATATGACGCGGGGTCACCGGGACACGGACGTAACTATAAGTCCTGTGTCGCTAAGGAGTTAACTTATTCTAGACATCCAGCATACAGTAAATTTATAGTGTGTACAGGAGCTGAGCCTGCACCATCTACACCTAGTGCTGGCTGTACATTTAACTTAATACTTTGCTGCAATGGAAAGGATTGGAGATGATTCAAAATCTGAGTGAATACCTTAGATGCCTTGGACAATATAGCAACTGTAGTATGTAGACACCCCATGGTGTTTACCACCGAAACGTGCGTAGGGGTGAGCATATATATATATTTGTATTTTCTGTCATCCTATGTACTTGTATTTTGCACTTTCACTTTGTACCATTGTGGGATGTAGGGGGAGATAAATGAAAACCTGTGCAGAGGAAAAGTTGACATAGCAACCCATAGCAACCAATCAAATCACTACTTTAATTTTTTAAAAGGCTTCTGAAAAATGAAAGAAGGGATCTGATTGGTTGCTATGGGCATGGGCAACATGTCAACTTTTCCCCAGCACAGGTCTTGATGAGTCTCCCCCATAGTGTTTATGTTTACCTGCTCTGAGTACTTAGTATGTGAGTCGTGATAGACCTTGCTTTGTGATAGATATTTACATTCTAAGGGGGAGATTTATCACAACCTGTGCAGAGGAAAAGTCGCCCAGTCGCCCATAGCAACCAATCAGATCACTTCTTTCATTTTGCAGAGGCCTTGTTAGAAATGAAAGAAGCGATCTGATTGGTTGCTATGGGCGACTGGACGATTTTTCCTCTACACAGGTTTTGATAAATCTCCCCCTACGTACTTTTGAGCACAGGGATCCCATTGCATCTCTCTGTTACCAGATGTCATATTGTCCATACATATCTTTTATTAAATAGTTTTTATTGTTTGTCTAATAAAATTTAAATTTTTGCTGTTTTGCAGTTTTGCTGAAATGAATTATTTGTAGATTTTGTAGTTAGTAATTGTGCTTAAAGGGGTGCTACGTTGCTACACATCTTATCCCCTATTTAAAGGATAGAGGATAAGATGTCTGATCGTGGGGGTCTAGTGCTGGGACCCCCCACAATCTCCTTGCAGACACCTGACGTTCTGAACATTATGTTCAGAACGCTGGGTTCGGGAGGCAACTGTGGTCCTGACGTCTTGCCATGCCCCCTCGTGATGTAACGTCACGCCGCCTCATGACGTCAAGCCCCTCCCATAGACATGAATGGAGTAGGCCTGGCGTGAGGTCACGAGGGAGCATTGCGTGATGTCACGACCACGGCCTTCCAAACCCAGCATTCTAAAAATAATATTCAGAACGCTGGGTGTCTGCACGGAGATAGCGGAGGATCCCAGTGGCTGGACCCCCACAATCAGACATCTTATCCCCTATCCTTTTTATGGAGGATAAGATGTCTTATGTACTCCAACGTCATTCCAGCAAAAAACAATCCCTCACCCAGCGCTGTCAATGGAAAAATGGGAGGTTTCTGTCCTCCCTGAGCTCGCCTTACGACACCTGCATTACGGTTTGACAGGTGTACTGCCCAAGTCAAACTCCCCACCTGCGACGATCCCCAGCAGCCGGACCCCCGCGATCTCCCTGCTTCACCCGGCGTTTGTTTGGAGCATCGGGTGCAGCATCGGAGGCTCGTGACATCATAGCACGCCCCCTCAATGCAAGTCTATGGGAGGGGGAGTGAGGTCACAAGCCTCCGCCCCGCATCGCCAGTCATCCAGCATGGGGAAGTTAAATCCTTGCACCGGATATCTGGGGTGCCACAGCCAGGATCGCGGGGTTCCCAGCGGTGGGACCCCTGCGATCAGACATCTTATCCCTTTAGATAAGGGAAAAGAAGTCTAGGGGTGGAGTACCCTTTTAAATGTATTTCAAAATGTTGCCATAAATATACAACTCTTTCCATAATAAACAAGCTTTTGTATGCCTACAATGATAAAAAAAAAAATGTCATGGCTCACGAAAGGCATTTAAAAAAAAAAAATTATTGTAGAGTAAAATAAGCAGTATCATTAAATGGTTAAAGCCCGTTAAATCCCGTATCCCTCATGTTGCCCTATATAACTCTGTAGCGCGTTTTCTATGAGATAGAACTATAGGAAGCCATTGTAGTCAGGCGCAGTTATTTGCTGCAACTTTACGTGAACAAGAACATGTCAACAATAAAGGCTGTGCACAAGAACGGAAAATTAATATAACAAACAATAATACTGAAAAGAAAAACACTGCGCGCTCATGATGTGTCATTTCAGCTTTCAGCTCGTACGGAAGGTTACGGGGGCAGCGTATTATTTGTAAATAGATTGATAGCTTTTCATTTTGCGCACAATTGTGCTTTTCTGTAAAGAAATCTTTCTGTAGCTGACTACCTGTGGCATTACATTGTTCTGCATCAATGTCATGCATCTCACGCACCTACAGAAGAACAAGACATGTTAATGGGGGAGACCGGAAAAATAAAGCCCATTCTTTAATACAGGTTTAGAACTTCACTATGAATAGCTTATTGTTTTGCTATATATGTGTATAACAATTGTTCTTTCAATTTGTATCTACGTCTATTCATTGAAAAATTACTTGTACAGATGCGCTATACAAATAAATAATCAAGGTCGGCAATCCCCAACCTGGGCATCGCAGAACAATGGCGCACCATGAGAACCTGCCAGGGATGTTGTGGGATTAAAAAACATTTCAAATTGTTAATTACCGTATTTATCGCACTTTTTCTTCCCCAAAACTGGGGGGGAAAAGTTGGTGCATCTTATACGGCAAATACACATTAAAACCCTGTCATATCGCGGCGGTCCCTGCGGCCATCAACGGCCGGGACCCAGGGCTAACCCCCCCGATCGCGGTGATGTCCTGTATTAACCCTTTAGACATGGCGATCAAAGCTGACCGCCGCGTCTGAAGCGAAAGTGAACCTAACCCGGCTGCTCAGTCGGGCTGTCCGGGACCGCCGCGGTGAAATTGAGGCGTCCCGAACAGCTTACAGGACACCGGGAGGGGCCTTACCTGCCTCCTCGGTGTCCGATCGGTGAATGACTGCTGGGATCCCCTGCATGGCCGGCGCTCTTCTTTGTCGTCATCACGTCGTCGCGCATGCCGTCCCGTCATCCAATAGGAGTGGCGTGCGTAGCTACATGATGGCGGTGACGGAGAGCGAGGATCCCAGGCAGCAGAGGTGTTTCGGAGCGACGGGGACACCCCGGAGATGCGGTGACAGTGATGGAGGGCGACATCCAGGGCAGCGGTGACGAGCGGGGTGACGGGCCCGGAGCAGCGAGTTGTAGTTTTGCAACATCTGGAGGTCCGCAGGTTGAAGATCACTGTCCTATACTTTACATTATATTTGGTTCAGAATCTTTTTTTACTAGATTTTCCTCCTTTAAAATTGGGTGCGTCTTATATGCCGGAGCGTCTTATATGGCGAAAAAAACGGTAATCATTTATTAATGTTATTCACTATTATTTTTTTAGAGCTGTTTAAAGGGGTACTCTGCCCCTAGACATCTTATCCCTATCCAAAGGATAGGGGATAAGATGTCTGATTGCGGGGGTCCCACCGCTGGGACTATCGCCATCTTTGTGCAGCACCCAGCATTCTAAACAGTATGTCATGAATGGAGGGGGCGTCACGTGACATCACAATCCCCGCCTCGGAACCCGGCGTTTTAAGCATACTTCTTATCCCCTATTGTTTGGAGCAGAGTACCCCTTTAATACTATATATATATGCCCGGGCATGATGGGAGTTGTAGTTTTGCAACATCAAAAGGGAGACAGTTTGGAGGCCACTGATATAAAGCAATATGGTTTGGGATTTATTGGTTGTACATATTTGTATTACATGTTCATTACTAAGCATGTATTCATTTATATATTTTAACATTCATTTCTTCGATGTAATGAGTTAATAGTAGAGAGAGCCACACCAAGGTAGAAATGCTATACAGTAAACTATAGTTGCTTTCAGAATGATTGACAGGTTTGGACATCTCTATGGTGATGTAGGACCTCACACCTAAGACAGGATAGGAGGGGGTGTGGTAGGATATTGCTTTTCTGTTTAAAGGGGTACTCCGGTGAAAACCTTTTTTCTTTTAAATCAACTGATGGCAGAAAGTTAAACATATTTGTATATTACTTCTATTAAAAAATCTTAATCCTTCCAGTACTTATTAGCTGCTGAATGCTACAGAGGAAATTCCTTTCTTTTTGGAACACTGATGACATCACGAAAACAGTTCTCTCTGCTGACATCTCTGTCCATTTTAGCAACCATGCATAGCAGATGTATGCTAAGGGCAGCATGGTGGCTCAGTGGTTAGCACTAGAGATGAGCGAACTTATAGTAAATTCGATTCGTCACGAACTTCTCGGCTCGGCAGTTGATTGCTTATCCTGCATAAAAGAGTTCAGCTTTCAGGTTCTCCCGTGGGCTGGAAAAGGTGGATACAGTCCTAGGAGACTCTTTCCTAGGACTGTATCCACCTTTTCCAGCCCACCGGAGCACCTGAAAGCTGAACTAATTTATGCAGGATAAGTCATCAACTGCCAAGCCGAGAAGTTCGTGACGAATCAAATTTACTGTAAGTTCCCTCATCTCTAGTTAGCACTGCTGCCTTGCAGTGCTGGGGACTTGGGTTCAAATCCCACTAAGGACAACAATAAACAAAGCGTTACTATAATTATAATAAGGTCAGCAGAGAGAACTGTGCTTGTGATGTCATCAGAGAGCATTCCAAAAAGAAAAGAATTTCCTCTGTAGTATTCAGCAGCTAATAAGTACAGGAAGGATTAAGATTTTTTAATAGAAGTAATTTACAAATATGTTTAACTGTCTGCCACCAGTTGATTTAAAAGAAAAAAAGTTTTTCACCGGAGTACCCCTTTAACCCCTTAAGGACACATGACGTTCTCATACGTCTCCATTTCCGAGTCCTTAAGGACACATGACGTATGAGAACGTCATGTGTTTTACCGGCGCCCCGCAACCATCTGGAGCGGAGCCGGTCCCCGATGCCTGCTGAAATCGTTCAGCAGGCATCGGGGCATAACGCCCAGGGGGGTCATTATGACCCCCCATGTCAGCGATGGCCGCAGATCGCTGGACAATTCAGTCCAGCGATCTGCGGCGGATTCCGGGTCAATCGGGTCTCCAGTGACCCGGTGACCCGAAATTATTGGCTGATCGGGGCCGTCAGAGACGGCCCCGAACAGCCAGAGCCAGCAGGGGTGAGGTGGCACTAGTGCCACCTCACGATCGCCCTGATTCGTCGGCCGGATTACCGGCCGACCAATCAGGGCGCCTGCTGCGGGTGTCACTCCCGCAACCCGCTCCGCCACTCTTCCGGAGGACGTGAGCGGGTGCGGGACGTGCACCCCGGGTGCTGGGGACCCCGATCCCCGGCGCCCCTGTTGGGATCGGGGCCCCAGGAGCAGCGGCGGCGGCGGAGACGACGAGGGACTGACCTGGTGCGGCGAGGATCGTTGGAGGTGAGTGACAGCCTCCT
Source organism: Hyla sarda (assembly GCF_029499605.1). Classification (NCBI taxonomy): domain Eukaryota; kingdom Metazoa; phylum Chordata; class Amphibia; order Anura; family Hylidae; genus Hyla; species Hyla sarda. The sequence continues at coordinate 350,870,718 of NC_079193.1, forward strand.
GCTGTTGCTTAGCAACAGCTCCCAGCATGCAAAAAGGGCATGCTGGGAGCTGTAGTTATGCAACAGCAGGAGGCAGACCACCACAACTCCCAGCATGCCCTTATGGGCATGCTGGGACTTGTAGTTTTGCAACAGCTGGAGGCACATTCTTTCTATGGAAAAGTGTACCTTCAGCTGTTGTGTAACTACAACTCCCAGCTTGCACAATCAGCTAAAGTGCATGCTGGGAGTTGTAGTGGTGCATCTGGTGGTTGCATAACTACAACTCCCAGCATGCCCGTTGGCTGTCGGTGACTGCTGAGAGTTGTAGTTTTGCAACAGCTGAAGGCACACTGAGTTAAGTAGCAAACCAGTGTGTCTCCAGCTGTTGCATAACTACAATCCCCAGCATCCCCAGCCAAAGTAGTATGCCTCCAGCTGTTGCATAACTACAACACCCAGCATGCCCTTCCGCTGTCCGTACATGCTGGGGGGTTGTAGCTTTTGCAACAGCTGAAGGCACACTGGTTGCAAAACACTGAGTTTGTTACCAAACTCGGTGTTTCACAACCAGTGTGCCTCCAGCTGTTGCAAAACTACAACTCCCAGCATGCACTGATGGACCGTACATGCTGGGAGTTGTAGTTTTGCAACAGCTGGATGTTCCCCCCCCCCAATGTGAACGTACAGGGTACACTCACATGGGCGGAGGATTACAGTAAGTATCCGGCTGCAAGTTTGAGCTGCGTCAAATTTTCTGCCGTAGCTCAAACTGCCAGCGAGAAACTACTGTGAACCCCCGCCCGTGCGACTGTACCCTAAAAACACTACACTACACTAACACAAAATAAAATAAAAAGTAAAAAACACTACATATACACATATCCCTATACAACCCCCCTCCCCTCCCCAATAAAAATGAAAAACGGCTGGTACGCCACTGTTTCCAAAACGGAGCCTCCAGCTGTTGCAAAACAACTACTCCCAGTATTGCCAGATAGCCGTTGACTGTCCAGGCATGCTGGGAGTTTTACAACAGCTGGAGGCACCCTGTTTGGGAATCACTGGCGTAGAATACCCCTATGTCCACCCCTATGCAAGTCCCTAATTTAGGCCTCAAATGCGCATGGCGCTCTCACTTTGGAGCCCTGTCGTATTTCAAGGCAACAGTTTAGGGTCACATATGGGGTATCGCCGTACTCGGGAGAAATTGGGCTTCAAATTTTGGGGGGTATTTTCTGCTATTACCCTTTTAAAAAATGTAAAATTTTTGGGAAAACAAGCATTTTAGGTAAAAAAAATATATATTTTTTTACATATGCAAAAGTCGTGAAACACCTGTAGGGTATTAAGGTTCAAATTACCCCTTGTTACGTTCCCCGAGGGGTCTAGTTTCCAAAATGGTATGCCATGTGTTTTTTTTTTTTGCTGTCCTGGCACCATAGGGGCTTCCTAAACGCGGCATGCCCCCAGAGCAAAATTCGCTTTCAAAAAGCCAAATGTGACTCCTTCTCTTCTGAGACCTGTAGTGCGCCAGCAGAGCACTTTTCACACCCATATGGGGTGTTTTCTGAATCGGGAGAAATTGGGCTTCAAATTTTGGGGGGTATTTTCTGCTATTAACCTTTTTAAAATTGTAAAAATTTTGGGAAACCAAGCATTTTAGGTAAAAAATATATATATTTTTTTACATATGCAAAAGTCGTGAAACACCTGTAGGGTATTAAGGTTCACATTACCCCTTGTTACATTCCACGAGGGGTCTAGTTTCCAAAATGGTATGCCATGTGTTTTTTTTTGCTGTTCTGGCACCATAGGGGCTTCCTAAATGCGGCATGCCCCCAGAGCAAAATTTGCTTTCATAAAGCCAAATGTTACTCCTTCTCTTCTGAGACCTGTAGTGCGCCAGCAGAGCGCTTTTCACCCCCATATGGGGTGTTTTCTGAATCGGGAGAAATTGGGCTTCAAATTTTGGGGGGTATTTTCCGCTATTACCCTTTTTAAAAATGTAAACATTTTGGGAAAACAAGCATTTTAGGTAAAAATTTTTTATTTTTTTTACATATGCAAAAGTCGTGAAACACCTGTAGGGCATTAAGGTTCACGCTACCCCTTGTTACGTTCCCCCAGGGGTCTAGTTTCCAAAATGGTATGCCATGTGTTTTTTTTTTGCTGTTCTGGCACCATAGGGGCTTCCTAAATGCGGCATGCCCCCAGAGCAAAATTTGCTTTCAAAAAGCCAAATGTGACTCCTTCTCTTCTGAGACCTGTAGTGCGCCAGCAGAGCACTTTTCACCCCCATGCGAGGTGTTTTCTGTATCGGGAGAAATTGGGCTTCAAATTTTGGGGGGTATTTTCTGCTATTACCCTTTTTAAAAATGTAAAATTTTTGGGAAACCAAGCATTTTAGGTAAAAAAATATATATATTTTTTTTACATATGCAAAAGTCGTGAATCACCTGTAGAGTATTAAGGTTCACTTTACCCCTTGTTACGTTCCCTGAGGGGTCTAGTTTCCAAAATGGTATGCCATGTGTTTTTTTTTTGCTGTCCTGACACCATAGGGGCTTCCTAAATGCGGCATGCCCCCCAAAAACCATTTGTCGCTCCTTCCCTTCTGAGCCCTCTACTGCGCCCGCCGAACAATTAACATAGACATATGAGGTATGTGCTTACTCGAGAGAAATTAAGTTTCAAATACAAGTAAAAATTTTCTCCTTTTTATCCCTTGCAAAAATTCAAAAATTGGGTCTACAAGAACATGCGAGTGTAAAAAATGAAGATTTTGAATTTTCTCCTTCACTTTGCTGCTATTCCTGTGAAACACCTAAAGGGTTAATACACTTACTGAATGTTTTTTTGAATACTTTAGGGGGTGTAGTTTTTATAATGGGGTCATTTATGGGGTATTTCTAATATGAAGACCCTTCAAATCCACTTCAAAACTGAACTGGTCCCTGAAAAATAGTGAGTTTGAAAATTTTGTGAAAAATTTCAAAATTGCTACTGAACTTTGAAGCCCTCTGGTGTCTTCCAAAAGTAAAAACTCATAAATTTTATGATGCAAACATAAAGTAGACATATTGTATATGTGAACCCAAAAAATATATAATTTGAATATCCATTTTCCTTACAAGCAGAGAGCTTCAAAGTTAGAAAAATGCAAAATTTTCATTTTTTTCATCAAATTTTGGGATTTTTCACCAAGAAAGGATGCAAGTTACCATAAAATTTTACCACTTAGTTAAAGTAGAATATGTCACGAAAAAACAATCTCGGAATCAGAATGATAACTAAAAGCATTCCAGAGTTATTAATGTTTAAAGTGACAGTGGTCAGAATTGCAAAAAACGCTCCGGTCCTTAAGGTATAAAATGGCCTGGTCCTTAAGGGGTTAAACCATTCTTCTCTCTAAACCACCATTTTGTATTTGATAATCAGGACGTGGGCTGGCTGCAGGGTATTATTCCTTTTTGAGGAAGCAACATATGAAAAGAGAGCGCAGCCATTTTTTCTCCACCCCCCGACGATGCTGCTGGCGACACGAAACCTGTCGAGTGTGAGGGGTTCTATTGCATTGTTGTATAACTACTTTGTTTTCTATATCTTCTTTATGCTTTTACTCAATATAGTTATGGGAGATGCTTTTAGTTACACATAATGTCTCTAGTTCGTGCTTTAGACTTTTATACTGTCAATATGCAAATACTTGTGTTCACTTATGTTGGATGACCTTCTAGATGCCTATACATATTAGATCCATTATTACAAATGCACTCAGGCCTCCTTGACAATTGCTGCGGTTTTTGTTTTATCTGTAATTACAACATATACAGGTCCCTAAATTATTCTCATTTGTAGTATTCATTTTTTTCATAACTCTTTGTTGGCTTGTGCCGGCCACAATCATGGTATTTTGCTGCAGGGATCCTGCCAGTTTTTGTTCATAATCAGTTTGGGGTTCATATGACCTTTTGTATGGATGTTCTAAATATGTTTTTTCTCAATTGTTTAATAAGGTATATACATTTTTAGTCCTTTATGCACAATTGTTTTTCCTTTTTGGTTTATTTTAAAGGACTCAGACCTTAATAGGGATATAATGGGTTGGTACACTGCTTACTTGTGGTTCCATCACTGAAAATGATGAAGAGGGCCTTTGCACTTGTTTTTAATGTCCTGACATTGGTAGTGACCAGACATTGTATGCAGATGAGCGTTATACAATGTCTAGATACTGGAAGCCTTCAGAACATTCATTCAGGACCCAAGGCACACAGCGTTGAAGAACAAGGCACATTGCTGAAGAGGAGAAATGGCCGGAGACTGCAGAGGAAAGCAATTGTTTTCACGTTTAAATGTTTTATTTCAATAATAAAGGAACATCCTCTTACTACGCCCCAAAATGGGAATCATTCTTCACAACTTGTAAAATGCTGTTGTTTCTTCACTTTCTTGGCATAACAGTTCTTGCTACTCCCAAAAGAGATGATTTTTGGACAACTTGGAAAAAGCCAATCTCATGAAAGGACTTTGGAGAGAAAAAAAATACAGACCCGTGGGGGACGCCTAGTGTGTTACCGCAAGCAAAGAATGAAGAAGTAGAAGCAGGTGGGCACAGGTTGCCCGTAGGTAACGGTTGCTAACCTGGAGCGAGTGAAAAACTTGCGTATCAACCCACCAAGAGGGGTTACAATGCTGGAGACAGCTGCTGAGCCAAGGGTTCAGCAGAGGACTTGCCAAACCTGGAGAGTGTACCATGGAATGATGCAAAAAAAAAAACATAGAAGATGGCGCTGCTTGTTTCCAGTGTGGAAAAGAAAGATTGGACCAGAGACGTGATGTGGAACAAAACTGGACCGCTTTATTGATTTCAATAAAGCGGTCCAGCTTTGTTCCACATCACTTCTCTGATCCAATCTTTCTTTTCCACACTGGAAACCAGCAGCGCCAACTCCTACGGGTTTTTTGCATCATTCCACAGTATTGTCATGAAAGGGCAGGGCGTTAGTGAGCACTTAATGTCCCTAAAACTGCTGACCCTTCCTATTGCCCATTTTCCCTATGTGACGGATCGACAACCATGAAGAAAGTCCTTATACTGCGCTAAAGTGCATGGGCGTCAAGTCAAACAAAACAATGGAACCATACATGTCAGGGAATGAGTCAGGAAGATAACAGAAATGCTATGAAGCAACGCAAAGAGATATCAAGACAGGATATAGCATACTAACATACAGTACAGGAATCGGGATTAAGATTAACGGCAGGTATGATAATATGAACAGTGTTGCTCGCGAATATTCGCAATGCGAACTTTATTCGCAAATATCGCATATTCGCGAATTGGCGAATATTCGCAAATATAGCACTATATATTCGTAATTACAAATATTGTTTTTTTTTTTCACAGTACACATCAGAGTGATCACCCCTCTCTGCTTCCAGCTTGTGTGGTCTAAAGAAGGCTCTAATACTACTGTGTGAGACTGGCGTATGAATTTTTGCATATGGGAAAATTTGCATATGCGAATTTTTGCTTATGCAAATGTTTCGCATATGGTAATTTTAGCACATGCAAATTTTCGTTTATGCTAATTTTCGCATATGCGAAAATATAACGCGAATATTACGAATATGCGAATTTAGCGAATATATGACGAATATTCGTCCATATATACGCGAAATATCACGAATTTGAATATGGCCTATGCTGCTCAACACTAGTCAACACGCACTATCTGGCCAGCGAGCCAGGGCCCCATACAGGAGATCACGGGGGCCCCCAGCGGTCGGACCCCAAGCAATCTGAAATCTATCCCCTATCCTTGGGATAGGGGATGTTTTTCAACACTGGACTACTCCTTTAATGACCTCCAAAATTAAGTTCCTCTGATGTATGGGCCTCAAGGGATCTTCCACTAAAAAAGATCACACAGCTTCCACTCCTCCGTCATGTGGGATGTTACTATATAATGAAGCAACATCTAGTGTTGCCCACATATAGTCCTCTTCCCGTATGATATCTTTCAATAGGGTTAATAAATGCCCTTTATCTCTGAGGTATGCTGGTAAAGAGACCACACATTTCTGTAACTGATGGTCTATATATTCAGATAAACATCTGGCAACTATCGGACGATCAGGTGTTTTTTTTTTCGGTCTTTATGTACCTTAGGTAGAAAATAAAAATAAGGTACATTTGGGTTGGGGTTAAATATATATCATGTTTTTCCCTCTTAAAGGGGTACTACGCACTAAGACATCTTATCCCCTCTCCAAAGGACCCCTGTGATCTCGGTTGCGGCACCCTGCTGTCATCACTGCACAGAGAAAACTTACTCTGTGCGTAATGAAGGGTGATACAGGGGCCAAAACATCGGCATAGCCATTGACTGTCCTGGCATGCTGGGAGTTTTGCTACAGCTGGAGACACCCTATTTGGGGAGCACTCCCGTAGGGTAATTTGGTGGTGGATGCAAATCCCTAATTTAGGCCTCAAATGCACATGGTACTCTTTCACTTTGGAGCCCTCTCATATTTCAAGGCAACAGTTTTGGGTTACAAATTTTTTTTCTCTTCTTTTACCCCTTAAGAAAAGGTAAATTTTGGGTCTACACCAGCATGTTAGTGTAAACAGAGTGTACCATATACATTTGAGGCCTAAATTGGTGATTTGCACAGGGGTGGCTGGTAGTTACAGCAGTTCTGACATAAACATAAAAAACAACCATATGTGACCCCCATTTTGAAAACTACACCCCTCACTAAAGTAACAAGGGGTATAGTGAGCCTTAACATCCCACAGGTGTTTGACAAATTTTAGTTAAAGTTGGAGGTGAAAATAAAAAAAAATATTATTTTTTCCCTAAAATGCTGTTGCTACCCCAATTTTATCATTTTCACAAGGGGTAATAGGAGAAAAAGCCCCGCAAAATTTGTAACCCCATTTCTTCTGAGTCAGAAAATACCCCATATGTGGATGTAAAGTGGTCTGCGGGTGAACTACAGGGCTCAGAAGAGAAGGAGCGCCATTGGGCTTTTGGAGAGAGAATCTGGCTGAAATTGAAGGCCATGTGCGTTTAGGCCTCCATGGTGCCAGAACAGTGACCCCACCCTAAGATGTGACCCCATTTTGGAAACTACACCCCTAATAAGAAGTGCAGTGAGCATTTACATCTCACAGGTGTCTGATAGATTTTTTTTGAGCAGTGGTCTGTCAAAATGAAAAATGAAAATTTTTCATTTGCACAGCCCACTGTTCCAAAGATCTGCCAAATGCCAGTGGGGTTTAACCCCTTAAGGAACCAGCCCATTTTCACCTTAAGGACCCAGCCATTTTTTGCTCATTTGACCACTGTCACTTTAAGCATTAATAACTCTGGGATGCTTTTACTTTTCATTCTGATTCTGAGATTTTTTTTCGTGACATATTCTACTTCATGTTAGTGGTAAATTTTTGTTGACGCTTGCATCATTTCTTGGTGAAAAATTCCAAAATTTGATGAAAAAATTTAAAATTTAGCATTTTTCTAACTTTGAAGCTCTCTGCTTGTAACAAAAACAGACATTCTAAATAAATTATATATTGATTCACAGATACAATATGTCTACTTTATATTTTCATCATAAAGTTGACAGGTTTTTACTTTTGGAAGACATCAGAGGGCTTCAAAGTTCAGCAGCACTTTTCCATTTTTTCGCAAAATTTTCTAAATTGGAAGTTTTCAGGGACCAGTTCAGTTTTGAAGTGGATTTGAAGGGCCTTCATATTAGAAATACCCCCCAAATGACCCCATTATAAAAACTGCACCCCTCAAAGTATCCAAAATGACATTTGGGTAAGTGTGTTAACCCTTTAGGTATTTCACAGGAATAGCAGCAAAGTGAAGGAGGAAATTCAAAATCTCCATTTTTTACACTCGCATGTTCTTGTAGACCCAGTTTTTGAATTTTTACAAGTGGTAATAGGAGAAAAAGCCCCCCAAAATTTGTAACCCAATTTCTCTAGAGTAAGGAAATACCTCATATGTGTATGTCAAGTGTTCGGCTGGTGCAGTAGAGGGCTCAAAAGGGAAGGAGCAACAATGGGATTTTGGAGAGTGAATTTTTGCTGAAATGGTTTTTGGGGGGCATGTCACATTTTGGAAGCCCCTATGGTGCCAGAACAGCAGAAAAACCCCACATGGCATACCATTTTGGAAACTACACCCCTCAAGGCACGTACCAAGGGGTCCAGTGAGCCTTAATACCCCAAAGGTCTTTGACGACTTTTCGTTAAATTCGGATGTGTAAATGAAAAAAAAAAAAAGTTTCACTAAAGTGAGTTCACTTCCAGGCAGTGGAAGAGAGGTGGTTGTGGTTGTGATAAATATAAAGCAAATACACTATGTTGAGCTAGCGATTGTTTGTCTGTATACAAGAGTGTGAAGCATACAAGTGAGTGAGTATAAAAGTGAGGGGACTTAAAATTAAGGGACTTTAAATTCAGGAAGTTTAAATTGAAATATTTGTTTTTTTTATCTTTTCTGTTCATTTTTGCAATCCCCAAATCTAGTATGACTTCCATGTTGGAAAAGGCAGTCCAGTGTGCATCTTGCACAATGTATGCAATCCTTGAACAACAGTTTGAGGGTGCATATTGCTGTGCGAGATGTGTGCGAGTTGCTCATTTGGAAGCCCAGATCCTGGATCTAGAGGAGCAACTGGCAACACTGAGATGCATTGACAACCTGGAGAGGAGTCTCCTGCTCACTGAGCAGGTACTCTCTGGGGTAGAAGTGGGGGAGGATAGTGGGAGGGAGGTGCAGGACAGTCAGGCAGTCAGCTGGGTTACAGTTAGAAAACGGGGTAGAGGGAAAAGTGTAAGGGAGGCTAGTCCTGAACTGGCACACCCCAACAAGTTTGCCCGGTTGGCAGATGAGGGGGATGCCATTTCAGAGCTAGCGGTACTGCAGCAGGACTCTGCCTCTGACCGCCAGGGGGGTGTCTGCTCCAGTAAGGAGGGAGGAGAGCAGGGCAGGCCAGACAGGTACTAGTAGTGGGGGACTCAATTATTAGAGGGACAGACAGGGCGATCTGTCACAAAGACCGGGATCGCCGAACAGTGTGTTGTCTTCCTGGCGCTCGAGTTCGGCACATCGCGGATCGGGTTGACAGGTTGCTGGGTGGGGCTGGAGAAGACCAGCAGTCATGGTACATATTGGCACCAATGACAAAGTAAGAGGTAGATGGAGTGTCCTTAAAAAGGATTTCAGGGACTTAGGCTGCAAGCTTAAGGCAAGGACCTCCAAGGTAGTATTTTCTGAAATATTACCTGTATTACGAGCCACACCAGAGAGGCAGCGGGAGATTAGGGAGGTAAACAAGTGGCTCAGAAGCTGGTGTAGGAAGGAGGGGTTTGGGTTCATGGAGAACTGGGCCGACTTTGACTTTAAAGGAAACAGGTTTCTGACTATAGCTAAAGACAATTATCTGTCCCAAATGGTGCAGGGCCCGACCAGAGGAGGCGCCCTACTAGACGTAATATTTCCCAACATACTGTACCTGACAGAGTAATTAATGTGCAAGTAGATGGACACCTAGGGAATAGTGATCATAATTTAATACATTATAACTTGTTCTTCAATAAGGGAATCTCTCAAGGGGTCACAAAAACAATGAACTTTCGGAAGGCAAAGTTCGATCAACTCAGAGAAGCCCATAACAATATAAAATGGGATAATGTCCTCAAAAAGAACAATACTGACACTAAATGGGAGACTTTTAAAAATATCTTAAATTTTCACTGTAAGATGTATATACTTTATGGGAATAAAAGGGTCAGAAATAAAAGAAAACCAATATGGATGAATAAAAATGTTAAGGGGGCAATAAATGACAAAAATAAAGCATTTCAATTACTAAAACAGGACGGCAGTGAAGAAGCATTAAAAAGCTATAGAGAAAAATGTGAAATATGTAAAAAACAGATAAAAGCCGCAAAAATAGAGACAGAAAGACTCATTGCCAAAGAGAGTATAACTAACCCCAAAATGTTCTTTTATTATATAAAAATGAAAGTGTTGGCCCTTTAAAAAATGATGAGGAAGAAATTATAAACGGGGATCAGGAAAAAGCTAATATACTAAACAAATTCTTCTCCACTGTATTCACTGAGGAAAATGAAATGCCAGGTGAAATACAGTGTGATAAGGTAAACTCCCCACTACAGGTCACCTGTCTAACCCAGGAAGAAGTACAATGCCACCTACAAAAAATCTAAATAGACAAATCACCAGGTCTAGATGGCATTCACCCCCATGTTCTAAAGGAATTAAGTAATGTAATAGACAGACCCCTATTTTTAATATTCAGGGACTCTATAGTGACAGGGACTGTTCCCCAGGACTAGCGCATGGCAAATGTGGTGCCAATATTTAAGAAGGGGTCAAAAGGTGACCCCGGGAATTATAGACCTGTTAGTTTAACCTCGGTTGTATGTAAATTGTTTGAGGGTTTCCTAAGAGATGCTATTTTGGAATATCTTGATAAAAATAAATGTATGACCCTGTATCAGCATGGATTTATGAGGGATTGATCCTGTCAAACTAACCTGATCAGCTTTTATGAGGAGGTGAGCTCCAGACTGGACCAGGGGCAATCGCTGGATGTCATATATCTGGATTTTTCTAAAGCATTGGATACAGTTCCACATTAAAGGTTGGTGCATTAAATGAGAAGGTTTGGGCTGGGGGAGAATGTGTGCAAGTGGGTAAGTAACTGGCTCAATGATAGGAAACAGAGGGTGGTTATTAATGGTACTTATTCTGATTGGGTGACTGTTACTAGTGGAGTACCACAGGGGTCCGTCTTGGGTCCTGTCCTATTTAATATATTCATGAATGACCTTGCAGAGGGGTTGAATAGTAAAGTAGCAATCTTTGCAGATGACACCAAACTCTGTAAAGCGGTAAACACTATAGAGGACAGTGCACTGTTACAAATGGATCTGGATAGGTTGGAGGTTTGGGCTGGGAAGTGGCAGATGAGGTTCAACACTGATAAATGTAAGGTAATGCACATGGGGAAGAAAAATCTGAGCTGGGATTATGTATTAAATGGGAGAACACTTGGGACGACTGACGTGGAAACGGACTTAGGAGTCTTAGGTAACAGTAAACTTAGCTGTAGTGACCAGTGTCGGGCAGCTGCTGCCAAGGCTAATAAAATCATGGGGTACATCAATAGGGGCATAGATGCCGACGACAAGGAAATAATTCTACCGCTGTAAAAATCACTAGCCAGACCTCACATAGAATACTGTGTACAGTACTGGGCACCAGTGTACAAGAAAGATATAGTGGAGCTGGAGAGGGTTCAAATCCCACTAAGGACAACAATAAATAAATAAAGACTTATTATTATTATTATAACGTCAGCAGAGAGCACTGTGCTCGTGATGTCATCAGAGAGCATTCCAAAAAGAAAATAATTTCCTCTGTAGTATTTAGCAGCTAATAAGTACAGGAAAGATTACGATACGATAGATCGCTTCTTTCATTTTTGAAAAAGCCTCTGAAAAATCAAGGAAGTAATCTGATTGGTTGCTATGGGCAACTCAGAAACTTTTCCTCTGGACAGGTTTTGATAGATTTCCCTCTATGGGAGAGATTCATCAAAACCAGTGTAGAGGAAGAGTTGTGCAGTTGCCCATAGCAACCAATCAGATTGCTTCTTTCATTTTTGAAAAGGCCTCTGAAAAATGAAGGAAACAATCTGATTGGTTGCTAGGGGCAACTCAGAAACTTTTCCAGGAAAATCTGCTGAGTTGCCCATAGCAACCAATCAGATCGCTTCTTTCATTTTGCAGAGGCATTGTGAAAAATGAAAGAAGCAATCTGATTGGTTGCTATGAGCAACTGCACAACTCTTCCTCTACACTGGTCTTGATGAATCTCCCCAATAGAGGGAGGTTTATCAAAACCTGTCCAGAGGAAAAGTTTCTGAGTTGCCCATAGCAACCAATCAGATCGCTTCTTTCATTTTTGAAAAAGCCTCTGAAAAATGAAGGAAGCAATTTGATTGGTTGCTATGGGCAACTCAACAGATTTTCCAGGAAGGTAAAGTTTAACTACAACACTGTAACACTCTGTCCACCCTGGGACTCAAACCAGTGACAGTCTCCCATCCCACTGTACTGCCGAGGCGGTCCTGCTTATCTTACATGCAGTGAGATCCCCATAGACCACAATTAGCCTATTGGTTTTAATGGGCAAAAAATCACAGAGTTGATGCACTAGTCACAGTTCTCTATACCATTAATGAAGGGAGAGCTCAATATTCGCAAATTTGCGCATATGCGCACAAATTTTCACATATGCACAAAACAAAGCGAATATTCGTAATTGTGAATATATAGTGCTATATTTGCAATATTCGCGAATTCGCAAATATGCTATATTCGCAATTAAAAGTCGAATTGCGAATATTCGTGAACAACACTAGTCGCTGCAAATACAGTGAAGGAGTTTAAACATGCATGGGATAGGCATAAGGCTATCCCTCATATAAGATAGGGCCAAGGAATTATTCTATAATGATGAAGACTGGGACGAGATCCGTGAAATCTCCATCATAATCATCGAGTGGGTGATGCTTCTACTGATCCTGATAAACATCGTGACCTATTATTCCACCATGCAGAGGTTATTGTTGACAGTCTCCAGAAACAGCTGCACACTCTCTCTTAGAGTAAAAATTGATGACTTCGGGGTGTAGACCACCACGTGGGCCATCAAGTGGACTTCTGGGAGAAATACTGCACAGGACACGGAAAAACAAACTAAAGAAGAATAACTGGGGGACTACATATGGTGCCAGTAATCATGGCACAATAATATGAGCTGGTGATATTACCTATACAAAATAAAAAATAAAAATATATATATTGGTGTGTGAAGTGTAATACCTAGTTAGAAAAACAGAATCAAATTCATCATTATAACCACCCTCTGCATTACCCTGCTTATTATTTTTCAAGCAAGCACTTTGTTCTAATTCGTCCACTCTCTGGCGTGCTCCTTGTATAAGGGGTTTGGGATACCCTTTTTGTTTAGAACGATCCTCCAGGTTATCTAGTTGTTGCTGGCATTTTTGTGTGGAAGAACAATTCCTTCGGATTCTTTTCATTTGACCGAATGGAATGTTCTTCTTCCATTATTTAAGATGGCAACTGTTAAAGTCGAGATAGCTGTTTGCATCCACCTCCTTAAAATAGGTGGCAGTATGCAAACAGCCATCCTGAATATAGATATTTAAATCCAGGAACTCAAATTTTTTGGGGGACTGATGCAGCGCTGCCTTTGGCAATCTCTGGCTCTGCCATAGCGCTTTTTTTGAGGGGGCGTGTCGGCTGCCCCTTCGTCTGGTGGTCAACACTAGTGTTGCTCGCAAATATTCGCAATGCAAATATTATTCGCGAATATCGCATATTTGCAAATTTGCGAATATTCGCCAATATAGCACTATATATTCGAAATTACGGGGAGGGGAAATATACCTGCTCTGTTGTGACATACAAAGCTTGTCCTATGTGTATATATGGACCACTTCACTGCCTCCGTACAGCAGTGTTTCCCAAGCAGTGTGCATCCAGCTGTTGAAAACCACAGCTCCCAGCATGCCTAGACAGCCAAAAGCTGTTTGGACATGCTGGGAGTTGTAGTTTTGCTATATCTGTATGCACCCTGCTTAGGAAACTCTGCCCAACACTGAGCGATCTCGGCCTCCAGCTCTGCCCCACGCGATGCTGGTGGTCATGTGATCAGAGACTCATACGGAGGCCTGCTGGGGTCAGAGGAAGTAACAGAGTACAACAGAACAGATGGTTATGGCCCGGCTGGCAGGTTACAGGTAACATTATAAACACTGTGCCCTGACCCCTGCCACTCCTTACCCCCCCCCCCCCCCATTATGATGTGGTAGCCTTTGGGGGGAGTATAGTAGCTGGGGTGTTGTTTCGGTAGGTGAGAGGTTAAGGTTAACCCTATAATTCGTGATGCCAGGCTGAGGGCTACTATGCTGAGGTAATTCTCCGGCCTATCACCGCCCTTCCCAGTAACGATAGGTGCATGCATAAACGATAGGTGCATGCATAAAATGACTGAAGGTCCACAAGGTAGCTGAACTTGGACTTGGATAAATTTTACTTAAATGTTTGTGGTACATCCAATGAACAGTAAGAGTCTCAGGAATACAGTCTCTATATAGTTCAGTGACTAACAGTTGTTGCGGACCTTGAATAGTAATACAAGTCTCTGAATTTAGGGTAATTTGCGAAGATCCGTCCGGATTTAGGGGATAGATAAGGTCCGGTGATCTTGCAGAGTGCTTAGGGATTGATACACTCACGATTGTGAATAGATCAGCCCTTTCCGCAAGGCTCGGGCCTAACTCACTGCGGAAGATAGCTGCGCAGATCCTGCTCGTTTGACAGCCCGGGAACAAGAGAGCCAAAACATGGCCGCGCTCCCTTATATGGGCAGGGGAGGGGTTGTTTCTATTGGTCCGAATATCTGTCACTCACCGTCACAAAGCATAGTGGGCGCAACACGTCACAGGGACCTCCAAAGGTCCTTAAGCAAAAACCATAGAGTTTACCTGATCACGTGACCCGCAGGACCTGCTACGCTCCGGACAGGTTATTAACTATTTATATACATTTATACAATCCTTTACATATAAATCCTAAATAATTACTAGACAACTAATACCTAGATGAGAGGTGACTAGGGGTGGACCAGACAAAAAGGACCCGACGTCCTAGGGACTCTGGCTATGGGGACCTATATACACAGGTACCGGATAGGATACGGTACCGGGACACCACAGTGAGTTCTATATTAACCCTGTACTGTGTATTATCCCTCTGCTATGACATTGCTGTGTGCAGTGCCACCATCAGAAATTTGGGGGCCCCATACAGCTGAAGTTTCTGGGCCCCCCTAACTTTATAAACATGGACATTAGTTTAACCGTATTGACCCACAGAATAAATAGAACTTGTTTATTTTACTGTAAAATGCACTGCATAAAAATTAAACCCCTAAAGTTGCAAAATAATGTTTTGTTTTTAATTCTCACAAAATAATATTTTTTTGGTGCGCAGTACATTTTATGATAAAATGAAATGTGTTATTGCAAAGTACATTTGGTCGTGCAAAAAGAAACAAGCCCTAGCATACAAGCCCCAGGACAGAGGTCTGGCTCTTAGAAGGAGCGGAGGAAAAAATGAAAACGGGAAACTAAAAATTGTCTGTGTCCTAAAGGGGTGAAACGAATAGCAATAGTATGGTGTAAACATACCCCAAGGTGCTTGATGCAATGTGAACCAGCCTTACAGCTACATCATTATTACTTACAAGACCTAGCCTTTGAAGGAATATAGATTAGGCAAATGGAAAGGTATATAGTGAAGGTGGAAAAGAGGTAGAAGATGAAGAAAGGGAAGAAGAGAAGTCTACAAGAATGAGGAACAAAAAAATGAAAGACTGATTAAGGTGGCTAAGACGAGGTTCATATTGCATTTTGAATTTGTATCACGAGTAAGAACAGGATACCAACTCTTCCTCTCAGTTGTGCCGCCCAGGTCCCAGTGATGCTCTTCTCCCAGGCAGCCTTTGCGGTCCTCTTAAAGAACTGCAGTAGCTGTTTCATTTCTGTCCTGGTCTGTGTTCACACACAGCTATTGGATTGCTGTGTTTGAACAGTTTTATGTTCTCTGGTCAGGGAATAGTTAATGTCTCTGGCTTTTTCAGCCTCTGTTGTCCTATAGCCTATAGGGTGTGTCTATTTAAAGTCAGCCAAGCCTAGCCTCAGTGTTGGTGATTGACTTCATGTCATCCTGGCTTCATTTACTTATTGACTTCCTGATGTCTAGCTACTAACATGCTGGCTATGCTGCTAATGGAGGCTTGGTGAAACCCTCTTTGTTTAAGCTTTTAATCTACTATCTCTGTACATGACCATGGATCTATAGTGTCCTCTGTTCATGTCCGCTGATTTATAGTGTCCTCTGTTCATGACTGCTGATCCATAGTGTCCTGTGTGCTGCTCACTTATCTGTGTTCTCTGAACTTAATCTGTTATAGAGTTATATGTTCCTGTTATGTTTCTGGTTTGTGACCGACTATTTATTAGTATGGGTTTTTATTAGGCCCCTGCACTTTAGCTCAGGGAGGGACCGGCACCCAGTTGTCGATCCATCGTTTAGGGTGGATGGGTAAGTAGGCAAGGAGTGTGGTTTTAGGGTCAGTTTAGGGCTCACTCTCCCTGCCTCCCTGGTCAGTCCCTGACAGGCTACCTGGGCAAATAACCTCCATCGGCTCTACCACACAATGTGTTGGATGGCTAAATAGAGCAATTAGCACAGCAGATGGGCCCAGTCCCTCCCCCCCCCCCCCATCTTAATTTTTATTGGCGCTCTGACTAGGTACAGAAACCGCAGCTCAGAAGCAGAAGACCACTGTTTAAACAGCGGTCTTCTTCTTCTGTGCTGGGGCTACTGCAGGGGGAGTGCTGGAGTACTGGCTGTACCCCCCTGATGGCGGCCCTGGCTGTGATATCACAGAGTGTATTCTCCCTGTACTGTTACTTCACTGTGTATATTATCCTTGTAGCGTGACATCACTGTGTGTATGATCCCTGTACTGTGACATCACTGTGTGTATTATCCCTGGACTGTAACATCATTGTGTATTATCCCTGTACTGTGACATCACTGTGTATTATCCCTGTACTGTGACATCACTGTGTGTGTTATCCCTGTACTGTGTACATCACTGTTTGTATTATCCTTGTGCTGTGACATCACTGTGTGTATTATTCCTCTACTATGACATCACTGTGTGTATTATCCTTTTACTGTGACATCACTGTGTATATTATCCCTGTACTGTGACATCACTGTGTGTATTATCCCTGTACTGTGTACATCACTGTGTTTATTATCCCTGTACTGTGACATCACTGTGTATTATCCCTGTACTGTGACATCACAGTGTATTATCCCTGTACTGTGACATCACTGTGTGTACTATCCCTGTACTGTGTACATCACTGTTTGTATTATCCTTGTGCTGTGACATCACTGAGTGTATTATCTCTGTACTGTGACATCATTGTGTGTATTATCCTTGTACTGTGACATCACTGTGTGTATTATCACTGTACTGTGACATCACTGTGTGTATTATTCCTCTACTATTACATCACTGTGTGTATTATCCCTGTACTGGGACATCACTGTGTTTGTTATTCCTGTATTGTGACATCACTGTGTGTATTATCCCTGTACTGTGACATCACTGTGTGTATTATCCCTGTACTGTGACATCACTGTGTGTATTATCCCTGTACTGTGCCATCACTGTGTGTATTATCCCTGAACTGTGACATCACTGTGTGTATTATCCTTGTACTGTGCCATCACTGTGTGTATTATCCCTGTATTGTGACATCACTGTGTTTGTTATTCCTGTACTGTGACATCACTGTATGTATTATCCCTGTACTGTAACATCATTCGGTGTATAATCCTTGTACTGTGACATCACTGGCTGTATTATCCCTGTATTGTGACATCATGGGGTGTTTTATCTCTGTAATGTGACATCAAAAAGCATTGTTATATTTTATAGGTAGAGGGCACAGGGCAAGAGGCATTATTACTATATATGTGGGGCACACAGCGTTTTGCATTTCAGAGGTATGGCGTATCATATAAAATTTACTGTATGAGAAGGTTATATTCAGAGGCGCAGTGTGTAATAGTATCATATTCAGGGAGAGCAGTGTGTGGTAGTGTTATATACAAAGGATACAATGTGTGGCAGCATTCTACTCAGAGGGTAAAGTGTGTGGTATTATTGTATTCCGAAGGTACAGTGTGTGGTAGTATTATATTCAGAGGGCACAGTGTACAGTAATATCATATTCAGAGAGTACAGTTTGTGCCAGGTTTATATTCAGAGAGCACAGTGTGTAGCAGTATTATATATTTTGAGGGTACAGTGTGGGATAGTATTCAATTCACAGGATAAAGTGTGTGGCAGTATCATATTTACAGAATATAGTGTCTGGCAGGGTTATATTCAGAGGATACAATGCCTGGCAGCATTGTATTAAAGTGTACCTGTCATCAACAAAAACTTATATAATGTAGATAATAACATTATATGTATATTTGTAATAAAAGATTTGTATAATTTTTGGGTGAAAAAATGCTGTCTCTGCAGTCATTGCCTGTGTGTCTCTGTGAGGATTTCAAATAAAGGAAGTTAGGACAGGACAAGCAGGGCTCTGTGCAGGCTCCTGACTTGTCAATCATCCTGCTGTGTGAGCCCATAGCATGTCACAGAGCCTCACTGCACAGAGCCCTGCTTGTCCTCAGTGTACAGAACCCTGCTTGTCGTCAGTGTACAGAACCCTGCTTGTCCTCAGTGTACAGAACCCTGCTTGTCCTTGGTGTACAGAGCCCTACTTGTCCTCGGTGTACAGATTCCTGCTTGTCCTCAGTGTACAGAGCCTTGATTGTCCTTGGTGTACAGAGCCCTGCTTGTCCTCGGTGTACAGAGTCCTGCTTGTCCTCAGTGTACAGAGCCCTGCTTGTCCTCAGTGTACAGAGCCCTGCTTGT
This sequence comes from Hyla sarda, assembly GCF_029499605.1. Classification (NCBI taxonomy): domain Eukaryota; kingdom Metazoa; phylum Chordata; class Amphibia; order Anura; family Hylidae; genus Hyla; species Hyla sarda. Next base: position 350,889,371 of record NC_079193.1, read on the forward strand.
CCTCAGTGTACAGAACCCTGCTTGTCCTCAGTGTACAGAGCCCTGCTTGTCCTTGGTGTACAGAGCCCTACTTGTCCTCAGTGTACAGATTCCTGCTTGTCCTCAGTGTACAGAGTCCTGCTTGTCCTCAGTGTACAGAGCCCTGATTGTCCTTGGTGTACAGAGCCCTGCTTGTCCTCGGTGTACAGAGTCCTGCTTGTCCTCAGTATACAGAGCCCTGCTTGTCCTCAGTGTACAGAGCCCTGCTTGTCCTCAATGTACAGAGCCCTGCTTGTCCTCAGTGTACAGAGCCCTGCTTTTCCTCAGTGTACATAGCCCTGCTGGTCCTCAATGCACAGAGCCCTGCTTGTCCACCCTCACTTCCTGTATTTGGACTCCTCATAGAGATACACAGGCAATAGCTGCAGGGACAAAAATATACATATTTTTAAACCAATGTATATTATAAATATACATATAGTGGTATTATCTACATTATAAGAAAAAATGTTGTTGACGACAGGTACACTTTAATTATCATTTTCATATAGAGGATCAGACTCTGCCAAATGAGGAACCAATGTTCTCTGGGCGTCAAGTTCGGCAGAGAGAAGATTTAGCTGGGCCCGGTGGTATGTACCCTCTGAATTAGATAAGCAAACACTATAGAAAATATGTCACCTGTAGTCACTGATATCATTGTGTATTCTCCTCACTATAGAGAAGATGTCACCTGTAGTCACTGATATAATTGAGTATTCTCCTCACTATAGAGAAGATGTCACCTGTAGTCACTGATATCATTGTGTATTCTCCTCACTACAGAGATGTCACCTGTAATCATTGATATAATTCTGTATTCTCCTCACTATAGAGAAGACGTCACCTGTAGTCACTGATATCATTGTGTATTCTCCTCACTATAGAGAAGACGTCACCTGTAGTCACTGATATCATTGTGTATTCTCCTCACAATAGAGAAGACGTCACCTGTAGTCACTGATATCATTGTGTATACTCCTCCCTATAGAGAAGACATCACCTGTAGTCAGTCACTGATATCATTGTGCATTCTCCTCACTGTAGAGGAGACGTCACCTGTAGTCACTGATATCATTGTGTATTCTCCTCACTGTAGAGGAGACATCAAATGTAGTCACTGATATCATTGTGCATTCTTCTCACTATAGAGAAGACGTCTCTTGTAATCACTGATATCATTGTGTATTCTCCTCACTATAGAGAAGACGTCACCTGTAATTTCTGATATCATTGTGTATTCTCCTCACTATAGAGAAGATGTCACCTGTAGTCACTGATATCATTGTGTATACTCCTCACTATAGAGAAGACATCACCTGTAGTCACTGATACCATTGTGTATTTTCCTCACTATAGAGAAGACATCACCTGTAGTCACTGATATCATTGTGTATTCTCCTCACTATAGAGAAGACGTCACCTGTAGTCACTGATATAATTGTGTATTCTCCTTACTATAGAGAAGACGTCACCTGTAATCACTGATATCATTGTGTATTCTCCTCACTATAGAGAAGACATCACCTGTAGTCACTGATATCATTGTGTATTCTCCTTACTATAGAGAAGACGTCACCTGTAATCACTGATATCATTGTGTATTCTCCTCACTATAGAGAAGACATCATCTGTAATCACTGATATCATCGTGTATTCTTCTCACTATAGAGAAGACGTCACCTGTAGTCACTGATATCATTGTTTATTCTCCTCAATATAGAAAAGACGTCACCTATAGTCACTGATATCATTGTGCATTCTCACTAAAGAGAATACGTCACCTGTAGTCACTGATATCATTGTGTATTCTCCTCACTACAGAGAAGACGTCACCTGTAATCACTGATATCATTGTGTATTCTCCTCACTATAGAGAAGACGTCACCTGTAATTTCTGATATCATTGTGTATTCTCCTCACTATAGAGAAGATGTCACCTGTAGTCACTGATATCATTGTGTATACTCCTCACTATAGAGAAGACATCACCTGTAGTCACTGATACCATTGTGTATTTTCCTCACTATAGAGAAGACATTACCTGTAGTCACTGATATCATTGTGTATTCTCCTCACTATAGAGAAGACATCACCTATAGTCACTGATATCATTGTGTATTCTCCTCACTAAAGAGAAGATGTCATCTGTAGTCACTGATACAATTGTGTATTTTTCTCACTATAGCGAAGACATCATCTGTAATCACTCATATCATTGTGTATTCTTCTCACTATAGAGAAGACGTCACCTGTAGTGACTGATATCATTGTTTATTCTCCTCAATATAGAAAAGACGTCACCTATAGTCACTGATATCATTGTGCATTCTCACTAAAGCGAAGACCTCACCTGTAGTCACTGATATCATTGTGTATTTTCCTCACTATAGAGAAGACGTCACCTGTATTCACTGATATCATTGTGTATTCTCCTCCCTATAAGAGAAGATGTCACCTGTAGTCACTGATATCATTGTGTATTTTCATCACTATAGAGAAGACATCACCTGTAAACACTAATATCATTGCTTTTTCTCCTCACTATAGAGAAGACGTCACCTGTAATCACTGATATCATTGTGTATTCTCCTCACTATAGAGAAGACGTCACCTGTAATTTCTGATATCATTGTGTATTCTCCTCACTATAGAGAAGATGTCACCTGTAGTCACTGATATCATTGTGTATACTCCTCACTATAGAGAAGACATCACCTGTAGTCACTGATACCATTGTGTATTTTCCTCACTATAGAGAAGACATTACCTGTAGTCACTGATATCATTGTGTGTTCTCCTCACTATAGAGAAGACGTCACCTGTAGTCACTGATATCATTGTGTATTCTCCTTACTATAGAGAAGAAGTCACCAGTAATCACTGATATCATTGTGTATTCTCCTCACTATAGAGAAGACGTCACCTGTAATCACTGATATCATTGCGTATTATTCTCCCTATAGAGAAGATGTCACCTGTAGTCACTGATATCATTGTGTATTTTCCTCACTATAGAGAAGACATCAAGCGTAATCACTGATATAATTGTGTATTCTCCTCACTAAAAAGAAGACGTCACTTGTAATCACTGGTATCATTGTGTATTCTCCTCACTATAGAGAAGATGTCACCTGTAGTCACTGACATCATTGTGTATTCTCCTCACTATAGAGAAGACATCACGTGTAATCACTGATATAATTGTGTATTCTCCTCACTATAGAGAAGACGTCACTTGTAGTCTCTGATATCATTGTGTATTCTCCTCATTATAGAGAAGATGTAATCTGTAATCACTGATATCATTGTGTATTTTCCTCACTATAGAGAAGATGTCACATGTAGTCACTGATATCATTGTGGATTTTCCTCACTATAGAGAAGACATCACGTGTAATCACTGATACAATTGTGTATTCTCCTCACTAAAGAGAAGACTACACCTGTAATCACTGATATCATTGTTTATTCTCCTCACTATAGAGAAGACGTCACCTGTAGTCACTGATATCATTGTGTATTCTCCTCACTATAGAGAAGACGTCACCTGTAGTCACTGATATCATTGTGTATTTTCCTCACTATAGAGAAGACCTCACCTGTAGTCACTGATATCATTGTGTATTGTCCTCACTATAGAAAAGATGTCACCTGTAATCACTGATATCATTGTGTATTCTCCTCACTATAGAGAAGACATCACCTATAGTCACTGATATCATTGTGTATTCTCCTCACTAAAGAGAAGATGTCATCTGTAGTCACTGATACAATTGTGTATTTTTCTCACTATAGAGAAGACATCATCTGTAATCACTCATATCATTGTGTATTCTTCTCACTATAGAGAAGACGTCACCTGTAGTGACTGATATCATTGTTTATTCTCCTCAATATAGAAAAGACGTCACCTATAGTCACTGATATCATTGTGCATTCTCACTAAAGCGAAGACCTCACCTGTAGTCACTGATATCATTGTGTATTTTCCTCACTATAGAGAAGACGTCACCTGTAGTCACTGATATCATTGTGTATTCTCCTCCCTATAAGAGAAGATGTCACCTGTAGTCACTGATATCATTGTGTATTTTCATCACTATAGAGAAGACATCACCTGTAAACACTAATATCATTGCTTTTTCTCCTCACTATAAAGAAGATGTCCCCTGTAGTCACTGATATCATTGTGTATTGTCCTCACTATAGAAAAGATGTCACCTGTAATCACTGATATCATTGTGTATTCTCCTCACTATAGAGAAGACATCACCTATAGTCACTGATATCATTGTGTATTCTCCTCACTAAAGAGAAGATGTCATCTGTAGTCACTGATACAATTGTGTATTTTTCTCACTATAGAGAAGACATCATCTGTAATCACTCATATCATTGTGTATTCTTCTCACTATAGAGAAGACGTCACCTGTAGTGACTGATATCATTGTTTATTCTCCTCAATATAGAAAAGACGTCACCTATAGTCACTGATATCATTGTGCATTCTCACTAAAGCGAAGACCTCACCTGTAGTCACTGATATCATTGTGTATTTTCCTCACTATAGAGAAGACGTCACCTGTAGTCACTGATATCATTGTGTATTCTCCTCCCTATAAGAGAAGATGTCACCTGTAGTCACTGATATCATTGTGTATTTTCATCACTATAGAGAAGACATCACCTGTAAACACTAATATCATTGCTTTTTCTCCTCACTATAAAGAAGATGTCCCCTGTAGTCACTGATATCATTGTATATTCTCCTCACTATAGAGAAGACATCACCTGTAGTCACTAATATCAATGTGTATTCTCCTCACTATAAAGACGTCACCTTTAGTCACTGATATAATTGTGTATACTCCTCACTATAGAGAAGACGACACCTGTAATCACTGATATCATTGTGTATTCTCCTCACTATAGAGAAGACATCATCAGTAATCACTGATATCAATGTGTTTTCTCCTTACTATAGAGAAGATGTCACCTGTAGTCACTAATATCATTGTGTATTCTCCTCACTATAGAGAAGACATCATCAGTAATCACTGATATCATTGTGTTTTCTCCTTACTATAGAGAAGATGTCACCTGTAGTCACTAATATTATTGTTTATTCTCCTCACTATAGAGAAGACGTCACCTGTAGTCACTGATATCCTTGTGTATTTTCCTCACTATAGAAAAGACCTCACCTGTAGTCACTGATATCATTATTTATTCTCCTCAATATAGAAAAGACGTCACCTATAGTCACTGATATCATTGTGTATTCTCACTAAAGCGAAGACCTCACCTGTAGTCACTGATATCATTGTGTATTCTCCTCCCTATAAGAGAAGATGTCACCTGTAGTCACTGATATCATTGTGTATTTTCCTCACTATAGAGAAGACATCAAGTGTAATCACTGATATAATTGTGTATTCTCCTCACTAAAAAGAAGACGTCACTTGTAATCACTGGTATCATTGTGTATTCTCCTCACTATAGAGAAGATGTCACCTGTAGTCACTGACATCATTGTGTATTCTCCTCACTATAGAGAAGACATCACGTGTAATCACTGATATAATTGTGTATTCTCCTCACTATAGAGAAGACGTCACTTGTAGTCTCTGATATCATTGTGTATTCTCCTCATTATAGAGAAGATGTAATCTGTAATCACTGATATCATTGTGTATTTTCTAGTGTTGAGCGGCATAGGCCATATTCGAATTCGCGAATATTCGCGAATATATGGACGAATATTCGTCTTATATTCGCGAATATTCGCATATTCGTTATATTCTCGTGTTATTTTCGCATATGCGAATATTCGCGTATGCGAAAATTAACAGATGTGAATATCAGCACATGCAAGATTAACATACGTGAAAATTCGCATATGCGAAAATTAGCATATGCGAATTTTCGCATATGCGAATTTTATCACGCCAGTCTCACACAGTAGTATTACAGCCTTCTTTACACCACACAAGCTGGAAGCAGAGAGGGGTGATCACTGTGATGTGTACTGTGAAGAAAAAAAAAAAAAAAAAAAAAAAAAAACGAATATTCGTAATTACGAATATATAGCGCTATATTCGCGAAATTCGCGAATTCGCGAATATGCGATATTCGCGAATAATATTCGAATTGCGAATATTCGCGAGCAACACTAGTATTTTCCTCACTATAGAGAAGATGTCACATGTAGTCACTGATATCATTGTGGATTTTCCTCACTATAGAGAAGACATCACGTGTAATCACTGATACAATTGTGTATTCTCCTCACTAAAGAGAAGACTACACCTGTAATCACTGATATCATTGTTTATTCTCCTCACTATAGAGAAGACGTCACCTGTAGTCACTGATATCATTGTGTATTCTCCTCACTATAGAGAAGACGTCACCTGTAGTCACTGATATCATTGTGTATTTTCCTCACTATAGAGAAGACCTCACCTGTAGTCACTGATATCATTGTGTATTGTCCTCACTATAGAAAAGATGTCACCTGTAATCACTGATATCATTGCGTATTCTCCTCACTATAGAGAAGACATCACCTATAGTCACTGATATCATTGTGTATTCTCCTCACTAAAGAGAAGATGTCATCTGTAGTCACTGATACAATTGTGTATTTTTCTCACTATAGAGAAGACATCATCTGTAATCACTCATATCATTGTGTATTCTTCTCACTATAGAGAAGACGTCACCTGTAATGACTGATATCATTGTTTATTCTCCTCAATATAGAAAAGACGTCACCTATAGTCACTGATATCATTGTGCATTCTCACTAAAGCGAAGACCTCACCTGTAGTCACTGATATCATTGTGTATTTTCCTCACTATAGAGAAGACGTCACCTGTAGTCACTGATATCATTGTGTATTCTCCTCCCTATAAGAGAAGATGTCACCTGTAGTCACTGATATCATTGTGTATTTTCATCACTATAGAGAAGACATCACCTGTAAACACTAATATCATTGCTTTTTCTCCTCACTATAGAGAAGATGTCCCCTGTAGTCACTGATATCATTGTGTATTCTCCTCACTATAGAGAAGACATCACCTGTAGTCACTAATATCAATGTGTATTCTCCTCACTATAAAGACGTCACCTTTAGTCACTGATATAATTGTGTATACTCCTCACTATAGAGAAGACGACACCTGTAATCACTGATATCATTGTGTATTCTCCTCACTATAGAGAAGACATCATCAGTAATCACTGATATCATTGTGTTTTCTCCTTACTATAGAGAAGATGTCACCTGTAGTCACTAATATCATTGTGTATTCTCCTCACTATAGAGAAGACATCATCAGTAATCACTGATATCATTGTGTTTTCTCCTTACTATAGAGAAGATGTCACCTGTAGTCACTAATATTATTGTTTATTCTCCTCACTATAGAGAAGACGTCACCTGTAGTCACTGATATCCTTGTGTATTTTCCTCACTATAGAAAAGACCTCACCTGTAGTCACTGATATCATTGTTTATTCTCCTCAATATAGAAAAGACGTCACCTATAGTCACTGATATCATTGTGTATTTTCACTAAAGCGAAGACCTCACCTGTAGTCACTGATATCATTGTGTATTCTCCTCCCTATAAGAGAAGATGTCACCTGTAGTCACTGATATCATTGTGTATTTTCATCACTATAGAGAAGACATCACCTCTAATCACCAATATCATTGCTTTTTCTCCTCACTATAGAGAAGATGTCCGCTGTAGTCACTGATATCATTGTGTATTTTCCTCACTATAGAGAAGACATCACCTGTAGTCACTAATATCAATGTGTATTCTCCTCTCTATAAAGACGTCACCTGTAGTCACTGATATAATTGTGTATACTCCTCACTATAGAGAAGACGACACCTGTAATCACTGATGTAATTGTGTATTCTCCTCACTATAGAGAAGACATCATCAGTAATCACTGATATCATTGTGTTTTCTCCTCATTATAGAGAAGATGTCACCTGTAGTCACTAATATCATTGTGTATTCTCCTCACTATAGAGAAGACATCATCAGTAATCACTGATATCATTGTGTTTTTTCCTCACTATAGAGAAGATGTCACCTGTAGTCACTAATATCATTGTGTATTCTCCTCACTATAGAGAAGACATCACCTGTAGTCACTGATATCATTGTGTATTTTCCTCACTATAGAGAAGACCTCACCTGTAGTCACTGATATCATTGTGTATTGTCCTCACTATAGAGAAGATGTCACCTGTAATCACTGATATCATTGTGTATTCTCCTCACTATAGAGAAAACATCACCTATAGTCACTGATATCATTGTGTATTCTCCTCACTAAAGAGAAGATGTCACCTGTAGTCACTGATACCATTGTGTATTTTTCTCACTAGAGAGAAGACGTCACCTGTGATCACTGATATCATCGTGTATTCCCCTCACTATAGAGAATACATCATCTGTAATCACTGATATTATTGTGTATTCTCCTCACTATAGAGAAGACGTCACCTGTAATCACTGATATTATTGTGTATTCTCCTCCCTATGTCCCATCAGATCTGGAGTCACTTGTTCTGCAATAATAATAGATGAAACAACAACTCACAGCATACCCTTACCACTGCCATACAAGGAGCTGTAGTTTTACATGGTAAAAACATCTTTAGCACTTTCCCATTATGTGACAATTGGTATATTTGTATATTATAGTTCAAACATTTGTTTGTATGGGTTGACACCATTTTCTACTGCACCGAGTGACACCAACCCTAGCAACGCCACTGCGTCCTAAGGATTTGCGTGATTGTGCCATCACACAGAAGCAGGGATGGTGGGAGCAAAGCTGAGGATCATGCTGCTCGTCTGAGCTACGGAGTAGTCAGTGAAGTCAGTAGCAGCAAAATAGACTAGACAGGCCAGAGAAGAGTGTGAGTTTCACAAGATATATGGGGAAACTGTATATATGGGTGCACTGTATATATTGAGCACTATATGGGGGCAGCCAGCAGGGGCACTGTATATATGGGGGCACTGAATATATTGGGTGATATATTGGGGGTGGGGGCATGATATAGGGGCACTGTATATATTTCGCACTATATGTCGTATATATTTCGCACTACTATTGTCAGAGGAGGGGGGCACTAAAATGTAGCTTCGCTTGTGTAGGCAAAAATCCTTGCACCAGCCATGGATAGATGAGGGATGGATGGATAGATAGATAAACGAAAATAGATGCAGCACACCACGTAGTAGAACAAATGTTGGATTTATTCCATAACGTGAAAGTCTTGAGAAAGCCAGTGTGAGGCTGGTGAAACATGGTCTCTGTCAGGATCCGGACTGGTATGCGGAGAGGACACTGGAGGTGGATCCTCTGTGTCAGTGAGGTGATGGTGTGGGCCGTACCAGGGGAACGGAATCTAAGGGGTTACTGGTTTTCACCAGAGCCAAAGCGGGATGGACTTACAGCGGCGGGTAACCCCCAGGTAGTTCCACCCGATAGCGACTCAACCTCACTGACAGCTGAGACAGGCACGGTACACAAGGACAAGGCAAGAGCAAGGTCGGACATAGCAGAAGGTCTGGGCAGGCAGCAATGGTTCGTAGTCAGGGGCAATGGCAAGGTTCTGGATACTTTGGATACACAAAACGCTTTCTCAGGGCACTAGGGCAACAAGATCCGGCAAGGACAGGAAGGGGAAGTGGGTTTTTATATGTTTTGAACTGATTCTGCCAGGCACCAATTAGTGGTGCACTGGCCCTTTAAATTTCATAGAGCTGGCGCACGCGCACCCTAGAGTGCGGGGCCACGCGCGCCGGGAGGGCAGTGAAGAAGGACGTGGTGGGTGAGAGACACGGGAAGCGATCCGAGAGCGGGCACGTCCCGCACCTCGGATCGCGCTCCCTCCAAGAACAAGGAAGGCCTGGAAGTGAGCCATTTTGGAAAAACGATCAACGACCACCCAGATGACAGTGTTGCCATGGGATACAGGAAGATCAGTGATGAAGTCCATGGCTATGTGGGACCAAGGCTTTTCAGGCACCGGCAGCGGATGGAGAAGACCTGAAGGTTTCTCACGTGCACATATAGTACAGGCTCGTACGAAATCGATCACATCCTTTGCCAAGGAGGACCACCAATAGTGTCTGGCAATCAACTGTAAAGTCTTTTTTATTCCAGTGTGACCAGCCAGAAGGGAGGAATGGCCCCATTTGAGGATCCGGAGGCGAAGACGGGGAGGAACATAAGTCTTTCCTGGAGGGACAGGTACCAGAGAAGCAGGAGCAGAAGAGATCAGGCACTCGGGGAATGATGTGCTGAGGAAGGGACTCGGCTTCAGAGGCATCGGTGGTACGAGGTAGAGCACGAGATAGAGAAGGCAGCTTTGAGGTGGTTAAAGGCTTCCTCCGCCTGTGGCGGCCAGGATTTCGGATTAGCATTTTTCTTAGTCAGTGCTACAATACGAGCAACGATGGTGGAGAAGTGGGGAATGAATTGGTGGTAGTAATTTGCAAATCCGAGAAATCTTTGGATTGCTGGCAGGCCAGTGGGACGAAGCCAATCCATTACCGCAGAAAGTTTAACAGGGTCCATTTGAAGACTTTGTCCGGACACAATGTAACCCAAGAAGGGAAGACTGCTGAGTTTGAAAAGACACTTCTCGATTTTGGCGTAAAATTGATTTTGGCGTAGTCGCTGGAGCACTTGACGAAAATGAAGGCGATGTTCCTCTAGGTTGGAGGAAAAAATTAGGATGTCGTCAAGATAGACTACCACACAAGAGTACAGCATATCCCGAAAAATTTCATTAACAAAGTCCTGAAAGACTGCTGGGGCGTTGCATAGACCAAATGGCATAACTAGGTATTCAAAGTGACCATCTCTGGTATTGAAGGCGGTCTTCCATACATCACCTGCTTGAATATGGATGAGGTTATATATGCCCCTTAGATCTAGTTTGGTGAAAATCTTAGCACCTCGCAGTCGGTCGAAGAGTTCGGAGATGAGAGGCAGAGGATAGCAATTTTTTACGGTAATTTTATTGAGACCGCGGTAATCAATACGAGGGCAGAGAGATCCATCTTTTTTAGCGACAAAGAAAACTCCAGCTCCAGCCGGGGAAGAAGATTTCCGGATAAAACCTCTTTTGAGGTTTTCGTGTATGTACTCATTCATAGCTTGGGTTTCCGGGGCAGAAAGTGGGTAAATCCTAGCATGGGGCGGTGTGGTACCAGGGAGCAGGTCCATAGGACAGTCATAGGGTCTATATGGTGGTAAGACCTCTGCCTGTTTTTTACAAAAGACGTTCGAAAAGTCCTGATAGGCCTTAGGAAGACCTGGCAAAGGAGTAGCCATGGAGACTTGGCAGGAAGAAACTGGGTGAAGACATCGCTTGTGGCAAGAAGATCCCCAGCTCTTAATGTCCCCGGTGACCCAGTCGAGGCTAGGCGAATGACGTTGGAGCCAGGGCAAGCCCAGAAGAATTTCAGAAGTGCAGTTGGATAGCACAAAAAATTCAGTATGTACATGATGGTGAACTCCTACAGTCATGAGTAGCGGTTGAGTGCGGTAACGCACAGTACAGACCAGTCTCTCTCCATTGACAGATGAAATGAAGAGAGGCTTGACGAGACGGGTAACTGGAATGTTGAATCTGTTTACTAGGGATGTTTCAATGAAACTTCCTGCTGAACCCGAGTCCAAGAAGGCCACAGCGGAGAAGGAAGTAGTATTAGCGGGTATAGCAATCCGCACAGGTAAAGTCAATCGTGGAGAGGTAGAATTCACTCCTAGCAACGACTCTCCTACGTTGAGTAGGTGAGTGGGTGCGTCTCTCAGACGCGGAGGATGAATAGGACAGTCCTTAAGGAAATGTTCTTTGCTTGCACAGTATAGGCACAGGTTTTCATTCCTACGGCGAGTCCTCTCTTGTAGGGTCAGGCGAGATCGATCCACTTGCATAGCCTCCTCGGCAGGAGGCACAGGATCAGATTGCAAAGGACGTTGGAGGAGAGGAGCCTGGGAGGAAAACCGCCTGGTGTGAACAAGATCCTTTTCCTGACGAAGCTCCTGGTGTCTTTCCGAGAAACGCATGTCGATGCGGGTGGCCAAATGGATGAGTTCAGACAGGTTAGCAGGAATTTCTCGTGCGGCCAGGCTGACCACGAATGCCACCTTAGACCGTTCTGTAGGAAATTGGTCCGACATCATCTCCAGGTGTAGGGAACACTGGGACAGGAATCCACGGCATAGTTTAGAGTCCCCATCAAACTTGTCTGGAAGAGACAGGCAGAAACTGGGAGCAGCCACTCGCTGCGGAGGAGATGCAGGAGCTGGCGGAGGAGATGGTTGCTGTTGTTGCGGCAGTAGCTGTTGCTGTCAACTGAGTCAGCTGTTGTCCTTGTTGCGCGATCTGCTGAGATTACTGGGTGACCACGGAGGTTAGGTCAGCGACACTGGGCAGCGGGACTTCAACGGGATCCATGGCCGGATCTGCTGTCAGGATCCGGACTGGTATGTGGAGAGGACACTAGAGGTGGATCCTCTGTGTCAGTGAGGTGATGGCGTGGGCCGTACCAGGGGAATGGAATCTAAGGGGTTACTGGTTTTCACCAGAGCCCGCCGCAAAGTGGGATGGACTTGCAGCGGCAGGTAACCCCCAGGTCGTTCCACCCGATAGCGACTCAACCTCACTGACAGCTGAGACAGGCGCGGTACACAAGGACAAGGCAAGAGCAAGGTCAGACGTAGCAGAAGGTCTGAGCAGGCAGCAATGGTTCATAGTCAGGGGCAACGGCAAGGGTCTGGATACACAGGCTTGGGATGCACAAAACGCTTTCTCAGGGCACTAAGGCAACAAGATCCGGCAAGGACAGGAAGGGGAAGTGGGTTTTTATATGTTTTGAACTGATTGGGCCAGGCACCAATTTGTGGTGCACTGGCCCTTTAAATTTCATAGAGCCGGCGCGCGCGCGCCCTAGAGAGCGGGGCCGCGCGTGCCGGGAGGGCAGTGAAGGAGTACGTGATGGGTGAGAGACACGGGACGCAATCCGAGAGCGGGCACGTCCCACACCTCGGATCGCGTCCCCTCCGAGAACAAGGAAACAGCGCTCGCGGTCAGCGGTGCCGACCGGAGCGCTGCAAACAGACGCACGCCGCGAGCGCTCCGGGGAAGCAGCGGGACCCGGAGCGCTCGGCGTGACAGTCTCTTTCACATCATGGAATAAATCCACCGTTTGAATTCTACTACGTGGTGTGCGGCATCTATTTTCGTTTATAGATGAGAGAACTGGAGGGCTGAGGTTCTGAATATGCGTGCACCCCAACTTATTTCTTTCATTAGTCTGGATGTGCTGTTTTTATTGGGAATTTAGATGGATAGATAGATAGAAAGATATAAAAAATTGCGGAAGAGCAGCACATCCAAAAGGAAATAGACTGGTGCAGGCAGCTAATTGACCCTGGTCTGGGGCCCAAAATCCAGACAATAACAATAATCACTGCAGAACTCAAAAAATTAAGTAGCTTTATTCCATACCATAATACAGGTGCAACGTTTAAGCTGCCTGTGTAGCCTTTCTCAGGCTTGAGAACCCATGCTTGAGAAAAGTTTCACGGGCAGCTGAAACGTTATACCTGTATTATGGTATGGAATAAAGCTACTTAATTTTTTTCACATTTTTTGAGTGCTGCAGTAATTATCGTTTTTGTCTAGATAGATAGGTAGATAGATAGAGACATTTGGACAATACTTTCAAACTCAGAGAAAAAAGAAAGAAAATAAATTTGTTAGACTGAAAAGATCAAGTCTCAATTTAACACATTCATTAAAAAGACGTAGCAAATCTCCAAACAGAACACCTTGTATGATTTCAATGATTCTTGTTGAATACTTAAACACCAGACAGGGGAACATTTGTAGAAAAAAAATGTTTAATTCATTAAATGTTCTTACACGCAGATGAATATCAAAGCAAGTGAGATCTTTTTCTGGGAAAAAACGAGACTATTTTGCTGTTCTTGAAGACACTATTCACGACTTCATTTTCCCCACTAATTCCAAGCAATGACAATATCTTTCAGATTTTAAATTATGAGCAGTCATGTCAGAGAACACAATGTTCTTCACAAGTCTCCCTATTTATCTACCGCTCCCATTATCTATTCACTAATTGCTACCCAGGAATCCCATTAAAAATGATGTAGCATTTACACTTCTCAAGTAAATCAAAAAACGTCTGTACCCAACCAGCTCTGACAGAAAATGTAGAACGAGAGAGTAAAAAAAATTAAATAAATAAACAAGACAGGAGGAATGGAAAGAGAGGAAATAGCATCCAACACAGCTTATTTGCTGTATATAATAATATACATTAAAATAAATAAATTCATTAAGAAAATAAAAAAAAATCAATATCATAACATAAAGAAACAAACAGAAAAATGATTGCTTTGTGTTTCCAATGACGAAGGGTTGAAGGAGGACAATATAGCATCTTCTGGAAGTCATTAAGCTACAAAGCCTGGGGAGTAGAAAAAAAAGTCAAAAAAAAAAAAAGAAAGAAAAAAGTTTCCATTTTCTAAAATGTAAATCAAAAACACATTCATTAGTATCGCAAAAACAAACATGCAAATCTTCACCACTTGAAAAGCCTCAGCTAAATGTGTACAAGAACACAACCCAAAAATACATCTGGTCCTCGGTTACAGAACTCTCTATTTTGGTTTTTTTATCTGAAGAGCTCCTCTGTCCTCTTGGTTGGCTCTTTGGATTATTGCAATTTATTATAAGCCTTTTAGCTCAGGATGAAATAAACACAGATAAAGTCTCCGTCATAGGCTTAAAGTGTCCAGATGGGACAATTTGCCATGTGTTTTGGTTCACAAAAATGGCCATTAATCATTACTTCCAGGGTTCCAACACTTTGTTGGACATCACGAGTGGATTTAATTTGCACTTTGTATAATCAATGTACACCTTGTTAATACCATTCTAATACTCCCTGGCTTCTAGTTTTTTTTTTCTTTTTGTGCTTTTACTTTTGACTTTGCCAGCTGATCAAGGAAGGTTTTGTGCCCAAATTTGGATGCAGTATCAGTGGGGTGGAATGTGTTACATCATAACAATGACAATACGGGTACAGCTGGCGATATTTGATTCATCATTGCGAGCATGATTTACTTAGTGTCTGGCAAGCTGCTTTTCAGATGATATTTGTTTCTCATAAACAGTTTTAAACCGGGAGAGCCTGGTGTCAAGATAACACTTGTATCATCAGTCAAGTCCGAACCTCTGTAGATCTTGCCAAGAAGAAAAGGCTCTGTTATCTGCTGCTGCGGCTGCAAACTGCCTGCTTCTTGCTCCTTTATGGATCCATGAGTAGTGTGTTTTTTAAGACATTTTCTTTTTAGTCCACTAAACCTATAAATGGTTTATCCAAAATGTTTCTTTCTTCAAAGTTTTTCTAATGGTTTCTGTAATACATAAACATATTTTAATTGAGTTGAGTGAATCTAGCAACATTTCTCGTATAAAGATATTCTAAATTAAAATTGTCAAATTAAAGTATTTTCTCCTACAGTAAGAAAAAATGTCATAATATATGCTAAACGGATAATGGATGTCAAGGATTTAAATGGGTACTCCGCCCCTAGACATCTTATCCCCTAACCAAAGGTGTTCCGCCGCTGGGGACCCCCACAATCTCGGCTGTAGCACCCCAGACATCTGGTGCACGGAGCAAAGTTCGCTCTGTGCCGGATGAGTGGCGATGCGAGGCAGAGGCTCGTGACATCATGGCCACACCCCACTCATGACGTCACGACCATGCCCCCTCAATGCAAGTTTATAGGAGGGGGTCAGACGGCTGTCACGCCCCCTCCCATAGACTTGCATTGAGGGGGCGTGGCCGTGACGTCACGCGCGGGCATGGTCGTGATGTCACAAGCCTCTGGCGCTGCACCCCAAGCACTAAACGAACACCAGGTGCAGCAGGAAGATCGTGGGGGTCCCCAGCAGCGGGAGCCCCGCGATCAGACATCTTATCCCCTATCCAAACGATCGGGGATAAGATGTTTAGGGGCAGAGTATCCCTTTAACGGGTATACGCATCAAAGTGTTTGGTGGCATATGACTAGTCTAAAAAACTACTCCCAGCAGAAAAAGCCAAGAAAAAAATTTCACCAGTCCCTAGATACAGCCGGATGAAGCACGTGGCACTCAGTCTGTCACTATGCAGATGACAGTGATTCAACAGCATCTAAAATCCTTATAAGATCGATTTCTAGTTGTGGTGTTTTATGGACAAAAAGTGGGAGGAGCAGTCAAGCGGTGATAACACTGATCAATGCTATGCTGTGGCATAGCAATGATCAGTGTAGGAAATCAGTGTGTGCAATGTTATAGTCCCCTATGGGGGCTATAGCATTGCAAAAAGAAAGTGAAAAAAAAAAGTTAACCCCTCCCTTAATAAAAGTTTGAATCACCCCCCTTTTCCCATTTTTTTTAAAACAGTGTAAATAAAAATAAACATATGTGGATCACCGCGTGCGTCAATGTCCAAACTATAAACTATATCATTATTTAAACCCCACGGCCAATGACGTAGGGGCAAAAAAATTCCAAAATCCAAAATAGCTTATTTTTTTATCACTTTTTATACCGTAAAAAAATGAATAAAAAGCTATTAAAAAGCCAAATCAAAACAAAAAAAAATAGAAAAGTTATAGGGGTCAGAAAAGGACAATTTTAATATTAATTTTCAAAATCAAACTTACATAAGTTCGTTATCATTTCAATCGTATGGACCTGCAGAATAAAGATAAGGTGTCATTTTTACCGAAAAATGTACTGCGTAGAAACGGAAGCCCTCTAAAGTTACCAAATGCAGTTTTTTCTTCAATTTTGTCACACAATGATTTTTTTTTAGTTTCGCCGTAGATTTTTGGGTAAAATGACTGATGTCAATACAAAGTAGAATTGGTGGCGGAAAAAAAAAAAAGCTATCATATGTAGGTGCAAAATTGAAAGGGTTATGATTTTTAAAAGGTGAGGAGTAGAGATGAGTGAAACATTTGATTCGACCAATTCGCCAAATTTTTGGAAAAATTTGTTTCATTACGAATTTATTTGTGGCGAATCTATATTAAAAACAGCTATTTCTGGCCTACAGAGAGCCTCAATAGGGGTGTAGAACACTTTGCTGTGTTAACAAGCATATGGAGTGTGCTGGGGTAGTGTAATAATACTTTTAGAATCACTGCCGCACAGCAGCACAATGACAGAGCCTGGTGGTGGCATCAATATGAGGAGACCATATAGTGACTGAATGACACAGCGTGGAGGTGTTGGCAACATGAGGAGACCATATAGTGGCTGAATGGCACAGCGTGGAGGTGTTGGCAGCATGAGGAGACCATATAGTGGTTGAATGACACAGCATGGAGGTGTTGGCAGAGTGAGGAGACCATATAGTGGCTGAATGACACAGCTTGGAGGTGTTGGCAGCATGAGGAGACCATATAGTGGCTGAATGACACAGTTTGGATGAGGCTGAAGCATGAGGAGACCATATAGTGGCTGAATGACAAAGCGTGGAGGTGTTGGCAGCAGGAGGAGACCATATAGTGGCTGAATGACACAGCTTGGATGAGGCTGAAGCATGAGGAGACCATATAGTGGCTGAATGACACAGCGTGGAGGTGTTGGCAGAATGAGGAGACCATATAGTGGCTGAATGACACAGCTTGGATGAGGCGGAAGCATGAGGAGAGCATATAGTGGCTGAATGACACATCGTGGAGGTGTTGGCAGCATGAGGAGACCATATAGTGGCTGAATGGCACAGTGTGGAGGTGTTGGCAGCATGAGGACACCATATAGTGGCTGAATGACACAGCTTGGATGAGGCTGAGGCATGAAGAGACCATATAGTGGCTGAATGACACAGCGTGGAGGTGTTGACAGCATGAGGAGACCATATAGTGGATGAATGGCACAGCCCGGAGTTGCCAGCAGCATGAGTAGACACTAGGACTTCACAATCCCTAAGATTATAAAATTAATTCTGAAATTTAAACCGAAGATTTTGGGTAGCTAGTGCTAACATAATAAAAGTTTTTATTCCCAGACCCAGGCCCAGCAGCATCAGTAAACCATATATTGCCTGAATGACCCCTGCATATTTGTGAGATGTAACCTGTGTCTTCTACTTGTGAGCTTAGATTTGCTTTGGACTTGATAAAGGGAGGATTCCCGAAAGCTTGTCTCTACAAAATGCTGTTAGTACAATAAAAAAGGTATTACAAGATACTGCAACATTTTATGATTTGCATCTATATAAATATATATATATATATATATATATATATATATATATATTTTATTTTTGCAGTTCATTAATTATACAAACTGTTGCAGGTTGGCCCACTCCCCCCCACGGCGCAGGGTATGGCTTCTCCAAAGGCTCACACCATCCCTGCAACATCTAAACAGTCATCACTAGTATCTTGCACAGCTGGCACCTGCGCACTAGCGCCCAGCATGTCTTCAGTTCCAGCTCTGATCGCCGCAACACAAGAATCGTCATCATCAGTATTTTTCACAGTTGGCACATACGCAGGAGCGCCAGCTAGCGCTTCTCATGCCGGTACCCAGCAAACTAACAGGACCGGCTCCTCAACACAGGAGCGCATTACAAAGGAAAAAAAAACATGCGTTTATTGTCACTAAGAAAACCTGTTTTCTACTGTTCTATCTGCATGCCAAAACCACTGGACCTCATTATGTTATTTTAAGTTTATTTTAAATGCGTGTTTAGTCATTAAACTGATGTCAGGTCCATAGCCACGCCCCCAGGGGGCATGGCCTGACGATTTTCAAATGCGTGTTTAGTCATCTAACATTAAACTGACGTCAGGTCCGTGGCCCCGCCCCCCAGGGGGCGTGGCCTTGTGATTTAAAATTTGTGTTTAGTCATCTAACATTAAACTGAAATCAGGTATGTAGCCCCACCCCCAGGGGGCAGGGCCTCGCGATTTTTGGCGCCAAGAAAATCCTTTTTAAACAGACACTTTTACTCTGCATGTATGTAAGCCTGTTTTTACCTGAGGAAGAGGCATGTGTTAGCCTCGAAACGTGTTGTGATTTGGCTTTAATAAAGAATATTATTAGTTAAACCAACATCTGAGTGGATTGCGCTATCATTCCGTTTTTTTTCCTGCATCTCTTTCCATTAGAGCCTGGAGGTGGCATCAGCAGGAGGAGAACATATAGTGGCTGAATGGAACAGCCTGGAGTTGGCGGAAGATGAGGAGACAATGGGGCCTCACAATCTCTAAGAATAAAAAATGAATAAAAAAATTTCCATTGAACATGTATGGTACCTAGTGCTACCATAAACATATATAGGTAATGTCCTAGGCCTAGCAGCATCACTAAACCATGTAGTTGCTTAATGACACAGACAGGAGCAGGCAGCAGCATGAGTACACAAGAGAGGTTCACAACCCCCAACATTTAAAGGTGAATGTCGAAATCTCTATTGAAGATGCATGTTAGCTAGTGCTACCATTCAAAAATTTAAGGTCCAAGCCCAGCAGCATCAGTAAGCCAAGTAGTCCTTAAAACACACAGTCAGGAGCAGGCAGCAGCACTACTCAAGAGGCTTTAATAACCCCTAAGATTGAAAGATCAATGTTAAAATCTCTATTAAAGAGATATGTTACCTTGTGCTATCATCAAAGAATTTAAGGCCCAAGCCCAGCAGCATCACTAAACTAAACCATATTGTTACGCCGAGCGCTCCGGGTACCCGCTCCTCCCCGGAGCGCTCGCAACATCCTCGCAATTGCAGCGCCCCGGTCAGACCTGCTGACCGGGTGCACTGCGATACCTCTCCCAGCCGGGATGCGATTCGCGATGCGGGAGGCGCCCGCTCGCGATGCGCATCCCGGCTCCCGTACCTGACTCGCTCTCCGTCGGTCTTGTCCCGGCGCGCGCGGCCCCGCTCCTTAGGGTGCGCGCGCGCGCCGGGTCTCTGCAATTTAAAGGGCCACTGCGCCACTGATTGGCGCAGTTGGCTTAATTAGTGTGTTCACCTGTGCACTCCCTATTTATACCTCACTTCCCCTGCACTCCCTCGCCGGATCTTGTTGCCATTGTGCCAGTGAAAGCGTTTCCTTGTGTGTTCCTAGCCTGTGTTCCTGACCTCCTGCCGTTGCCCCTGACTACGATCCTTGCTGCCTGCCCCGACCTTCTGCTACGTCCGACCTTGCTCTTGTCTACTCCCTTGTACCGCGCCTATCTTCAGCAGTCAGAGAGGTTGAGCCGTTGCTGGTGGATACGACCTGGTTGCTACCGCCGCTGCAAGACCATCCCGCTTTGCGGCGGGCTCTGGTGAATACCAGTAGCAACTTAGAACCGGTCCACCAGCACGGTCCACGCCAATCCCTCTCTGGCACAGAGGATCCACCTCCAGCCAGCCGAATCGTGACAGTAGATCCGGCCATGGATCCCGCTGAAGTCCCACTGCCAGTTGTCGCCGACCTCACCACGGTGGTCGCCCAGCAGTCGCAACAGATAGCGCAACAAGGCCACCAGCTGTCTCAACTGACCGTGATGCTACAGCAGCTACTACCACAGCTTCAGCAATCATCTCCTCCGCCAGCTCCTGCACCTCCTCCGCAGCGAGTGGCCGCTTCCGGCCTACGATTATCCTTGCCGGATAAATTTGATGGGGACTCTAAGTTTTGCCGTGGCTTTCTTTCGCAATGTTCCCTGCACTTGGAGATGATGTCGGACCAGTTTCCTACTGAAAGGTCTAAGGTGGCTTTCGTAGTCAGCCTTCTGTCTGGGAAAGCCCTGTCATGGGCCACACCGCTCTGGGACCGCAATGACCCTGTCACTGCCTCTGTACACTCCTTCTTCACGGAGATTCGAAGTGTCTTTGAGGAACCTGCCCGAGCCTCTTCTGCTGAGACTGCCCTGCTGAACCTGGTCCAGGGTAATTCTTCTGTTGGCGAGTACGCCATCCAATTCCGTACTCTTGCCTCCGAATTATCCTGGAATAATGAGGCCCTCTGCGCGACCTTTAAAAAAGGCCTATCCAGCAACATTAAATATGTTCTGGCCGCACGAGAAATTCCTGCTAACCTGCATGAACTTATTCATCTGGCCACCCGCATTGACATGCGTTTTTCCGAAAGGCGTCAGGAGCTCCGCCAGGATATGGACTTTGTTCGCACGAGGCGTTTTTTCTCCCCGACTCCTCTCTCCTCTGGTCCTCTGCAATCCGTTCCTGTGCCTCCCGCCGTGGAGGCTATGCAAGTTGACCGGTCTCGCTTGACACCTCAAGAGAGGACACGACGCCGCATGGAGAATCTGTGCCTGTACTGTGCCGGTACCGAACACTTCCTGAAGGTTTGTCCTATCCGTCCTCCCCGCCTTGAAAAGACGTACGCTGACTCCGCACAAAGGTGAGACAGTTCTTGATGTCAACTCGGCTTCTCCACGCCTTACTGTGCCTGTGCGGATATCTTCCTCTACCTTCTCCTTCTCTACTATGGCCTTCTTGGATTCCGGATCTGCAGGAAATTTTATTTTGGCCTCTCTCATCAACAGGTTCAACATCCCGGTGACCAGTCTCGCCAGACCCCTCTACATCAATTGTGTTAACAATGAAAGATTGGACTGTACCGTGCGTTACCGCACGGAACCTCTCCTAATGTGCATCGGACCTCATCACGAAAAAATTGAGTTTTTGGTCCTCTCCAACTGCACTTCCGAAATTCTTCTTGGATTACCGTGGCTTCAACGCCATTCCCCAACCCTTGATTGGTCCACAGGAGAAATCAAGAGCTGGGGTACCTCTTGTTTCAAGGACTGTCTTAAACCGGTTCCCAGTACTCCCTGCCGTGACCCTGTGGTTCCCCCTGTAACCGGTCTTCCTAAGGCTTATATGGACTATGCTGACGTGTTTTGCAAAAAGCAAGCTGAGACTTTACCTCCTCACAGGCCTTATGACTGTCCTATTGACCTCCTCCCGGGTACTACTCCACCCCGGGGCAGAATTTATCCTCTGTCTGCTCCAGAGACTCTTGCTATGTCTGAATACATCCAGGAAAATTTAAAAAAGGGGTTTATCCGCAAATCCTCCTCTCCTGCCGGAGCTGGATTTTTTTTTGTGTCCAAAAAAGATGGCTCCCTACGTCCTTGCATTGATTACCGCAGACTTAATAAAATCACGGTAAAGAACCGCTACCCCCTACCCCTTATCTCAGAACTCTTTGATCGCCTTCAAGGTGCCCACATCTTTACCAAACTGGACTTAAGAGGTGCTTATAATCTCATCCGCATCAGGGAGGGGGACGAATGGAAAACTGCATTTAACACCAGAGATGGACACTTTGAGTATCTGGTCATGCCCTTTGGCCTGTGCAACGCCCCTGCCGTCTTCCAAGACTTTGTTAATGAAATTTTTCGTGATCTCTTATATTCCTGTGTTGTGGTTTATCTGGACGATATTCTGATTTTTTCTGCCAACTTAGAAGAACACCGCCAGCATGTCCGCATGGTTCTTCAGAGACTTCGAGACAATCAACTTTATGCCAAAATGGAGAAATGTCTGTTTGAATGTCAATCTCTTCCTTTCCTAGGATACTTGGTCTCTGGCCAGGGATTACAAATAGACCCAGATAAACTCTCTGCCGTCTTAGATTGGCCACGCCCCTCCGGACTCCGTGCTATCCAACGTTTTTTGGGGTTCGCCAATTATTACAGACAATTTATTCCACACTTTTCCACTATTGTGGCTCCTATCGTGGCTTTAACCAAGAAAAATGCCAATCCCAAGTCCTGGTCTCCCCAAGCGGAAGACGCATTTAAACGTCTCAAGTCTGCCTTTTCTTCTGCTCCCGTGCTCTCCAGACCTGACCCATCTAAACCCTTCCTATTGGAGGTAGATGCCTCCTCAGTGGGAGCTGGAGCTGTCCTTCTACAAAAAAAATTCTTCCGGGCATGCTGTTACTTGTGGTTTTTTTTCTAGGACCTTCTCTCCGGCGGAGAGAAACTACTCCATCGGGGATCGAGAACTACTGGCCATTAAATTGGCGCTTGAGGAATGGAGGCATCTGCTGGAGGGATCAAAATTTCCAGTTATCATATACACCGATCACAAGAATCTCTCCTATCTCCAGTCTGCCCAACGGCTGAACCCTCGCCAGGCCAGGTGGTCGTTGTTCTTTGCCCGTTTTAACTTTGAAATTCATTTTCGCCCTGCCGACAAGAACATTAGGGCCGATGCCCTCTCTCGTTCCTCGGATGCCTCGGAAGTAGAGGTCTCTCCGCAACACATCATTCCCCCTGACTGTCTGATCTCCACTTCTCCAGCCTCCATCAGGCAAACTCCTCCAGGGAAGACCTTCGTTTCTCCACGCCAACGTCTCGGGATTCTCAAATGGGGACACTCCTCCCACCTCGCAGGCCATGCGGGCATCAAAAAATCCTTGCAACTCATCTCTCGTTTCTATTGGTGGCCGACTCTGGAGACGGATGTTGTTGATTTTGTGCGGGCCTGTACTGTCTGTGCCCGGGATAAGACTCCTCGCCAGAAGCCTGCTGGTCTCCTTCATCCTCTGCCTGTCCCCGAACAGCCTTGGTCACTGATTGGTATGGACTTTATTACAGACTTACCCCCATCCCGTGGCAACACTGTTGTTTGGGTGGTCGTTGATCGATTTTCCAAGATGGCACATTTTATTCCTCTTCCTGGTCTTCCTTCAGCACCTCAGTTGGCAAAACAATTTTTTGTACACATTTTTCGTCTTCACGGTTTGCCCACGCAGATCGTCTCGGATAGAGGCGTCCAATTCGTGTCTAAATTCTGGAGGGCCCTCTGTAAACAGTTCAAGATTAAATTAAACTTCTCTTCTTCTTATCATCCCCAATCCAATGGGCAAGTAGAAAGAATTAACCAGGTCCTGGGTGACTATTTACGGCATTTTGTTTCCTCCCGCCAGGATGACTGGGCAGATCTTCTACCATGGGCCGAATTCTCATACAACTTCAGAGTCTCAGAATCTTCTGCTAAGTCCCCATTTTTCGTGGGGTACGGCCGTCACCCTCTTCCCCCCCTCCCTACTCCCTTGCCCTCTGGTTTGCCCGCTGTGGATGAAGTGACTCGTGATCTTTCCACCATATGGAAAGAGACCCAAAATTCTCTTTTACAGGCTTCATCCCGCATGAAAAGGTTTGCCGATAAGAAAAGAAGAACCCCCCCCCCCCATTTTTGCTCCCGGAGACAAGGTATGGCTCTCCGCTAAATATGTCCGCTTTCGTGTCCCCAGTTACAAACTGGGACCACGCTATCTTGGTCCTTTCAAAGTCTTGTGCCAGATTAATCCTGTCTCTTACAAACTCCTTCTTCCTCCTTCTCTTCGTATTCCCAATGCCTTCCATGTCTCTCTCCTTAAACCACTCATCATTAACCGCTTCTCTCCCAAAGTTGTTTCTCCCACTCCTGTTTCCGGTTCTTCTGACGTCTTCTCCGTGAAGGAGATTCTGGCCTCCAAGATGGTCAGAGGGAAAAAAAAATTTTTGGTGGATTGGGAAGGCTGTGGTCCAGAAGAGAGATCCTGGGAACCTGAGGACAACATCCTAGACAAAAGTCTTGTCCTCAGGTTCTCAGGCTCCAAGAAGAGGGGGAGACCCAAGGGGGGGGTACTGTTACGCCGAGCGCTCCGGGTCCCCGCTCCTCCCCGGAGCGCTCGCAACATCCTCGCAATTGCAGCGCCCCGGTCAGACCTGCTGACCGGGTGCGCTGCGATACCTCTCCCAGCCGGGATGCGATTCGCGATGCGGGAGGCGCCCGCTCGCGATGCGCATCCCAGCTCCCGTACCTGACTCGCTCTCCGTCGGTCTTGTCCCGGCGCGCGCGGCCCCGCTCCTTAGGGTGCTCGCGCGCGCCGGGTCTCTGCAATTTAAAGGGCCACTGCGCCACTGATTGGCGCAGTTGGCTTAATTAGTGTGTTCACCTGTGCACTCCCTATTTATACCTCACTTCCCCTGCACTCCCTCGCCGGATCTTGTTGCCATTGTGCCAGTGAAAGCGTTTCCTTGTGTGTTCCTAGCCTGTGTTCCTGACCTCCTGCCGTTGCCCCTGACTACGATCCTTGCTGCCTGCCCCGACCTTCTGCTACGTCCGACCTTGCTCTTGTCTACTCCCTTGTACCGCGCCTATCTTCAGCAGTCAGAGCGGTTGAGCCGTTGCTGGTGGATACGACCTGGTTGCTACCGCCGCTGCAAGACCATCCCGCTTTGCGGCGGGCTCTGGTGAATACCAGTAGCAACTTAGAACCGGTCCACCAGCACGGTCCACGCCAATCCCTCTCTGGCACAGAGGATCCACCTCCAGCCAGCCAAATCGTGACACATATAGTTGCTGAAACACACAGCCTGGAGCAGGCATCAGCATAAGTTTACAAGAGGGCTTCACAACCCCTAACATTAAAATGTTAATGTTGAAATCTGTATACAAGATGTATATTAGCCAGTGCTAACATCAAATAATTTTAGGCACAGGCCCAGCAGCATCAGTAAGCCAAGTAGTTGCTGAAACACACATCCTGGATCAGGCAGCAGGATGCGTACATAAGACGGCTTCACAAACCCTAACATTAAAAGATCAATGTTGAAATCTCGATTGAGCATGTATGTAAAAAAAACATAAAAAAAATTGTAGGTAATATCCAAGACAATCCCAGTAGCATCTGAAAACAATATATTGGATGAATGACACAGCCTGGAGGTGGGGAAAGCAGAAGGAGCCCATATAGTGACTGATTGGTACAGCCTGGAGTTGGCCGAAGCATGAGGAGACCACATAGTGGCTCAATGGCACAGCCTGGAGTTGGCAGAAGCATAAGGAGACAAAATAGAGGCTGAATGAAACAGCCTGGAGGTGGCAGCAGCATCAGGAGTCCTGAAAGTGACAGAGGAGTGCGGTGGGTGGCAATACCAGTACTCGCTGATGAAGGTGGCTGGAATGTTTGTAACTGTGGAGCAGTTCTTTAAATCTGTTTGGAACTATCCATATTTTTGTTGGTGTAGCACCATGGTCAACCTACCATGAAGCATCTGGCATTGGTGGTTGGAAATCCTGGCTGATCCATGCCTGATTCATCTTCACAAAGGTCAGTCTCTCCACATTTTTGGTGGACAGACGAATTCTCCTTGTGGTGACTATGGCCCCCGCAGCACTAAACACCCGCTCTGATGCCACACTACTGGCCGGGCAGGACAGCTTTTCCAGGGCAAACTCTGCTAGCTGCGGCCATTAATCAAGTTTGGCTGCCCAGAAGTCCAGCGGATCTTCAATGTTTGTTGGCATGGCCATGTCAAGCTCCAGATGTCGACGCTGCCGTGCACTTTGGTCATGCTGACAGGCTCAAGGACTGGCCCACCTTCTCTTCCACGAAATTGTGAAGGGCTGGCACCAGTGGCGTCACAAGGGGGGGGGGAGAGGGGGCCATGGCCCCCCCCTAGATCAGGCTGTGCCCCCCCCTTGTGCCCCCCCAATTTAAAATAAATATGGATGTCCCGATACTAGTAGTGGGGCCAGTGGCGGACTGACCCATATCTCTGCGCTGCTCCTGGTCTGCGTATCATTAGCAGAGACAGGCAGAGCAGGGATGAAGGTACCTGATGATGGCTCCGCCCCCAGCACTGGAGAGGACGGAGGCCGAGAGCTGACAGGCATCCGGAACACAGAGCAGCTTTATGTGAGGTGAGTGATGTCCCGTGTCCTCCCTCTCTCCCCCCTGATCATACACATCACCCAGCCCCAGTACATCCTGGGGCTGGGTGATGTGTATAGTAGCAGTCCAGTGGGGTCACTTTCCCTCCTTCAGTGTCCACAGGTCACATTATCAGAACAATTTTTGGGAAAAATCGCGGCAAAATTGCACGATTTTACCTCGATTTTTTGTAAATCGTGGTAAAATTGCACAATTTTTGCCGTGATTTTTCCATAAATTGTTCTGGTAATGTGACCTGTTGGTGACCTGTGGACACTGGAGGAGGGAAAGTGACCCCTCTGGAAGGACAACATGTGAACACACTGCTAGTTTATCATTAACCCCTTAAGGGTACATTCACATGTACAGGATCAGCTGCATATTTTTGCTGCATATTTTGTGCAGCTGATTTTGCAACCCATTAGCTTCAATAGGTAGCAAAATCAGCTGCAGAAAATATACAGCAGATCTTGTACATGTGAACGTACCCTAAGGGCTCATTCAGGGGTGGATCTCCAGCATATTTTACGCTGCGGATCCCCCGACAATGGACCCTACAGTGCTGCCTCTATCTGTGCCTGCTCATAACGGCAATCCTCCGCTACGAGCAGACACACTTTTGATGTGTATACTCGCACACATCATGGCCGCTCCTCCTGCTCTCTGAGCTAGGCCGAGAGCAGCCGCGATGTGTGCGAGTATACACATCAAAGCGTGTCTGCTTGTAGCGGAGGATTGCTGTTTTGAGCAGGCACAGATGGAGGCAGCACTGTAGGGTCCATTGTCGGGGGATCCGCAGCGTAAAATATGCTGAGGATCCTTCCGTGTAAATGAGACCTAAGGACACAAGGCGTATGTGTACGCACAGTGCCTGTTCCCACTGTGTTGTATAAATCATTAGCTAGAACCCTCATTAAATCATTAGCTAGAACCAATCAGGCTGATGTCCGACATTAACCCTTTAGATGCTGCTATCAAAGTTGATGGTAGTGTACAAAAGTTTTAACCCCTTAAAGACATAGCGTTTTTCCGTTTTTGCACTTTTTTTTTCCTCACCTTTTAAAAATCATAACCCTTTCAATTTTGCACCTAAAAATCCATATGATGGCTTATTTTTTGCGTCACCAATTCTACTTTGTAGTGACATCAGTCATTTTACCAAAAAATCTAAGGCAAAAACGGAAAAAAATAATCATTGTGCAACAAGAATGTATGAAGAGTTTAAATTAAATTATATATATATATATATATATATATATATATATATATATATATATATATATGAGAAAAGAAGAAGGTCCGGCACTTCAGGTGTTGTGATGTTGTTCTGTATGTGAACTGTGTCAAAGTTTTGTATAAAGGAAAGCTGGTTTTAATCCTTCACCAGAAGTGCAGGACCTTCTTCTTTTCTCAATTGGATTGTGGGCTGAGGGCGAAACCGGACGGTCCGTGGCACAGGTGAGCCATTTGGATGTTCAGTGGGAAGCGGACGCCACAACTTGCATTATATATATATATATATATATATATATATATATATATATATATATATATATATATATATAAATATATATACACATATACACACGTTTTAAAATTGCCCCCCCCCCCCATTTTTGTCACTGGCCCCCCATGTGCCCCCCCTAAATATGAATGCTGTAGACACCACTGGCTGGCACTGCCTTCTTTGCAAAGAAATGACGGCTTGGCACTCTCCACCTCGGCTCGGCACAAGCCATCAGTTCTCTGAAAGGTGCAGAGTCCACAAAAAGGGAGGGACTGCAGCACCAGCAACTTAAACATGAGCACATTCAGCTTCTGCGCCATTGGATGAGTTGGGTGCATAATACTGTTGTCTCTTGGACATGGCTTCACGAATGGATTGTTGGCGGAATGGCTGAGTAAAAGTGGGAGAAGCAGGAGCATCTGGACCGACAGAAGGAGGGTATGACACACAGCTCCCTTCGGCTGAGGTGGTGGAGCCTTGGCTGGCTGAAAGAGGGAGTGGCGTGCCACTGGGTGATGCAGCAGGCTGGACCACTACATCAGAGCCACGGCTCTCCCAGGCCGCTTTATGGTGGCAAAGCATGTGTTGACGCAGGGCCATGGTGCCAACATTGGGACCCCGGCCATGCTTCACCTTCTGCCGACAGATCTTGCATGTGGCTACGTGAACCTCCTCCGGATGCTTGTTGAAAAACTGCCACACCGCCGAGTAGAGCTGATTTTCCCACCAACAGTCCACACTAATTGACTGCTACTGCCACTGTCTCCAGGAACCCCTGTTCCACTACCTCCGGGAAGCTTGTCTCTCCCGGGCACGTTTGGCTCCAGAATTTCCACTTCTGGCACCATGCTGACTGCCAAGCATGCTACCACCTTGCTGGCTCAGCTGCTGCCTCAAGGGCAACCTGCAACTCTCTTCTCCTGATGTTGATGAAGCCCCTTCTGCACCAGGCTCCCAATTGCGATCGGTTTCATCATCATTGAGTTGTGTCTGCACGTCACTGATGTCCTCCTCCGATTCCTCAACAGTGTCTGCTTCAGGACCCTGAACCCTGGCAACACCGCCTCCCACGTCACTCTCCTCATCACTACTTGCCCGCCTAGTGGAGGAAGTGGCGCATGTCTCCTCCCCTTCTTGGCTGGGCAGTAGCTGCTGACTGTTCTCTATTAGATCGTCCTCAGTGAATAGTGGAGCTGAACCCACAGCATCTAACCCCTTAGTGTCAAAATGATCACAACAATGGTGAGCAAAAATTGCAGAACCACACGGGGGGACCTACTGAATGACCTGCAGAGAGCTGGGACCAAAGTAACAAAGGCTACCATCAGTAACACACTATGCAGCCAGGTACTGAAATCATGCAGTGCCAGACGTGTCCCCCTGCTTAAGCTAGTACATGTCTGGGCTCGTCTGAAGTTTGCTAGAGAGCATTTAGATGATCCAGAATAGGATTGGGAGAATATCACATGGTCAGATGAAACCAAAGTAGAACTTTTTGGTAAAAACTCAACTCTTTGTGCTTGGAGGAGAAAGAATGCTGAGTTGCATCCAAAGAACACTATAACTACTGTGAAGCATGGGGGTGGAAACATCATGCTTTGGGGCTGTTTTTCTGCAAAGGGACCAGGACAACTGATCTGTGTAAAGGAAAGAATGAATGGGGCCATGTATCGTGATATTTTGAGTGAAAACCTCCTTCCATCAGCAAGGGCATTGAAGATGAAACGTGGCTTGGTCTTTCAGCATGACAATGGTCTTTCCACCATAATTTGCAAATAAATTGTTGGAAAATCAGACAATGTGATTTTATGGATTTTTTGTCCCCTCAATTTGTCTCTCATAGTTGAGGTATACCTATGATGAAAATTACAGTCCTCTCTCATCTTTTTGAGTGGGAGAACTTGTTTGTGGCTGACTAAATACTAACACTGAAGTGGTTAAAGGGGTTCTCCACTGCCTTAACCTACTTTTGGCAGTTAGTTAGCTCTGTGGCTATATGTTATTATGGCTTTTTTTCATGTTGCTAACGGTTCTGTATGTGGTGTTCTACTTACCTTTTTTCAGACCCGGAAGCTAGTTTCTTCATTTGCTTCCTGCATAGCCTTGACCACTTTTTTCTTTTCTTCCGCTGCCATCTTGCCACCGGGACGTCACCGTGGAAGGTGGTGTGTTGGAGGCCGGACTGCCCCTCGCTCCGTACGTGCCCGCCTCCTGCAAGACGGAATGCTTTGTCGTCATCCGCACGCACACTCCTTACTTTCAGCTTCTTCTAGGCTGAATGCGGATTGGGCTGCTTTCGGCGAATAGGATGCCGTGATGGGCGCATGCGCAGTTGGTCCTCGCTCCGGAGGATCATCTGCGCATGTGCCATAGTGATGTCAGCATCGGGCCTGACGCGCTGGAGGATTGTTAACCCTAACCTGGCCAGAGGTGAGTCCCGGAGCGCTGGACAGCTTCTGAAGGCTTGCTATGGCAGTGTTTCCCAACCAGGGTGCCTCCAGCGGTTGGGAAACTACAACTCCCAGCATGTCCAGACACCCGAAGGCTCGCTGACCGGGAGCGCAGGGTTATCCCCGATGGGCATGCGGTTAGCGTGGCGGGAGGTCCCCGCACACGTGCCGCATCCTGATGCTGTCCCCTACCTCCTGTGGCTCCATGTGTCTTCTCTGTTCCCCGGCGCGCGTGTCCCCGCTCTCTAGGGCGCGCGCGCCGGCTTTATTAAATCTAAAGGGCCAGCGCACCAGTGATTGGTGCCTGGCACAAAATGATCTATAAATATTCCCTGCCCCTTCCTGTCCTTGTCGGATCTTTGTGCCTTGTGCCAAGAGAAAGCTTTCCATATTTGTTATAGTGTTTCCCTGCCTGTTGCCGACCCATTGCCCATGCCTACCGCCTCTGAACCTGTGCTGCCTGCCTTGACCTCTTGCTAGTGACTATCGCCTCTGATCCTGTGCCGCCTGCCCTGACCTTTGCTACGTCTGACTACGCTTCTGCCTATTCCTCCTGTACCGCGTCTATCTCAGCAACCAGAGGAGTTGAGTCGCTACTGGGTGGAACGACCTGGGGGCTACCTGCCGCAGCAAGACCATCCCGCTTTGCGGTGGGCTCTGGTGAAGACCAGTAGCTCTTTAGATTCCATTCCACGGGAACGGCCCACGCCATCACTCCTCTGGTCCAGTGGATCCACCTCCTGCCACCTGTCCGGACCGTTACAGTAATATCCGGCCATGGATCCCGCGGAGGTACCTCTTCCTAGCCTGGTGGATCTCACTACCATAGTGGCTCAACAGACACAGCAGATTGCCCAGCAAGGTCATCTGCTGGCCCAGTTGACCGCCATGATGCAGCAGCTCCTGCCTGTCCAGCAACAGCTGTCACCTCCGCCTTTGCCTGCTGCTCCACCTCAGCCAGCAGCCGTCTCTTCTTCCAGAATCCGCTTATCCTTGCCAGACAAGTATGGCGGAGATCCGAAGCAGTGCCGTGGGTTCCTGTTGCAGTGCTCACTCCACCTTGAGTTATTGGCCGACCAATTTCCATCTAAATGTGCCAAGGTGGCCTTCATTCTCAGCCTGCTAACCGGGAAGGCCCTGGCTTGGGCTACACCTTTGTAGGACCGCTTTGATCCAGCCACTACCTCCGTCAAGAATTTTTGCCAAGAGTTCCGCAGTGTATTCGAGGAACCTGCCCGGGTGTCCTCATCAGCAGAGACTACTTTGCTGAACCTGACCCAAGGAGACTCTACTGTGCGTGATTACGCCATCCAATTCCGTACTCTTGCCTCCGAGTTGAATTGGAATGATGATGCTCCAGTGCCACGTTTAAGAAGGGACTAAGCAGTGAAATTAAGGACGTCCTAGCTGCACGTGAGATGCCATCTACCCTTAGTGAGCTTATATTACTGGCCACTAGGATTGACAAGCGTTTCTCGGAGAGAAAAAAGGAACATCTGCATGAAAAGGAGAAAGCTCGACCAAGACGCTATCCTCATCTGGCTCCAGTTTTTCAGTATCCACCGCAACCCTTCTCTGGGCCTCCCCCCGTGGAAGCCATGCAGGTGGATCGGTCTCGCTTGACCACTCAAGAACGGAGTCGTTGAAGAAACGAGAATTTGTGTCTGTACTGCGCCAGTACCGAGCACTTCCTTAGAGACTGTCCTCTCCGTCCTCCGCGTTCGGAAAACGCACGCACCTAGTGAACGTGGGAGAGCCGTTGCTAGGTGTGGATTCCTCCTCTCCACGTCTTACATTATCAGTACAGCTCACCGTGTCTGCCAAGTCTACCTTCACTGCTACCGCCTTCTTGGATTCAGGATCTGCCGGCAATTTCATCCATGCCTCCCTGATTGACAAGTACCAGATTCCTGTGCACCGTCTGCCTAAGCCTTTCTTCATCTCTACAGTTAATGGTGAGAGACTTTCTACTACAGTGCAGTACCGCACTTCACCACTACAGATGGACATTGGTACTCTGCATACTGAGAGATTGGAGTTCTTGGATCTTCCTTTTTGCTCCTCAGAACTCCTCCTGGGTCTGCCCTGGCTACAACGCCATTGTACCGTCCTGGATTGGGCCTCCAGAAAAATCCAGAGTTGGGGTTCCTCTTGCTTCGGCCGCTGTCTCTGGTCTGCTCCTGTTAAGCAAGACCCCGTTGCTTCTCCGCCACCTGGTCTTCCTGAGCCCTACCACAGTTACGCGGACGTCTTTTGCAAGAACAAGCCGAGGTTCTTCCACCCCATGATTGTCCAATCGACTTGTTGCCTGGGACTACGCCTCCTGGGTAAGAATCTACCCACTCTCTCAACCAGAAACTCTCACCATGTCGGACTACATTCATGAAAACTTGAGAAGAGGTTTCATGAGGAAGTCCTCCTCTCCCGCTGGAGCCGTTTTTTTTCTTTGTTGCTAAAAAGGACGGTTCCCTCCGTCCTTGCATTGATTACAGAAGCCTAAACAAGATCACAATTAAGAATCGCTACCCTCTCCCCTTGATCTCTGAGCTCTTTGACCATCTCCGTGGGGCCAGAATCTTTACCAAGTTGGATCTGAGAGGAGCCTACATCTTGATCCGAATTAGAGAGGGTGATGAGTGGAAGACCGCCTTCAACACATGGGATGGCCATTTTGAATATCTGGTGATGCCCTTTGGTCTCTGCAATGCACCTGCCGTGTTTCAAGAATTCGTCAATGAAATTTTTAGAGATTTGCTTTACACATGCGTGGTCGTGGACCTTGACGACATTCTCATTTTCTCCTCAAACCTTGATCAACACCGGGTACATGTACGCCAAGTTCTGTCTCGCCTCCGAAAAAAACGCCTCTATGCTAAGATCAAGAAGTGCCTCTTTGAGCGGTCCAGTCTGCCCTTCCTAGGGTACATCATTTCTGCCCAGGGCTTACAGATGGACCCGGCTAAGCTCACTGCGGTCCTGCACTGGCCGCGCCCCTCTGGACTTTGAGCCATTCAAAGATTTTTGGGTTTCGCCAATTATTATAGGCAATTCATCCCGCACTACTCCACCCTGGTGTCTCCTATTGTGGCCTTGACCAAGAAAGGGGCTAATCCAAAATCCTGGCCATCTCAGGATGAAGAGGCCTTCCAGTCCCTGAAGGTCACTTTCGCCTCCGCACCTGTACTTTCCAGACCTGACCCCGCTAAGCCCTTTTCTTTGGAAGTGGATGCCTCCTCCGTAGGAGCTGGAGCTGTGCTCACCCAGAAATCATCTAGAGGCAAAACCTTAACTTGCGGCTATTTCTCCAAGACCTTCACCCCAGCCGAGAGAAACTACTCTATTGGAGACAGGGAGTTGTTGGCCATCAAATTGGCACTCGAAGAGTGGAGGCATCTTCTCAAGGGCTCCATCCATCCTTTTTGCATTTACACGGATCACAAAAATCTTGCCAATCTTCAGTCTGCACAGAGGCTCAACCCACGACAAGCTCGCTGGTCCCTGTTCTTTGCTCGCTTCAACTTTGAGATCCACTTCCATCCAGAGAGCAAGAATATCAGGGCGGATGCCCTCTCCCGCTCTTCAGATGTAGTGGGTGAAGAGGTTACTCCACGGCATATAATTCGTCTTCGTCTTCTTCCTCCTGGCAAATCCTATGTACATCCTCGCCAACAGTTGGAAGTCCTTAAGTGGGGTCACTCTTCCTTGCTGGCAGGTAATCCAGGTATCCGAAAGACCCTTCAACTAATCGCTCGAAGATATTGGTGGCCTACCATGGCTAAGGATGTGTTTGAGTTTGTTCAAGCCTGTACAGTCTGCGCACGGGACAAGTCGCCTCGTCTGAAGCCGGCTGGGCTGCTCCAACCTCTTCCTGTCCCTGAGACCCCATGGTCTCACATAGCCATGGACTTTGTGACTGACCTTCCTCCTTCCCAGGGTATGACGGTCATTTGGGTGATTGTTGACCGTTTTTCTAAAATGGTACACTTTGTACCTCTACCAGGATTACTTTCTGCGCCTCTGCTGGCGAAACATTTTTTCCTGCACATTTTTCGCCTTCATGGTCTTCCCTTGCATATTGTTTCTGATCGTGGGGTGCAATTTGTTTCCAAATTCTGGAGAGCTCTTTGTGGATGGTTCAAAGTGAAGTTGGATTTCTCATCCTCTCATCCCCCCCAAACCAACGACCAAGTGGAACGTGTGAACCAAGTCTTGGGGGAATATCTACACCATTTTATATCTTCACGTCATGATGATTGGGCTGATCTTCTGCCTTGGGCGGAGTTCTCCTACAACTTCAGGAATTCCTCCGCCTCTCACAAGTCACCGTTTTTCGTGGTCTACGGTCGCCATCCTCTACCACTTCTGCCGTTGTCTTCCTCTTCTTCTGTTCCTGCAGTCGATGAGCTCATCCAGGACTTTTCCTCCATTTGGCGAGAGACTCGCACCGCTCTTCTTAAAGCCTCTGCCCGCATGAAGTCCCAAGCAGACAAAAAACGCAGGGCTCCTCCGGTGTTTTCTCCCGGTGACAGAGTGTGGCTCTCGGCCAAATACATCCATTTTAGGGTCCCAAGTTACAAACTGGGACCTCGTTACTTGGGTCCCTACAAGATTAAAAGAAGAATTAACACTGTGGCTTACCAGCTTCATCTCCCCTCCATTCTATGGATCCCAAACTCATTTCATGTCTCCCTCCTCAAGCCAGCTATCTTTAACCAGTTCTCCCCCAAGGTCATCACTCCTAGCCCAGTGGCCGGTACATCGGACATTTTTTCTGTCAAGGAGGTCCTGGCTTCCAAGTTGATCCGAGGGAGATTTTTCTTGGTCAACTGGGGAGGAGAACATCTTGGACCGCAGTCTTATCCTCAGGTTCCTGGGCACCAAGAAGAGGGGGAGACCAAAGGGGGGGTACTGTTACAGTGAGCGCTCCGGTCCCCACTCCTGGACCTGAGCGCTCACTGCCTCTGTCCCGGCCCGCAGCATCCCTGCGCGTCCCAGTCAGACACGCTGACCGGGAGTGCAGAGTTATCCCCGACGGGGATGCGGTTAGCGTGGTGGGAGGTCCTCGCACAGGCGCCGCATCCCGATGCTGTCCCCTACCTCCTGCGGCTCCACGTGTCTTCTCTGTTCCCCGCTCTCTAGGGTGCACGCGCGCCGGCTTTATGAAAATTAAAGGGCCAGCACACCATTGATTGGTGCCTGGCCCAAAGTGATCTATAAATGTTCCCTGCCCCTTCCTGTCCTTGCCGGATCTTTGTGCCTTGTGCCAAGAGAAAGCGTTCCATATTTGTTATAGTGTTTCCCTGCCTGTTGCCGACCCATTGCCCGTGCCTACCGCCTCTGAACCTGTGCTGTCTGCCTTGACCTCTTGCTAGTGACTATCGCCTCTGATCCTGTGCTGCCTGCCCTGGCCTTTGCTACGTCTGACTACGCTTCTGCCTATTCCTCCTGTACCGCGTCTATCTCAGCAACCAGAGGATTTGAGTTGCTACTGGGTGGAACGACCTGGGGGCTACCTGCCGCAGCAAGACCATCCCGCTTTGCGGCGAGCTCTGGTGAAGACCAGTAGCTCCTTAGATTCCGTTCCCCGGGTACGGCCCACGCCATCACTCCTCTGGTCCAGTGGATCCACCTCCTGCCACCTGTCGAGACCGTTACAGTATCCATGTTCTTGTGCATCAAGTATTTTCTGCATTGTATGTAATGATATCACAATCTTATCTGTGGTTTTCATAGGCTCCAGTATAATATCAGTACCAGTCTTCCCCTCTTATTGGCATTTGCCATTTATTGACCTAGTGTGGTTCTTTTATGTAGCAGAAAACACCTCTCAGTCACTGACCACAGTTGCAGTAATAACTTTAAGGGAACCTCTGACCAAGAAATGCAGTTTGAAGTATTGAAATTGTGTTATAGAGCAAAAGAATCTGAGCAGATGGACATATAGGCCTAGATTTATCAAAGAATGTCTACGGTAGAGCTATTTTTCCACGTTTATTTGGGCGGTGGGTTTGACGAGCGTGCATCTTATTTATCAATAAGGTGCAG
Source organism: Hyla sarda (assembly GCF_029499605.1). Lineage (NCBI taxonomy): Eukaryota > Metazoa > Chordata > Amphibia > Anura > Hylidae > Hyla > Hyla sarda. The sequence goes on from NC_079193.1 coordinate 350,926,215, forward strand.
CAGGATGATGAATTTTGCGCAGCTCTGCTGTGGTGGGAAAAGCTCTACCACATACACTTTTTCTAGAACCTTGTGAGGGAAGTAGACACTTTCCCGGGTCCTGAATTTGGCAGGTTAAGTGTTTTTATTTACTTTCACAGAGCTGCCGGGGCATTATTACTTGCATTTTAGACGCTACCATCAAATTTGTTAGAGGTGTCTAAGGGGTTAAAGCCGGGCATCACCGTGATCGGTGATGTCTGGCATTAGAGATGGGTCCTTTTGGCAGATAGCGGCCAGGGTCATCCAGCTATGACCCGCGCTTAGCTCCTGAGCGTGTGTCTTAGAAGGGAAGTGGGACGCTGTCGTCCACAAGAGGTTAAAGGTTGAATTGTGGAAGGTAGAAATTATTCTCACGCCTACTGGTAGGTGGTGTAGCTTTGCGCCTTAAAAAGTACCTGTGCGCACAAAATAGCGACTTTTGACAAAAGTCGCAAATGATAAATACATGACCACTGCATGGTCAAAAAGAAAAAGTTCTATGGGTAGTCAAAAAGAGTGAAATTGTCTATATCAAAAGGCGCATAAAAGTCTCAAAATATGCTGCTTGCGCCTGAACTGCACCTAAACATAGACAAAAAAAAATGCTCTAAAAGCAATGAAAAATCTACCCCGTAGTTTTGCAGGAAAAGATTTTAACTTTATGATTGAAGTGCCTACTCATTCTGGGTTTAGGAGTCTAGTGGGCGGTCCTAACCAGTGACTGACAGTTATATGTAATAGTGAATCCTTTTCTACTAATCGAAATATCAATGGAGCGTCTTCTGCTCTATTACTTGATGCCTGCATATTAGATATGATTTTTATGGTTTGGAACATGTCTATTTATGCTTTTATTGTCCTATGTACTTTTTAAGGAATGCCTCTGTAGAAAACTATATGTCAGATCTTCCAGCCCTTGAAACGTTTTGCAGATCTGGACTGTCTCTAGAATTGTATGTTGAGTCTGATTTTAAGATACAACAGGCCAGAAAAGACTGAAAATATTGTAACCTGAGGCCATTGCAAGTTGAGGGACCAATGTACACTTTTCTGCTGACCCTATCTCTTTTTGTTAACCCATTTTTATAATTTTTGAATATTTAGTGCAAATATACTTTGCAACAATTTTACACCTCAAAAGTGGCATAAATCGAATAGAAAAATACCTCTCCATGCAATGAATTCTGAACCCCCTCTTAAAGGAGTACTCCAGTGCAATAAAACTTATTCTCCCTATCCAAAGGACCCTCCACAATCTCCTGCAAGGCATCCTGGCAGTCCCCAGAAAGGGGGTGTACTGACCCCCGCACAAAGCTGTGGTCGAAATGCCCCCTCTATGTATCCCATAGCGATACATGGAGGAGGAATGTGGGCCGTGGCTTCCTGCAGGGGGGGGGGGTTGATATGCCCCTCTCCTGCCAGGATGCCATGCAGGAGATTGTGGGGGGTCCCAGCAGTCAGACCCTCCGTGATCTAAAACGTATCCCCTATCATTGGAGTACTCCTTTAACATACATTGAAAAAGCTGAAGTGTGACAGGAAGTGTTAATGCCTTGTGAGTGCTCTGTGGTCAGTGTGATACAAGCAATAATCACATTGGTAGGAGTCTGGCTCTAAAGACTGGGTATTCTTACAGCTATTATTGAGCCCGAGAGCCCCCTTCATTGTGCACAGCTTTTTCTCATTCTCTCCATTTCAGGGGTTGAGATAAGAGCTGGGCTGTTTGCCAGCAGTATGCACACAGGCACTTACTTTTCCTTAGTTTCCTAGCCCGTGCCGTCTGCTAGAGAATGTGCAAAGCATTGAGCAGGCTAGCGCTGTACTGGGCTGATCAAATACAGTACTATATAGCATGCGGAAGAAGAAGTGTTACTGAATTACTGGGTATGACAGGTGCTATGTGAGTAGAAATTAAAGAAACAGCAGCATCACAGCAAGGAAAGGGTTACACTAAGCACTGGGTTGCTACTGTTGCTCCTGAGGGAGATATTACACTGCAGCAATGTGGACACACAGCAGTAAATACACTGGTATTTACACAAGGGACAACTACTGTGAGCTTTATGTGAAGCCTAGATCTACCTTTCAGGAACAGTGAGGACCATCTAAGGCTACATTCACACTGCCAGTTGTCTCCGGCAGTGTGAAGCCTGTTATTTTAGGATCGAAAATACCTGGAGAAAAAAATAGTGCTTGCACCGTCTTTTTCTCCCGCTATTCTCTCCGAAAATGAGGGCACCCTATGAACCCCATTAACTATATTGGGGTTCATTGGGACCCGTTATTGGCCGTTTTGAGCCGTCAAAATTACGCCTGTCAAACTGCAAAAAAAAAAAAGGGAGTTTGCCCTAAGGCTGGAAGACTGTCTCAGCTGGTAGGTACACAGCCGGGCTTTCTCAGGTATGTTCATTCTTACTCCCCTGATCTAGTTGTTACTAGAGATAGATTTCCCCTGACAACAGGTATTGAACAGGAGATTGCAGAAAAGAGAGACCCCTAGTGGCTAAGACAATAGAGCTGTTTTTCTGTGAGAAGAATTTATTTTTGGTACATAATATGTTAGAAACCACACATTCGGGACATTGGTCTCATTCGGGACAAAGAGACCTATCAATGCTATTGATATTCAACAGTCAATACTGGATCCGCTAAAATAATGTATGAGATAGGAAGAAAAAAAAAATATATATATGATATATTTAGCCTAGTAGGTCATTTTCAAACACTAGATTCCATTTAGGAGCTCTATTTGCCTCCTGGATATATTACATCTATTAATTTCCAATTATTGCACAAACTCTCTTCCCTTTATTTCGGCTGTTCCCGCACTGCACTGATCTGTTACTGCTGCCTTTCTCTCTCAGTAAAATTAGTACCATCTTTCCCTTAATGTATAACTTCCAGATTTGATAATTCCCGACTGTTTTCCCATCCTTTCCATGTTCTAATTCTAGACATTTACAGTGTTCCTTTGATGATTATAATAGGAGTCATTTTGTTCTATTCTGATCAGGAGTTGTCATATTTAATTATGGTGCTGGAGCGGTGACAATATACTGGGCCAAACTTTCTGAAATGTTGAGTAACAGATGTGGTAGACGATGGATAACGGAACCGTGCTCTCTGCTACTAGAATTGTTCCCAAATGCAGACTAAACAAAAGTACTTCATATAAAAATCCACTAGTAACACATTCAGATATGCAGGGAAATATGACAAGGAGGGCTCTATGGCGAAAACAATTAAAGGGGTACTCCGGCCCTGAGATATCTTATCCCCTATCCAAAGGACACCCACCTGTTTGAGCTGCACACCGCGGTGCCAGCTCACAAACAGCCCGGTGGCGACCACGGCGTGACGTCCCGACTCCGCCCCCGTGTGATGTCACCCTGCCCCCGCTATGCAAGTCTATGGGAGGGGGCGTTGAGATGCGCGTATGTCTGCCATTAACCCCTCAGATGTCGTGATCAATACAGATCACAGCATCTGCGGCAATGCGCATGTTAAAATAGATGATCGGATCGCGGGGATCCGAGCTTCTGCGGGGATCCGATCCTCTGTAATGGCGGACGGAGGTCCCCTCACCTGCCTCCGGCCGCCTCCTGGGGTCTTCTGCTCTGGTCTGAAATCGAGCAGACCAGAGCAGAAGATAGCCGATAATACTGATAAGTGCTATGCCCTATGCATAGCACTGAACAGTATTAGCAATCAACTGATTGCTATTGATAGTCCCCTATGGGGACATAAAAAGCATTAAAAAAAAAAAAGTTGAAAAAAGGGAAAAATCCCCTCCCCCCAATAAAAACGAAAATTGACTCTTTTTCCCATTTTATCCCCAATAAGCGTAAATTTTTTTCTAAACATATTTGTTATCACCGCGTGCATAAATGTCCGAACTATCAAAATATAATGTTAAGGATCCTGTACGGTGAACGGCGTAAACGTAAAAAAAAAAATTTTCAAAACATGCTGCTTTTCTTTTGTCCCATTTTATTCCCCAAAAAATTAAAAAGTGATCTAAAAGTTTTACGTATGCAAATGTGGTATCAATAAAAAGTACAGATGACGGCGCAAAAAAGGAGCCCTCATACCACCCCATATATGGAAAAATGAAAAAGTTATAGGTGGTCATATTTGGATGATTTTATACTACTGATTTTGTACAAAAAGTTTGAGATTTTTTTTAAGAGGTACAAAAATAGAAAAGTATCTAGCCATGGATATCATTTTAATCATATTTTCCTCCCTAAGGGTACGTGCATACTACGAAATTCCCACGGAATTCCACGGGTGTAATTCCGTGGTGTGAACTTAACATTAGTGTTAATGGGTCTCCGCGAGACCCGTTCAAACTGCGGAATTACAGCAGCGGACAATTTCACCGCTGAAATTGTTTAGCACAAAGAAAGAACATGTTCATTCTTTGCGCGGATTCCGCGAGCACTGCATCAATGGTGACAGCTCAGTGCCCCGCGGCCCTAGCGCCGAGGTATTTTTGCTGGCTGTCGCCAGACGGAATTTCCACTCGCTGAATTCAGCAAGCGGAGATTCAACAGTGTGAACGCACCCTAAGAAAATATTTCTTTGGGTTTGCACAAAAAAAAAGCCCTCATAATTGGTCTGTAGATGGAAATATAAAAGAGTTATGGATTTTAGAAGGCGAGGAAAAAATGAAAACGCAAAAATAAAATTGTCCTGGTCCTTAAGGTCAAAATGGGCTTGGTCCTTAAGGGGTTAAAGGAGTTTTCCAGAACTTTATAATTGATGGCCTATCCACAGGACAGACAATCAATCACTGATAGGAAGCCTGATCATTATATAGCAGTGGCACTGGGTACTTGCAGCTCAGCTCCCATTGAAGTGAGTGAAAGCTGACCTGTTACCTGGCACCACCACAATACAATAAACTGGGCAGGGCTTCTGGCCCCATTTATGGCATAGATTGGATTGCTAAACAACTGATCGGTAGGGTGCGTGTGGATAGGCCCATCAACCATAAAGTCCTGAGAAACCCTTTTAATCCACCAGGTCCAGGAAAAACCTTTCATCATAGTTGTTCACATTTGGGTAATTCATGGAGAGGGGCATTTTTAAGGAGTTGCTCATCTCTTATTGGTATCAATGTTCATCTAATCATAGGCTATATATATATATATATATATATATATATATATATATATATATATATATATATAAGATTTGGCCCCAACTATTCCTCTCCATCCTTAAAGGGGAACTCTGGTAAATAAATGTATGATCTAAGGGGGTCCAACTGCTGGGACCCATTGTGATTTCCTGCCTGGAACCCTGGCTGTGCAGTGGCCGACACGCCCCCTCCGGCTGTACCTCTGGCTCTCCTATAGAGATGTATGGAGGGGCGTGTCAGCTACCACTTTGTGCAGTAGTCAACAGTGACCCATGCAAGGAGAGGAGGTTGCACCGCACATGAGGAGAACCGAGGCGCATGCCAGGAGATCACGGGTGTCACAGCAGTTGGATCAGATCAGACGCTTATCCCCTTTCCTGCTGATAGGGGATAAGAATTGAGTTCCCCTTTAACTTAGTATCAGATATGTACGTCACTTTAATGCCATCAATGCCCTCTTTTGGACAATTTAGGATACGTTCAACAGGTGATAGCCTCTGTGGCCCGTGAGGAGGCAAAACATTCACCTTCCTGGTTAAAGCCCCATAGACTTTGTAGTTGTAGCAGGTTACCACCAAGTGCAGCTGTTGCTGCAATCTTACAATGACAACCCTTACCGGTCCATGGAAAGACTCTAAGTTTCTTGGAGAACTAGGAAGGAAACTGGTTGCTCAATTATAACAATCACATGGACAATCCGCTCGATGGACGTGATGAACTTATCCTAAATAACTCACTAGTTGACTTTGACATTATTTTTTTCTATTGTTATAAACGTTCTAGTCCAGGACCTATTGACTTCAGGTTCTCGGAGATAAGTATTCAGCCCTTTGTTTCTGGTGAATGACAGTGAGGGTGCAGTTCATCCATAATTGAGCTTAATAGGTTTCAGTGAATCTCCTAATACATCTAACTCCGGACCAGGAAAAGTGATCCAGACTGCATGTCTATATTTCCAATAAGAAAATTGAGAGGATTAAAGCCAAATGGAAGGCATCATATAGATCGTGGTTACATCTATGTCATTTAGTGTAATTAAATGTGGAGCTGCCCGGCGCATTTCTCCTCTTACAGGACTCATGTAAAACCTCAGGCTCTCTATGTCGTAGGAGACCACTAGAAGGATTTCCTGTGGCCGTCCCTTTGTATTTTCTAAGTACCTTACTGCAATGTTTGTGGTTTCTAGCACTTACTTAAAGAGATTATAGTTTTACTTAATCAGCTATGTCTGCGGTTAACAATAAGTAGCTTTTAGCTACAAAATTGATCTTTTGGCACACAACCAAATTACTTTCAATAGACTGTTTTTGACCTACAACAATATATCACTTAAACCTCTCCGCTTAGGAAAGTGAGAAAGAATTTGTGAGAGCGGGAGCTGCCGGTGGGAATATAGAATAGCCATAGTGATAATGTATGATGGTAGATTGATATATGTTCTCAGAAGGTGCCATGTGTAGTTGAGTGGTACAAGGGATAGGTAGTAGACAGCTGGTAAGATGTATAGTAAGAATTTTTGGGGAAATTTACTATCTGCAGTGTTTTCGTGCACCACATGTTAGTAAAGCTTTGCTCACTTTCGGTTCGGGGGCTCCTTGGCTGCTGTTGTCCCCAGCACAGAAATATACATACAGAGTTGGTACATATTTCTGTGACTTTGGGTATCAGCCCAAAAGTTGCATGTGAGGAGGCTGCACCCCCCTTCCTACAAGGCCAAGCCCTCTTTCAGCCTTTCTGGTGAAAGTGGCGTAAATTGTCTAAAGTTTTACAATTAAGCACAATTTCTGCTAAAAAAAAAAACTGCAATTTAAGAGGGTCTACTGGTACAGCTTGATAAAACTGGAACATTTTTACCCCCAGAAGATGCGAGGTGTATGTGTATGCTCTGGCTGCCTGGTACTTGCCGCACCAGGGCATACATGTATATCCTGAGCATCTACTGCTGCACTCGGTTCTAAGACTGCGGCTCCTGGCGCTAATGGCAGACATCAGCCATTATGTTGATGCCTGCCATAAACCCTTCAGATGCGGTGACCTATACTTATCACATTATCTAAAGAATGACAGGGCCTTTAAGAAACTCATCAGACCACCCATGGTGCAATCACAGGGGTTCGATGAGTAAACATGGTGGCTGGAGCTCCCCTCACCTTCTCCACGACCAACTCCAGCAATCTTCTTTTATGGTCTGCCTTCCAAGGTAGAATGCCGATATTACTGATAAGTTCAGTGCCTATGCATAGCAATGAAAAGATTGCAATAAATAGTCCCCGGTAGGGATTTAAAGTAAAAAAAAAAGTAAAAAAAAAAAAAATCATAAATGGGAATAAGCCCCTCCCCCAATAAAAAGTAATATATCTACTGATGTCACCTTTCACTGTATTCATTGTCTCCTCTGAGAAGAAAGGCATTACTGGGAAATGATCTTTACAGAACAGGAAGCCTCTGCTTAGTTTCAGTGGCCAGAATGGAAACATCAAGATTTCAGAATTATGATAAAATATAGATAGTAAAATGGAAAATTGGCTGTCAGGCCGTAGGAGGGCAACAACCCAGCAGCAGGACCGCTACCTCTGCCTTTGTGCAAGGAGGAGCAGGAGGAATACTGCCAGAGCACTGCAAAATTACCTCCAGCAGGCCACAAATGTGCATGTATACACTCAAAAGGTCAGAAACAGATTCCATGAGGGTGGTATGAGGGCCCGAGGTCCACAGGTGGGGGTTGTGCTTACATCCCAACACCGTGCGGGACATTTGGCATTTTCCAGAGAACACCAAGATTGGCAAATTCGCCACTTGCGCCCTGTGCTCTTTACAGATGAAAGCAGGTTCACACTCAGCACATGTGACAGACGTGACAGAGTCTGGAGATGCCGTTGAGAACGTTCTGCTGCCTGCAACCTCCTCCAGCATGACTGGTTTGGCGGTGGGTCAGTAATGGAGTGGGGTGGCATTTCTTTGGGGGGGCCGCACAGTCCTCCATGTTCTTGCCAGATATAGCCTGACTGCCATTAGGTACCGAGATGAGATCCTCAGAGCCCTTGTGAGACCATATGTTGCGGTTGGCCCTGGGTTCCTCCTAATACAAGACAATACTAGACCTCATGTGGCTGGAGTGTGTCAGCAGTTTCTGCAAGAGGAAGGCATTGATGCTATGGACTGGCCCGCCCGTTCCCCAGACCTGAGTCCGATTGAGCACATCTGGGACATCATGTCTCGCTCCATCCACCAACGCCACGTTGCACCACAGACTGTCCAGGAGTTGGCGGATGCTTTAGTCCAGGTCTGGGAGGACATCCCTCAGGAGACCTCATCAGGAGCATGCCCAGGCATTGTAGGGAGGTCATACAGGCACATGGAGGCCACACACACTACTGAGCCTCATTGTGACTTGTTTTAAGGACATTACATAAAGTTGGATCAGCCTTTAGTATGGTTTTCCACTTTGATTTTGTGTGTGACTCTATATCCAGACCTCCATGGGTTGATAAATTTGATTTCCATTGATCATTTTTGTGTGATTTTGTTGTCAGCACATTCAACTCTGTAAAGACAAAAGTATTTCATATGATTAGTTTATTCATTCAGATATATGATGTGTTATCTTAGTGTTACCTTTATTTTTGTTGAGCAGTGTATATGACACCATTAAAATTGTATAACCCATGGGATACACAGGGTATATATATAAAGAAACAGATAAGATAAAATAGATAAAGTATACAGCTGGTGAATAAGTATTGAACACGTCACAATTTTTCTCACTAAATATGGAGACAACAGTACCTGCTAATTCCAGGTCTCTTTGAATCTCTCCACAAGGGTCCTTGGCTCCTGGACAACTCTTCTGATTATTCTTCTTTCTCCTTTGTCAGAAATCTTGTGAAAAGCACCTGGCCGAGGCAAATTTATGGTGAAGTGATTGTCTTTCCACTTCCTTATTATGGCTCCAACAGAGCTCACTGAAACATTCAGAAGCTTAGAAATGCACCTGTAACCAACGCCATTGTTATGTACTACAACAATTAAGTTGTGAAGGTCTGGAGACAGCTCTTTGCTTTTCTCTCTTTGCTTTTCTCATTTGCACTGGCAAGGGGCTGGATTGCTTTTTATCTACTGATAGATTTCAGCTCTTGCCTTGGCTTTCCAGGCCATTTTGCACCTCCCTTCCTTCATGTGTTCAATACTTTTACCGTCTGGTATTTAACATTGCACATGACTTTTTGGTGTCTTTGTATGTATGGATTACTTGCGTTGTTGCCAACATCTGGTGAAAATTTGATGTCAATAGGGCCTTCGGAAATATATTTAATGATAAAAATAGAAACTTGTTCAATACTTATTTCACCCACTGTAGATGATGTGTACCCGTGGCCATAGGAGGCCGGTGTGGTAAAACTTGGACCTGGAAATTTTGTCCCAAGTCTACAAATTTCTATGTAAACAGAAAAATATATTTATTAATCTTAATCAGGGTCATAGGGACCCCCAAGGGTCTTCTGGACACCTGGGGTGCAAGGTAAGACTGTGGAAAGAATAGGTTTGACTATAAAAACCAAACATGGCCCTATAACTCCCAATTTTGAATCATATTGCATTGTGGATAAAAGAGCCGGGCAGATGTAGAATATACACTTCAGTCTATTAATATTACTTTGAGCAGATCCATCAAAATACACATTAGACACGATATACGACATCGAAAAATTTCCTAATTAAATCCTATTCAGTTATTGACTGATGCAGAGATTCTCTATAGTTGATTTTGCATAACGTTTTCACAAAGTTGTATTTTTTATAGCTTTTTCCCTTTATATATAAGCTCTTGGGTGCTATAACGTAGCAGTAACAGAACTGTAATAAATGAGCCATTTAATGTCCTCCATCTCAATTTAGTTGCCTTTTATATTTTTATCACTTAGTTGATCTCATCTCATTTTTGGTGCTTATCTTTAGGGATTCATGTATCAAAGTATTTAATTATACCAAGGTTTTTACTACAGACCTAATGCGATTGCTTATCAAAATAAATAAATTGTGATATACACATCAAAAAAAGTTGAGTCGAGGCTCTAGAGTGTTGTGAAATGATAACTTTATTGATAAAAGGATTCTTTATAATAAAACTTCAGTCATATTAAGCTGCTCGTTCACTGAGCAGTTCTGGGCACTTTTATGTGTTGACAAACTTAACTCTTATGGAAAACTGCCCACATTTATCTAGGTGGGGACCAATTGAAGAGTTTCTCCATATCATTATAACAGCACGGATGAAGGGAGTATATCTACAAGGAGTATATGGGAGTATAGCTACTCTAGTTGGCAAATTTCTGGTTTTGTGAATTTTCAGTCCGGACACAAAACAGGATACGGGGCAAAAATAAGCCAAACGGAGTCACTATCTAACTCCAGTCAACGCATTTAAATGAATGAGATTCTGTGCCGGTCCGACTGGGATACGGGAGCGTCCGGTTTTGAAATTTCCCAGACGGATCTCGCAAACGTGGTGTGAATGCACCCTTACTATAATGTGTAGATGTGTGCAAAAGAGTTCCTGCGTGTGTAACAAATTTCCTGGTAGTGCTAGGATTTATGAATGTGTTGGAGAATGAGTATTACAGCTTGCCTGCATATGTAGAAGTATGCTTGTAAAAAAATAAAATACTTGCATGTAGAAATAGATAGTACTGAGCTTGGTTCTGTTAGTATATTTAAGGACTGATTTTAGGTATATTAATATCTTTAGATTTATTACATTATGTAAATACTGAGCTTAGTACTATTAGTAGGTGTTTGTGTTCAGATTGCTAGTATATGTTAGTACTGTGCTTGTTTCTAATACAATATCTTTGGTCTTGTATAAGTTAGGGTATCTTAGTACTGAGCTTAGTACTGTTAGCATATTTACATACTAAGCTTTCTTCTGTTAGCATATTAATTGACTGAGATTGTGTTGTTGTATTTGTGTACAGAGCTTGATTCTGTTACCATCTGTTAGCATATCTTAGTAGTGTGCTTGGTTCTATTACAGCATTTTTGTTTTTGTATCTGTTACTGTATCTTAGTACTGTGCCTAGTACTGTTACCATATCAACCGACTAAGCTTTCTCCTGCATATATATTGACTTGACTTGATTGTGTTGCCGTATTTGTGTACATATCCTGATTCTGTTACTATCTGTTAGTACATCTTAGCACTTAGATTGGTTCTGTTACTGTGTCAATACTGTGAGCTTAAATAGTTTATCCAAGAATAGAAAAACAGCCAATATCTTTAAAAAATAACAGAATTACACCTGTTCTTGGGTTGTGTGTAGTATTACTACTTGGCTCCATTCACTCAATGAAACTGAGCTAAAATACCACACACAACCAAATGTGGTGCTGTTTAATGAGGAACTCTTTTCTAATCATGGATAATGCTGGTATTTATGAAGCTCAATGCCCATAGTACCCATAGGCTGCCCCTGAATCTGATTAAGGGAAAATGCAGGATTTAAAAAAGGATGTTCTGAGGCCCAGCTAAAAATCTGTAACAGAGCCTCCTGCCCTATGCCTTGAAAGGTGTTTAAGCCTTTATATGCACAAGGGCCTTGGGTGCAAAGGGTGAACAAATAATGTGCAGCACAGAAATGACAGTTTTGGTTCTGTTTTTTTTTTTTTTTTCTGTTTTTTTGTCATTGTTTGTTTGTCATTAATTCACCTGTCATTACCATGAGTTTAACAACTGAAAAAAAGACAGTAGTTTGCTATAAAAATCACACAGTTTTATCACATTTTGTCCATAAAATACATTACCATTGCCACTTGGTATGTGACATGACACTCAATGTAGAATTAAGAGATACATAATCCTATGGTTTAAAAACAGAACTGCAAAAGGGAGTATGACCAAACTGAAAACGAAAGGGAAGCTTGGGTGGGAGCTGCTAAAAGTCAGTGTTGATTACAATGTAATACAATATTGAAAGGGAAATGTTAGGTCAGTAATGAAGATCCAGGAGAATCCATGAGGATGCCACCTCCCTCTTCCTCAGGTCTAGATGGACCTGATGAAGAGGGAAGTAGCACCTGTGAAACACGTTTGTTTGTAGTTGAAGAAATCTTTCATTATTTTACTTCCGAGTCTGATCTTCGGTCCTATTTATATTATATTATTGCCAGCAGGGAGCTCCCTGAAGTGACGTTCATATCTTCTTCCAAGGATTATACTGGATCTTCATTATTGATTTGATTTACCGCCCAGGGAATGGTTTAACGGGGGCAGCTTCTGCTATATACAATCACATTATATATGCAAAGCACAAGGGGGTGTTTTGCTCATGGCGTAACACTTAAAGGGGTACTCCACTGGCCAGCGTTCGTAAGTAAATGTTCCAAACGCTGTTGTTTGCGGGGGGCTGATATCATGGCCACGCCCCCTCAATGCAAGTCATGGGGGGGGGCATGATGGCCATCATGCCCCCTCCCATAGACTTGCATTGAGGGGGCATGGCCGTGATGTCACGAGGGACGTGGACAACCCCCGCAGCATGAAAACAGCGTTAGGAAGATCTACTTCCAAACGCTGGCTAGTGAAGTACCCCTTTAAAAGGTAAGTGCATATTGAACCCACTATATGATTATTACTAAATACCAAGGTAACGGCACTTAGAGTGCCTTGTTGTATTCCTTTTTTGCTCTAGGGAAATGTTTGGGGCAGTAAAACCCTTCCAACAAATAATCAGTTGCCATGGTGGCTTTTCGAAGCAAAGGGCTTGCCTTCGTGAGATGCCTTTAAGGAGAATATATTTTCTACACCCACACAAACTGTATAACACTGCCCCCTATCTCAATTAAAGAGTATGGCAGCTGCAAGATCTCTTTTTACTAGAACAAATGATAGCAGAACTATTCAATGTAACTTCTTCAAGTCTTGCTGTAATTCTATAGCCTCGGACACTGTTGTATATTAGGAATAACATGTCATCATCATCATCCTCATTGTCATAACCTAAAGTAAGCTCATCCCTACCAAACCCGACCACAAAATGTTCCCTTTTCAATTTAACTGATTTCATCAAAGGCCCTGCCGTCCCGGGTAATGAATACCAGCCTTGCAGCATTTCTTTTTTGGCTATGGCATCCTGCATAAGTTACTGTGCTGAAAATTCCTTTATGCGAGACAGTGGACAATAGACAGTTTAAATAAACCATTGTCAGTCTAGATAAAGGGACTTAAATTGTCCTTTTTCAACCTCACACGACCTTTTTTGAGCGAGTGCTCATTTCCCAAGTTACTTTGAATGATTTTTGTAGTTTACACAAAAGCGTAATGATTTTCCAGTGTGCTGGAGTGATTAAATTCTCTCTGGTCCCTTGGGATGAGGGCTGGATGGTAATGGGATGCTGCCATCTCTTCAGCTGCTGCGGATATTTTCCTCTATTGCTGTATAGAGGGTTTTTTTTTTTTTTTTTTTTTTACTGCAATTAATGGTTAAGTATTCCATGGAAAGTCTGTTTACTGAGAATCTTTTCATTCCATTACAATATTGTATGCGTGCAAACAATCACATAGGATTATCTATCTACGAGAACGGTATAATACGGGAAAGGCAATCAGGAGAGAATAGATAATGGACTCTACATAGGGTTTTGCTATGTTGGAGAAAAGCGCAAGTGACAGTTTTCAAGCAAGACGGCTTGTGGGCTATGGAAACATATATGGAGCGATCTGACAGCCAACATAAAGGCAAAATTGGGGATGTAGAAGCGAAAAGGTAAATTGGCTCTGCTTTATTCAAAGGAAAGAGTTACTCATCCAGGGGCAGTGTCTGCTATGGCAGCTTAAAGGGGTACTCCGCCCCTAGACATCTTATGCCCTATCCAAAGGATAGAGGATAAGATGTCTGATCACGGGGGTCCCGCTGGATGACTGACGATGCAGGGCGGAGGCTCGTGACATCACGGCCATGTTGCCTCAATGCAAGTCTATGGGAGGGGGCGTGATGTCATGAGCCTCCGGCCCTGTACCTGACACTCTAAACGAATGCCGGGTGCAGGAGGGAGATTGTGGGGGTCCCCAGTGGCGGGACCCCCGCGATCAAACATCTTATCCCCTAGCCTTTGGATAGGGAATAAGATGTCTAGGGGCGGAGTACCCCTTTAAGCCTGTTCAGGGGAATGGAGCTTGGCCCCAATACTGTACACAGACCATGCTCAAGCTTGAGGATGCTTTTTAGGAGAAAAAATGCAGACCTTTTCTTAATGTCATACAACCACATTTAGATTGCAGGGGGTATGCACTACATGAACACATTTTATTACCTCATAGTGACTACAAAATACCCTCATTGTGCCGCTAAATAAAGTGCCACATCATGACCACACATTATCATCATAGTTACTAAATAAAATACACTATATTATTTACTTTAAACAGGTGCTACAGACCATATAAGTGATTACAGTGCAGTTACATTAGGTGATGTCTTTCACTTTCCCGTTTCTTCTGTGTCCGGCCCAGACCACTAAAATTACTTATTTCAGGCAGAATTTGTGTCTGCAAATTTTCTAGTGCACATGGCTTTGCTTCTCAAGTACCTTCCCAACCTAAACTTACCAATCTCCTACCCCTTTAATAGTCCTATCCTTTGCCTGCTACAGGTCCTTAGTGCCCTCATAACCAAAGTCATCCCCAATAGAACAGTGCCCCACTCACCTTCTGTTCCTCCACACATTAATAGTAGTAAAAGTGTCCCTTCATGCTTCTACACAAGAAACAGTGTCGCACTTTGTGTCAACACACAGAAAAAAGGCTCCTAACACAGATGTGTTAACCACCTTATACAGTGTAATACACTGTGCCCCTGGTATAATACTGCCACACACTGCGCCCCTAAATATATAACTGCCACACACTGTGCCCCTGGTATAATACTGCCACACACTGCGCCCCTACATATATAACTGCCACACACTGTGCCCCTGGTATAATATTGCCACACACCCTGCCCCTGAGTATAATACTGCCACACACCATGCCCCTGAGTATAATACTGACACAAATTTTGCTGTTGTTTATACTCACTGTGCCCCTAAGTATAAAACTACCACGTGCTGGGCCCCAAATATTATATTGCCACTTGCCCTGAAGCAAATTATACCTCTGCGTCCCTTAAAACAATGAATGAGACCCCCCCCCCCCAATATGAACTTTCCAGCTGTTGCAAAACGACAACTGTCATCATGCAGACAGAAGGGCATGATGGGAACTGTAGTTTTGAAACAACTGTAGAGATAAAGGTTGGGAAATTCCTGTAATACACATACTTCCAGAGTCGGACTGAGAGCAAAAATAGGTCCGGGCATATTGAACTATGCAGCCAATTTTTTTTACAGTGGGTGTCGCAGAAGTCAGACACCCATTAAAATAAAATGGGCTGTAGCCTCTAAAATCCCCGCGGTTTAAGTGGCTCTCCAGCTGTTGCAAAGCTACAACTCCCATCATGCCTGCAAAGCTTGAGGCATTATGGGAGTTGTAGTTTTGTAACAGATTGGGGTACAGTGTCACCTGTCATCACTGCAGAAATTACAAGTGACTTCAGCTCTGATGGGACAGTCAGGAGAATACACAATTGTATAATGACTCGCAGGAGACGTCTTCTCTGTTTTTTTTTACTTTTCTTCTTCCTCTGGTCTTTATCTTCTTTCAGCTCCATCTTCTCTTCAGAGTCTGACGCCCGGACATCATTGGTTACTTTGTTAGCAGATCCTCATCCTCTGTATGACAACAATAATCATTATAACCCTGCCAGACATCATGACCCCTAAAATAATACTGCCAGACACTGTTTCCTCTGTTTGTCAGAATCCCACCCCTGTACTCCCACCCAGACCCATTTTCCCCTCCTCCTGCAGACACCTAAGTGCTTCTTTACACTGTGGACATTTAGTCGGCGGAACGTCCGCTTGCTGCAGGCACCGCTGATGCCATTGGCGGTAGGACTGCACGGATGTGTGCCATCTCTATAGACAATGGAATTCCACCAGCAGAATGAACTTTCACCCCAAGAACATGTTCGTTCTTGGGGTTTATGTCCATTCTGCTGGGGGAATTCCACTGTGGCGATTCCACAAAATGCACTGAGCAGCAGAAAACCATTGAAAACATTTGGACTCTGGAGATTTCCGCCGGAGGAATGTCCTCAATGTGGATGGGCCTTAAGTCCCCCCAAACCCCTAGGTCCTCTTCCAGACTCCTCTCCCCCCCTCCTATAGATACCGCCAGACACCTCTGCCCCCCTGACCCCTAAGTCCTCATCCAGACTCCTCGGCCCCCAAGACCCCTGCATCATACTTCTGTCCCCCCCCCCGCCCAGACCCCTCTGTCTCCTTCTGCCCTAACACTCCCCACCCGCCAAGACCTCAGCATCATTCTTCTTTAAACTTTTCTGCCCCCCCAGACCCCTCCATCCCCTTCTGACCTAATACCCTCAACCTCCCAAGACCCCTGCATCATTCTTCTATATACTTTTCTGCCTACCAGACCCCTTTATCCCTCTCTGCCCTAACACCCCCCCCCCACCCAAGACCCCATGCATCATTCTTATTTTCACTTTTATGCCCCCCTCCGACCCATTTATCCCTTTCTGCCCTAACACCCCCCCAAGAACCCTGTATCATTCTTATTTTCACTTTTATGCCCCCAGACCTCTTTATCCCCTTCTGCTCTAACATTCCCCCACCCCCAATACCCCTGAATCATTCTTATTTTCACTTTTATGCCTCCACCCCAGACCCCTTTATTCCCTTCTGCCCTAACACCCCCCTGACCCCTGCATTATTCTTATTTTTACTTTTCTGCCCCCCCATTCCCCTAGATCCCTTTATCCCCTTGAAACCCTAATGCCAACACTCCCCCCAACACCCCTGCATCATTCATATTTTCACTTTTAACCCCCCCCCCAGACCCATTTATTCCCTTCTGCCCTAACACCACCACCCCCTAACCCCAAGACCCCTGCATCCTTACTTTCACTTTTATGGCGTCGGACACAGATGGCTGGCCCTGCGGACGTCCCAGTCCTGCTGCTTCTCAGGTCCCGCGATGCTCCGCTTCTCTGGCCTCTTCTTGTCAGGCCTGTCAGGGCTGCCTTGCTAATCCTGCCGCCTGCATCATAGGAGAAGCGCTGGCCAGGCAGGGAGAAGAGTGTTCCCTCGCTCCGGCAGTGCTCAGCTTTCATTTGTATCGATGTCTTAAAGACACCGATACATATGCATACCAGGACAGCGGCTGCCACCTCCGGCCGGTTCCCTGAACTGGTAGGAGGTCTGGATGACTAGCAGCCATGGTCCGGATCTGGACCGTGGTCCACCAGTTGAGTACCGCTGCTCTATAAGGTCATTAGTAGATATATTAAAGAGAACAGGGACTGAGACTGACCCCTGTGGTCCCCAATAGTAACAGTCACCCAATCAGGCTATGTACCATTAAAGGGGTACTCCAGCCCTGAGATATCTTATCCACTATCCAAAGGATAGGGGATAAGATGTCTAACCGCAGGGATCCCGCCGCTGGGGACCCCTGCAATCTTTTAATCGCCACCCACCTGTTTGAGCTGCACGCTGCGGTGCCAGCTCACAAACAGCTGGCTGGCGACCACGGGGCCGGAGTATCGTGACATCACGACTCCGCCCCGTGTGAAGTCTTCCCCGCCCCCGCTATGCAAGTCTATGGGAGTGGGTGTGACAGCTGGGCGGGACCCCCGAGGTGAGACGGATAAGATGTCTCAGGGCCAGAGTACCCCTTTAATAACCCCCTTTTGAGCCAGTTACTAACCCATTCACACAACACACATTCCCCCCCCAGCCCAATCCTTTCATTTTATGCACCAACCTTTTATGTGGCACAGTATCAAATGTTTTGGAAAAATCAAAATACACGACATCCAGTGATTTTCCCTGGTGAAGTCTTGGGTTCATCTCCTCATAAAAGCTGAGCTAGTTAGTCTGACAGGACCGATTCCTCATAAACCCATACTGATACAGAGTTATACATTTATGTTTATTGAGATACTCCAAAATAGCATCTCTCAGAAAACCCTGGAGGTTAAACACACAGGCCTATAATTCCCGGGGTCACTTTTTGGATATTGGCACCACATTTGCTATGTGCCAGTCCTGGGGAACTGACCCTGTCACTATAGAGTCCTTTAAAATAAGAAATAGGGGTCTGTCTATTACTTTACTTAACTCCTTTGGAACATGGGGGCGAATGCCATATGGACATACAACACATTAAATACAACCGTTTACATACAACAGAGGTTAAACCAACAAGTTTTTTAATTCCCAGGGTCGCTTTTTGACCTGTTTTTGAATACAACAGTCTTCTTTTATCATAAAGGAGGCTGACAAGGGAAGGAACATTGTCCTATGGCATGTCAAACTCTATGTTGCAGAGGCAAGGAGACAACTCAGCAATAATGTTTACTACATGGAGCTGCCCTCTGATCCCACTGAAATATTCAAGCGCAAATTGGATTGACTTCTGGAATCAGCAAAAAGATATGGAATCATCACGGAAAAAGAATATCAACGATGGTGGTACCAACATTTTATATGTTGCCAAAGGTACATAAGCATTTGGCCAATCCACCGGGTAGGCCAATAGTGGCGGGTATTGGTAGCCTGACGAAGCAGGCGTGTATTTATATTGATTTTTTTTTTACAGCCACTAGTTCTGGATCAACCTTCTTCACTTAGGGATTCCATGCACTTGATGGAACAGCTTCAGGAAGTGGTTTTACCTGAAAATTTTCTGCTTGTGACATGCGATATTGAGTCGCTTTATTCGAACATTATGCATGAGGATGGAGGCAAGGCAGTCTCGGAGATCCTCAACCCAAAAGGTAATCGGGATAGAATGCATGACTCATTCTTGATTGACCTGTTTACAATTCATTCTGTGCCATAACTATTTTTTGTTTGCGGGCAAGTTCTATTGGCAGGTATCTGGGACGGCTATGGGTGCTCATTGTGCCCCCTGCTACACCAACCCCTTTTTGAGGTGGTGGGTGGGGGCACACATGTACCCATCTGGCAGTTTTAGGGCACATATCTATAAATTGTTTAGTTTTATAAATGATATTTTGTTTATTTGGACAGGTACGAAGGAGGAGTGTGTGGAGTTCATTGAGTTTACAGATTTTACAGAGACAACAGTTTACAGATTAAACTTACCTGGCAGATATCAGATATCAGAGACAGTTGACTTTTTGGATTTGAAATGACTGAAAGTTGAAAGCCGTATCACCACGACATTGCATATAGTTTATTACATTTTGAGAGCTTCCACCCCGAACATACAAGGAAGGGTGTCCCCGTGGCTCAATTTTTGTGGACAAAAATAAATTATTCTGAGCCTGAGGAATTAAAAAAAAAACATGCAAAAGTTTTGACGGCTTGTCTGCAAGCAAGAGGCTATCAACAAAGCTTGATTTCAATGGCTTATCAAAGGGCAAATCCCACTGATCGTAACGTGCTTTTGCATTCACGGATCAGATATGATGACACCAATTTACAGTTTATTACGTCTTTCAACAATCACTGGAAACGCCTGGGACAGATCCTTGACAGACATTGGGGGATTCTCAAGTCAGATCCTAAGATCAATATGTTTATTAAGCCTACTCCCATGATGACAGCATGTAGGGCTCGCAATCTCAAGGATGTCCTTACGAGAAGCCATTCTATGGTCGGTGAGACTTAAAGAAGAAACAGGTATGTTGGGTCCCCTTGAAGGGAATGCTCCATTTGCCCGTATATGGAAACCACGGGGCAGTTTACCGATCCTCAGGATGGTGCCATATACAGGTTACAGCACTACATAAAACCAAGAATGTGGTATATGCCATCTTTTGTCCTTGTAATCAGGTATACATCGGACAGACCTCCCAGGAACTGCAGGAGCGGGTTCAAAAACATTTCTCAATGGTATCATTGGCGGAGAGGGACTTCAAACGGGATTACCCACTTACATCGGTAGCAGCCCACTATAAGAATCACCATGCAGGTAATATGAGGGGAACTAGAGTGGCGGGCTTGGAGAGAGTATTTTGTGGTTTAAGGGGTGGTGATGTCAGTAATATGTTGCTTAGGCGTGAGTCTAGGTAGATATTTAATTTACATTCAGTGGCACCCATGGCCTCAATGAGGAATTGACATTTACAGGATATTTGGGTTGATCATCTAGGTATATTCGCATGGGCCAATATTGCCAGACACATACACTTAAGAATGTTTGAATTTGTTTTATTTTATTTTTGTGCTTTATATTTTTCACAACATTTTTTATACAGGTTTTTTTTCTTTCCTCACACGAGTTGTCACGGTTTTCAGACCCCATTGTTTTTTCACGACTTGGTTTTTGTGCACTTCCCCTTTCCCTTTTTTTTTTCTACACAGCATGTGCATTTTTATACATTTTGATGGGTTCATATAGTTTGTTTCACATTTAGAATCACTTCCAGAACACATACATATTGGCTAGTTTTCACATAGAATCGGTCACATTCATTCCATGCCCTCACTTATTGTTCACACTCTCATTCCACATTATTCCCCCCCCCCCCCACACACACACACACACACACACAAATTTCCCCCTTTTTTTTCTCCATATTGTTATATAATTTTTGGTCATCTTCGGTGCAATGGCAATATATGTCCGTATCTTGTTTGAACACGTCTGCCCACCTGCCTGAATCATCGCACCTCCACTTCTGTATCCTGAATATAATGTTCTTTTCCTTCATCTTGACTGGGCATTAAACTATCCTTCATTTTAAGTTTTGTTAAATTATAATAGGGGGAATTAATAATTGTAAATACATATACCTTTTTGTCATTTGTTCTTTATTTGTATAAATGAAGCATAATTTACTGATATATTTTACTTTATGTAAGAATCCAGGGGTTGGTATTTTGGAGTCTACCTGTTGCCAGGTGTCGGGAACTGCTGTACGGGAGGATCGCATGTTTAGCATGCCCGCCTGTAGGGAAGCGGGACCCTCGGGTTGCAGGTCACTGTTTGAGATGCATCTCTTTGACGTGTCTGGAAGATGCATTTTCTTTTATTGATATGTAGTTTTTGATGCACACATTATAATATTATTGTTTATAATATATACATTTTTTTATGTAAATTCATTTTGTAGGGATCATGTAAAGGTGTGGTAATATATATATATATATATATATATATATATGTCTATTTTAGTTTTATGTATATAGATATTGCTTTTCTTTAAGTTATTACTAATATCTAATTTTGCTGCATATATTATTATTTTCTTTACCCCCGTTGGATATATAATTTCATAGTAGATGGTTATTTATGTCCGGCTATTGAATCTATCAGCCCTGCTAGTGGTGCTTGGTAACTTCAGAGATTGGCCCCACTTTCATCAGCACTGTATTTGTTTCCCTGGCCCCACATCCAGCTTACCCTTTAGTCAGGTTATGCCATACTTCCTGCTTTGGTATATATTGCATACTGCGTGTGATGCCCCACTTCCGGTCGAGCTGTATATCACGCTCTATGTCACATGTATTATACGGTCTGGAATAATGTGAACCAAAGGCCTGGGACACATAAAAGGAGGACTGGGTTCGCCTTCCCCTCCTAATAGAGTACTGAATCTTAGGCAGGCAGATCCATAGAACAAAAAGGGAGTTTATTCGCATTAGTCCTTGGGAACAGCCCTTGTCACTATATTGTCCTTAAATGGTACCTGTCCTTAGTAATAAAAATGTATATGTTATAGGTTAGCCTATTTGAATAACTTTTCTAATATACTTCGTATTAAAATGTTGTAACTTTATTTGTTAAATTAACCCCTGAACGTTTGGCCATCAGGGTTCCTCCTTCTGGTCCTGCCTGCATTCCTGCTTGCAGACTGTCTCCTGTAACAGCCTGGTAGAGACAAAAGTCAGGAAATGCAGGTGGGTCCTCAACTCTTTATAGTGTACAGAAAAGCTCAGAGAGCTGAGGTGGTGGTGGTGGGGCGGGGGGGGTCTAAGCCAATCAAAGCCCAGGCTGTACGTAGCAGAGTTAGAGAAAAAGTTCTCCCCTGTATGGCTTCAGATGATGTCACACCTGCTGGGCATGCCCCTTTCCAGTCTGTGAATCTGACTGAGATTGAGCATAAAATGCAGCACAATATTAACCCTTTCAGGGTGGACGGTTTTTCTGTTTTTGCACTTTCGTTTTTTCCTCCTTACCTTTTAAAAATCATATCCCTTTAAATTTTCACCTACAGATCCCTATGATGGCTTGTTTATTGCACGGGTATATAGCACTATAGAATGATAATTTCAAGGATCACTAATTATTTTATCACAGCCCTGTTGAAACCCTTGTTTAAATAATATTTAAAAACAATATTTTATTGGTATGCATTAAAAAATTGTATAACACCAATTTGTGATAATTACTTGTGAACACCCAAATCAAATAATTATACTAATGCTGAGGTGTTGGACCAATAATTGTTCTGTACCCAAATGGCAAAATAAAGTCAATAATGACTAGTATTTTGTTGAGTTATAAATTGGTGAGAGGCTGACGCATTCCTCTCCTCCAGGCTGCACAGACAGGAAAAAAAAAAGCGTAATGCCTTATTAATCAATTCGCCAATACCCACTGGTGTGATGTATACTGATATGTCTTTACGCCCTATTATATAATTAGCATTATCTCAGGTATGGCGATATTGGATTAAATTTACCAAAAATAAGATGAACTGTATCTTATTTTTGGTAAGTTTAATCCAATATCGCCATACCTGAGATAATGCTAATTATATAATAGGGCGTAAAGACATATCAGTATACATCACGCCAGTGGGTATTGGCGAATTGAGGAATAAGGCATTACGCTTTTTTTTTTTTCCTGTCTGTGCAGCCTGGAGGACAGGAATGCGTCAGCCTCTCACCAATTTATAACTCAACAAAATACTAGTCATTATTGACTTTATTTTGGCATTTGGATACAGAACAATTATTGGTCCAACACCTCAGCATTAGTATAATTATTTGCTTGTTTATTGCACCACTAATTGTACTTTGTAATTACCTCAGTCATTTTACCAAAAAATCTACAGCGAAACATCTGGAGTTTTTATCGGCACCATTTATGTTTTGATGGGACTTTTTGATCGCCTTTTATTGATTTTTTTATGGTAGAAAAAGTGACCAAACATACAGGGTCCCATAGTCCCAAAGGGGACTATAACATGCAGTACATTGATTGCTGACACTGATCAATGCTATGCCATAGCATAGCATTGATCAGAGTTTTTGGCACTCGATTGCTTCAGCCTGGATCGCAGGCATGGAGCAATCGATCGCCAATCGATCGCCGAAAAGGAAGGTTGGGACCCTCCTCGTGTGTATCCAGCTGATAGGGACACCGTGGTTTCACCTCATTGGTCCCAATCAGCCCCACTGAACTGCCGGGAAGCATTTTATTACATTTTATACATGGGATCAACTTTGATCGCCGCTTTCAAGGGGTTAATACCGGACACGATCGGTGATATCTGGTATTAGCCACGGGTCCCGGCCATTGCAAGGTGCCTGGACCGACCCGATATGACGCGGGGTCAACCTGTGACCCTGCATTATATTGCGGGAGCGAGCACTGGGTGGTAGAAAACTAAAAAATAAAAGGCAGGGGGTGGTTTATCATGATGGGGGGAGGATTACAAAATTTTTCAAGATCATGACAGGTATTTTTTGTTACTTTTGTAGGAGGCATTGTAATTCTTACTGGGTAATAAAGGTGACAATTTATTCCTAAAGTTCTAGTAGGAAATGGACAATGAGTTTGAATTAAAAATGTTCCAGAAAAATTACTTCATGGGTAACCTTTTACTAAATAAAGATATGTCTGGAGAGGTGACGTGCCCTCTTTAAGCCCATAATTGGCTTTGGTCTTCAGGGATTTATAGGGTTATCCAGGACTGAAAAAAAAAGGGGCTCAGGTTTTTTTTTCTACAACTAATGCCATGCTTGTGCTTGTCCATTGGCTGTGTCAGTCCCATACCCTTGAACACTGCTGAAGCTTTGCATTGTTACTGTAAAAACTATTACCATTATTACTAATCAAGGAGAACCAATTTAAGCTCTACTATACCATGAATATTACTAATACATAAATTCCACTGCCTAAAAACATAGCGGGTTAAAATAAGAATGGAATAGTGACTTAATCAGTTCAATGATTTTATTGTCTCATTCCAATCTTTTTGTCTTCCCATTTTCTGAATACTAAATTGCCAAAATGTACTTTCGATCTTGAAATGTTTTTCATACAATTGTTGCTTTCTGGACAATGTTCTTTTATTGTTTAACTTTTATGTTAAGATAAACGCCAATAATTTGGGTATCATAAAGGCAGAATGTTGAGATATTGAAGACTTGGAAATAAAAAAAAAAAAATAGAAAAATAGATTTAATGTCCCGACTCGGCCACACAAAAAAAAAAAGTTGTATTGTTTGGAATGGCCTACATCGTGCAGTGAGATGGATTGAAGCAATTCTTCTCTCCAATAATCTTTTAATGACCACATCAACAGTGATTTAACCCAAAGGACATTAGGTCATTTTTTTGGGCAATCGAGACTGTAGATACCTCAGACTACCACAGCCAGAGAGTATGATAAATTATGTACAATGAGAAATAAAGAAAAAAAAATGCATACGTTATTTATGCAAGGTTTGTTTTAGTCTTCAGTGTAAAACGTTTTGGATCGTAGCCTGGAGAATGATAAGTTAAACTTTCCTCCGACTCAAGTCTTATGAATTTTCCATCCTTGCACATTCAAGGAGAATGGGTTCAATAAATTCAGTATAAAATATACAAAATATAAGTCAATGAAAGAAAGAAAAAAAGCCTGCTGTGAGTACATTACAGCACTTACAGAAACTGTAGACATGCAGCTTCTCCCACCAGTCAGGGTTCTGCCAATACAAACAAATACTGCAGACCGTTCCAGCCCTAAAGCTCCTAGAGATATAGCAATGCCTTTTTTTAAGACAAACCCAACTATGTAACTTTTTCATTTCCTTAAGTGAAAATGTTGACTACTTTATCTTATTTATTTGAGAGCAAGCATATGTAACAAGTGTTTGCAAAAGGCTAAGGTGCTTAGAGGGTAGGTTTACTTGTACACACAATTTTACAGTATAGAGATATTGCTTTAAGGCAAGGGTGGGGAAGATTTTTTTGTGGCAAGGGCCCTTTGAATATTTATGTGATCATTTGTGGACAATACAAGATTATCAACTTAAAATTAGCCGCTATATTTGGTCAAACATTTAATTAAGTCCCCCCAAATGCAATGGCTGGAACTGCTTCTCTTTGGTGAACCATGTGCTGTTACCCGGTATTGATGATGTTGCTACCTGCAACTGTTTTTCAAGGTTTGTGTTGATTAGAAAATAGGTAGTATGCCTACTCCCTGATGGTAGTTTCCCCCTGTATGTAGGACCCCCCTGCTTTTCAAGGTTTGCATCCCCCCCCCCCACATGTAGCTTGTCCCCTGAAGGTAGAACCTCCCCTGTAGGTAGCTTTCCCCCTGTATATAGGACCTCCTGTTGGTAGTTTGCCCACTGTCTGTAGGATCCCCCTGTAGGTAGTATGCCCCCTGTATACACGATTCCCCTGTAAGTAGCTTGGCCCCTATATATAGAACCCCTAGGGGTTTTTCCCATGTGTATAGGACCCCCTGTAGTTAGTTTCCCCATACATATATATATAAATATAAACCAAACGGAAGCGCAGCACTCCAACTAAATGTGATTTATTTTCTCATGTAGGCATTACAATGTTTCAGCTCCTCCTGGAGCCATTTTCAAGCATAGTGACACACACAGATAGGACGGTTTTTATACATATACAACTCATTAAGTGCAAATCCACTTCACATTATATCAATGATCAAACTACATATAAAATCTCATAGATCGTGTTCACATATCCACCAGTAAATAAAGTCCATACATCCAGCATAAGTGATAAAGTCCATGAGTGCTAAATAGTGCATTAAAGTTAAAAGCCTCACTTGAAAAAGACATATCTTCAATAATTATGGATAATCAATCATATCATAAACACATGTAAGCATCCTGTTGTTATACAGCGTACTGAAAACAGTACATACTTTAAGCAGGGAGGAGAAATCCAACAGCTGGTATTAGCGTGGGTATAGACTCAGTGCGCCTGCGCCTAGACACACACAGGCGCCGTCGTGCACATGATCAAAGTCACTTGACTCTATAAGTCACATGGTCTTTCTCCCCGGCAACCGCCGACACTATAAACACGGCAGCGCACGGGGAGCACAGACCAGGGGAGCACAGAGCCGCGTGTATAAGTGTGAATAAGGTTTTGACAGACTCTGAGAAAAATGTATAACATTAAAACTGCAATATATAACTGTATAGTACGCACACATTACAGGCATGTAGATTAAACATAACAGAGGTAGGCTATCAAAATAACAAACAGTTAATTGAAAATAAAAAAATGAAATAAAAAAATTATTAATAAAATGTAAATGATAATAAACATGATAATGTAATTAAACAAGTGAAAAAATATTCTTTGAGAAAGAAAATATATATGCAAATGAAAATAAAAAATTAAAAAGTATCCAAAAAAATTTGGGATAAATAAATATAAACAGTACATCATTCCTGGACCAATCCTGACTCTCAAACATCAGGGGTCACCATATCATTAGCACATAAGGGGCATACCTTACACCACTCGGGACAGATCACTATCCTGACCTATAAAGGGCCAAGGCGTTCTCTGTCAAAGGGGGACCACTGTGTTCAGGACCGTCAAGTGCATATACACTTTGGTCACCCCACCACAGCTGCTTACCAAGTGCGCCCGCTTTTCAGCAGCACTAGCCCCAATTTTAGCCTATAGGCATTCTGTTATAAAAAGAAAGAAAAAAAAACAAGAAAAAGAAAAAAATAAATAAATTGTCACGATTCGGCAGGCTGGAGGTGGATCCTCTGTGTCAGAGAGGGATTGGCGTGGACCGTGTCGGTGGACCGGTTCTAAGTAGCTACTGGTTTTCACCAGAGCCCGCCGCAAAGCGGGATGGTCTTGCAGCGGCGGTAGCAACCAGGTCGTATCCACCGGCAACGGCTCAACCTCTCTGACTGCTGAGATAGGCATGGTACAAGGGATAAGGCAAGAGCAAGGTCGGACATAGCAGAAGGTCAGCGCAGGCAGCAAGGATCGTAGTCAGGGGCAACGGCAGGAGGTCTGGAACACAGGCTAGGAACACTCAAGGAAAGGCTTTCTCTGGCACAAGGGCAACAAGATCCGGCAAGGGAGTGCAGGGGAAGTGAGGTATAAGTAGGGAGTGCACAGGTGGAAACTAATCAGGAAGATTGGGCCAGGCACCATCATTGGTGCACTGGCCCTTTAAATCTCAGAGAGCTGGCGCGCGCGCGCCCTAGAGAGCGGAGCCGTGCGCGCCAGAGCATGACAGCCGGGGACCGGGACAGGTAAGTGACTTGGGATGCGATTCGCGAGCGGGCGCGTCCCGCTATGCGAATCGCATCCCCGCTGACAGTGCAACGCTCCCGGTCAGCGGGTCTGACCGGGGTGCTGCAGAGAGAAGGACGCCACGAGCGCTCCAGGGAGGAGCAGGGACCCGGAGCGCTCGGCGTAACAGTACCCCCCCCCCCCCCCCTTGGGTCTCCCCCTCTTTTTGGGACCTGAAAATTCTTTAATCCGGAAGACGTCTGAGGACCCGGAGACAGGAGTAGCTTCCTCTAGGCATTTCACTTCAAAGGGTCCAAGATAACGTGGTCCCAGATAAAAACTGGGGACACGGAAGCGGATATACTTGGCGGAGAGCCACGCAAAAACAGGAGGAGCTCTTCTCTTTTTTTCCGGCAAGCTTCTTCACCCGGGATTAGGCTAGTATGAGGAATTTTAGAGTCTTTTTCCAGACGGTGGCGAAGCCCCGGGAAACCTCATCAACAGCGGGCACACAAGAAGGCGTGGGAGTGGGGAGGGAGGGAAGAGGGTAAAGGAGTGGCGTTGGAGCCATGGCAGACCGAGGAGGACTTCAGAGGAGCATTTGGGCAAAACAAAAAGTTAAATTTTTTCGAGATGCAGTTCCATGCTCAAGAGCAGGGGTGGATTGCAAAGGATACTGTGAGAGAGGTGCTCCGAGCGGTGTGGCACATGGCAGGGCCTTCCCAGGCAGGAGACCACGGCAGAGTCTAGAGTCCCCATCAAATTTGTCCGGCAGGGACAAGTGGGGGTTAGGAGCGGCCGGTCGCTGCGGAGGAGTTGCAGGAGCCGGCGGAGGAGATGGTTGTTGCTGTTGCATCTGCTGTGTCTGTGACTGAAGTTGCTGTATCTGCGGTAGCAGCTGCTGTATCTGTGACTGAAGTTGCTGTGTCACGGTGGTCAAGTATGACAGCTGGTGATTTCGTTGGGTGATCATTAGGGATTGCTGGGCGATCACCGTGGAAATGTCGGCAAGACTTGACAGCGGCACCTCAGCGGAATCCAAGGCCGGATCTACTGTCACGATTCGGCAGGCTGGAGGTGGATCCTCTGTGTCAGAGAGGGATTGGCGTGGACCGTGTCGGTGGACCGGTTCTAAGTAGCTACTGGTTTTCACCAGAGCCCGGGATGGTCTTGCATCGGCGGTAGCAACCAGGTCGTATCCACCGGCAACGGCTCAACCTCTCTGACTGCTGAGATAGGCATGGTACAAGGGATAAGGGAAGAGCAAGGTCGGACGTAGCAGAAGGTCAGGGCAGGCAGCAAGGATCGTAGTCAGGGGCAACAGCAGGAGGTCTGGAACACAGGCTAGGAACACTCAAGGAAAGGCTTTCTCTGGCACAAGGGCAACAAGATCCGGCAAGGGAGTGCAGGGGAAGTGAGGTATAAGTAGGGAGTGCACAGGTGGAAACTAATCAGGAAGATTGGGCCAGGCACCATCATTGGTGCACTGGCCCTTTAAATCTCAGAGAGCTGGCGCGCGCGCGCCCTAGAGAGCGGAGCCGCGCGCGCCAGAGCATGACAGCCGGGGACCGGGACAGGTAAGTGACTTGGGATGCGATTCGCGAGCGGGCGCGTCCCGCTATGCGAATCGCATCCCCGCTGACAGTGCAGAGTTCCCGGTCAGCGGGTCTGACCGGGGTGCTGCAGAGAGAGGGACGCCACGAGCGCTCCGGGGAGGAGCAGGGACCCGGAGCGCTCGGCGTAACATAAATGAAATAAATAATTCACTTATTGACAACCCACCTCTACTAGAATCATACATACACACATGTGATGAACACTACACATTTTATTTGCACAAACAACTTTATCCGCAAATAGCCTGTCAAAACAGTAAGTAATTAAAAAAGGCCATAACTTCTAATTTTTGCCAAATAAATCGGAGTAGGTGATGTCTCCTCGCCCCTATACTTGGACATCAGTATCTATTAAAAATTTTTAAAAAACAATAATTAATATCAACATAATTGTTCAGTGTGTATCACATCATATACATGCAAAGAGCAAATAAATAAAGGGTGGTGCCTATTGGTATCCAACTATCTCTCCCAGCTACATCTATATCACATAAAATTCTGCATTAAAACCAAATGGTCGCAACGTTTTGGGCTTATGAATCACCCATAACTCACATTTTCTAAGCAATGCCAATCTGTCACCCCCTCTCACAGGGTTGGGGATATGGTCAAACTTATTTACATAGGACAAACGACCCGGAGCTTAGAAACACGAATTAACAACCGTAGATACAGAATACGCAAACGTAAATTAGACTTATCGGTTTCCAAACATTTTTAAACCTTGGGCACTCTGAGGGAAATCTCAGTTTCATGGCAATGGACCATATCCCGAACCCCGTGAGAGGGGGGGTGACAGATTGGCATTGCTTAGAAAACGAGAGTTATGGTGGATTCATAAGCTCTATACGTTGCGACAATTTGGTCTTAACGCATAATTTAATGTGATATAGATGTAGCTGGGAGAGATAGTTGGATGCCAATAGCTACCGCCCTTCATTTATCTGCTCTTTGCATGTATATGATGTGATACACACTGAACAATTCCGTTGATATTAATTATTGTGTTTTTCTATTTTTAATAGATACTGATGTCCAAGTACAGTAGCGAGGAGACATCATCTACTTTGATTTATTTAGCGAAAATTTTAAGTTATGGCCTTTTTTAATCACTTCTAGAGATGAGCGAATTGAATCTGACGAATCAGAATTCGTTACGAATATTAGGAAAAATTCGATTCGCAACCAATGCGAATATCGCCACGATTGGATTGCGTAAATCGCTTCATTGAATTCCATTTACTGTGGTGCAGGCTCCAGGGCATCTAAAATGGTGGATCCACATGTCGGAACATGGGACAAGGAACGCTGGGAAGGCAAGGCGGGAAGGGAAGTAGGAGGGAATACCCTGAATCACATGCAAGATGCGGTCTATCAGCAGTCAGTCACCCCTGTGTTGTGCCCTCCTAAGTGCATACCACATACGTACATCTAAGTGGTGTACTATTTTGTTCCTGTTAAAGTTTCAAGGGCCTAGATAATGTGAAAGGCCAGGCAAAAGTACTCAACGGCTGGTGTTGTACACAAATACTTTTTTAAGCCTACTGTAGCGCATTTTTTCTGCCCTCATAAGTGCATACCATATACGTACATCTAAGTCTTGTACTATTTTGTTCCTGTTACAGTTTCAAGGGCCTAGATACTGTGAATGGTCAGGCAAAAGTCCCTGTCTTCCCATTGCCTCTGTCCTATGCTGTTCCCTCACCTACAGAAGTATCTTATGCTGTGGGTTCAGCTCCACTATTCAGTGAGAACAATCTAATAGAGGACAGTCAGCAGCTACTTCCCAGCCAAGAAGTGGAGGAGACATTTGCTGCTTCCTCCACTAGGCGGGCAAGTAGTGATGTGGAGAGTGATGTTGGAGGTGGTGTTGCCAGCGTTCAGGATCCTGAAGCAGACACTGTTGAGAAACCTGAGAAGGACATCAGTGACATGCAGACACTTGTTGATGATGATGATGAAGCCAATCGCAATTGGGAGCCGGGTACAGAAGGGGCTTATTCCTCATCTGGAGAAGAGAGCTGCAGGTTGCCCATGAGGCAGCAG
Organism: Hyla sarda; assembly: GCF_029499605.1. Classification (NCBI taxonomy): domain Eukaryota; kingdom Metazoa; phylum Chordata; class Amphibia; order Anura; family Hylidae; genus Hyla; species Hyla sarda. The sequence goes on from NC_079193.1 coordinate 350,957,599, forward strand.
CTGAGCCAGCAAGGAAGTAGCATGGTTGGTAGTCAGCATGGGGGCAGAAGTGGAAATTCTGGAGCCAAACGTGCCCGGGGGAGACCACCTCCTTCGCGGCAGCCTAGCTTACCGGGAGGTAGTAGAACAGGGGTTCTCAGAGACAGCGGTAGTACAAGTCAATTAGTATGGACTGTTGGTGGGAAAATCAGCTACTTGGCGGTGTGGCAGTTTTTCATCAGGCATCGGGAGGAGGTTAGCATAGCCACATGCAAGATGTGTCGGCAGAAAGTAAAGAATGGCCAGGGTCCCAATTTTGGCACCACAGCCCTGCATCGACATATGCTGCACCACCATAAAGTGTCCTGGGAGAATCATGACTCCGATGTAGTTGTCCAGCCTGCTGCATCACCCAGCGGCACGCCGCTCCCTCTTTCAGCCAGCCATGACTCCACCACCTCAGCCGAAGGGAGCTGCATGTCATACCCTCCTTCTGTCGCTCCAGATGCTATTGCTCCTCCTACTTTTAGTCAATCATTTCGCCAGCAAATCATCAGTGAAACCATGTCCAAGAGACAACAGTATGCGCCCACTCATCCAACGGCGCAGAAGCTGAATGTGCTCCTGTCCAAGTTGCTGGTGCTGCAGTCCCTCCCTTTTCAAATGGTGGACTCTGTACCTTTCAGGGAACTGATGGCTTGTGCCGAGCCAAGGTGGAGAGTCTTAAGCCATCATTTCTTCGCGAACAAGGCAGTACCAGCCCTGCACAATTTTGTGGAAGAGAAGGTGGGCCAGTCCTTGAGCCTGTCAGCGTGTACCAAAGTGCACGGCAGTGCTGATGTCTGGAGCTGTAACTATGGTCAGGGAGAATTCATGTCCTTTATGGCCCACTGGGTGAATGTGGTTCCTGCACAGCCACAACAGCAACTTGGACAGGTCACGCCACTTCCTCCTCCACCCTCTCAGGCCATTGGTCCAGTGACATTGTGCAACTCCGCCTTTTTATCCTCCACCGTGTCCTCAGCCTCCACTGCATGCCATGTGTGCAGGGAACAGCGGTGTCATGCTGTGCTTCACATGGTTTGCTTTGGTGAACGGAGTCACACAGGGGAGGAACTGCTAAAAGTAATTCATAAAGAAATCAGAGCATGGCTTACTGCAGGAAAACTGGAAATGGGAACCATGGTGACTGACAAAGGAAAAAAACATCTTGTTTGTGCTGCGACAAGGAAGGCTGAGCCATGCGCTCTGCATGGCACACTTGTTCAATCTGGTTGTCAAGCGGTCCCTGAAGTGTTCCCCCCATTTGCAACACATCCTAACAATGGGAAGGAAACTTTGCATTCACTTCAGCCACTCATACACAGCAAAGCACAACCTCCTTGAGCTGCAGTTTCAGAACGGTATCGCCCAATATAGTCTGATTTGCGACGTTGCCACACATTGGAATTCCACCCTCCATATGTTGGACCGACTATACGAAAAGAGAAAAGCCATCACCGATTTCTTGATGATCCAAGCAGATAAGGGGACTCCGCTGTGTAACTACAATGTCAACCAGTGGCAGCTCATACGTGACACCTGCCGTTTGCTCAGGCCTTTTGAGGAAGCCACATTATTAGTCAGTCGCCAGGATTACAGGATGAACTACGTAATTCCACTGCTTCATTTCCTACAACACATGTTGGAAACGACTTGTCAGGGCACTGGAGATGTGGTGCCTACATCTCACAGCCACATGAGCCCTGTGGGGGCTGAACTGGAGGAAGAGGAGAAGGAGGAGGAGGGGCACAGTGGAGCACAGTTTTGGTTTCACGAAATGTGCGGTTTTTCTAGTCATCTGCTAGGAGAGGAGGAGCAGGAGCAGCCAGAGGAGCTAGAGGGTTATGAGGAAGGTGAGACAGAGGACCCAGACACACTGTGACAGTATGCAGTGGAGATTGAGGCAGGGAATCCCCCCGAGTCACTTGCACAAATGGCACAATGCATGCTCACTTGCTTGCATAGTGACCTCCGAATTGTCACCATTCAAAAGCGGGATGAATTCTGACTCTCCACCCTATTGGACCCTCGCTTCTGGCACAAAATGGGGGGCTTTTTTTACACCCAATGAGAGGGAGGACAAACTGACCTACTACAGACACATCCTACGTAGTCAGTTGGCCGATACCTATTGGCGCCTTCGTCCATCCTCTTGCAGGTCTCACTCGGGGGGCCCTCTGCGTTCACCTTCCACTGCCATGGCTGCTGGGGAGGGGTGGGGTGACAGGAGCAGTACCAGCTCCATCAGCAGCAGCCTGAGTCTACAGTCGCTGATGCCTACCTTTATTCACCCGCATAGTGAAGCAACTCATCAGCAGCAGGTAGACCTGGAGCAGGACCTGAACCAGCAGGTGGTGGCATACCTTGATATGCCCATCCCAACACACCTTGAAGATTTGCTGGACTTCTAGGCAGCCAAACTTGATTTGTGACCACAACTAGCAGAGTTTGCCCTGTAAAAGCTGTCCTGCCCGGCCAGTAGTGTCCCATCAGAGCGGGTGTTTAGTGCGCTGGGGGTCATAATCACCCCAAGGAGAACCCATCTGTCCACAAACAATGTGTTGAGACTGACCTTTGTGAAGATGAATCAGCCAGGATTTCCAACCACCAATGCCTGATGAATCAGAGTAGATTGACCATGGTGCCACACCGACACTTCACAAATGTGGATAGTGCAAAATAGATTTAAGGCGCTGCTCCCCAATTACAAACATTCCTCTGCATCAGACCTTTTTTCACCCACCTTTGTCACCTGGCACTGGTATTGCCACCCACCGCACCACTCTGTCACCGGGTCACTTTCAGGACTCCTGATGCTGCTGCCACCTCCAGGCTGTCTCATTCTGCCACCATATGTTCTCCTCATTGTTACGCCGAGCGCTCCGGGTCCCCGCTCCTCCCCGGAGCGCTCGCAACATCCTCGCAATCGCAGCGCCCCGGTCAGACCTGCTGACCGGGTGCGCTGCAATATCTCTCTCAGCCGGGATGCGATTCGCGATGCGGGAGGCGCCCGCTCGCGATGCGCATCCATGCTCCCGTACCTAACCCGTTCCCCGTCGGTCTTGTCCCGGCGCGCGGCCCCGCTCCTTAGGGCGCGCGCGCGCCGGGTCTCTGCAATTTAAAGGGCCACTGCGCCACTGATTGGCGCAGCAGGCTTAATTAGTGTGTTCACCTGTGCACACCCTACTTATACCTCACTTCCCCTGCACTCCCTCGCCAGATCTTGTTGCCATTGTGCCAGTGAAAGCGTTTCCTTGTGTGTTCCTAGCCTGTGTTCCAGACCTCCTGCCGTTGCCCCTGACTACGATCCTTGCTGCCTGCCCTGACCTTCTGCTACGTCCGACCTTGCTCTTGTCTACTCCCTTGTACCGCGCCTATCTTCAGCAGTCAGAGAGGTTGAGCCGTTGCTGGTGGATACGACCTGGTTGCTACCGCCGCTGCAAGACCATCCCGCTTTGCGGCGGGCTCTGGTGAATACCAGTAGCAACTTAGAACCGGTCCACCAACACGGTCCACGCCAATCCCTCTCTGGCACAGAGGATCCACCTCCAGCCAGCCGAATCGTGACAGTAGATCCGGCCATGGATCCCGCTGAAGTCCCACTGCCAGTTGTCGCCGACCTCACCACGGTGGTCGCCCAGCAGTCGCAACAGATAGCGCAACAAGGCCATCAGCTGTCTCAACTGACCGTGATGCTACAGCAGCTACTACCACAACTCCAGCAACAATCTCCTCCGCCAGCTCCTGCACCTCCTCCGCAGCGAGTGGCCGCTTCCGGCCTACGATTATCCTTGCCGGATAAATTTGATGGGGACTCTAAGTTTTGCCGTGGCTTTCTTTCGCAATGTTCCCTGCACTTGGAGATGATGTCGGACCAGTTTCCTACTGAAAGGTCTAAGGTGGCTTTCGTAGTCAGCCTTCTGTCTGGGAAAGCTCTGTCATGGGCCACACCGCTCTGGGACCGCAATGACCCTGTCACTGCCTCTGTACACTCCTTCTTCACGGAGATTCGAAGTGTCTTTGAGGAACCTGCCCGAGCCTCTTCTGCTGAGACTGCCCTGCTGAACCTGGTCCAGGGTAATTCTTCTGTTGGCGAGTACGCCATCCAATTCCGTACTCTTGCCTCCGAATTATCCTGGAATAATGAGGCCCTCTGCGCGACCTTTAAAAAAGGCCTATCCAGCAACATTAAAGATGTGCTGGCCGCACGAGAAATTCCTGCTAACCTGCATGAACTTATTCATCTGGCCACCCGCATTGACATGCGTTTTTCCGAAAGGCGTCAGGAGCTCCGCCAGGATATGGACTTTGTTCGCACGAGGCGTTTTTTCTCCCCGGCTCCTCTCTCCTCTTGTCCTCTGCAATCCGTTCCTGTGCCTCCCGCCGTGGAGGCTATGCAAGTTGACCGGTCTCGCTTGACACCTCAAGAGAGGACACGACGCCGCATGGAGAATCTGTGCCTGTACTGTGCCGGTACCGAACACTTCTTGAAGGATTGTCCTATCCGTCCTCCCCGCCTGGAAAGACGTACGCTGACTCCGCACAAGGGTGAGACAGTTCTTGATGTCAACTCTGCTTCTCCACGCCTTACTGTGCCTGTGCGGATATCTTCCTCTACCTTCTCCTTCTCTGCTATGGCCTTCTTGGATTCCGGATCTGCAGGAAATTTTATTTTGGCCTCTCTCATCAACAGGTTCAACATCCCGGTGACCAGTCTTGCCAGACCCCTCTACATCAATTCTGTTAACAATGAAAGATTGGACTATACCGTGCGTTACCGCACGGAACCTCTCCTAATGTGCATCGGACCTCATCACGAAAAAATTGAATTTTTGGTCCTCTCCAACTGCACTTCCGAAATTCTTCTTGGATTACCGTGGCTTCAACGCCATTCCCCAACCCTTGATTGGTCCACAGGAGAAATCAAGAACTGGGGTACTTCTTGTTTCAAGGACTGTCTTAAACCGGTTCCCAGTATTCCCTGCCGTGACCCTGTGGTTCCCCCTGTACCCGGTCTTCCTAAGGCTTATATGGACTATGCTGACGTGTTTTGCAAAAAGCAAGCTGAGACTTTACCTCCTCACAGGCCTTATGACTGTCCTATTGACCTCCTCCCGGGTACTACTCCACCCCGGGGCAGAATCTATCCTCTGTCTGCTCCAGAGACTCTTGCCATGTCAGAGTACATCCAGGAAAATTTAAAAAAGGGGTTTATCCGCAAATCCTCCTCTCCTGCCGGAGCTGGATTTTTTTTTGTGTCCAAAAAAGATGGCTCCCTACGTCCTTGCATTGATTACCGCGGACTTAATAAAATCACGGTAAAAAAACGCTACCCCTTACCTCTTATCTCGGAACTCTTTGATCGCCTACAAGGTGCCCACATCTTTACCAAACTAGACTTAAGAGGTGCTTATAATCTCATCCGCATCAGGGAGGGGGACGAATGGAAGACTGCATTTAACACCAGAGATGGACACTTTGAGTATCTGGTCATGCCCTTTGGCCTGTGCAACGCCCCTGCCGTCTTCCAAGACTTTGTTAATGAAATTTTTCGTGATCTCTTATATTCCTGTGTTGTGGTTTATCTGGACGATATTCTGATTTTTTCTGCCAACTTAGAAGAACACCGCCAGCATGTCCGCATGGTTCTTCAGAGACTTCGAGACAATCAACTTTATGCCAAAATGGAGAAATGTCTCTTTGAATGTCAATCTCTTCCTTTCCTAGGATACTTGGTCTCTGGCCAGGGACTACAAATGGACCCAGATAAGCTAGCTGCTGTATTAGATTGGCCACGCCCCTCCGGACTCCGTGCTATCCAACGTTTTTTGGGGTTCGCCAATTATTACAGACAATTTATTCCACACTTTTCCACTATTGTGGCTCCTATCGTGGCTTTAACCAAGAAAAATGCCAATCCCAAGTCCTGGTCTCCCCAAGCGGAAGACGCATTTAAACATCTCAAGTCTGCTTTTTCTTCTGCTCCCGTGCTCTCCAGACCTGACCCATCTAAACCCTTCCTATTGGAGGTAGATGCCTCCTCAGTGGGAGCTGGAGCTGTCCTTCTACAAAAAAATTCTTCCGTGCATGCTGTTACTTGTGTTTTTTTTCTAGGACCTTCTCTCCGGCGGAGAGAAACTACTCCATCGGGGATCGAGAACTACTGGCCATTAAATTGGCGCTTGAGGAATGGAGGCATCTGCTGGAGGGATCAAAATTTCCAGTTATCATATACACTGATCACAAGAATCTCTCCTATCTCCAGTCTGCCCAACGACTGAACCCTCGCCAGGCCAGGTGGTCGTTGTTCTTTGCCCGTTTTAACTTTGAAATTCATTTTCGCCCTGCCGACAAGAACATTAGGGCCGATGCCCTCTCTCGTTCCTCGGATGCCTCTGAAGTAGAGCTCTCTCCGCAACACATCATTCCTCCTCACTGTCTGATCTCCACTTCTCCAGCCTCCATCAGGCAAACTCCTCCAGGGAAGACCTTCGTTTCTCCACGCCAGCGTCTCGGGATTCTCAAATGGGGACACTCCTCCCACCTCGCAGGCCATGCGGGCATCAAAAAATCCTTGCAACTCATCTCTCGTTTTTATTGGTGGCCGACTCTGGAGACGGATGTTGTTGATTTTGTGCGGGCCTGTACTGTCTGTGCCCGGGATAAGACTCCTCGCCAGAAGCCTGCTGGCCTCCTTCATCCTCTGCCTGTCCCCGAACAGCCTTGGTCACTGATTGGTATGGACTTTATTACAGACTTGCCCTCATCCCGTGGCAACACAGTTGTTTGGGTGGTCGTTGATCGATTTTCCAAGATGGCACATTTTATCCCTCTTCCAGGTCTTCCTTCAGCGCCTCAATTGGCAAAGCAATTTTTTGTACACATTTTTCGCCTTCACGGGTTGCCCACGCAGATCGTCTCGGATAGAGGCGTCCAATTCGTGCCTAAATTCTGTAGGGCCCTCTGTAAACAGCTCAAGATTAAATTAAACTTCTCTTCTTCTTATCATCCCCAATCCAATGGGCAAGTAGAAAGAATTAATCAGGTCCTGGGTGACTATTTACGGCATTTTGTTTCCTCCCGCCAGGATGACTGGGCAGATCTTCTACCATGGGCCGAATTCTCATACAACTTCAGAATCTCCGAATCTTCTGCTAAGTCCCCATTTTTCGTGGTGTACGGCCGTCACCCTCTTCCCCCCCTCCCTACTCCCTTGCCCTCTGGTTTGCTCGCTGTGGATGAAGTGACTCGTGATCTTTCCACCATATGGAAAGAGACCCAAAATTCTCTTTTACAGGCTTCATCCCGGATGAAAAGATTTGCCGATAAGAAAAGAAGAACTCCCCCCATTTTTGCTCCCGGAGACAAGGTATGGCTCTCCGCTAAATATGTCCGCTTTCGTGTCCCCAGTTACAAACTGGGACCACGCTATCTTGGTCCTTTCAAAGTCTTGTGCCAGATTAACCCTGTCTCTTACAAACTCCTTCTTCCTCCTTCTCTTCGTATTCCCAATGCCTTCCATGTCTCTCTCCTTAAACCACTCATCATTAACCGCTTCTCTCCCAAACTTGTTTCTCCCACTCCTGTTTCCGGTTCTTCTGACGTCTTCTCCGTGAAGGAGATCCTGGCCTCCAAGACGGTCAGAGGAAAAAAAAAATTTTGGGTGGATTGGGAAGGCTGTGGCCCAGAAGAGAGATCCTGGGAACCTGAGGACAACATCCTAGACAAAAGTCTTATCCTCAGGTTCTCAGGCTCCAAGAAGAGGGGGAGACCCAAGGGGGGGGGGTACTGTTACACCGAGCGCTCCGGGTCCCCGCTCCTCCCCGGAGCGCTCGCAACATCCTCGCAATCGCAGCGCCCCGGTCAGACCTGCTGACCGGGTGCGCTGCAATATCTCTCTCAGCCGGGATGCGATTCGCGATGCGGGAGGCGCCCGCTCGCGATGCGCATCCCGGCTCCCGTACCTGACCCGTTCCCCGTCGGTATTCTCCCGGCGCGCGCGGCCCCGCTCCTTAGGGCGCGCGCGCGCCGGGTCTCTGCAATTTAAAGGGCCACTGCGCCACTGATTGGCGCAGCAGGCTTAATTAGTGTGTTCACCTGTGCACTCCCTACTTATACCTCACTTCCCCTGCACTCCCTCGCCAGATCTTGTTGCCATTGTGCCAGTGAAAGCGTTTCCTTGTGTGTTCCTAGCCTGTGTTCCAGACCTCCTGCCGTTGCCCCTGACTACGATCCTTGCTGCCTGCCCCGACCTTCTGCTACGTCCGACCTTGCTCTTGTCTACTCCTTTGTACCGCGCCTATCTTCAGCAGTCAGAGAGGTTGAGCCGTTGCTGGTGGATACGACCTGGTTGCTACCGCCGCTGCAAGACCATCCCGCTTTGCGGCGGGCTCTGGTGAATACCAGTAGCAACTTAGAACCGGTCCACCAACACGGTCCACGCCAATCCCTCTCTGGCACAGAGGATCCACCTCCAGCCAGCCGAATCGTGACACTCATGCTTGCGCTAGATTTAAGCTCCAAACTCTGCAGGATTATGAATGCAGCTCTGGAGTAAAATACAAGCTATATATTACTTAGCGCTGAACTTGCATTAACTAGAGAAGTAAAAGCTTTGTAGCATTTTCTCATTAGATTCTGGATGAAAGTGGCAATAGTTAATATAACATTACAAAAAAAAAAACATAGAAATTACATCCACACAGTCCATATTACAAATAAAACTAGTAAGCTTCTATACCATAGTAACTAGAAATCTCATGCTCCATATCACAAATAAAACCAGTAAGCTCCTATACCCTTAAATCTGTCAAAAAGGAAAGTGGCACAGGCATTACCTGCTTTCTTTGGTAATCTCAGTCCTGGTTTTGTGGTGGTAGTTAGGCAGCCTTTTTGTAGATTTCCAGAATGTTTAAGGTAAAAAAATGCACGAGCAGAAGAAGAGCTCCAGCTGTTGGCTTCTCACACTGACGTTCTATGCTGCTCGCAACTGTTCATGGTGATGCCACCTGTAGATGGAATTTCCAGCAGAGAACAGCATCTTCCGACGAGTTTCAAAGACAATGGTCTTCTTCATCAGGGATAACCTTAGCCTGCTTTGAGATTTCATCTGTATTTATGCAGTAGTATTCTGTCTTCTATTTATACAAATTATGGAGTGACAACCATAGAATTATTTGTATATACTGTAATCGTCCAGATTGCCAAGAATGATCAGCCAGTCTTCAGCCAATTATGGCATGTATAGACATGGCTGAATGAAATGTGAGGGTACACTTTTTCCAATGCTCTGGAATTCAACTTTTTACATTATAGACTGCCTGTATCATCAGCAGAAAGTGACTCGTGAATGATATACATTTCCCAATACAGCAGATGGGCAGCTTTTGAAGCCAGTGCAATTTTCAGCTCAGGCATAGGAGCTGATTGGAGACACATGTCATGTGCAAAATAAAAGACAGCACAAAAGTGTCCAAAGCTTTATACATGACCATGAAGCTTTATCTATTATTGAAGGTAGATATGCACCTGTAGCTTGTGGTAGAGCTATCAGAATAATATTATGTGGCGCACCCAAGGAACGCAAATCTGATACTTAACATGGGGCTACTCTTTTTCTTTGGCTATCTAAAACGTATAACAATAATTTATCATGGTGCATGAAGGAAACCATTAAATGACTTGTTTAGCTCTGCTACTTCTATACACTCTATATTAATTGGAAAAACATGTTTTTCTTGCCATTCCAATCAGAACCAGACTCCATTATGCTGACAGCGACATTACAGTGGGGTAGTAATCGGTTGAATAATTTCCCCCCCTCTAAGACAATAACTTCATACGGGTGGTTTGACATAAATTGAAAACATTCCCTTTTTCCTATAAAGTTTTAAAAGATCTCAATAGGCACAAAACTATGTTCAATTTCTTTCACTAATTTTAACATTTTACATAAAAATAAAGATTTAATTAAAAAGTGTAAAGTAAAACTCAGATAATATTAAACAGCCCAAGTAATAACATTTAAGTAGATTATAACGTATTCAGCTCTGCTTACATCTATACACTCTATAATAATAAGAATAATATGTTTTTATTGTCACTCCAATCACAACCAGACTCCCCTGAGTGACACTTGGGGTTTCACCAGTAATTGGTTAAATATTTCCCCCCTCTAAGACAATAGTTTAATAGGGGGGGGGGGGGGGGATAAATTGAAGCCATTTAATTGTTCTTCTAAATTCTTAAAAGATCTCAATAAGCACAAAAATATGTTAAATTTTCTTCTTTCAAATTTTAACATTTCAAATAGAAATAAAGATTTAATTAAAAAGTTTAATCCAGATAGTATGAAACAGCCCAAGTTAGAACACTCATTTAGATTGTAAGATTTCCATCTGTTTCCATAGAATTATATTTACACCAAGTTATTTTGAACGGGTGTCTTTGCCAAGGGATAAATTAGTTGAGAACGTTCCTATGTATGACAGGATGTGTTAACAGGTCTACTAACATACATAAGGCATGTCTCAGAAAGCAAATGTTCCTCAAGATGTCCCAAGGCGGTACAGCGTAAGTAAAGGGAATAAATAAGAAGAATACAATATAAAATTAACACTTTATTCACATGGATAGCATAGAAGAGAAAAGTAAGTGAACCATTAGCACCTTGATTGTTCCAATTTTCATAATATGGTGTGGAAGGGAGGATAGCCCTTAAGCCAGGGAGTCATACAGTCGAAATGACTAACAAAGGTTAAAGGAGTACTCCGGGATATGGAAAATGATCCCCTATCCAACCGCTGGGACCCCTGCAATCTCTCATATGGGACCCCAGCTTTCTGGCCAAATAGTGCATCAACCACTGCATGAAGCAGCGGCCAACACGCCCGATCAATGCAGATCTTTGGCAGAGCCAGAAATTGCCAAATACAGCTCTCCCATAGAGGTGTATTAAAGGAGTACTCCGCTGCTCAGCTCTTGGAACAAACTGTTCCGAACACTATAGCCGGCGCCAGGAGCTCATGACATCATAGCACTACTACCTCATGATGCCGCCATCTCAATGCAAGTCTATGGGAGGGGGCGTGATAGCTTATAACTTTTTAATTTTTCCGTATATGGGGCAAAAAATTTTGCACCGTGATCTGTACTTTTTATATATATATATATATATATATATATATATATATATATATATATTCCATTTGCATATATGAAACTTTTAATAATTTTTATTAACATTATTTGGGGAATATTATATGGCAAAAAAAAAGCAGCAATTTTGGCCTTTTGATTTTTTTATGTTTATGCCGTTTACCGTACAGGATCAATAACATTATATTTTGATAATTCGGACATTTACGCATGCGGCAATACCAAATATGTTTATTAAATTATCTTTTTTACACTTTCTAGGGGTAAAATGGGAAAAGTCACAAATTACTAGGGCATGATCAGTGTTATCGGCGATCCATTATGGATGACCGGATCCCCGCGGCAGCACTGCAGGCGATCCGATCATCCATTTTAGTGACCGTACTGCCGTAGATGCCGTGATCTGTATTGGTCACAGCATCTGAGGGGCTAATGGAACACATCAGCGCAATTGCTGATGTGCGCTACTACCAGCGGCTCCCTGGCTGCTGATAGCAGTCGGAACCTGCTGCGCATTAGTGTTGAGCGGCATAGGCCATATTCGAATTCGCGAATATTCGCGAATATATGGACGAATATTCGTCATATATTCGCAAATATTCGCATATTCGTTATAGTCTCGTTTTATTTTCGCATATGCGAATATTCGCGTATGCGAAAATTAACATAAGTGAATATTGGCATATACAAAATTAACACGCGCGTAAATTTGCATATGCGAAAATTAGCATATGCTAATTTTCGCACGCCAGTCTCACACAGTAGTATTACAGCCTTCTTTACACCACACAAGCTGGAAGCAGAGAGGGGTGATCACTGTGATGTGTACTGTGAAGAAAAAAAAAAAAAACGAATATTCGTAATTACGAATATATAGCGCTATATTCGCGAAATTCGCGAATTCGCGAATATGCGATATTCGCGAATAATATTTGAATTGCGAATATTCGCGAGCAACACTACTGCGCATGACACGAGCACCACTACGGTACTTTCAGTCATGTACAGAACGTAAATGTACGTCCTGGTGCATTAAATACCAGGAAGTACATTCATGTCCTATGTCATTAAGGGGTTAAAGTGACTCTGTAATAAAAAAAAAAGTTTTAAGTGGTCAGGGTCTAAGTGCTGAGATCCAACTAATCAAAAGAGTGAGCGGGGAGAATCATGTGGTAGCGCTCTTTACTTCCTAGCTTGCAGCGATCTCAGGCCAGCTTCTGTGGATGGAGATCACTGCGAGTTGGGGAGTGAAGAACGTTACCACATGATTCTTCCTTCTCATGTTTCTGATCAGTGGGGGTATCAGCACTAGGGCCCAGGAACTTAACGTTATGCCTCCGTTTTAGTGTATCAAACTAGAATTATTATAGGTAACTCTTAGGATAGTGTTTCCAACAAATGTACTTCCAGCTGCTGCAAAACTGCAACTACCAGCATGCTGAGAGTTGTAGTTTTGCAACAGCTGGAGGCCTACTGGTTGGGAAACACTGTAGATGTTATCAGCAAGAGCCAACCTCATATTAGCCCCACAACCTTCAGACTCACTTTCTGCTTTCTTAGTGTTAGAGATGGCAGCAGGGAGTGGGTTACACACCAGCTCAGATTATGGAGGGGAGGGGAGTGAATCCTGGGAGGACAGCTCAAACAGGCTGTAAATATAGAGGAGAGCAGATACAAGGCAGTCTGCAGAGAAGAATCATATAAGCTGTGTACAAGTGTAGACAGAAAATCAAGCTTACATAGCAGGCTGCAGAGGCTGTAGAAGAAGAATTTAGCAAATGTTTTTAAAGACTTATGTAAACATTTTTGTTTTTTTTTCCACCATAATAAGTACAAAGCAAGAATAAAACACACTTTTCATGGGTGACCATAGGCTTATTTACCATACTTATATACCCAGCCCAGACCACCATGACAATTTCTCCCAGCTACCACTCGCCTATTCATTTTGCTTCCTTCCTTAGTATACTGCACAAGAATAGTGATCTCTTAGTGTTCCACAGAATAATAGTGCATTACACTGTAAATAGTGGTGTTCCTTAATATCCCCCACCCCCAAAGTAGTATTTTGTTATCCACCCACCCCACCACCAGTAAGGGTGCTTTCAGAAGCCAAAAACTGTCTACAAATGGTTTGAGGAACATGACAAGGAGTTCAAGATGTTAACTTTAACTCTAAATTCTCCAGATCTCAGTCTGATAAAGGATCTGTACAATGTGCTGAATGATCAAGTCTGATCCTTGGAGGGTGCCAATTGGAAATCACAAGACTTAAAGGACTTTAGAGGTCTTATGGAGTCCATGCCTTAAAGGGGTATTCCGAACCTAGACATCCAAAAAGTATGGGATAAGATGTCTGATCGCTGGGGTCCCGCCACTGGAACCCCCCGCAATCACATTCTGTGATGGGTGCTGCTCCAGTCTCCGAAATGCTTGTAGCGTGGTGTGACATCATGCCTCACCCCCTCCATTCATGTGCCATAAACATGAATGGAGAGGGGGCATGTCGTGATGTCATAAGGGGAGTGGCGTGACGCGACGTCTCCATCCTGGAAGCCCAGCGTTTCCAAAACTGGAGCAGCACCCAACACAGAATGCCAGGTGCTGCACAGAGATCGCGGGGGGGGGGACCCAGTGGCAGGACCCCCGCGATCAGACATCTTGTCCCCTATCCTTTGGATAGGAGACAAGATGTCTAAGGGCAGAATGCCCCTTAATGGTCGGAGCTCTTACTGAATCAAAGACCTACACAATATTAGGTGGTTATCATGTCGTGAACTATGGGTGTAAATTGTACATTCATAGGATTCAGATATATCCAGTTTACTGGTCTTGCTACTAAATATCGGTATTTGAATAAAGTGTAGGGATGATTTATAAAAAAAAAAGAGGTTATACATTCCCAAGGTTATTATAATAATTCCAAGACAAGTGAGCCCCATGAACTAATTATATTCCAATTTAAAAAAAAAAAACAACTAGGAGCAATGCTTAAGGAAAATACAGCTGGAATATGTCTGACTTCCGCCTTTGACATTGTTTTTCATCATAGTAAAATAGTAAAAACTGATGTCTGCTGTAGAATGCCACACAGCAATGTGTAAGTGGGTAAACCATTGTTGGAGGCTAAGGAAGCGGAGAAATGTAATTAATGTAACACATATCACAGTGCGAAGTTGTGCTCCATAGATCCCACAGGGATTTGTGTCACAGACACTGCTGTTTTGTGTTTTTCAAGACAGAAAAAAAGACCTAAAAAGTTTGATAATGGCGTCTTAGCCTGGGATGATAACATCTAATTATACACAACAGAAAACAAGCAGCGATAACAAGGGCAAAGCCGAAAATACCAATTATTTGGATAACAAGTAAAGCAGGATTAGTTATATCTCAAATGATATGTGTAAAAGCTCGATCTATGTGAAATAGTGTAATTACAGCTCAAGTTCACAATGTGTGGTACACGGGCATGTGACCTGCAATAACTTACCATGAGATGGGCCACTGCAGGCTGTCACGATGCCGGCTGGCAGGTAGTGGATCCTCTGTGCCAGAGAGGGATTGGCGTGGACCGTGCTAGTGGACCGGTTCTAAGCCACTACTGGTTTTCACCAGAGCCCGCCGCAAAGCGGGATGGTCTTGCTGCGGCGGTAGTGACCAGGTCGTATCCACTAGCAACGGCTCACCTCTCTGGCTGCTGAAGATAGGCGCGGTACAAGGGAGTAGGCAAAAGCAAGGTCGGACGTAGCAGAAGGTCGGGGCAGGCAGCAAGGATCGTAGTCAGGGGCAACGGCAGAAGGTCTGGAAACACAGGCAAGGAACACACAAGGAACGCTTTCACTGGCACTAAGGCAACAAGATCCGGCAAGGGAGTGCAGGGGAAGTGAGGTGATATAGGGAAGTGCACAGGTGAACACACTAATTGGAACCACTGCGCCAATCAGCGGCGCAGTGGCCCTTTAAATCGCAGAGACCCGGCGCGCGCGCGCCCTAGGGAGCGGGGCCGCGCGCGCCGGGACAGAACAGACGGAGAGCGAGTCAGGTAGGGGAGCCGGGGTGCGCATCGCGAGCGGGCGCTACCCGCATCGCGAATCGCATCCCGGCTGGCAGCGGAATCGCAGCGCCCCGGGTCAGAGGACGTGACCGGAGCGCTGCCGCGGGGAGAGTGAAGCGAGCGCTCCGGGGAGGAGCGGGGACCCGGAGCGCTCGGCGTAACAGTACCCCCCCCCTTGGGTCTCCCCCTCTTCTTAGAGCCTGAGAACCTGAGGAGCAGACTTTTGTCTAGGATGTTGTCCTCAGGTTCCCAGGATCTCTCTTCAGGACCACAACCCTCCCAGTCCACTAAAAAAAAATTTTTCCCTCTGACCTTTTTGGCAGCTAAAATTTCTTTGACCGAGAAGATGTCCGAGGAGCCGGAAACAGGAGTGGGAGGAACAGATTTGGGAGAAAAACGGTTGAGGATGAGTGGTTTGAGAAGAGAGACGTGAAAGGCATTAGGGATACGAAGAGAGGGAGGAAGAAGAAGTTTATAAGAGACAGGATTAATTTGACACAAAATTTTGAAAGGACCAAGATAGCGTGGTCCCAACTTGTAGCTAGGGACACGGAAGCGGACATATTTAGCGGAGAGCCATACCTTGTCTCCAGGGGAAAAAACGGGGGGAGCTCTTCTTTTCTTATCCGCGAACTTCTTCATGCGTGATGAAGCCTGTAAGAGAGAATTTTGGGTCTCTCTCCATATGATGGAAAGGTCACGAGAAATTTCATCCACAGCGGGCAGACCAGAGGGCAAGGGAGTAGGGAGGGGGGGAAGAGGGTGACGGCCGTACACCACGAAAAATGGGGATTTGGAGGAAGACTCAGAGACCCTGAAGTTATACGAGAATTCGGCCCATGGGAGGAGATCTGCCCAGTCATCCTGGCGGGAGGAAACAAAATGTCGCAAATAATCACCCAAGATCTGGTTAATCCTTTCTACTTGTCCATTGGACTGGGGATGATATGCAGAAGAAAAATTTAATTTAATCTTGAGTTGTTTACAGAGAGCCCTCCAGAATTTAGACACGAATTGGACGCCTCTATCCGAGACAATCTGCGTAGGCAACCCGTGAAGACGAAAAATGTGTACAAAAAATTGTTTAGCCAACTGAGGCGCAGAAGGAAGACCAGGAAGAGGGATGAAATGTGCCATTTTGGAGAATCGATCAACGACCACCCAAATAACAGTGTTGCCACGGGAAGGGGGTAAATCAGTAATAAAATCCATACCAATCAGAGACCAAGGCTGTTCGGGGACAGGCAGAGGATGAAGAAAACCAGCGGGCTTCTGGCGAGGAGTCTTATCCCGGGCACAGATAGTGCAGGCTCGCACAAAGTCCACAACATCCGTCTCCAGAGTCGGCCACCAATAGAAGCGGGAGATGAGTTGCACAGATTTCTTGATACCCGCATGACCTGCGAGATGGGAGGAGTGACCCCATTTGAGGATTCCGAGGCGTTGGCGAGGAGAAACAAAGGTCTTTCCTGGAGGAGTCTGCCTGATGGAGGCAGGAGAAGTGGAGATCAGGCAGTCAGGTGGAATGATGTGTTGCGGAGAGAGTTCAACTTCTGAGGCATCCGAGGAACGAGAGAGAGCATCGGCCCTAATGTTCTTATCGGCAGGACGAAAGTGAATCTCAAAATTAAATCGGGCAAAGAACAGAGACCACCGGGCCTGGCGAGGATTCAGCCGTTGGGCAGACTGGAGGTAGGAGAGGTTCTTGTGGTCGGTGTAGATAATAACAGGAGAACTTGATCCCTCCAGCAGATGCCTCCATTCCTCAAGTGCTAATTTAATGGCTAGAAGCTCTCGATCCCCGATGGAGTAGTTCCTCTCCGCTGGAGAGAAGGTCCTAGAGAAAAAACCACAAGTGACAGCATGCCCGGAAGAATTTTTTTGTAGAAGAACAGCTCCAGCTCCCACTGAGGAGGCATCAACCTCCAATAGGAAGGGTTTGGAAGGGTCAGGTCTGGAGAGGACGGGAGCCGAAGAAAAGGCAGACTTGAGTCGTTTAAAGGCGTCTTCTGCTTGAGGAGGCCAGGACTTGGGATCAGCATTTTTTTTGGTTAAAGCCACGATAGGAGCCACAATGGTAGAAAAATGTGGAATAAATTGCCTGTAATAATTGGCGAACCCCAAAAAGCGTTGGATAGCACGGAGTCCGGAGGGGCGTGGCCAATCTAAGACGGCAGAGAGTTTGTCTGGATCCATCTGTAGTCCCTGGCCAGAGACCAAATATCCTAGAAAAGGAAGAGATTGGCATTCAAACAGACATTTCTCAATTTTGGCATAGAGTTGGTTGTCACGAAGTCTCTGAAGAACCATACGGACATGCTGGCGGTGTTCTTCTAGATTGGCAGAAAAAATTAGGATATCGTCCAGATATACAACAACACAGGAGTATAACAGATCACGAAAAATTTCATTGACAAAGTCTTGGAAAACGGCAGGGGCGTTGCACAGTCCAAAGGGCATGACCAGATACTCAAAGTGTCCATCTCTGGTGTTAAATGCCGTTTTCCACTCGTCCCCCTCTCTGATGCGGATGAGGTTATAGGCGCCTCTTAAGTCCAATTTAGTGAAGATGTGGGCACCTTGGAGGCGATCAAAGAGTTCAGAGATGAGGGGTAAGGGGTAGCGGTTCTTAACCGTGATTTTATTAAGACCGCGGTAGTCAATGCAAGGACGTAGGGAGCCATCTTTTTTGGACACAAAGAAAAATCCGGCTCCGGCAGGAGAGGAGGATTTACGGATAAAGCCCTTTTTTAGATTCTCCTGGACGTATTCGGACATGGCAAGAGTCTCTGGGGCAGAGAGAGGATAAATTCTGCCCCGGGGTGGAGTAGTGCCCGGGAGGAGGTCGATAGGGCAATCATAAGGCCTGTGAGGAGGTAGAGTCTCAGCTTGTTTTTTGCAGAAAACATCCGCGAAGTCCATATAGGCCTTAGGGAGACCGGTTACTGGAGGAACCACAGAGTTACGGCAAGGGTTACTGGGAACCGGTTTTAGACAGTTCTTGGAACAAGAGGACCCCCAACTCTTGATCTCCCCAGTGGACCAATCCAGGGTAGGGGAATGAAGTTGAAGCCAGGGAAGTCCAAGGAGAATTTCCGAGGTGCAATTGGGGAGGACCAAAAGTTCAATCCTCTCATGATGAGATCCGATGCTCATAAGAAGGGGCTCCGTGCGGAAACGTATGGTACAGTCCAATCTTTCATTATTTACACAATTGATGTAGAGGGGTCTGGCGAGACTGGTCACCGGGATGTTGAACCTGTTGACGAGAGAGGCCAAAATAAAATTTCCTGCAGATCCAGAGTCCAAGAAGGCCACTGTAGAGAAGGAGAAGGCAGAGGCAGACATCCGCACAGGCACAGTAAGACATGGAGAAGCAGAGTAGACATCAAGGACTGTCTCACCTTTGTGCGGAGTCAGCGTACGTCTTTCCAGGCGGGGAGGACGGATAGGACAATCTCTCAGGAAGTGTTCGGTACTAGCACAGTACAGGCAGAGGTTCTCCATACGGCGTCGTGTCCTCTCTTGAGGTGTCAGGCGAGACCGGTCGACCTGCATAGCCTCCACGGCGGGAGGCACAGGAACAGATTGCAGGGGACCAGAGGAGAGAGGAGCCGAGGAGAAGAAACGCCTCGTGCGAACAGAGTCCATATCTTGGCGGAGTTCCTGACGCCTTTCGGAAAAACGCATGTCAATGCGAGTGGCTAGGTGAATAAGTTCATGTAGATTAGCAGGAATTTCTCGTGCGGCCAGAACATCTTTAATGTTGCTGGATAGGCCTTTTTTGAAGGTCGCGCAGAGGGCCTCATTATTCCAGGACAATTCTGAAGCAAGAGTACGGAATTGTACGGCATACTCGCCAACGGAAGAATTACCCTGGACCAGGTTCAACAGGGCAGTCTCAGCAGAAGAGGCTCGGGCAGGTTCCTCAAAGACACTTCGGATTTCCGAGAAGAAGGAGTGTACAGAGGCAGTGACGGGGTCATTGCGGTCCCAGAGCGGTGTGGCCCATGACAGGGCTTTTCCGGACAGAAGGCTGACTACGAAAGCCACCTTAGACCTTTCAGTGGGAAACAGGTCCGACATCATCTCCAGATGCAGGGAACATTGGGAAAGAAAGCCACGGCAAAACTTAGAGTCCCCATCAAATTTATCCGGCAAGGATAAGCGTATCCCAGGAGCGGCCACTCGCTGCGGAGGAGGTGCAGGAGCTGGCGGAGGAGATGACTGCTGAAGCTGTGGTAGTAACTGTTGTAGCATAACGGTCAGTTGAGACAGCTGTTGGCCTTGTTGCGCTATCTGTTGTGACTGCTGGGCGACCACCGTGGTGAGGTCAGCGACAACTGGCAGAGGAACTTCAGCGGGATCCATGGCCGGATCTACTGTCACGATGCCGGCTGGCAGGTAGTGGATCCTCTGTGCCAGAGAGGGATTGGCGTGGACCGTGCTAGTGGACCGGTTCTAAGCCACTACTGGTTTTCACCAGAGCCCGCCGCAAAGCGGGATGGTCTTGCTGCGGCGGTAGTGACCAGGTCGTATCCACTAGCAACGGCTCACCTCTCTGGCTGCTGAAGATAGGCGCGGTACAAGGGAGTAGGCAAAAGCAAGGTCGGACGTAGCAGAAGGTCGGGGCAGGCAGCAAGGATCGTAGTCAGGGGCAACGGCAGAAGGTCTGGAAACACAGGCAAGGAACACACAAGGAACGCTTTCACTGGCACTAAGGCAACAAGATCCGGCAAGGGAGTGCAGGGGAAGTGAGGTGATATAGGGAAGTGCACAGGTGAACACACTAATTGGAACCAATGCGCCAATCAGCGGCGCAGTGGCCCTTTAAATCGCAGAGACCCGGCGCGCGCGCGCCCTAGGGAGCGGGGCCGCGCGCGCCGGGACAGAACAGACGGAGAGCGAGTCAGGTAGGGGAGCCGGGGTGCGCATCGCGAGCGGGCGCTACCCGCATCGCGAATCGCATCCCGGCTGGCAGCGGAATCGCAGCGCCCCGGGTCAGAGGACGTGACCGGAGCGCTGCCGCGGGGAGAGTGAAGCGAGCGCTCCGGGGAGGAGCGGGGACCCGGAGCGCTCGGCGTAACACAGGCAAAGGAGTACGGCTGTGCGCACACGGTTTTTGTGTCGTTGTTGAGACATAAGCGACAGTTTTTTTAAACCAATTAGTTTAATGGTAAAACATTTATTAGTTCTATTCAGTTCCATTTTACACTCATAATTATTACAGGGGTACGCCGGTATTTTAAACGTGAAACTATCCTTAGAATAGAGGATACATTTCTTATCACTGTGGTCTGACCCTTCGTGGTCTCTGGATTGGGTCCCTGTCTCTCCCTGTGTAAAAAGTGGTGTGTCGGCACACGTTCCATGCATTCTCTATTGGAGCGCCAGAGATACATGTTAAGCACTGCACTATTATACACAATGCATGGAGCATGTGCCAACACCCCGCACCATGCACAGGGAGGTTGCTGGAGGTTAGGTGATAAGTCTTAGGGTAGGGTCGCACGTAACAGATCCGCAGCGTATTTCACGCTGCGGATCGGCTGTTGACCTGACCCCTATTGTGCCTCCTGTTTTTGCTGTCCCGAAGCAGCCGCGATGTGTGAGTGCACTCGGTGACTGGCAGGCCCCTAATGTGGCAGCTCGGAGCGGCAGATTGCTGCTGCAAGCAGGCCAGGGGGCGGGGTGAGCAGGCCAGGGGGCGGAGTGATGGAGGCGGGTGCGTTTGGCAACAGCAGGAGGTACAACATGGGTTGGGTCACTGGCAGATCCGTTATGCGTGACCCTACCCTTAAAGTAGTGTAGCACCCCTTTTAAGTGCATGAAACTTCTTTTTTACTATTTTTTTTTCTGCCTGTAAAATAAACATTTTTGAGGCTGATTAAAGCCCCGATAAATGTTTTTTTCACATAGCGAAAGAGTACTAAAAGGCTGAGCTCAAATGACACATACAACATCATTGGCCTCTTAGGGATGTAAGGAATTTATCAACTGGTGTGCACCTGCACAATAGAGCGCACAGTGGGTCTTTATCTTGCACCAAAATGATCATCTAATTTTGCACTATTTTTATGTCGTCTGCTCTAGTTTCATCATTTCTCTTGTTGTGCAAGGGGTTTCTTGTCATTTGTGCAAATTTATGAAGGGACAAGTGCTGGACAAGTGCCCAGAAAAATAATGGATTATGGTGCCCATTGAGCACCTACAATACCAGTTCAGATCCCAGTTCAGAGTTTTTTCTTTACATTACATATGGACAAGTTATAGGTCAATGGTAAACGCTGTGGTATAAGTTTGCAAAAGTCAACCTAAACGTTTCCCCAAGGATCCAACAAACTTGAAGCGAAATTTTGACCCCTCCCCCTCCCCCCCCATCCCAACCAAATAAACTGTAGCTGTTAGAAAGGTATTACACAGCAAAGTATTCATTTTTATCCTCTTTTCTGTAAAAACTAGTGTATTAAAGAAATGCGAACCATATTTATTTCTCTATTGTAGTCTGGCGTTCCCAGCCCAGCCTTAATTTTCACATTAACACATTTCAGGGAAGGTTTTCAGTAATGCTTTCTGGTAAGTTAGTAAATTATTTGCAGGAACGTTTGAACCTTTCCACTTTCACCGGCTTATATTACTTACACCGTATAACGTAAGGAAATTGAGCATTTTAAAGGTTTTAATACAAGATATTTTGGGATCTTTGTTACAATTCTCTCCATTCTCTGGCCTGGCATAAGACAATGGGTCAGAGGCTAATACAGCCAACATGAATGGTCAAATGAGATGAGACCCGGCTCAGGGAAGGCAGGCACTGGAGATGAGTAATTCTATGAAACTCTAGTGTTCGTTCCGTCTTTTGGAAACAGATTTGCTCAATTTGAATTTGCAAGTCTTGAAACAAAAGTTGACTGTCTAATCTGTTTAAGGAAATATAAATGTTTGTATAAAAAGTATATGTAAGAAAGGTTTTAAAGGGCCGTTCTAGTTTTTGTAAAATGCAAAAAAGTATGCATGTATAAAAAAAAAAATTCTGTAACTGCTAATACACTAGAGTGTTTTCGTTCACTAATAGCCTTAAAAATGATAAAGCTTTAAAACATATAATATATATTAGAAAGCTGAAGAACGTTCAATTTACACAGTGATTAAAGAGGTTATCCAGTTATGAAAACTTATCTCCCATCCACAGGATAGCGATAAAAACAAGCAATCTCCAGGTAGCAGAGCGGGATCAATGGAAGCGCTGAGACCAGATAAGAAGTTAAAAGGATTTATTTCCCATAATGCAATGCGTTTCACGGTCACCCGCTTCCTCAGGCACCTGAGGAAGCGGGTGACCGTGAAACGCGTTGCATTATGGGAAATAAATCCATTTAACTTCTTATCTGGTCTCAGCGCTTCCATTGATCCCGCTCTGCTACCTGGAGATTGCTTGTTTTTATCGTGATTCTATTTCAGCGGTAAGAAGCTGCAGAGACCCTTTGATGATACGCCCTGTTCCATTGTTGTACTTAGTTGGAGTACAACTTCATGTGCTAAGCGCAATTCACACTTAGCGTTACCAACTCACCTTTGGTGTTACACTACGGAGCGCATCCGTTTATGCTTTTTTTATACACAGGATAGGGGATAAGTCTCTGTTTAAGGGGGGTCTGAGTTCTGGGATCCTTGTAATTTCCACAACAGAGCCAGGCTCTCCCCACCTTCCGAGGTGCCAGTGCTTGGGTCCCCACCTTCCGAGATGTACTCATCTAGGCAGTGATGGCTTACTCAGCCAATGAAAGCTTTCACCCGGTGATTGGCTGAGGGCACTATGATTACCGAGATGAGTACTTCTTGGAAGATGGGGGTCAGAGTTCTTAGTAGACCCCTATTCCTGAAATTGTGAGGTGGTCCAACTGCTGGAATAGGGGATATGTTTTTAATAACTGGACAACCACCACTAATGGCTCAACATAGAAACATAGAATGTGTCGGCAGATAAGAACCATTTGGCCCATCTAGTCTGCACATTATTCTGGTCCTATCTTATATGAAGGATAGCCTTATGCCTATCCCTTGCGTGTTTAAACTCCTTCACTGTATTTGCAATTATTACATCTACATGAAGGCTATTCCATGCATCCACTACTCTCTCATGGCACAGTCTACAGCAGGGTCTACAAGTAGTCTTGATGCAATAAACATGGCAGAACTGTGGATAATCTGAATTCGTAGGCATGGGTCCATAACCAAAATCTATAGATGTGATATATTTGGCCCGGGTTAAGCATGACAGAACTGTGGATAATCTGAATCTGTAGGCATGGGTCCATAACCAAAATCTATAGATGTGATATACTTGGCCTGGGTTAGAGAAGTTGTCTTATCACATTCTCCTGTACCTATGCACTATTAGAAGGGTTGACCTTTTTGGGACAACCTTCTATGAGCCATAACAACTTGGAGGACTCATATTTGCTACTTGTATGGCCATCCATCTCATCATTATGCATTCTCTAGCCCTAGGCACTGCCTTGATGGTAACATGATTAGAGCACTCATGGATTTACAGATCAGGAAGCATCTACTACAACTAATCCCCCTTTCATCCTTCGTGTATGACTGATTGGAGTACAAGTCTAAAGTGTGTGTCAATGTTAACATACCATAATACTATAACTGAGGAAATGTACCGTATGTCTTATATATTCAAACCTAGGACATGACTCTGGAAATTTAGCAGATATCAAACTTAAAGTACAACCCTAACACTGATATTAGAAAAGGGTTAACTCGGCTATTTTATTTTATTAAAATGGAGCTTTAGAGCGATCAAATATAAGATGATCCGTGGTTTTCCAGATCCCAAAGTTGGAAAACTAAAGTCCTTATATTCTGGTAAATACCTTATACACAAATGGAAAGTGTGACTGTATAAATAACATGGTTAAGTAGGAGACGGAAGATTGCATTTAAAGACCAGAGACAACTTATATGAATGAAATGGACTTTGAGAAGTGAAATTATTTTTCCGCTAGAAACAAATAGCTTTGGTGTTTTCGATGTAATAATAACAAACTCTATTAAAGCCTCCGTCTCACTTGCGACGCTCTAAGTATGTTTCTTTCTATAATTGTGGTTGTTTCCGAGCCAAATCACATTCTTTATTTTCAGTCTATACAGCAGTTTTCAATTTTAGAGTAATATCGATGTTAAGCAATTTTATAAGGGTCTTAAATATAGCTTCCATTTTGGAGCATTGTAACATTCTCTCCAGAGCGCAGACCGTATTATTGGGGGATTTTGTAACACTGTTTCATTCTTATCCCATTTAGACCCAATCCTTTAACTAACTGCTCATGAAAACAGCTCGCCGTCAGTTGGATTTTGTTATTGT
The DNA here is from genome assembly GCF_029499605.1 of Hyla sarda. Taxonomy (NCBI): domain Eukaryota; kingdom Metazoa; phylum Chordata; class Amphibia; order Anura; family Hylidae; genus Hyla; species Hyla sarda. Next base: position 350,982,213 of record NC_079193.1, read on the forward strand.
TGGAGTCTGACTTTGGTCTATGTTAGAAAAAAAAAATGTAACTAACCAGCTATTCATGCATGCGGACATGTAGATTAAGGAAGAAATGAGGAAAATATAGGCTCCAGAAAATGAGCTGTAATGAAGTTTTATTTTAGTTTAAGAACACGTTTTTTCCCAAAAGTTAATTTTTTTTCTTACTTTTTACCTTTTTTTGTTAGTTTTTCCATCTCATGGGAACAGTGTCTCCTGTGTAATTCCTATGTAGCTCTCTGAAGATGTCTATTTTGAGAGGGAAGAATTTCACCACAACCCATTCAGGGTGGAATGAAGCAAAGGTACAAACTATTTTAAGTGAGTATTACAGAGGGGGTGAGAAAGATCACACATTTTTGGAAAATAATTACAGTAGGATTGCAATGCAGACAGGTCGATTTATGCACTGGCCGACAGGTGGTTTGTAATGTGCCAACTCCTCATAGTTATATAGGCTAATGTATAAAATGGCATGTCAGTGTTGGTAAATTTAAGGGAAGGGATATAAGGGAAGATTTATCAAAACCTGTCTAGAAGAAAAGTTGTTGAGTTGCCCATACCAACCAATCAGATCACTTCTTTCATTTTTTAAAAGGACTCTGAGAAATGAAAGAAGCAATCCGATTGGTTGCTATGGGCAATTTAGCAACTTTTCCTCTGGACAGGATTTGATAAAACTCCCCATAGTTTGGGTGAGGGGGTTCCATTTGCATTTAGGATCAGATTGACCCACCAGAGTACTAGAGGATTCTCCAGGAGCTCAAACTGACACAATAATGGGCCACATGGATCCTAAAGAAGAAAACCTCATTCAGAGCCATTTACTCATCACTAAATCCAATCTGATGGGTCAAACTAACCTTATAATGATATATGTGTTGACATGGCAGGTGTTTATCTGGGCTGCAGCAGATCTGGCATGGACATGAGGAGCAGGGTCGAAGAGATCCTCTGATTTTAATCCTTAAACCTCTAAACTAGAATTTGCTGCAGAGATCATTGGGTAGGTACTTCCAAAGTCGTCTCTACTAGCAACAACTGCCAAATCTAAGCATAGTACTAAAAATGAAGACAAAGAGCATTGTTAGAGTTCTCTCAATGTGGTAGAAGGGCCAAGGCTAGGACAGGCAGAGTTCTCTGAATACAGTGAACAATACAATGGTCAGGATAGGCAGAAGAACTCAAAGGATTCAAGGAATCTGCTGCTTAAGGGTTCTTAAGGGCTATGAGCCTGTGGTCATGCGAAAGTGGTTGGGGAAGAAGAACTTCAGTAAGCACTGTTTAAACAGTACCAGCGACCTTAGCAAAAAGAGGCTGGTTATAAGCAGGTCATCTAGTGGGGAGGCCAGGGGTTGTACATTAATGCAGTAGAGAGAACCTGCAATGAATAGGAGAGCAGCAGTACTTAGTAGCTGTGGCTTCTGTGCAAGGGTAGTGGCAAAATTTAAAGGGAAACTAACAGCCGATTCACCCATACTAAACCCAATACACAGGATTATACTGAACTGGAGTACAGTGAGGTATCACTTTCCTGAATCCACAGTCGAGTTTTGAAGATACTCTTTGTATAAGCCTCGATTGCTAATAGCCGGCTTTGTGCAATGGAGGGGGGGCCTTGCTAACACAACACGTATCTCCTAAACCGGACCATGGAACCGGAGTGATAACTCATTGTAATCCAGTTCATTTGCACTATAACCCAGTGTATTGGTTTAATGCGGGTAAACCAGATGTCAGTTTCCCTTTATAATGCAAATTAAAGATGACATACTCATGATGTGTATGGTTCGAAGTTATGTCCTCAGAATTATTCAATCTGTCCAAGGAATCCCAGTCCGATGTTGCATGTATTACATTCAGAAGAGAAGGGTTTGATCTCTAAAGTATATACGAAGAACAGCACAAAGTAAGAGCAGTAGTTAGAGAACAATAATCAGTCATATTCATGAAGCTAGAAGAGATCTGGTCACCTGTATGCTCTGAATGACTAATACAGTGATATATACAGGTTCTTCTAAAAAAAAATTAGCATATTGTGCTAAAGTTCATTATTTTCCATAATGTAATGATAAAAATTTTACTTTCGTATATTTTAGATTCATTGCACACCAACTGAAATATTTCAGGTCTTTTATTGTTTTAATACTGATGATTTTGGCATACAGCTCATGAAAACCCCAAATTCCTATCTCAAAAAATTAGCATATCATGAAAAGGTTCTCTAAACGAGCTATTAACCTAATCATCAGAATCAACTAATTAACTCTAAACACCTGCAAAAGATGCCTGAGGCTTTTAAAAACTCCCGGCCTGGTTCATTACTCAAAACCGCAATCACGGGTAAGACTGCCGACCTGACAGCTGTCCAGAAGGCCATCATTGACACCCTCAAGCAAGAGGGTAAGACACAGAAAGAAATTTCTGAACAAATAGGCTGTTCCCAGAGTGCTGTATCAAGGCACCTCAGTGGGAAGTCTGTGGGAAGGAAAAAATGTGGCAGATAACGCTCCACAACGAGAAGAGGTGACCGGACCCTGAGGAAGATTGTGGAGAAGGACCGATTCCAGACCTTGGGGGGACCTGCGGAAGCAGTGGACTGAGTCTGGAGTAGAAACACCGAGAGCCACCGTGCACAGGCGTGTGCAGGAAATGGGCTACAGGTGCTGCATTCCCCAGTTCAAACCACTTTTGAACCAGAAACAGCGGCAGAAGCGCCTGACCTGGGCTACAGAGAAGCAGCACTGGACTGTTGCTCAGTGGTCCAAAGTACTTTTTTCGGATGAAAGCAAATTTTGCATGTCATTCGGAAATCAAGGTGCCAGAGTCTGGAGGAAGACTGGGGAGAAGGAAATGCCAAAATGCCTGAAGTCCAGTGTCAAGTACCAACAGTCAGTGATGGTCTGGGGTGCCATGTGAGCTGCTGGTGTTGGTCTACTGTGTTTTATCAAGGGCAAGGTCAATGCAGCTAGCTCTCAGAAGATTTTGGAGCACTTCATGCTTCCATCTGCTGAAAAGCTTTATGGAGATGAAGATTTCATTTTTCAGCACGACCTGGCACCTGCTCACAGTGCCAAAACCACTGGTAAATGGTTTACTGACCATGGTATTACTGTTCTCAATTGGCCTGCCAACTCTCCTGACCTGAACCCCATAGAGAATCTGTGGGATATTGTGAAGAGAAAGTTGAGAGACGCAAGACTCAACACTCTGGATGAGCTTAAGGCCGCTATCGAAGCATCCTGGGCCTCCATAACACCTCAGCAGTGCCACAGGCTGATTGCCTCCATGCCATGCCACATTAAAGCAGTCATTTCTGCAAAATAATTCCCGACCAAGTATTGAGTGCATAACTGAACATAATTATTTGAAGGAAGATTTTTTTTTGTATTAAAAACACTTTTCTTTTATTGGTCGGATGGAATATGCTAATTTTTTGAGATAGGAATTTTGGGTTTTCATGAGCTGTATGCCAAAATCATCAGTATTAAAACAATAAAAGACCTGAAATATTTCAGTTGGTGTGCAATGAATCTAAAATATATGAAAGTTGAATTTTTATCATTACATTATGGAAAATAATGAACTTTAGCACAATATGCTAATTTTTTTTAGAAGAACCCGTACACAGGTGACAGACAGGGCTCCCCATCTGTTTAACTGCTCAATTGCCATGGTCACTATTGACTGCAGCATCTAGGGTGCAAAAGGAGTTATGTTACTAAAGATCCATATAGTGGAATAAGTTACCGTATATACTCGAGTATAAGTGGAGTTTTTCAGCACGATTTATCTTGATGATTTAGTCTTGCTGGGAGTTTGTAGTTTTGAAACATCTGGAGGTCCGCAGGTTGAAGACCACTGTATCAGACATTGACAAGCGGTGATGATGAAGGTGGGGGGGGGGCTCATGACATGTGGTGATGATGACAAGGGGATGATGAAGGGGGTGTGGGATGATGACAAGGGGATGATGAAGGGGGGGATGGATGATGACAAGGGGATGATGAAGGGGGGGTGTGGGATGATGACAAGGGGATGATGAAGGGGGGGTGTGGGATGATGACAAGGGGATGATGAAGGGGGGGTGGGGATGATGACAAGGGGATGATGAAGGGGGTGTGTGGGATGATGACAAGGGGATGATGACAAGGGGATGATGAAGGGGGTGTGGGATGATGACAAGGAGATGACGAAGGGGGGTGTGGGATGATGACAAGGGGATGATCAAGGGGGGGATGATGATGAGAGTGTTAATGACGGGGGTCTGGATGATGACAGGGGGGATGATGTATTTCCCACCCTAGGCTTATACTCGAGTCAATAACTTTTCCTGGGATTTTGGGGTGAAATTAGGGGCCTCGGCTTATATTTGGGTCGGCTTATACTCGAGTATATATGGTAACATTGCAGACATGAATTCAACATATTGGATTACATACAGAGAAAATTATTGAGTTCAGTTACATACATATTGAGTCACATCAATAAGGGGTGGTAGGGCATACCTTTACATCTCTCTTCTATCACATTTTCAGTGCTTTTGACAGTAGTAATAACATAGTCTTCTGTGTAATTCTTTCCTGTGAAAAATAACATAAACCGAATATATTAAAGGGAACCTGTCAGGGTATAAGCCCTCCTCAGTACCTGGTAGCAGTAGGACACCCCATAAATTTCCTCTGATGCTGGACTATCATTAATAAATCTTTAATCACTGCTCCCAGTGCCACATGCGGGTCGTGCCCTTTTTTTTTTTTTTTTTTCACCAACAGGACCTGAATGTGTGGGAGCACAACTAACACCGCCGGGTTTCGACCGATCCTATTGACTTGAATTAGGCCTGTCGGGTGTCCAGTATTTCACAGTCATATGGGACTAAAGAACATATTCAAGTTTAAAGCTTAGCTATTTGAATAAAGCGGTGGTAAAGCATATGTGCTACTGGGGGTCCCCGTAGTCAGACACCGAAATGATTATGGGACCCGAAAGGTCCCTTGGTCCATTATGAGGAAAGATGCATAATAATTAGAGAAGCTTTAGGCCTATGTGCCTGTGCCCGTGTCTGTTTCCTATTTACAAGAAGTAACTTGTGTTAGCTGTAAAGATCATGTCTGGCTGTACATAGTGTACATTCTGGTTTCCCTACATTTACCAATTTTGTTTAAATGATCATCTGTGCATCCATAGGACATCATGGTTGGATGGATTCCTGTAGAATAAATCTCTTTATTGTCTCTTCTTAAGGTTTTTGCCTGACAGGGAAATCACATTCATCTTTTGTGGTCATGACTGTGAGCTTGGTGGAGCGTCTTTCCTCAATGCCGGTTCTATATCAAAGAAAGTGAAAGGTTACTTGTAAGAAATAAGTCAATTGTTCTTTATGTAAACTTTTCCAAAGTCACGCTGGCGATGACACGGAGGAGCATGCCTAGACCACAGGAATTCCAACCATCACTCATTTTCTGCCTTTCCCCATCTCGGAAACACTGTGCAGTTTGTACTTCGCACAGGCATAAAAAAGATTTTTTGTTGATCAAATATTTAAAAGTATTCCTTCACAGGTCAGCGCTTGATACCCAAAATCTGTGGTTGTCTAGGTCTGTTCTTATAAGAAGTCAAACATCACAGCGAAGGAAAAAATGATGCTATTATAACTAACAGGCCATTCACTTGTTGTGTAGCTGGAATCAAAGCAATAAATACCCAAACTGGAAAAAAAGCATTAAAAAAATACAAAAAAAGAACAAAAAAACACACAGTAATGCGAAACACAGAGGCAAGCGAAAAAATAATATTGTGAGAATGGAAATGTGAATCACTTTACATCATATTCATGAGTTGCCAGTTTATATTAGACCTTGGAAAATAGACTAAAACACCCCGCTTAGCCAAGATCATTATTTCCTGTCTGATAATAATGCAGCGAATGCTGTCTATAATTATAGAATAGAAACGGGTAAGATCTAAGACTTTACTTGGTAAGATGCTTTGTAATCCTTGGATTGGCCTAGACACAATAATGGACCCTAAAAGGTACAGCAAACGGCTTGGAGCCAACTGCTTGGTACTTGGGTTTAGGATTCACTCACAACCTATTAGACCTTATTGATCATATGTCATAAGTTCATGATACATGTTGGGAACATATTCGGTATTTTAAACAGAAAGAGAGTCCAGCACTATTGCCAAAACCACTGTTGCTTTCTGCAGATTTTTTGCATGTGAAGGCATTGGATCCTAGGACATGTAGAACACAAATACAGAAAGACTTCTAGCTCCAAGATTTGTAAAATGCTCAAACGTTTATTGAACATCTTGTAGAAACACATTACTGGTAGAGTTGATGTGCTTCTGGTCGATAAAGGGGTTAGCCAACATAAGGTGATTTTAGTAATTAAGTAGAGGGTTTACCACCAAGGCTTGTGGTTGGAAGAAAAGGTGCAAGGCGCTCTGCTTCGGTTTTGAAAAGTTCTCCTTCCAATCGCAGCGTTTAGAGGGGTGTGACCCCCTCTTCATCAGGTCAGTCCCTGACCTGACGAAGAGAGGGGGTCACTCCCCTCGAAACACGTAGTCCATGCCCATTTCTTTTTGCTGTTTGTTTTCTTTGTTTTACCCTATTTTATTCCAATAAAAAATCGTTTGGATACGACCCTTGGAGTCCACTCCTTTGCGATTGGAAGGAGAACTTTTCAAAACCGGATCAGAGCGCTTGCACCTTTTCTTCCAACCACAAGCCGTGGTGGTAAACTCTCCAGACTGTCCTCGGAAAACTCCAGGACGGAGTGGTGCCGGCAGCACTCCCGAGTTCCTGCAACGGTTCACAGCCGACTGCCTGGGCAGAAAAGCGCTGTATGGTGTTGTGCTCAGAGTACAACACCAAAAGGTGAGCCTATACTTTGATATGTATATCACCAAATTTGGTTACTAAGGGTAACGGCACATGCTGCGCCTTTTTCTCAGTATTTTTTTACATATAAATTTTTCTGCACTTTAGTAATTAAGTGTCATACCATAATGGACATGCTTAGGAAGGATCTGTGCTTGTTTGGTGGTAAATGGCTGTGTCCTGTTTCCTGGGACCAAAGGGGGATTTCCTCTTGTATAGGGCCAATGAAAAACACAGCTGTGGGCCCATTGCAAAGGCTTCAAGAGTGTCCCCCATCCCCCCCCCCCCCCCGCCACACACACATACATACATATACACACATATACACACACATAACATGCACACACAACATTGTTTATTATCCTGCCATGTCTTCACAGTCAACTAAACATTATAAAAAAAACAACTGTATCTATGTGTATAAAGAATTTATTAGACTTGATGGAAAAAGCTATGACTCACAGGTGGCGTCTCCTCTGAATAAAGTCATTTACTTTCCCTTTTCTTCTCTATCTAGTCCAGACCGTCATGACCACTTCTTTCAGATATGACTCATCTCTTTGGAGTTTCCTGTCCAGATATCTTTGACTTCTTGCTTTTCCAACATCCTCCCTACCCATTATTCCCCCTCCACAAAAACTTACCCTCCTCTTGCTATATCTTATGTAGTGTCCATAGCTGCCCCATTACTACTTGCTGTGTTGCAAAATGCCCCCAAATACTGTACTTCAGGAACAATAATAAAGGCTTCAGAATCAGATAGTGACAGCAAAAATGACAGTACTGTAAAGATAGTGTCCTAAAAAATAAGGCCAACAAAAAGTGAGAATGCACCAAAATGTGCCCTTGAAGGCAGTATTACTTAAGAAGTGCCACACAGGGGCACCATTTAGAAACAGTGCTTAAATGGTGCCCCACATAAGGGGTTATCCACGGTGGTGCCTTAAAGGGGTTATCCACTGTTTAGAAAACGATTAAGATGCTGGGACAGAGGGAAAATATAAAAAAAAAAAAAAAAACAACAATACTTTCCTAGCCCCGATCCCCAGCAGCACCTATTCATCTCCAGTTGCTCGATCTTCTCTCTTCTTCCTGTTTCCGAGATTAGCACTCAGTGGAGGACCCGCAGCTCAACCTTGCTGAGCCAGTAGATCCTGCACAGAACACTCGTCTGGGAAGCAGAAAGAAATAGAGAAGATCAGGCGACTGGAAGGAGGTGAATGGGAGCTATAAGGGATAGGTGCTAGCTAAAAAAAAGTGTTTTTCTATTTTCCCCTAATCAAGTCCATATTTATTTTTTTGCACAGTGGATAACCCCTTTTAATGGTGCTCCCCTTCATACTCCACAATGTGCTTTACATAGTGCTTCCCACAGCAGCAATATTACCTTTTGTGTAATAGAAATACCCTTTTCACAAAGTTAATACAATTCTTTAAGACACTGTGATTTGATTGTGCCTGTAAAAAATAAAAACTTACCTAACCTCAATCCCTGAAAGAACAGATCAGCCTTGCCACTTCTTCTGTGCCATTAGGAGCCTGGTATAGGCCTATGGCTTCTTGCTACACCATATTTTTCAACAGTATTTCCATTCAAAGGACGCAATAATACCATCACTGGGGAGAAGCTGCTGCAAGGGAGGAAAGGTGCACCATTTGCTCTATGCTTGAAGCAGCGTTGCACTTACCTTTTATAGAAATCACTGTTTATAAAAAATGACCACTAGGGTTCCCCTTACCATCCAGAGCATAATCCGGTCCAGCTGCAACATAATGTTAGTCCCAGCTGAAGCACAGGCTTGGAAAAAGTCCAGGAAGTGAGTGAGGGACTAGGGCTCCTCTGTGCTCACTCCTGTCCTGTCTATAACACTGCAGAGAGGAGGGGGTTAGAGAGAGGAGGGGGTTACAGTGCAGCCTGCAGTAATTGGATGAAGAAACCCAGCACAACACAGCAGACTCAGGGAGGAAGTGAATGCATGGTGAGTGAGGGCGGGCTCAGTGCTTGCTTTAGACACGCCCCTTCCTGTGCAATGAAAGTCAGCATAAGTGAGCAGCAGAACAGAGGAACTTGCTAAATACAGAAGCTAGACACATAAATAAGACAAGTAAAGCATCTGCACGACCTAGTAAGTAACATATAGTAGCATGCTAAACTTGATGGGCAAAACTTATACAGCCAAAATATGTAGCATACAGAGAGTGGAAATATTTGCACTGCCCCTTTAATTGCATTCATCAGGTTCCTGGAAATAGTTACACAGGACATGAGTTATATACGTGTTTCAAGACAACAGCTTTGAAATCAAGGAAAAGTTAGTGGTCACAAGGGGTTAAAGCCTTTGAACATGTTATTTAAACAGAAAATTAATGTTATTAATAGCCAAATGCACCGAGCGGTCTTTGCCCATCGAGCTTATTATCATAATGTCAAACATATTTGCCAGGAAATGCTAATATAATCCTTTTTCAATCTGTTTTTAATTATCTCACCTCCTATATCTGACAGAAAAAATGCATTTGTTTGCATAAAAATCACATGGCGGGACTGGGAAATAAATGGAATCTATTGAGCGGTTGCATTGGGTTAGATTAAAACGACATCATTGGTCAAGCTCTATAGAAATGATCTTACCGCCCCGTGTTCTTGTCTACCGTATACAGTAGGTGAGTCCAGACACACAATGGCGCACAGTATGCAAAGTTGCACGCACATTAAAAGTTGACAATGTTCATATGAATGCAGTATAGTATACATAGGATAGGGGATAAGATGTCTGATCGCGGGGTTCCCGCTGCTGGGGACCCCCGTGATCTTGCACGCCGCACCCCATTAAAAACAGTCCCCAGAGCGTGTTCGCTCCGGGTCTGATTACTGTCGATCACGGAGCCGGAGCATTGTGACGTCAAGGCTCCGCCCCGCGTGATGTTATGCTCCGCCCCCCTCAATGCAAGCCTATGGGAGGAGGCGTGACAGCTGTCACGCCCCTTCCCATAGGCTTGCATTAAGGGGAGCGGAGCGTGACGTCACACGGGGCGGAGCCTTGACGTCACAACGCTCTGGCCCCGTGATCGACAGTAATCAGACCCGGAGCGAACACGCTCCGGGGACTGATTTTAATGGGGTGCGGTGTGCAAGATCACGGGGGTCCCCAGCGGCGGGACCCCCGCGATCAGGCATCTTATTCCCTATCCTTTGGATAGGGGAAAAGATGTATAAGCGCCGGTGTACCCCTTTATTATGCTTCTGTAGATGTTGTGCTCTCAGCAGAACTGACACTATTGGGGGAAGTTTACCATCCATTTGCCTGGCACAAATCCCAAAAAGTTGCATGATTTTTGTGCAAACATGCAAATGGTCAGAGCATGGTGCAAAGTGGAAGTGATGCTACGTAAAGGGTGTGTGGCATTATAGACACACCAAATATATTACAATTTACGCCTGCGCAAATTGTAGCTAAAATCCACTTTAGCTCCGAGCCGGCATAGATTTTAGTGAGAGTTTACAGCAAGTGTGGGAAATCACTCAAGATTTCCACTCAAGGACTGGTCCTGCAGGACTCCTGCTAATGGGAACAGTGTTCCTGTTTTGGGAAAAGTGAAGGAACTTCGTTCCCATGCGTTCCTGCAGGACTTCAGCCCTGGTTCATGGGCAACCTAAGATTGGCATGTTGGCAACCAGTCTTGATAAATCCCCCACTAAAAAATGTTTGTACTATGAAGCAATGTTTTCCATTCTAGCTGTCTGCTCATATACATTGAAGTAACTTGAAGGCCCCATGTGCCATTTATAATATTGTTTTTATGGGGCAGATGTGCCTTTGGGCCCCCTTAGGTACTAGGGCCCCAGTGTGATAGCTGCCTTGGTACCGCCTATAGTTACACCCCTGCTTGTATATCTGCATTGTCTTCTTTCCATTCTTCCCCATCGCTGTTCTCTACAAGACTTTACAGTCTTATTTTATGATTGTAACTAGAGATGGGTGAATTAAAAAAAAAGTTGATTCAGCAGCTATTACAAACGGCTATTTTCGGGCTACAGAGAGCCTCCATAGGGGTGTAGAACACTTTGCCTTGCCGTAAAATGCATAGGGAGTGTGCTGTGTTAGTGAAATAATACTGTTATTCAGTATGACATGCAGATTACCGGCATCACTATTAGAATCACTGCCGCAGAGCGGCACAATGACAGAGTCTGGATGCACTATGGTTGCTTGAAGTCTTTGAATGGGGAATGTTTCCTGTAATGATCTCAATTGGCAGACTATGAAATTACTTATAATCTCTCCCTGCCTGCCTGGCTGCAGTGATGCGGGCTTGAGGTCAATGGATTTTCCCTGTGCTGATCCGTATTGTCAGTAACCTTGATTAGTGACCACACAGTGTCTGCTCTCTCTCCCTACGGCCAGAACGAATGCGGGCTTGAGGTAAATGGATTCTCCACTGTAAAGATCTGTATTGTCAGTAACGGTGATTAGTGCGCACACACAGTCTCTACTCCCGGAAATGCCCGTCTTTGGCAATGACTGCCGAATATATAGGGCTGTGACATCCGAGGCTGGCTGACTGCTGATAGGCTGCATGCTGCCATGTGATTCAGGGTGATCCCACCTACCAGCCTTTCCGCCTTCCCAGACTTCCTTGCCTCATGTCCTCACACGTGTAGCCGCCATTTTAGCCCCCCGGCACGCACAAAACGCAGTGAATAAAGCGATTGGTTACCACGAAGCGTGAGGAAATTCGGATCAGTTCATAATAAAAATTTTCATGAAATTCAGAACAAATTTGACTTCATCAGCTTTGAATCGCCCATCTCTAATTGTAACTACAAAAGTGCCCTTGTAAGCATTATATCAGATAAAATCCCTTTTAGAGGATGGGAAATCTGCTGCACCCTCAATCGGATTGTCTCCAGTTGTTGCACAGCAGCTTTCAGTTTTCCGGGTATGCTGGAAGTTGTAGTTTTGCAAAAAGTATAGCGCAATGGGTTAGTCAATGACTTGCAGGGGTTTTCCAAAGAAACCTGTTTTCAACTGTCTAATAAATAAACATTCATTGATGAATATAGTAATGTTATTACATTTATGTCTTTTATGCTTTCTTTACGCTTTGGATGCAAATAGTTGTGTTCATTAGCCCAACTTTCTGTATGGTGTACATCCCGTAAAAGACTTTCTGTTATTGTGAACACTCTAGCCAGGTCAACTCTGTGTCCCTCCTACTTCATGGTGTTACAATTTGCGCTCCGGCCAGACACTGACCGCGAGCGCTCTCCTGTCTCATCATCCTCTGCCGGCAGTGCCGCAGTTCGCCTCGCAGGGCGCGCCCGCATGCGAACGCCGGGCTTTTACTCGCCTCTTGCTTCCTCCGCTGTCCCAGGTCGCCGGCATGTGCGTGTACTCACCCTCTAGGGCACGCGTGTGACGGCTCTCTGCGGTTTAACCCATTAACCCCTTAAGGACTCAGGGTTTTTCCACTTTCGGTTTTTCCTCCTTACCTTTAAAAAATCATAACCCTTTCAATTTTCCACCTAAAAATACATATATTATGGCTTATTTTTTGCATCACAGATTCTACTTTGCAGTGATATTAGTCATTTTACCCAAAAATTCACGGCAAAACGGAAAAAAAAATCATTGTGCGACAAAATCGAAGAAAAAACGCCCTTTTGCAAATTTTGGGGGCTTCCGTTTCTACACAGTGCATATTTCGGTAAAAATTACACCTTATAATTATTCTGTAGGTCCATACGGTTAAAATGATACCCTACTTATATAGGTTTGATTTTGTCGTACTTCTGGAAAAAATCATAACTACATGCAGGAAAATTTATAAGTTTAAAAATGTCATCTCCTGACCCCTATAACTTTTTTATTTTCCCACGTACAGGGCGGTATGAGGACTCATTATTTGCACCGTGATCTGAAGTTTTTATTGGTATGATTTTTGGACTTCGGACTTTTTGATCACTTTTTATTCATTTTTTAATGGTATAAAAAGTGACCAAAATACGCTTTTTTGGACTTTGGAATTTTTTTACGTGTACGCCATTGACCGTGCAGTTTAATTAACAATATATTTTTATAGTTCGGACATTTACGCACGCGTTGATACCACATATGTTTATTTTAATTTTTATTTACACAGCTTTTTTTTTTTTATGGGAAAAGGGGGGTGATTCAAACTTTTATTATGGAAGGGGTTAAATGACCTTTATTAACACTTTTTTTTTAACTTTTTTTGGGCAGTGTTATAGGTCCCATTGGGACCTATAACACTGCACACACTGATCTCTTACACAGATCACAGGCGTGTATTAACACGCCTGTGATCAGTGTTATCAGCGCTTGACTGCTCCTGCCTGGATCTCGGGCACGGAGCAGTCATTCGTCGATCGGACACCGAGGAGGCAGGTAAGGGCCCTCCCGGTGTCCTGTAAGCTGTTCGGGTCGCCGCGATTTCACCGCAGCGGTCCCGAACAGCCCGACTGACTAGCCGGGATACTTTCACTTTCCCTTTAGAAGCGGCGGTCAGCTTTGACCGCTGCTTCTAAAGAGTTAATACCGCACATCGCCGCGATCGGAGATGTGTGGTATTAGCCGCGGGTCCCGGCCGTTGATGAGCGCCGGGACCGATGCGATGCGATGTCGCGCTTCATATCGAGGGAGTCGGCGCAGGATGTAAATATATGTCCTGCGTCGTTAAGGGGTTAAGGACCTGCCCAATTTTATTTTTGCATTTTCGTTTTTTTCCTCCTAAAAATCATAACTCTCTTATGTTTCCATCCACAGACCCATTTGATGGCTTGTTTTCTGCGTCACCAATTGTACTTTGTAATGACATCACTTATTTTACCATAAAATGTACGGCACAACCCAAAAAATATTATTTATGTGGGAAAATTGAAAAGAAAACCGCAATTTAGCAAATTTTGGAAGGTTTTCTTTTGACGCTGTACACTTTATGGTAAAAATGACATGTTTTCTTTATTCTGTGGGTTAATATGATTTATATGATTACCATGATATATGCTTTTCTATAATTGTACCGCCTAAAGAAATCTCAAACTATTTTAACAAAATTAGTATGTTTGAAATTGCCCTATTTTGACCACCTATAACTCTATAATTTTTCTTTATACAGGGCGGTATGATGGCTTTTTTTTTGCACCGTGATCTGTTGTTTTTATTGGTACCACTTTTGCTTAGGTTTTACTTTTTATACATTTGTTATAAAAAGTGTTTTGGCATACAATGTGACAAAAATGCAGCAATTTTGGACTTTTTAATTTTTTTACGTTTACATCGTTCACCGCACAGGATAATTAACAATATATTTTGATAGTTCAGACTTTTACGCACGTGGCGATACCAAATATGTTTAGAAATTTTTTTATGCTTTTTTGGGGGTAAAATGGGAAAAATTGATTATCTACGTTTTTATTGGGGATGGGGATTTTTCAAATTTTTTAACTTTTTATGTTTTTTACATTTTTTTAACTTTTTTTTTACACTTTAATAGTCCCCATAGGGGACTATTTATAGCAATCATTTGATTGCTAATACTGTGCAGTGCTATGCATAGGACATAGCACTGATCAGTGTTATCGGTGATCTTCTGCTCTGGTCTACTCCATCTCAGACCAGAGCCGAAGACCCCTGGAGACGGCTGGAGGCAGGTGAATGGGACTTCCGTCCGCCATTATGGATGATCGGATCCCCGCAGCAGCTCTGCAGGCGACCCGATCATCCATTTAAAGTACCGCACTGACGTAGATGCCGTGATCTGTATTGATCACGGCATCTGAGGGGTTAATGGCGGACATCCGTGCGATCGCAGATGTCCACCATTACCGGCGGGTCCCTGGCTGCTGATGGCAGCCGGGACCTGCCGCGCATGATGCGAACACTGGTCCGGTGCTCGCGGTCATGGTGGAGCGTAAATGAACGCCATGGTGCATTAAGTACCACGGCACCATGAAGTACATTTACGTACATTGTCGTTAAGGGGTTAAAGGGCCAGTATGCCCTTAATTGGTAACTGCTGCTCACTGACCCTATAAGTGTCAACGCTTCCTGTTTCCCCTTCCTGGATCTTTGTGCCTTGCTGTCTAAGAGAAAGCGTACCTCCTGTGTGTTCTGCTATTCCGTGTACCTGCTCCTTCAGCTCTGTTCCCTGACCCCACTCCAGTGCCGCCTGTCCTGACCTTTCAGACTGTCCCCTACTACGAGTTTGCCTCATACTTCCTGTACCGCGTTACACCTCAGTAGCCTGTGTGGACGAGTCGTATCAGGCATAGGGACCTGGGTGCCGCCTGCTGTTGCAAGTCCATCACGCTGGCACCTTAGAGTCCGCTCCCTGGTACGGCCCACACCATCATCCACACAGGTTCAGTGGATCCACTTCACCACTGCTGTTACACATGGGAGTCTACTGTGGTTGTAGTGGGTGCGATTATAGTTAAGATAGTGTAATGAATTCCCAGCTAGAGTGTACAGCAGGAGCAGGATGTACACTAGACAGACAGTTAGCCTAATATAGACACCATGTATTTGATTTCCTGTTAATGTGCCAGGTAAACAGGTAAATATACAAAAAAAAAGAAGAAGAAGAAGAAGAAAGGGTATAGTCCTCAAGTACTTTGCATTTGGGTTATCTAGTGGTTAAGAGGAGAAAGACATGGGAGACCAGAAAGAGTGAAATAAGATAAGATTGTAAGACCATTGAGATTAAAGAGATGTTATGTAGTCATATAGAGTGTGTAGTACAATGGCGGGGAATTCTTTAAGATTGTGTTGACAACCAGTCCCAATAAATCCCCCTCTATATTTACCTTTTATTACTTTTATGTTTAAAACATTTTTACACTATAAAGCGCTGTTTTCCATTTCAGCTGTCTATCTCCGTTGTCTTCTTTCCATTGTTCCCACCACTGTTCTCTATGAGATCTTACTAAAAGCTTTTGCTACGACGAGCCCCAAGTTTACAGTCATATTTTATGATTGTAACAACAGCAATGCCCTTGGAAGCATTATATCAGATCAGATAAAATCCCTTTTAGAGGATGGGAAATCTGCTATTAATTTACAGCCTACATATTCTGATGCATTCTTACATCACGACCACTTCCTGTGCTACAACTCCTGCAGGGATGCAGGTGGTCAAGATCCAAATCTATTGGAAATGAAAAGACGGTGCGCACTTATCTCATACGTTTGTAAAATCTCAAGTTCATGTCTAGACCGTTTTATCAGGGCGCTGTTGTAATGCTTATGTGTATATTGATATGTTACATATGCCAGCCTGTCAACGCTCTCCGGTATCAAGAAGTGCTTTGAAATTGTGCCTTGTGTTAACTCGGCTCCGAGAACAGTGTTTTCTCTCTTCTGCTATCAGAGCTGCCTGTACAGTAAAATCACATGGAGTAGATTTCCACCTTATCATCTAAAAGTGTGCTGAAAGGAGCAAATAAAGAAAATAAAAAACGGACAAAACTTTTCAAAAGTAAATCCGATTGTTCTAGCTGTGACCTGAGTCGATCTCTGACATGGTTGGTATAAGGTGCCGGTGTGTTTGGTACGATAATGGTTTCCTTTTATGTGACCAGGGTTCCTGAGGCGCTAATAACAACGCTGAGCTGAACCTTATATAAAAGAGGCTGGATACAATGTAACCCCAAGGAGGCAGCTTATTCTGGGCCTTAGGGCGCTGCGTTATTGTTTTTTATTCAGGAAGCTACAATTTTTCTATTGTATTATTGCTGCTTTTAATCAGGACCAATTAGGGGAACATACAACTTATTGATTAACTTTTCTTCTTCTTTTAGGGGAATGTTTAATAATAGAAATGTGTTTATGTTTCTCTCATTTAAAGTGGGGTATAATCAATACTCAGTATTATTGTATGGATAGTTATATTGTGGAAAAACCATATACCGGTATATGTTGGTTGTTTTACAGAATGTCCTACCCACAGGGGGCAAACTACCTACAGGGGAAAACTATCTAAAGAGAGGTCCCACCTACCGGTTTTCCTACTTAAAGGGAGAAAAAACTACCTACAGGTACACCTACAGATGGCAAAGTAGCTACAGTGGGTCTTATCTACAGGGGCAAACTACCTACAGGAGGGTCCTACCTACAGGGGGGGCAAACTACCTACAGGGGCAAACTAACTACAAGTTATCCTATAAAAAAGGGAGCAAACTACCTACAGGAGGGCAAACTATCTACAGGAGTGTTCTACCAACAGATGGCAAAGTAGCTACAGGGGGTTCTTTCTACAGGGGGCAAACTACCTACAGAAGGGTCCTACCTACAGGGGGCAGACTGCCTACAGGTTGGCCTTCCTAAAGGGGGCAAACTACCTACCGTGTTTCCTACCTACAAGGGACAAACTACCTACAGGTTGTCCTTCTTGAAGGGGGCAAACTACCTACAGAGGGGTCCCACCTACCACTTGTCCTACCTAAAAGGAGAAAAAACTACCTACAGGTACACCTACAGATGGCAAAGTGGCTACAGTGGGTCCTATCTACAGGGGGAAAACTACCTACAGGAGGGTCCTACCTACAGGGGGGCAAACTTCCTACAGGGGCAAACTGCCTACAGGTTGTCCTTCCTAAAGGGGCAAACTACATACAAGTTGTTCTATATAAAGGGAACAAACTACCTACAGGAGGGCAAACTATCTACAGGAACATTCTACCAACAGATGTCAAAGTAGCTACAGGGGGTTCTTTCTACAGGGGGCAAACTACCTACAGGAGGGTCCTACCTACAGCGGGCACACTACCTACAGGGGGCAGACTGCCTACAGGTTGGCCTTCCTAAAGGGGGCAAACTACCTACAGGGGGCTCACTAACTACAGGGGGTCCTACCTACAAGGGATAAACTACCTACGGGGGCAAACAACCTTACAGCTGTGAGTAGCGACATCATCAGTACCAGGTAATATCACACACCTCACCATAGAGTCGCAGTTCTGTTATCATATTAGGGGTAGTGATGAGCGGCATTGCCCGTATTCGAATTTGTGATATTTCGCAAATATATAGACAAATATTCGTCCTATATTCGCGAATTTCATGTATTCGTTATAGTCGCATGTTCGCGTATTCGAGGAAGAAAACAGTGAGGGGGGGGGCAACTTTACTATTGGTTGCTAGGGATGTTGTTGATAACCTCTGACAAGTGTATTTGCATCATTCTAATTGGCCCACAAGTGAAAAGAAGGAATATGCGCAAATGCGGAAAAAAGTGAATATTTGTAATTTTGAATATATAGGGAATGTATTCGCAATATTCGTGAATTCGCGATATTCGCAATAAAAATTTGAAATGCAAATATTCGCTCCCCAACACTAATCAGGGGGGAGTTTATCAAATGTTTGACCAAAGATAGCGGCTACTTTTTAAGTTGATATTTAATGGCTCATGAATGATCGCATACATATACAGTATGTTCTTCAGGACTGATAAACTTCTTCTGTAACTACCTAAATCTCCTTTAGAACTTTTCCACAGTATAGTAATTCTTCCTTAACTTCTGGACCAATGAACCAGGACTATGCATGCTAATTCTGTTAATATGATGCTAATGACTGTCATTCGGCTCCTCACACCCTCAGCATCTGTTTCTCCCATTTAAAAGGATTCTGCATTCAGCTATATATTTTTTTCTTATTAGAGCCTGATTTGTGCCATTAGCCGGAGATGCGGCTTCTATTTACCATATTATCAGGCTATAATCATTGCCTTAATGAATGTAAAACATAAAGAGCCCTCCAAAGATCACAGGTTTCTTCATCAAGATTATTACTGGTGACAGTGTCTATGAAGAAGGCGGCGGAGCCATGCAATCTCTGCCGGGCCGTACACTGTCATTTCATGTATGGAATACTGATCGGCTTCTCCATGGAAAGAAATTACAAGTATCAATTAATCAGCCCATGAAACCGCCGCACCGTGCAATTACGAGCTGTAAATCAGGTCCGCTTCACCAACATTGTCCCTATTTCTTTTAGAGAATTATTTAAGCTTATGTTTCCTTCTTATATCCACTTTCACTAGGATACAAGATCACTAAAGACAAAATGGCCAAAGAATCGTTAGAACACTATTCAATTTTATATAATCAATTTTATTTATATGGCGCCAGCAACAAAGTATACAATTGCCATTAAATACAGGACCTTAAAGGGGTACTCTGACCCTATCCAAAGGATATGGGATAAGATGTCTGATCGTGGGGGTCCCACCGCTGGGGACCCCCACGTTCTCGACTGCGGCACCCAAGAGATGGAGATATTTTGCTAATACTTGGTCACATGTTACTTATATATCAAATAAAAATATATAATAGTTAAATTAACCCTAACCTACCCCCTTATGTGAAGGATGGGGTTTTTATTTCAAGTCCCATGCAAGTATATAGGAAATCTGGTACCTAACTCCACAAGCTCCGCTCTGCATCGCCTGGTGAATGTGCCAGTCCGGCTGGCAAGCCACACCCACCCTGCATTCCATGCCCCATCTTGCAAAGACATGCCGACCCTTTAAGCCACACCCCTTTTATTTTCAGCTTACAATATCTTCATCACAACTCAGCCCCACATGAAGACGGGATATGGGGATTAGAAATGAGGATTAGATATGAGGACGAGATATGAGGACGGGATATGAGGTTGGGATATGAGGATGGAATATAAGGTTGGGATATGAGGAGGGGATATGGGGATGGGATACGAGGTTGGGATATGGGGACAGGATATGAGGACGGGATATGAGGTTGGGATATGAGGATGGAATATAAGGTTGGGATATGAGGAGGGGATATGGGGATGGGATATGGGGACGGGATATGGGGACAGGATATGAGGTCAGGATATGAGGTTGGATATGGGGACAGGATATGAGGATGTGAAATGGGGACAGGATATGGGGACGGGATATAAGGTCGGGATATGAGGACGGGATATGAGGTCGAGATATGAGGATGGTATATGAGGACAAAAGCTTCCTCCTTTGTTTCTTTTCCTCCCTCACAGGGATTATGTAGGAAAAAACGGGCAGCAATGGGTACTCAGCTAGTAAGTAGATAGATACATAAACAAATGAATAAATAAATACCAAAGTGCTTCTTTAAAGGGGTACTCCAGTTGAAATCATTTTTTAAATCAATTGGTGCCAGAAAGTTAAGCAGTACTTATCAGCTGCTGTATGCTCCAGAGGAAGTTGTGTAGTTCTTTCCAGTCTGACCACAGTGCTCTCTGCTGACACCTCTTTCCGTGTCAGGAACTGTCCAGAGCAGGAGAGGTTTGCTATAGGAATTTGCTCCTGCTCTGGACAGTTCTTGACATAGGCAGAGGTGGCAGTAAGGAGCACTGTAGTGAACTACACATATTCCTCTGGAGTATACAGCAGCTGATAAGTACTGGAAGGATTAAAATGTATTAATAGAAGTAATTTAAAAATCTGTTTAACTTTCTGGAGCCAGTTGATATTGGGAAAAAAATTGTTTTCCACCAGAGTACTCCTTTAAGTGTCAGATATCCAGAGAGGGCTGCTCCATTTATTACAAACACTCAGGGCCCCATTGTGGAGAACATGGGAGGTCCCAGCAGGCAGACCCTACCTACAATCCGACACAGTTAAAGGGGTATTCCAGGAAAAAACTTTTTTTTTTTTTTTTAGATCAACTGGCTCCAGAAAGTTAAACAGGTTTGTAAATTATTTCTATTAAAAAATCTTAATCTTTCCAATAATTATCAGCTGCTGAAGTTGAGTTGTTCTTATCTGTCTGGAAACAGTGCTCTCTGCTGACATCTCTGCTTGTCTCGGGAACTGCAGAGTAGAAGAGGTTTGCTATGGGGATTTGCTTCTACTCTGGACAGTTCCCCAGACAGGTGTGATCAGAGAGCACTTAGACAGAAAAGAACAACTCAACTTCAGCAGCTCATAAGTACTGAAATGATTAAGATTTTTTTTATAGAAGTAATTTACAAATCTGTCTAACTTTCTGGAGCCAGTTGATATATTAAAAAAAGTTTTTTCCTGGAATACCCCTTTAACTGTGTCGGTAAGAGGTAGAATCTGCCTGCTGGGACCTCCCATGTTCTCCACAATGGGGCCCTGAGTGCTTGTAATAAATGGAGCAGCCCCCTCTGGATATCTGACACTTAAAGGAGTAGGAGTTTAACTCGGAATTCCTCTATAGCAGTGGCCACCAAACTGTGGACCTCCAGCGGTTGCAAAACTACAACTCCCAGCATGCCCAGACAGCCAACAGCAGTCTGGGCATGCTGGGATTTGTAGTTTTGCAACAGCCAGAGGTCCATCATTTGGAGACCACTACTCTATAAGATCAATATAACTAGTTTCTAAGTGCACTGTTATAGGGGTAAATTTTGCTCCTGTAGCCTATAGGACAGTGGTCTCCAACCTGCGGACCTCCAGAGGTTGCAAAACTACAACTCCCAGCATGCCCGGACAGCCAACGGCTGTCCGGGCATGCTGGGAGTTGTAGTTTTGCAACTTCTGGAGGTCCGCTGGTTGGAGACCCCTGTTATAGAGTATACATAACATTGAAGCCGTTCCTAAATTCTTCAATCCCTTTTGATGCCACACGAATATGTTAGTTCTCCGGTACCAAAAATATCTCATCTTAATGGCATGGGTTCCCCCTGCTGTTCTGCATTTTTTTGGCCAGAGAAATGTATTTGCTCAGTGTTCGGTTGTGCGTTTAAAGAAAAGAAAAATATTTGATTAAATGTGGAAAATATTATACTATAAATATTTTTTTTAAATGTTTTAATAAATAAATAAAATAAATAAATAAACAAATAAATAAAAAGTTGTGATATCCGGTAACGATTGTTCACTCCGTCTTTTTTATCAGGACATCTTCCTCCCCTACGACGTGACTCACTGTCACATTTTCCTTTATTAGGAACCAGGGTTGGGAAATCCTTTGAGGAAGAAACATTGAAGTGACTCACGGGCGAATGAATCGGTTGTAAAGTGTAAACATTTTGCTTCTTCGTCTAATTTTTTTTCTTTATTTTAGTCTTGGGGGGGGGACGTTGAATGTCAAAGTTATCTTTACTAAAAAGCTGATTTAAAACACAACAAATACTTGATAATGGGTTGTTATTTGCTGAACGAAAAAAATATTTGTCCCATGACCCCCCCCCCCCCCCACCCCGCACCCTTTTTTTTCCAGACGTTTGCTATTATTTGTTAAATCTTATTTCATCGTTGGACAAAATGTAATATTAGAGAATGACAAAGCACCGAATCACACGTTTGTATTATTATTGTGTTTATATGGAAAACCCATGTATAACATTGTATCATGTGGGTGAATGAGCAACTGACAATTGTCCACTTTTTATCCCTTGCCATAGTGGTTTAAAACTTAAATGGGCACTGTCATGAACTTTTTTTTTATATATATATTGTTGTAGTACTGATGTACTACAACATATTTCTAATATACTTTAATTATTATTATTTTTTTTATTATTAAAATACTTTATTTAAATTTTTAAATCCGGCCACTAGGGGTCTCTCTCTTAGTGGCCAGCTGCAGATTGCTGTGACGTCACAGAGGAATTAGGACCGATCCCTGCCTGTGTTCGCTCCCTGCCTGTCAATCAGACAGGCGGGAGCGAGGGCTTTGAACTATAAGGATGTGCGCAGGCTCCCTGGCCTCACACACCCGCCCCCGGCTCCCGGTGTGAGTGTAAACTTTAGTCTTTTTCGGGCGGAGGGGGATAGCGGGTTGCACGGCGGGATTCGGGAGAGGATAGCGGGTTGCACGACGGGGTTTGGGAGGGGATAGCGGGTTGCATGACGGGGTTCGGGAGGGTATATCGGGTTGCACGGCGGGGTTCGGAGGTACTGTTTTCACCACAGGGTGCCTCCAGTTGTTTCTCCACTACAACTCCCAGCATGCCCTGACAGCCAATAGATGTCAGGGAAAGCTGGGAGTTATTGTGGTGAAACAGCTGGAGGCACCCTGTATAGGTGAACTAAGGGCGGAAGTGTCAGCCCCAGTAGGCATCAGTGACGTCGCGCCTGCTGGGGAAGTCTGCCTGGTAGTGAGCACACTACCAGGCAGACAAAAGGCATTTTTAATATAGTAGAAAAAAATGAAAAGGATTAAGATTTTTTAATAGAAGTAATTTACAAATTTGCTTAACCTTCTGGTACCCAGTGCCCCTTTTTAACCTGTTCAGGACGCCGGGCGTATGCATACGCCCTGCATCCCGAGTCCTTACACGTATGCATACGCCCGTGGGAATTCCGGTCCCCGCCGCTAGCCGGTTAGGGACCGGACCGGAATGCCTGCTGAAATCATTCAGCAGGCACCCCGACACATCGCCCAGGGGGGTCCTGAAACCCCCCCCATGTCAGCTATCGCAGAAAATCGCATGTCAATTCAGACATGCGATTTTCTGCTATTCCGGGCTGTTCGGGTCTCTGGTGACCCGATCACCCGCAAAATAGCGATGATCAGAGCTGTCAGGGACAGCCCCGATCATCCTGAGGGCTAGGAGTGAGGTCGCAGTGCTGCGATCTCCTCCTATCCCCTGCCATTGGTCAGAACTGATTCTGACCAATGGCAGAGCAGGACAGTGGGTTGCCATGGCAACCCCCGTTCAGCCCACCCCTTGATGTCGAGGGGAACATGGACAGAAGATGGAGGTCGGTACCTGCAGGAGAAGATGCCTGAGGACCCCCCGATCTTCGCTGGAGACTACTGAATCCTGGCTCAGGTAGGGAAACTATGGTGGGGGGGGGGGGGGGGGAATTGAAAGTGAAAGTAAAGTGATCTTTACTGTGGCAACCACTAGGAAGGCCAAACTGCAACTCCCAGCATGCCCAGACAGCCAAAGGCTGTCTGGGCATGCTGGGAGTTATAGTTTTGCAACATCTGGAGGGTCACAGTTTGGAGACCACTGTTACAGTGGTGTCCAAACGGTAGCCCTCCAGATGTTGCCAAACTACAACTCTCAGCATGCCTAGACTGCCCAGGCATGCTGGGAGTTGTAGTTCTGTAAACATCTGTCCCTTCAGATTTAGCAATTTTCATGACATTTTTGAAAATTGCTGCTTTATTTGAAGCCCTTTAATTTTTTCAAAAAGCAAAAATATGTCCATTTTATGATGCCAACATAAAACGGACATATTGTATTTGTGAATAAAAATAAAATTTATTGGGAATATCCAAAATTCCACACCGAAAATTTACCACCAAAATAAAGTAGAATATGTCACGAAAAAACTATCTCAGAATCAGAATATTCAGTAAAAGCGTTTTCGCGTTATTCATTCGTAAAGCGACCGTGGTCAGAATTGCGAAAAAGGGCTCAGTCCTTAAGGTGAAAAAGGGCTGCGTCCTTAAGGGGTTAAGTACCCCTTTAAAAACCCAGCATGCAACCACATGTTGATTGTTGCTCAGTTGGCATACACTTTCACAAATTGCTTCCTGGGCATACCTGCAGCGTATGCCAAGCTTATAGGTGGTTATGATGACTTAAAAAACTACAACAAAGCCCCCATGCAGGGGGCAGAGGATCGTGATGTCACAGGTGGGGGGGGGGGGGAGGGTGGGGGCGGTGGTTGGAAGCTTGCTCCAAGCACCAGATGACAGGGGTTCTTTGGATAGGGGATACGATGTCTAGGGGCAGAGTACCCCTTTAATACATTATATAATAAAATAAAGTGTGCCAATAAAAAGTACAACTTGTTCCACTTTATGTACTTGACTTCATGCACTTGACCCTCGTAGAGTAGCGTACTCTGTACAGATGTACAAACTACAAAAATAACACAGTATGGGGTTACAGGGTGAGACTGACCTACCAGAGTACCATAAAATCTTCTGGTGTTCTGCCCCAAAGGCTCAGCAGAAGGCTACTCCATTGGGTTGATGATTGTCCTGTATGTTCAATGATGACAATTGAGATTACAATGCAATTTGGGCTATGTGGCAGCCATTGCTGCTGTGGAGTTGGGTCTGTGGGGTGGTGCAGCCCAGGGTCTGGTTGGGTGTCATTGGGGCTCCTCTGCCAGTGGGTGGTTACCCCTGTGGGCACTGGTGTTGCGGCGGTGGTGGTCATCACTCACTGCTGCGCCATTTCATGCTAGGGATGTTAGGGACCCGCTACTTACAGGGGGCTGTGACGTGGCTAGCGGGCATGCTCTTCATGATCATCGGGTAAACTAAGGACCTGTTAGTTAAATAAATGTTGCTGAGAAGCCGCAGATTATTGTGCAAGTTGCAGATGTGCGACCAAGTCTGTTTTTTCCTCTATTTGAATTTGCAATTGGAGCTATGTTTACTGTGTCAGATAATTTGTTGGGGATCTCCCTCACAGAAACTGTCCAAATGACCCAACAAAAAAATATAGCAAGCACTACTTTTTTGTGTCAGACAACATGCAGCAAACCCGACAGAGCCCATTACAGTCAAAGAGGTCCATCGTGCTAAGTTGGAGTACAACATGTGGCTTCTCTGCCTGCTCCCAGACAGAACAGATGAACCAGATGACACAAATGGGAATATGGCCTAAGTGGTTGCAAACATGTTCTATATAAAAAGGCATTCTAAGCCATTTTGTTCTGGTGGGCCCAAGGAGCCCTAGTGCTATTGCATTATTTCTGCTATTGCTTTTAGCTTAAAGTGTACCCATCAGATCCAACAAAAAAAATAATATTTGTAATATATCACTCAGTACCTAATCTTGACCATGTACATCTAATTTATATGTGTCTAGCACCTTTATTTATTTTTTTTATTACACTTTTATTTTAGCTCACTAGTCTGAATTCCTCCCAAAGGGAGGGGGCGTAGCCTCACTGTACAAGTCTCCACCCTCTCCCTCAGTTTGCTGTCTGCTCACATCTCCCCTAGCATTAGCAAAACTACAACTCCCAGCTTGTCCTCACTGACAGTAGCGGGACACAAGCTGACAGTGGAAGGATTTTTCCTCCAGGTATGAGCCCTGAGCTCACAGCTGTCAATCAAGGAAGAGTGTCCATGACAAGGGTGATGATGCATGGACACAGCAGGACTAGTATGTGACCAAGCAGGCAGGGGGGGGGGGGCAGTTGTTTGTCTGGCTTTTTCAGTATGAAATACTAAAAATTTTCTAATGAAAGCAATTGCAAAACCTATTGGTTATACATGCTTTACAACATATCAAAAGTTTTAGTATCTGACAGTGCCCATTTAAGACTGTACAATCTATTGGTGCATATATACAGTATTTCTAATTCTAAATATCCAGGAAATTGTATGAGGCCGATGACGGTAATAGTGGAAGAACTGTCAAGATGACATTGTATACTTTATATGCTTTGATTAAACCGACAAATTAAGGAAAATGCTTTGCCAGAGCTTTAGCCATAAAACCTGTCAGAAACCAAAGGAGAGGTGATTGATCAATGGCTCAGATACACCCAGAGGTCTGCCAGAGCCCGGAGATATGACACCAGATAAGATGATGAACCAGACGCTCAGTTTATTCCTTTTCATTTTATGTTATCAGGGTGTTGTGTAATTTCACTTATCTGCCTACAAAGAGTGGTGTAAACTGAAAACGTCATAAGTCTTGTCTCTAAGGGTGCATTCACACCATGTTTTGGGGATGTGGCAGTCGGCTCCGGTGGGAGGATTTAAAAAACAGCTGCTGCTGTACCCCTGCCAGGCCCATGCCACACCCCAGCTAAACCTGCATGTGGTGGTGTTGGTGGAAATACCTGATCACTTCGTGAAGCCAAGGCACTGTTATCCTATACACGGTCCGAGGTTGGAGACAGCTTTACCTGGGCCAGACACGGGGAGTAAATGAGCACACTGATGTCAGGTTAAGGATAACTGTCTTTACTGAGCTGGGTGCAGATGGTGATATGCAAACAGCTGGCCTTGGTGTGAGAATGCAGTGTAATCCCTTCGGAGCCCTGTTGGCTTGCTGAGACATGTGGTGCTTTCATCGAACAGAATTATACTGACTTGCCTGGTTGCTAGGATCCTGCGAAGGTACTGAAGACTGTTCGGCTGAGGCATGAATTTCCTCATTGCGAATAATACTTGCAGGATGACCAGTTGAGAGATTAGATTTGAAGAAGGTCTCTCCTCAGAGCACACGACACCCAGCAACCTGAGCCAAGCAGTTGCTAAGGAGCCACTTGGCTAGAAACTAATTCCTCCCCTGCACCTCACTATACAGGGGAGATTTTGGGGTTCTTATTGGTAGGCAGGGTCACATGGATTCACATGGATGCTCACAATTAAAGGCACAGTAACAAGAAAACATATGTACATACAAAATTAATTTATAAAAAATATATTATCTAGCATTATAACTCTTACATAATCATTGTTACAACAAAACTCTGGTGGGTCCAACACCCTGTGCGGCCAAGCTGCACGAGACAGTCCAAAGCCATGGGACAGCCATTGGTGCTAGAATACCACATTCAGAATGGAGAGAGGTGAGTAAGCCACTGCCAGATTCCTTTGGTGGCAGCTTCTCTCACTTCAGAACAAAAGAAATGGGCATAGTGAAATCCAAAAGATGTAACTGAAGAGTTGGAAGGCCACTATAGTCACTTAGTCCTGGGGAAGACTGGAGTAAGATAAAAATGCCAGAGACTGGGGGTCTTTGAGGCAATATCCACCCTAACAGTGTTCATGGTAGAATAAGGTGACCCCGCTCCGGGACACCATATGAATGTTTATGGGGAGGACTGGAATAATAACTGGGCTGAGTAGCACATTGACATATTGGGTCCAGCACCAGGAAGTGGAGCACAGCAGACATAGAAATAACAACTGCATAAGAGCTTAGTATAGTTTTTTTTTGTGTGTGTGTGTGGGGGGGGGGGGGGGGGTTAAAGGAAGTCTGGCCATGTTTAAAAAAACTAAACTTTTTGCCAGATAAGCCCTTTAAAAGGGACAGTGTTCAACTCTCCACTTATCTGCTCAAAAGTTGTAACTTTGCAACCATGTGACAAAGTGACTTGGATTTGCACATGAACTTTAAATGGGCACTGTCAAATACAAAAACTTTTGATATGTTGTAAAGCATGTATAACCAATAGGTTTTGCAATTCCTTTCATTAGAACATTTTCAGTGTTTCATTCTGAAAAAGCTAGTCAAACAACTGCCCCCCCTGCCTGCTTGGACACATACTAGTCCTGCTGTGTCCATGCATCATCACCTATGTCATGGACACACTTCCTTGATTGACAGCTGTGAGCGCAGGGCTCAGAGCTGGAGGAAAAATCCTTCCACTGTCAGCTTGTGTCCCGCTACTGTCAGTGAGGACAAGCTGGGAGTTGTAGTTTTGCTAATGCTAGGGGAGATGTGAGCAGACAGCATAGTGAGGGAGGGGGCGGAGACCTGCATAGTGAGGCCACGCCCCCTCCTTTTGAGAGGAATTCAGATTAGTGATCTGAATTAAAAGTGTAATAAAAAAAATAAATAAAGTTGCTAGACACCTAAAAATTAGATGTACATGGTCAGGATTAAGTACTGAATGATAGATTTAAAAAAAAAAAGTTTTTTTTGGATCTGACGGGTACACTTTAAGTAAAGGTCCACAATGTTTGTAAGAGACTTTCCGGAGAGACTGCTTTGTTAGCAAGCCTATACTACAACACCTGTTCTCCTTTTGGGTCCCATAAATATAGCACTGGTTCTTTAAAGGGGTACTCCTCTGCCCCAGCATTCTGAACATTTTGTTCCGAACGCTGGGTGTGGGGGTTGTGACGTCACCGCCACCACACCCCCTCAATGCAAGTCTATGGGAGGAGGCGTGATGGCCGACAGCCCCTGACGCCCGCACCCAGCATTTTAAATGAATGTTGGGTGCTGCACAGAGATTGGCAGGATCCCCATGATCAGACACCTTATCCTCTGTCCTTTGGAGGGCGGAGTACCCCTTTATCTGTTATCCAAACCTGTAATCCCCTTTAGATTATATCTGTTATGTGAGCTTGTATATTGACTTGTTTTCACACTTATTTGTTTGTTTTATATTCCACCATGGTATGGGTCTTGATCCATTGCTTCTCTTGGTTAGCCCCTATGCCGGGTGTGTGTAATATTTCTGTTTATTCCTGTTATAACCTAAATCTGTATCCAGACCAGTATGTTGATATGTTTGTGTTTTTTGTACTTCTCTTTGGTATAGGTTTTGATTCATTGCTTCTCTTGCTTTGCCCCTATTATTGAGTCTGGTGTTGTTTCTGTATCTAGTCTTTGTTATCCTGTATCTGTGGATAATGGGCTGTATAGTGTCCTGGCTTCAGTAAACCTGTTCACCATCTTCATTCTTGCCATTATATTTTATCCTGGATCCCTGTCTGTTTGTTCTAGCTTGTTAACCCTTTGTATCCTGACCTGTTTCTCCAACCTCTGTACAGTTTTGTTTATTGTTTTGACTTGACGCTCCTGCACTTTATTCCAGCGGACTGTCTCCCAATCCTAGGACCAAATGAGCCTGGAAATGACAAACACCTAAGCAATCTGCACCATACATTCACTGCCAATCACTCATTTACTTTAGAAGAGTTATCTCCTGAAAACTCTTGGATTTTTCTACTAATAACTACACAACATGTTTTCTTTTTGGATCCTCCACTTACTTTATCTTACAAATCACTTGCTCCATTTGACACTCTGGCATTTAAGATAATGAAGAGCTAAAATCCCTACAGTAAAGTTTGAAACAATGGATTTGTCTGTCTGCCCACCCGATAGCCTGAAACCATTTCAAACTGCAATAACCATGCTACGAAATGAGCTTTTAAGTCATGTCTCCTCAGTGAGAATAACTTTTATGTCCGCACATAAAAAATACACTTCTCTCTGAATACTTCCTGTAGAGGTAAAGATTAATGGGAATTAAACATGGTCATTCTGTGAAAGGATAATGTTAACCAATCAAGAGGGGAATCACTGCGGTAACAATATGGAAAATCCAAATTAACACAGAAGGCCGAACGTGTCCTGAATTTCTGCTGTATTTTGAGACAGACGTGGCAAAAACTTTTGCTTAAAGTAAACTTACGCTGGTCTGCCCCAGCAACATTTTTCCATTCATCAACGCTTGGTGGCTTAAGGGGGTCCAACTCCTAAGAGCGAATAGACCAGCAGTATGAATTTAGAAGTGCTTTTTGCAGCTCCACGACCCCATCAGTGTCTGTCCAGGCTCAGCAGTGCATCCAGACATATTACCGTTCTCGAACTGCTATACCTACTTGCTCTCTGGAGGCGGGCCTGCCGGCTGGATTTAAATATTCATAAGCATTGGTCACGTGCCTCTAGAGCGCAAGTCAGCGCTGAAAGAGAGGGACCTTCGGAGGATCGGGGCTCCGGACTGCAGGTAGGTATAGCAGTCTGAGACCCCATATCGGTATTCCGTTCACCCGCACTATAATCTGGTGTATCTGGTTATAGTGCGGGTGAACGGACGACCGTTTTCCTGTAAACACAGAATATCCCATAGACACAGAAACAGCTTCACTAGGATGCTAATGTCATGTTCCTGAGCAGTAACATCTTCGCTACTTGAACTCTGTTAACTTCTGTTAACATCTTCGCTACTTGAACTGGGTTAACAGTCAGTAAGTCACATGTTCTCTGCAGTCAATCAGTTTCCTTGTTGCCACCCTACCCCTGTGGGATGGGGAAGAAATCCTTACAGGCAGTGTTGAGTCTGGGTCTGGCTCCTGCTTCCCTCTCCTCTTGTATTTCCTCACCCTATTCTCATGGATAAAATGAGGACAGGCCCTAAATAACACTGTGGCGGCCACTGGGTGTTATTAGGACGTACCTTGTTTACTTTGTGACACCAGGGCACCATTCATCCGAACCATAGTCCGAAGGTGGGAAGCAGTCTTCCTGGGCCAGACACAATGGGTCAATAAACACACCAACGTAAGGTTACCGTTAACTGCCTTTACTGAACTTGTGAAGTTGGTATAACACAAACAGCTGGGCTTAGTGTGAGAGTGCAGCTTACCCCTTGCGAGCCTTGTTGCCATTCTGAGACTTGTGGTGTTTTTCACCGGACGGAATTGTAGGTTTGGTGGTTCTAGTAGCAAGGGTCCTTCCAAGCCACTGTAACTGATTCTGCAGGGGCATGCAGTCCACCCGCGAGTGACACTTGTAGGATGACCGGTAGTAAACCGAGGTAGGCCTCTGCTTAGGACACACGACTCAGCACACCTAAGCTAGGCTGTTGCTCATGAGTCTGGATGGTACTTTACTGAACAATATCCAGCACTAGACTAACTAACTCCTCCCCTGTACCTCACTAAACAGAGGGGACTTTTGGGGTCTCATTGGCTCACATGGTCATGTGGGGTATGGGGCACAGTAATACATTAAACTTACATACATAGAAAAATAATCAAATTCATTTAAGAAAAATATGTCCTTTTATATTACACTATACACATCATTTATAATACTAAGGAACTCCAGTGAGCCCAACACGCTGTGCTGCCAGGCTGCCCGAGTCACTCCTCAAACACGGGACAGCCACTTGTGCTGATGCAGACCAAGCTGAAGTCCTCTCTGTCGGATCCCGCTGCTGAAATAGTACCACGACTCAAGGGACGTTTAAGGGACAAATAGCAAAGCTGATGAGCCCTATAGATTTTGGATGAAGGTACGGGTTATCCTCGTACTAGTATCTGGGGTCTCTTTGTCGGATGCTGTGCAGTCGGTGGCGTCTTGACCATACTTAAGAAAATGTATATTAGGGAGAGGAACTTTTTTTTGTTGCCACGGACTGCCCCCGTAAGGATCTCTGCAGTGCGCACTTAAATTGGAACCCCACCAGATAGAACCAAGTCTGAAGTCTAAAGTTACCAGTAATCATTAATATGTCAGTCAAGTCAAAAACCAGTCTTAAGTCTTCAGTCAGTCTCAGTCTCAACTTCCGCATAAGACAAGTCAAGTCAGCATCGAAGTCAGTCTCAAGTCTAAAGTAAAGTAACAAGCGTACTACACCTCCCACAACTGCCTTAAAAGGGGTACTCCACCTCCAAAGGATAGGGGATAAGATGGGGTCACAGATCTCTGCACAACACCTGGCATTCTGAACAAATGCTGGGTTGCTGTGGCAGTGGTTGTGACATCACACCACGCCCCCTCCATGCATGTCTATGGGAGGGGGCGTGACAGCCATCACGCCCCCTCCCATAGAAGTGCATGGAGGAGGTGTGGCGTGACATCACGACCACTGCCTCCAAAACCCAGTGTTCGTTCAGAACCGTGGGTGCTGAGCAGAGATCACAGGGGATCCAGTGGCGGGACCCATGAGATCAGACATCTTATCCCCTATCCTTTGGATAAGGGATAAGACGTCTAGCGGCGGAGTACCCCTTTAAAGTCTGCAACAGTGGCTGCTCACCAAGCTCACCTGCTCCTATGTTACTTTTACCTCATGCTTGTACCAAGTGATTTGTCTATTGTATGTTACAGATCTGCAACCAGTTTAGTAAAGTTTAAGCGGATATCCAAAGTCTTGGCATTTGAGGATTTATTCTTCCGCCTCCCTGATACAGATGATGGCTTCATTGCAGTCATGGTAAGTGAAGTTCACACAGTACTACAACTACCAGCATCACTGGAGGCCCAAACCACCACCACTCTCCTGATGTAATGAACAAAATCACTGTCAGCCTAATATCCCACACAAAGGGAATGTTCATATTCAACCTCTGCTCAAATACAACTTTGGCGCCTCACTACACTAAGATTCCTTTTGCTAATGCAAGATGAGAAGGGTGGAACTGCCTCTTATGGATGGCATTAAGAAGAGATTGGCCGGGGACTTGATTTTGGGTGCAAGCACTGGATCTAGAAGAAAACACATGGATGCCCCTTACAGGGAGCTGACAAACCTCTAGGATCGTCATGCATTCTTACAGGCAGGAATAGGAGCATAGAAAATCTCTCCAACTCTGGACAGTTCCTGACACGGACAGAGGTGGCAGCAAAGAGCACATTGGTCAGACTGGAAAGTACTACACAACCTCTTTTGGAGCATACAGCTGTTGATAAGTACTGGAAGGATTAAGATTTTGAAATTTTGAAGTAATTTACAAATCTGTATAGCATTTTGCCACTAGTTGATTTGAATTTGTTTTCCCTCTGAAGCCCCCCTTTAAAGGGGTATTCCAGGGTTAACTAACTTTTAACTATCCTTCACATGAATAATTATGCTAGTTTTCCATTTACTTGCTATACCGCTCTGCCGTGGATCGTTTTCTTTTTCTTCATTATATGGTCCCCCCAGGTCCAGCGTTTCTTTTCAGGTCCTGATGACGTTCGTCTCACAATCTTTTGCAGCTCGAGGTGGCAGCTGGTATACGGGGGGGCTTGGCTATTTCTTGTATTTCTTCACAAGCCAGCCTTGATAACGTTTGGGGTCCGTCTGTACGTCCTGATGTGTCGGCGTTCCCTATGCAGATTGCTGAGTTCACGGGTCGCTGGCATGTCAGGACGTACAGATGGACCCCATATGTCATCAGGACCTGAAAGGAAACGCTAGACCTGGGGGGACCATATAGTGAAGAAAAAGAAGATGATGCACGGCAGAGCGGTATAGCAAGAAAATGTAAAACTAGAATAATTATTCCTAATGGGCAGGATAGTTAAAAGTTAGTTAACCCTGGAATACCCCTTTAAGTTTAACTGGACTTTGACTATTAAATATCACGCCTCTGTTCATCATGAATTTCTACAACATGTCAGTCTTATATTAGCAGGAAGCCATACTGTAAGAAGATCAGCACCATCAAACGCTTCTGGCACCGGCAAATACGGGAAAATGACAAAATACGTCAAAGTGATCAATGCATGAGAAGGAATGAAAGTGTTCCGAGCCAGTAACAAGAGCCGCACTGGATGGGAGAAGCCAGATCCATATTTATTAAAATTAGAGGCGTTTTTTGTTGAGTCGATTTGGTAAATTTCTAAAGTGAATTTTTTTTTGCTGTCACTTTTCTACTGACGACCTCTGCGAGCTGACAGCGTCGCCGCTTTATATTGTTGATGTTACGTGATTAATTATTATAACTTTCCCGGAATTGGGGAAAAGATGTGATTGATTAGGTCACCGGGATAACAAATGTAATTAGTGCTCTACTACTCTGTAAGAAATAGGATGATGAAGGTAAATGTACCGGCGCATTTATCAAATACCAGAATATACAACAGAAACATAAAGAGGGCATATAGCAGGATGTTAAAGTGGAATATAAAACAAATATTTCCCTGATGTATACAGAGCTGTACACAGAGATAGGCTACGGCTGTGATTTGGCTCTGTACTGTGCCTTTTATGGTGGACTATTAAAGGGGTACTCCGCTGCTCAGCGTTTGGAGCAAACTGTTCCGAACGCTGGAGCTGGCGCTGGGAGCTCGTGATATCATAGCCCCGCCCCCTCATGCTGTCACGCCACGCCCCCTCAATGCAAGTCTATGGGAGGAGGCATGACAGCTGTATTTGTCCTTCTGTAGTTTCCCATAGCAGTAACAATTCTGCTACTTAAACTCTGTTCGGGTGGTTAGAGTCTCTCTTAAGCAAAGCAAAATGACGGCTCTCCTCGGCTGAATGCTTACACCTGCGCCTGGATTAGCCGGCAGTGTTCCCGGTTCAAGCAATGCAGAAAGAAGAGATTTCCAGGGCAGGATAAATGCAACAGGTTCTTTATTACAGATCACATAGAATGCACAGGTAACACCAACGCGTTTCGGGTCAAGCTGGACCCTTAGTCATGACTAAGGGTCCAGCTTGACCCGAAACGCGTTGGTGTTACCTGTGCATTCCATGTGATCCGTAATAAAGAACCTGTTGCATTTATCCTGCCCTGGAAATCTCTTCTTTCTCTAGAGTCTCTCTTAAGGTTCCTGTCTCTATTTTAGGTCTGAGTCTGATATAACATGTATTTTATTTCACAATGTATTCAGTAGTGTTGAGCGGCATAGGCCATATTGAAATTTGCGATATTTTGCGAATATATGAACGAATATTCGTCATATATTCGCTAAATTCACATATTCGTAATATTCGCATTTTATTTTCGCATATGCGAAAATTCTCATATGTGAAAATTTGCATATGCAAAAATTAGCATAAACAAAAATCCGCATATGCGAAAATTTGCATATGCGAAAATTCGTACGCCAGTCTCACACAGTAGTATTAGAGCCTTCTTTACACCACACAAGCTGGAAGCAGAGAGGAATGATCACTGTGATGTGTACTATGAAAAAAAAAATATATATATATATATATATATACGAATATATACGAATATATAGTGCTATAATCGTGAATTTGCGAATATGCGATATTTGCGAATTCGCGAATATGCGATATTCGTGAATAAAATTCGCATTGCGAATGTTCGCGAGCAACACTAGTGTTCAGTATCTTGTCATTTAAAATTTTGTGCAAGGGTTAACTGTTTACAATTGTAAGAGTTGGTGGATAGTCACATGTCCCTTGTTGCTACCCTACCACTTCGGGATGTGGAAGAATATCTTAATTGTAAGGTAGTTAGGAGTTCCCTGCAGCCAATCAGAGAGACCCAACCTGTTTCCGTCCTGTCTACCTGAGAAAGGGAAGATTTTCCTAACGGTAAGTTAGTGTGGCCTCTGGCCAGGGAAGGAGGTAACCCATATATTGTACCCTCATACCGTTGACGGGGATAGAAACAGTCACCTGTTCTAGACTTAGCCGATGCTCTCTGTCGGATCCCGATGCTGAGATAGTACTACAACTCAAGAGGCGCTTATGTGACAAATAACATAGCTGACAGGCCCTTTAGCTTTTGGATGAAGGTATGGCTATCTTTGGGGCCATATCTATCCCTGTGACAGACTAGCGTCTGAGGTCCCTCTGTCAGATGCTCTCAAGAGAGTGGCATCTTGACTATACCCTATGAAACATAAATGAGGGAGAGGGGCTTTTCTTATTGCCACGGACTGCCCACGTGAAGATCTCGGCAGTAAGCACTTAACCGGTTGCAGTAAGGACGAGCCGGCTCGTCCCGAGACGGCAAGCAGTGTATGGCGCGGGCCGCAGCCAGCTATTAACCCTTTAGATCGCCACTGTCAAAGTTGACAGCGTCATCTAAAGGGACCTTTAAACCATCCCTGGTGGTCCAGTGGGGTGGATCACCCCCCTGCAGCGCGATCGCGAAGGGGCGATCCCCTGTGGAGGTAGCCGGATAGCTTACCTCTGCTCCTATGCTGGTCCCGGCTCTGTGATTGATAGAACCTGGCTGAACCAGGCTTTATCAATCAAGCGTTGAACAAAAAGTAAAAAAAAAAAAAAAAGATTAATTCCTTCCATATTAAAAGTTTGAATCACCGCCCTTTTCCCAAATTCCATATAAAAATATGTAAACGTAATAAAAATAAACATATGCGGCATCGCCACGAGCATAAATGTCCAAAATATAAAAATATAACGTTAATTAAACCGCACGGTCAATTGTTGTACACGTAAAAAAATTCAAGGGTTTGGATTTTTAGGGTTTGCATACCCTAAAAAAATTTATTAAAAAAAATGAAAATAAACGATCAAAAAATGGTACTGATAAAAACTTCAGATCACGGCGCAAAAAATTTGCCCTGAAACAACCCCATATATATGGAAAATTAAAAAAAAGTTATAGGGGTCAGAAGATGACAATTTTACACATACTAATTTTGATGCATGGAGTTATAATTTTTTTTAGGTAGTAAAATAAAATAAAACCTATATAAATTAGGTATCATTGTAACCGTATGGACCTGCAGAATACAGATATGGAGGGAGATTTATCAGAACCTGTCCAGAGGAGAAGTTGTCCAGTTGCCCATAGCAACTAATCAGATTGCCTCTTTCATTTTTCAAAGGCCTCTTTAAAAATGAAAGAAGAGATCTGATTGGTTGCTATGGGCAACTCAGCAACTTTTCCTCTGGACAGGTTTTGATAAATCTCCCCCATGGTGTCATTTTTACTGAAAAGTGCATTGCATAGAATCGGAATCCCCCAAAAGTTACAAAAGGGCATTTTTTTAATCCAATTTTGCCCCACAAATATTTTTTTTTCTGGTTTTGCCATAAATTTTGTGGTGAAATGATTGATGTAATTATAAAGTATGACCTCATATGGGTCTGTAGCATTACAACCACCATCATCACTGCAGTTCCTTTCCACTGTCACACTCCTGGCGTCGTGAACAAAACTACCGCCAGCCTAATATTCCATTCATAGTGACTGTTCAACATCCATCTCGGCTCCTATTCAATGGCTCCTATGTCACCACAGCTTTGGCATAATTACAATTCAGATATAGAAAACAACATCAAAATCTCCCAAGGAGGATTGTTTGTTCTAACAATGATGCCTAAGAGTGTCCACAAATTGCTATACAACGCCCCTAGTAGCCTACGTTGTCCATAGTATCCGCCACTTAGTGTACAAAAAGGAAAAGAGCCAACTCTCTAGAACAGAGGTCAATTCAACCCAGTCCTCAAGGCCAACAGTCCAGGATCTGTATTATTTCCTGTTCTATTCCAATGGACTAACTGGAAAACGTGGAATGTTTATAGCCCTTAAAGGGGTACTCCATCCACAGATATCGCATCCTCTATTCAAAGGATAGGGGATAAGATGTCTGATGGTGGGTGTCCCGCTGCTTGGACCCCCTGCGATCTCCATGCAGCACCCGGCACTCTAAACAGTATGTTTAGAACGTCGGGTTTGGGCGGCTGGAGACGTTACGTCACGCCATACATTTCTATGGGAGGGGACGTGACACAATGTCTGTGGGCAGAGTACCCCTTTAAGGACTGGGTAGGTCGCTTTCAAGAAAGTCAATGCTGAATCTGCTTTAGAGCCCTGAAACATGACTAGGAGTTATCAGCTCAACCGTAATCTCATCCAAAAGGAAGAGGACCTATCTGTAGACAACTATTTCAGAGTTTGTGTCCTTCATCAGCACAAAGCAAAGTGCAGCTTGGTTGCCAGAGAGGCCTTTGATGTGGGTCTCACGATGTGTCTTCTTGGAGCACAGGAAGTCTCATTGGCCAGGCAATGCTCCTTGGGAATAAGTAGTTCTGCTCCACAGGTATAGTGCCCCACTAATGTAAGGCCTGAGGCTTTTAGAGTCAGAATCATGACCCACACTGGCATGATGACAAGGAAATGGCATAATATGGACATATTTTAGCCAGTGCGCTTGGGCAGTAAATGGTTTTATGTTACTATGTTTTCCTATAAGTAGCTTTAGGGATCTACTATCAAAGCATTTCATATCTTGCCTAACAGTGTCTTTTTTTATGCAGTACAGACCCCAAACACCAGAACCCAGGTGCGACCCCCACCTCTCCACCCTGGTCCATACTTATATATCAGTTTTTAGCTTAAAGGGGTATTCCGGGCAAAAACATTTTATCCCCTATCCAAAGGATAGGGAATAAGATGTCTGATCGTGGGGGGCCCACTGCTGAGACCCCCCGCGATCTCACGCATTCTATGCGGGTGCTGAATCTCCAGTTTCGGAAACCTCCGGGTTTCTGGGACTGGGGACGTGACGTGACGCCACGCCCCCTCCATTCATGTCTATGGGAGGGGGCGTGATGACCGTCATGCCCCCTCCCATAGACATGAATGGAGGGGGCGTGGTGTGACGTCATGTCCCCAGTCCCGGAAACCCGGAGGTTTCTGAAACTGGAGATTCAGCACCCGCATAGAGGCCTTCATTTACTATTGCAAACCTGACATGTTTTGTCGGGATGTGCGCCACAAATTCTGTCTGCACCAGAATTTGCGCCAGAATTGAAAAAACCCCAACTAACTCTCCATTTTGCTTGGAAAACCCCAAAAGGGGCGTGGCCGTCTGAAAAATGGGGTGTGGTCACCAAAAACGGTCGTGTTCCTGACATTTTCACAAAATCCCAACATATTTACTAAGGTTTCCACAGAAAATTTGGTGGATTTGAGCTGAGGAAAACCAGACAGATCAGAGCATGTGTAAAAAAAGCAAAATATAGAGAAAAGTGAAAAATGTAAGGAAACCTTAGTAAATACCGTGGAAAATAAATTGTAGGGAATTAAAACCCACAAAGAAACCTACACAACACTCTTAGTAAATAAGGACCAGAATGCGGGTGCTGCAAAGAGATCGCAGGGGGTCTCAGCAGCGGGTCCCCCCACGATCAGACATCTTATCCCCTATCCTTTGGGTAGAGGATTAAATGTTTTTGCCCGGAATACCCCTTTAATTGCCTAATATACCCTATAAACTGGCTGAAAAGGAAGGAATGTCCGGCACCAGGTATGCTCTAAAAGATCACTTTTTATTCATGCCATAGCAAGGAAACAGACATCACAGGACTGTAGTAAGCTGACGCGTTTCGCTCTCTCTTGAGCTTAAACGTAGACTAAATTTAACAGTCAAACACGCAGTTAAAATAGAGACTCAATGGTCACATGATAAAATATACCTGACATAGGTAGCAATTGTAAAAACCCGGCATGGATATCATCTGTTAGTATTACAAAATGGACTGGATCCCTCCACTATTGCGTTTTTTACTCGCTTACTGGGTGATTACCCTATGAGTGTGAATGGACTCTAAACATTGTGTGCAAAGACAGGCAGGTGTATACATACAACTACATGCACATAATAGATTACGATATGTTGATATCGTACATGCACAGGTCAATAATAGAATAGAATAATCAACCTCATTATCTATACTTATAGCTCGGAGACCTGCGTGCATGTATCTACTAAAAGATGATATACATGCTATAAATTAATAGATATACATGACTTGAAAATAATTCAATGCACAATTTACTCAGTTTTAATTTACATCTATATCCATTACATGTAAATACCGTAACTCTCAGTAACTGCACTCTAATAGGTATCTAAACACACTAGGCGGAATCACCCTCCTGACACTCGTACCAAAAGACTCATTAATCTACAAAAATAAGGGGCTACAATAATAAGGGGCTACAACGCTAGGGGCATCCGAGGAGGTGTGGAACGCTAGACTATATTCCTATGTGCAGGTCATAATTAAATCTAAGCGTTTTCTCACATCTCCTCCTCTGATGCCTATTTTAACCCTTTCTATACCAGACACCCGCAGGGAATCCAACTCCCCCCCGTGCACATCCCGAAAGTGGCGTGATAACATAGAGATGCCCACTCCTTCACTCCTGCTATCAGAGATATGTCTCCTGATTCTTGTTTTAAGGGTATTGGTAGTGCACCCTACATATTGTATGTTACACTTGGTGCATGTGGCCACATAAACTAACATAGTGGTGTTACAGTTAATGTATTCACGTAGTTGGTATGATTTTTTAGTTACACAAGACATTATTTCTTTGGAATGGTGCATATATTTACATGTAATACATCGATTGTGACCACAACCCCAATTTCCTACAATATCAAGCCAGTTGCGATGTTATCACGCCACTTTCGGGATGTGATGTGATGCGGGGGAGTTGGATTCCCTGCGGGTGTCTGGTATAGAAAGGGTTAAAATAGGCATCAGAGGAGGAGATGTGAGAAAACGCCTCCTTTACAGAGAGACATACTGGATATTTCTTTTGGATACCAGATACCCGCGGGGAATGAATAAACGCTTAGATTTAATTATGACCTGCACATAGGAATATAGTCTAGCGTTCCACACCTCCTCGGATGCCCCTAGCGTTGTAGCCCCTTATTATTGTAGCCCCTTATTTTTGTAGATTAATGAGTCTTTTGGTACGAGTGTCAGGAGGGTGATTCCGCCTAGTGTGTTTAGATACCTATTAGAGTGCAGTTACTGAGAGTTACGGTATTTACATGTAATGGATATAGATGTAAATTAAAACTGAGTAAATATTTGCATTGAATTATTTTCAAGTCATGTATATCTATTAATTTATAGCATGTATATCATCTTTTAGTAGATACATGCACGCAGGTCTCCGAGCTATAAGTATAGATAATGAGGTTGATTATTCTATTCTATTATTGACCTGTGCATGTACGATATCAACATATCGTAATCTATTATGTGCATGTAGTTGTATGTATATACCTGCCTGTCTTTGCACACAATGTTTAGAGTCCATTCACACTCATAGGGTAATCACCCAGTAAGCGAGTAAAAAACGCAATAGTGGAGGGATCCAGTCCATTTTGTAATACTAACAGATGATATCCATGCCGGGTTTTTACAATTGCTACCTATGTCAGGCATTTTATCATGTGACCATTGAGTCTCTATTTTAACTGCATGTTTGACTGTTAAATTTAGTCTACGTTTAAGCTCAAGAGAGAGCGAAACGCGTCAGCTTACTACAGTCCTGTGATGTCTGTTTCCTTGCTATGGCATGAATAAAAAGTGATCTTTTAGAGCATACCTGGTGCCGGACAATCCTTCCTTTTCATACACTGTTGAAGCCGGGGCGGGACCGGCGGGTCCGTGGCAGCACAGGTGTGTTGGGGATCTGCCTCCGGAGGTGAGCGGACACTACTGCATTTGGACTATAAACTGGCTACAATGGTAATAAATAGAACATGTAAGGGCATATAGAGCCCAGTATGTTAGTAGTCTCTTGGAGGACATGACCACTGGAAGATGTCAAAAGATTATGTAAAGCAGAACGGTAGTGTCAGTGCCATCGACTAAATATCTAATTTTTTATGGAAGTGAATGAGTTATCACCCAACCGCCCTCGACTAGCGGCTTGTAAAATAGCCCAATACATGCAGGGAAATGGATTGGTTACAGCTTCGCTGAGCGTTAATTTGCCAATTGCTGACATCAGATTAAAGCCGTAAATTTTGGTGTCACCCGGTCTATGACACTGACGACAGGAAGGCTTCTCCGGTAAAACCTGGACGGGGAGCTGTTACGCCGTGCTCAGGGTGTCATAAACAAGTACAATGGTCATCCAGTTAGGTATGTCGAAAAATTGATGATGGACAGATTTTTTTTTTTCTTAAAGCATACTGGTCAAATTAACTCTTTAGAGTGGAGACAAGGTGGTTTTAGTGCTCTCTTCACCCATCTTGGGGAGCGGTCACCCAGTCACTGAGCATGCTTCCTATGCATATATGATTGCTTTCTTCTCTCTCCATGCCCCTATTCACACCTCCATATTTGCAATTCTAGTATTTGTTGCTTCCATAGTCACATGTATACACGACTTGGGTAAGTATTAAAGGTAGAGGCATAACTACACTGAGGTAACAGCAGTCATGTGACAAGCCACTGACTAGACGCTAGACATACAAATGCCTCCTCTAATGGTTTCCATCCATTAATTTCCATCAATTTGTGTGAGACAAAAACTGTCTGTTTTTTTTCATAGCAGCCAATCACAGCTCAGCTTTTATATCTCTTGCACTCACAGTTATTCATCCTACAACACCATCTGTTTAATCCCAGCACAGCTGCATCTATATGTTTCTTTGCTTTAACTGGGTCATGTGATCACCAGCCTGACCCAGAGAAAATCACACTGTTTTATGTGGAAATGGAAGTGGCCTGCCCTGGATCAGCTGACTTCCTGTGAAGGATGACATCATCACCTATTAGATCTCTTCTGGCTGCTCACAAACCCCTCCAATCTCAGTTGTATCTGTATACTCTATAGTTCTATCTGTATCTCTATAGCTCTATCAGTATCTCTATGGGATCAGGATATATATTTGTTATACACCTCCCCTCCAGCTCTTTCTGTATCTGCTCTCTTTATGGGATCAGTATATATAGTAGTTATACACCTCCCCTCCAGCTCTATCTATATACTACTGCTGCTATCTCCATGGAATCAGGATATATAGTGATTACACACCTCCCCTCCAGCTCTATCTGTATACTGCTGCTGCTATCTTTATTGGATCAGGATATATAGTAGTTATATACCTCCCCTCCAGCTCTATCTGTATACTGCTACTGCTATATCTATGGGATCAGGATATATAGTAATTATACCCCTCCCCTCCAGCTCTATCTATATACTACTGCTGCTATCTCCATGGAATCAGGATATATAGTAATTATACACCTCCTCTCCAGCTCTATCTATATACTGCTGCTGCTATCTCTATAGAATCAGGATATATAGTAATTATACACCTCCCTTCTAGCTCTATCTATATACTGTTGCTGCTATCTCTATAGGATTAGGATATATAGTAATACACCTCCTCTCCATCTCTATCTATATACTGCTGCTGCTATCTCTATGGGAGCAGAATATATAGTAATTATACACCTCCTCTCCAGTTCTATCTATATACTGCTGCTGCTATCTCTATGGGATCAGGATATATAGTAATTATACACCTCCCCTCCAGCTCTATCTATGTACTGCAGCTGCTATTTCTATGGGATCAGGATATATAGTAATTATATACCTCCCCTCCAACTCTAGCTATATACTGCTGCTGCTATCTTTATGGGATCATTATACATAGCAGTTATACACCTCCCCTCCAGCTCTATCTGTATACTGCCACTGCTATCTCTATGGAATCAGGAAATATAGTGATTACACACCTCCCCTCTGTATAATCCTGCTGCTATCTTTATGGGATCAGGATATATCTGTATACTGCCACTGCTATCTCTATGGAATCAGGAAATATAGTGATTACACACCTCCCCTCTGTATAATCCTGCTGCTATCTTTATGGGATCAGGATATATAGTAGTTAGACACCTCCCCTCCAGCTCTAACTGTATACTGCTGCTACTATATCTATGGGATCAGGATATATCTAGTAATTATACAC
The DNA here is from genome assembly GCF_029499605.1 of Hyla sarda. Taxonomy (NCBI): domain Eukaryota; kingdom Metazoa; phylum Chordata; class Amphibia; order Anura; family Hylidae; genus Hyla; species Hyla sarda. The sequence continues at coordinate 351,025,968 of NC_079193.1, forward strand.
CTCCCCTCCAACTCTTTCTGTATACTGCTGCTGCTATCTCTATGGAATCAGGATATATAGTAATTATACACCTCCCCTCCAGCTCTTGCTGTATACTGCTGCTATCTCTATAGGATCAGAATATAAAGTAATTATACACCTCCCCTGAGGCTGTGTTCATACTTTGAGTGAAATCACAGCTTTATTTACTGTTATTGCACAAATTGTAGCAAAGATTCTTAATTTATAAGATAAAGCATCAACACTGCCCATAATGTGAACTGATCCGAACACCACTTATGGGTTTCAGTAATTTGGGCTGCGGGAGTCTAGCCAGGTCATTAGATCACCAGGTGCAGTGATGGGAATCCCTCCCCTCTCTTTGCAAAGCCAGAGAATCCATGGAAAATGTAGGCAGCATGAAGAAATCATTTAAGTAACAATAGGAATCAGTATGGCTGAAAAATCATGCCTGCCACATCAGCTTAAATAGAAAAGCACAAGGCATACTAAAGGACCTCTAAATTATTCTCCAACAATACCCTATGTTGCACTATATTTGTAAAAATAAAATAGGTTGCTATGGGCAAATCCGACAGTTTTTGTGTCAGACAGATTCATAAATCTGGGCCAATGTGCAGGAAAGAAAAGGCGAGCAAAATAGATGACCTGATCGGCAACCTTTACCCCAGAGTCACTTATAATGACTTATAAAAACAGCAATTAATCATGTAGGAAAGGGGCTGTCTAGTAGCCACTGGAGGGGTTATCCAAGAAGAATGGAATACATTTTTTATTATTGTGTGGTGGCGGGATGTGTGGTGCAGGGCAGATGTTGTTACCCTAAGGACAGATGGCATTAACCCCTTGTATTCGTGATGCCAGGGTGTGGTTTAGCCTGTAACCACCCAAAGGTATACCGCTGGATCCTGGGCTAGGCACGGGGGCAATAAAGATACTGATGACAAGTTACGGACAACAGTAGCTTTACTGAGGGTAGACAGTTGGTAAAGTCTATACAGTTCAGCCAGGGCCCAAGGAGGTGACCAGTGACGCAGAGACCTTAAGGGTTTGCTGGGACTTGTAGTAGGACTGGACAATTTGGTGCAGACCATGCTGACGTGACAGATGACAGGGACTGACTTGACTCATAAAGTTGACATGTTTTTATTTTTGAAGATATTAGAGGGCTACAAAGTTTAGCAGCAATTTTCCAATTTTTCACGAAAATTTCAAAATCGGAATTTTTCAGGAATCAGTTCAGTTTTAACCCCTTCAGGACACAGGGCGTACAGGTATGCGCTGACATCTTGGTACTTAAGGACACAGGCCGTACCTGTACACCCTGGACGTTTTAGATTACCGGTGGTGAACGGAACGGGATGCCTGCTGAAATCATTCAGCAGGCACCCCGTGCAAACCCCTAGGGGGGTCCTGAGATTTTGATCAGCGATTTGCTGCGATTCCCCGTCAATCGGGTCCCCGGTGACCCGGAAAAAAAGGGTGACAGGTGCCATCCGAGACGGCACCTATCCCCCATTAGCAGCAGGTGCCACCACTGGTGCCACCTCATGATCATCCTGATTCGTCGGCCGTTAACAGCCGACGAATCAGAACTCCTGCTGTGGGGGTGTCCCTGACAGCACCCACTCTGCCCCTATTCCAGAGGGCGAGAGCGGGTGCCGGGAGTCCTCACCTGTTGCGGGTGCCCCTGATCCCCGGCATCAGCGGCGGGATCGGGGCCCCAGGAGCGGAGTCAGCGGCGGCAACGGAAGACAGGAGGACAGAGCGCAGCATCAGGAGGTAAGGCTGTGCACAAAAGGGCATGCTGGGAGTTGTTGTTATGCAACAGCACAAGGCACAACTACAACTCCCAGCATGCCCTTTGGTAGTTTGTGCAGGCTGGGGGTTGTAGCTATGCAACAGCTGGAGGCACATTTTTTCTATGAAAAAGTGTGCCTCCAGCTGTTGCATAACTACAACCCCCAGCATTCATGGACAGCCAAAGGGCATGCTGGGAGTTGTAGTAGTGTGCCTCCAGCTGTTGCAAAACTACAAGTCCCAACATGCCCTTCGGCTGTCAGTGCATGCTGAGAGTTGTAGTTATGCAACAGCTGAAGGCACACTGGTTGCGATACACAGAGTGTTTGTTACCTAACTCAGTATTTCGCAACCAGTGTGCCTCCAGCTGTTGCAAAACTACAACTCCCAGCATGCACTGATAGACTATATATGCTGGGAGTTGTAGTTTTGCAACAGCTTGAGGCACACTGGTAGCGAAACACTGAAGTAACAAACTTAGTGTTTTGCAACTTGTGTGCCTCCAGCTGTTGCATAACTACAACCCCCAGCATGCATGGACAGCCAAAGGGCATGCTGGGAGTTGTAGTAGTGTGCCTCCAGCTGTTTCAGAACTACAAGTCCCAGTATGCCCTTAGGCTGTCAGTGCATGTTGAGAGTTGTAGATTTAGCAACAGCTGAAGGCACACTGGTTGCTAAACACAAAGTTTGTCACCTAACTCAGTGTTACGCAACCAGTGTGCCTCCAGCTGTGGCATAACTACAACCCCCAGCATGCACGGACAGCCAAAGGGAATGCTGGGGTACATTCACACTGTTTACAGTGAGTTTCGAACTTTCCGCTGCAGCTCAAACTTCCAGCGGGAAACTCACTGTAAGCCTCCGCCGTGTGAATGTACCTTAAAAACACTACACTACACCTACATAAAGTAAAAAGTAAAACACTACATAAACATATACCCCTACACAGTTAATCCCCCCCCCCCCCCCCCGCCAGTAAAAATTCAAACCGTATCGTACGGCATTGTTTCCAAAACGGAGCCTCCAGCTGTTGCAAAACAACAGCTCTCAGTATTGCCGGACAGCCATTGACTGTCCAGGCATGCTGGGAGTATTGCAACAGCTGGAGGCACGCTGTTTGGAAAACACTACCGTAGGGTATTTATGGTATCGGAGGAAAGTGTAATGCTTGCATCCGGGTCCGTCACTATGCAAATGCCTAATTTACACCTCAAATGCGCATGGCGCTCTTTCACTTCGGAGCCCTGTCGTATTTCAAGGCAACAGTTTAGGGCCACATATGGGGTATTTCTGTACTCAGGAGAAATTGCGCTACAAATTTTGGGGGGGCTTTATCTCCTTTTACCCCTTAAAAAGTTAAGGTTGGGGTCACGCCAGCATGTTATTTTAAAATGTTTTTATTTTTTACACTAACATGCTGGTGTTGCCCCATACTTTTCATTTTCACAAGAGGTAAAAGGAAAAAAAAGACCCCCAAAATTTGTAACGCAATTTCTCCTGAGTACGGAAATACCCCATATGTGGATGTAAAATGCTCTGCGGGCGCACAACAGTACTCAGGAGTGAGAGTGCACTATGTACATTTGAGGCCTAAATTGGTGATTTGCACAGGGGTGGCTGATTTTAAAGCGGTTCTGACATAAAAGCAATTAAATAAATACCCACGTGTGACCCCATTTTGGAAATGACACCCCTCATGGAACGTAATAAGGGGTATAGTGAGCCTTAACACCCCACAGGTGTTTGACAAATTTTTGTTCAAGTTGTATGGGAAAATGAAGAAAAACATTTTTTTCACTAAAATGCTGGTGTAACCCTACATTTTTCATTTTCACAAGGAAAAATAGGAAAAAGGAGTATGGAAATACCCCATGTGCGAATCTAAAGTGCTCTGCAGGTGCCCTACAATGCTCAGAAGAGGAGGCGCACCATTGTGCTTTTGGAGAGAGAATTTGTCCAGAATTGAAGGCCATGTATGTTTACAAAGCCCCCATGGTGCCAGAACAGTGGATGCCCCCCCCCCCCCCCCCAATACACACACATACATGTGGCCCCATTTGAGGTATTTTCTTACTTGAGAGAAGTTGGGTTACAAATGTTGGGGGTCTTTTTCAAATTTTTCTTCCAGTTTTTCAAAAACTGGGTCTACAAGAACCTGCTATTCCTGTGAAACACCTAAAGGGTTAACAAACTTTCTGAATGTCATTTTGAAAACTTTGAGGGGTGCAGTTTTTATATTCGGGTCATTTATGGGGTATTTTTAATATGAAGGCTCCTCAAATCCACTTCAAACTGAACTGGTCCCTGAAAAATTCAGATTTTGAAAATGTTGTGAAAAATTGGAAAATTGCTGCTGTACTTTGAAGCCCTCTGATGTCTTCCAAAAGTAAAAACATGTCAACTTTATGATTCAAACATAAAGTTGACATATTGTATATGCGAATCAATGTATATCGTATTTATCGGGGTACACCACGCACCGGCCTATAACACGCACCCTCATTTTACCAAGGATATTTGGGTAAAAAAAGTTTTTTACCCAAATATCCTTGGTAAAATGAGGGTGCGTGTGTGTGCGTGTGTATACCCCGATACACTGTTTCTTACCCCGCAGAAGCCCCCAGGAAAGGCAGGGGGAGAGAGGCCGTCGCTGCCCGCTTCTCTCCCCTTGCCTTTCCTGGGGTCTAGAGCCCTGCTGCCACCGCTTCTCTCCCCCTGGCTATTGGCGCCGCTGCCCCTTCTCTCCCCCTGGCTATTGGCGCTGCTGCCCCTTCTCTCCCCCTGTCTATCGGTGTCGCTGCCCCATTGCCGGCGCCGATAGCCAGGGGGAGAGAAGGGGCAGAGGCACCCATTGCCGGCGCCGCTGCCCCGTTGCCTCCCCCATCCCCGGTTGTATAATTACCTGTTACCGAGGTCGGGTCCGCGCTGCTTCAGGCCTCCGGTGTGCGTCCCCTGCGTCGTTGCTATGCGATGCGAGACGCAATGACGAGTGACGTCACTCGTCATTGCACCGTGCAGCGCTTAGCAATGACGCAGGGGACGCACACAGGAGATCTGAAGCAGCGCGGACCCGACCTCGGTAACAGGTAATTATACAATGGGATGGGGGAGGCAACGGGGCAGCGGCACCGGCAATGGGTGCCGCTGCCCCTTCTCTCCCCCTGGCTATCGGTGCCGCTGCCCCATTGCCGGCCAACAGACAGGGGGATAGAAGGGGCAGCGGCGCCGATAGCAGGGGGAGAGAAGCGGCGGCAGCAGGGACCCCAGGACAGGCAAAGAAGCCGGCAGCGGTGGCGGTCTCTGCACCTGAAAAAGCCGCTGCAGTTCATTGATTTAAAGCGCCCGCTTTAAATCATTGAACTGCAGCGGCTTATCGGCGTATAACACGCAGGTAGACTTTAGGCTAAAAATTTTAGCCTAAAAAATGCGTGTTATACGCCGATAAATACAGTAATTTATTTGGTATGTCTATTTTCCTTACAAGCAGAGAGCTTCAAAGATAGAGAACTGCTAAATTTTCAAATTTTTCATGAAAGGGATACTCCGGTGGGGGGGGGGGGGGGGAATTATGAACTTGTGCCAGATTTGTAAATTACTTCTATTAAAAAATCTTAATCCTTCCAGTACTTATTAGCATCTGTATAATACAGAGGAAAATATTTTCTTTTTGGATTTCTTTTCTGTCTGTCCGCAGTGCTCTCTGCTGACACAGCTGCTTATACGTACTTGAAGGATTAAGATTTTATAATACGGTTGGAGTAATTTACAAATCTGTTTAACTTTCTGGCACTAGTTGACTTCTTATGTGATTGAAAAAATGGCCACTAGGAGGCTCTGTTCTGTTCCATGATGCAAGTCAAACAGTTAGTTTGGTCTCCACTTGGACTTGCAGAAGTCCAAACTAAGAAAGTGCCTGCGGGGCATGGTGAGGCCCAGCTCTCGCAGGCTTCAGTGACATTGCGCCTGCTGGGGAACGCCCACTTTCTCCTGCTGGGAGTTCATACAATGTAAGCAAGGGGAGAGGTATGATACACAGCTTTTTAGAGCTCAGAAAGGGCAGGAGGCTTGTAAGGAGTAGTTAGAGAATATAATCTGAGTTAGTTTAGAAAATATGGTTTGATGACAGGTAATCTTGAGTCATGAGGGACCCCATTATGAAAACTGCACCCCTCAAACTATTCAAAAAGACATTCAGAAAGTTTTTAACGCTTTAGGCTAAGTTTCCACTTTTTTTTTTCTATCAGTTTTTGGAAAACTGCCACTGCAGTTTTTGAGCCGTCGTCAGAAGTGGATCCATAAGGGAGGAGAAGTGTAAGTCCTTCCTTTATCTGTCCTATTCCTTTTGAATACATTTCTGGCTTTGGCTCAAAAACTGCAGCGACAGTTTTCCAAAAACTGCCAGAAAAAAGACCACGTGGAAACTTAGCCTGAGGAGTTTCACAGGAATAGCAGCAAAGTGGGGGAGAAAATTCTAAATCTTCATTTATTTACACTAACACTGACATGTAAAAGGAGAAAAAGCCACCAAAATGTGTAAGCTAATTTCTCTCGAGTAAGGAAATACCTCATATACGGGTGTAAAGTGCTCTGCAAGCACACTACAGGGCTCTGAAGGGAAGAAGCAACAATGGGATTTTGGAGAACGAATTTTGTTGAAAGGGTTTTCGGGGGGATTTTGCATTTAGGAAGCCCCCATGGTGTCAGAACAGCAAAAAAATAAATTAAATAAACATATTGCACACTATTTGAGAAAATACACCCCTTAATAGCTGGTCTGTACACTCTTTAAAAAAAAAAAAAGGTGTAAACCAAAAAGTTGCATAAAATAGCCTGAGGTGCAGTGCTGCGCCAAAATAGAGACAAATCTACACACAAAAACAGCTCTAAAGACTATGATAAATGCCCCCATATATTCCTGCTTGCGTACTGGTATTATTGGTAATATTGGTCTCAGTACAGTGGTCCCTCAACATACGATGGTAATCCGTTCCAAATGGACCATCGTTTGTTGACACCATCGTATGTTGAGGGATCCGTGCAATGTAAAGTATAGGACAGTGGTCTACAACCTGCGGACCTCCAGATGTTGCAAAACTACAACACTCAGCATGCCCGGACAGCCAACGGCTGTCCGTGCATGCTGGGAGTTGTAGTTTTGCAACATCTGGAGGTCTGCAGGTTGAAGACCACTGGTATTGGAGGTTATACTCATGTGTCCCCGCCGCTCCGGACCGTCACCGCTGCCCTGGATGTCGTCTTCCATCGCTGTCGCTGCGTCCCCCGAGGTGTCCCCGACGCTCCGGCAAGGCCTCTTCTTCCCCGTCATCCTCGCTCTCTGTCGCCGCCATCGCGTCGCTACGCACGCCGCTCCTATCAGATGATGGGACGGCGTGCGCAGCGACGTGATGACGTCAATGGAGAGCGCCGACGATGCAGAAGATCCCGAATAGGACGCGCCGGAGCCCCGAGGACAGGTAAGTGATCGTCAGCGGACCACACAGGGCACCGTAAACGGCTATCCGGTGGCAGCTGAAGCAGTCAGCGCTGCCGGATAACCGTTTATGCGATGGCCCCGACATACAAAAGCATCGTATGTTGAGAGGCCATCGTATGTTGAAATGATCGTATGTCGGGGCCATCGTAGGTCGGGGGGGTCACTGTATACTGGATTTTGGTCAGCAACAGTATGATGGTCATATTTGTTCCTTGTATACTTATTGGTATTATCTCTTGCATAGAATTTTGTTAGTGTTACACGTATATGTATTTTTATTTAATATATTCTGTTCAAAATTTGCTATGGGGCCCACGGGACTAGTTAGTCCCCTTATCCTATCTGCCCCATCACTGGGGCGGGGCAAAGGCGGGAAGCCAAAGAGGCGGCAAAATTAGATTTTGCCTAAGGTAGCAGAAATCCTTGCACCAGCCCTGGTACTACAGCATTTGCTAAGCCGGCTACTCTGGTAGAAATGTATACAGCTCGGACTGGCCATTGCCTCAGATCTCTGCTCTCATACACATATATACAGTAGATATATATATATATATATATATATATATATACATATATATATATATAATGCAATGACCTTGTGTTCTGACCTAGCACATCCTGCACATCATAAAATTTACCAAAGTAATGAAAATGAGTAGGCAACGCGGGGATAATAAATGGTGCGCACTGAGTGCTGGGGAGCTGAGTAATGCTGCACGCCTTGATTTCCTTTTATTATATTACTAACTACATGCAGAGTATTTATCTTTGTTTTTGACAACCAAGATTCTAATAACCACAATTCCGGGAAGCAATTTATTACTAATTCATTGCACTGCCGCAGTATCTCACAAGTATGATCCAATCTCTGGGGCATATCAGTCTTACAGTCTACATGAAAGATATTTAATAGAAGTCTCCAATGTTTCATAGTGTCCCTTAGTCCTATGGAGATGACCCCTCCACATTCTGACCTCTCGTCCCAGGTGTCTTTATTCTCTGAACATCTGAACCAGCATTATCATCACACATAGTAACTCTACAAAGAACATTAAAGGACCGAGGGAATAGTAAGACGGCGCCGCATCCATCTTATCCCTGCACAGCAGGTGAACGGGCAGTAGGAAAATCCATGTTACTTGTACAATACTGTTTAATAGTCTACATCAGTGGTCTTCAACCTGAGGACCTCCAGATGTTGCAAAACTACAACTCCCAGCATGCCCGGACAGCCGTTGGCTGTCCGGGCATGCTGGGAATTGTAGTTTTGCAACATCTGGAGGTCCGCAGGTTGAAGAACACTGGTCTACATGGTTTAACTCTATCCATCTATCTGTCTGTCTATCTATCCATCTCACATCTGTCAATCAATCTATCTATCTTCTATCTATCTATCTATCTCATATCTATCTATCTATCTCACATTTATCTATCTATCTCATATATATATATATATATATATATATATATCCATCTCACATCTATCTATCTATCTCATATCTATCTATCTCATATCTATCTATCTATCTCATATCTATCTATTTATCTCATATATATCTATCTATCTCATATATATCTATCTCATATCTATCTCATATCTATCTATCTCATATCTATCTATCTCATCTCTATCTATCTCATATCTATCTATCTATCTATCTCATATCTATCTCATATCTATCTATCTATCTATCTCATATATATCTATCTATCTCATATCTATCTATTTCATCTCTATCTATCTCATATCTATCTATCTATCTCATATCTATCTATCTCCTATCTATCTATCTATCTATCTCATATCTATCTATCTCATATCTATCTATCTCATATCTATCTATCTCCCATCTATCTATCTATCTATCTATCTATCTATCTATCATCTATCTATCTCATATCTATCTATATATCTCATATTTATCTATCTCATATTTATCTATCTCATATCTATCTCATATCTATCTATCTCATATTTATCTATCTATCTCATATCTATCTCATATCTATCTATCTATATTCCCAAACAAATTCCAAAGGAACAGCACACAGCGGTGAAGGAGCCCGGTCAAGGCAATTCACAGATCCGAAGTAAACCGCGGCACTTAATGGATAAGGTGCAGAAAGTTGTGATTTATTCCATACTAATACAAAGCAAGTGACGTTTCAGCTGCTATGTTCCCTTTCTCAAGCGCTTGAGAAAGGCTGCATGGCAGCTGAAACGTCGCTTGCTTTGTATTAGTATGGAATAAATCACAACTTTCTGCACCTTATCCATTGAGTGCCGCAGTTTACTTTGGATGTATCTATCTATCTATCTATCCCATACCTATCTATCTATCTCATATCTATCTATCTATGCCATATCTATCTATTATCTATCTATCTATCTATCTATCCCATATCTATCTATCTATCTCATATCTATCTATCTTTATCTTTATCACATCTATCTATCTATCTTTATCACATCTATCTATCTATCTATCTATCTATTTATCTATCTTTATCACATCTATCTATCTATCTTATCTGTGGTGTCCCAGCACCAAAGGCTATCCTGTGGCTTCGGCCTGCTTCGGGCAGACCTGCAGCACAGGTGTTTGGCCTACTGAAAGACTTGTTGTGTTAATCATATCCAGCACTTTGTTAAGAGTTAATATATTTTTATACCTATGCTGTTATGTTATTTTTATATGTGTTATTTAAATGTGTTATGGTACCTTTAACCCCTTAAGGACACATGACGTACTGGAACGTCATGTGTCCGCTCCCGATCTATAACGCGGGGCCACGGCAACGGCAGAGACCCGTGGCTAATAGTGCGTGGCATTGATCGCGGTGCCGTGCGCTATTAACCCTTTAGACGCGGCGTTCAAAGTTGAACGCCGCGTTTAAAGAAGTGAAAGCATGCCGGTTAGCTCAGTGGGCTGTTCGGGATAGTCGCGGTGAAATCGCGGCATCCTGAACAGCTTACAGGACAGCTGGAGGGTCCCTACCTGCCTCCTCGCTGTCCGATCGCCGAATGACTACTCAGTGCCTGAGATCCAGGCATGAGCAGTCAAGTGGCAGAATCATCGATCACTGGTTTCCTATGAGAAACCAGTGATCAATGTAAAAGATCAATGTGTGCAGTGTTATAGGTCCCTATGGGAGCTATAACACTGCAAAAAAAAGTGAAAAAAAAAGTGAATAAAGATCATTTAACCCCTTCCCTATTAAAAGTTTGAATCACCGCCCTTTTCCCATAAAAAAAAAACAGTGTATATAAAAATAAAAATAAATATATATGGTATCGCCGCGTGCGGAAATGTCCGAATTATAAAAAATATATCGTTAATTAAACCGCACGGTCAATGGCGTACGCGCAAAAAAATTCCAAAGTCCAAAATAGTGCATTTTTGGTCATTTTTTATATCATGAATAAGTCCTATCATTGCAAAAATGGTCCGTTAAAAACTTCAGATCACGGCGCAAAAAATGAGCCCTCATACCGCCCAGTACGTGGAAAAATAAAAAAGTTATAGGGGTCAGAAATGACAATTTTAAACATATTCATTTTCCTGCATGAAGTTATAATTTTTTCCAGAAGTACAACAAAATCAAACCTATATAAGTAGGGGATCATTTTAATTGTATGGACCTACAGAATAATGATAAGGTGTCATTTTTACCGAAAAATGTACTACGTAGAAACGGAAGCCCCCAAAAGTTACAAAATGGTTCTTTTTTTTTCAATTTTGTCTCACAATGATTTTTTTTCCGTTTCACCGTAGATTTTTGGGCAAAATGACTGATGTCATTACAAAGTAGAATTGGTGGCGCAAAAAATAAGCCATCACTTGGATTTTTAGGTGCAAAATTGAAAGAGTTATGATTTTTTAAAGGCAAGGAGCAAAAAACGGAAACCCCCCCGGTCCTTAAGGGGTTAAGCAGGGGAACAGTGTAACCACATGTGACCCTGCCTGCCAATGGGAACCATTAAATTCTAGTCAATATAATGTAGTGGGGGAGGAGTTGCCAGACTGTAAGTTAGTTCACTGCAGAGCAAGTGTGGTAAAGGTGTAAGGTGTGTTGTGTGCTCTAAGGGAAGGCCCAGATCAATCCTACTTCATCCAGTGATTCTTCAAGGATCGCCCGCACGGTGGAAGTTCATGCCCTGGTGGAGAAAGCTACAGGACCTTGACAGAACCCTAGCTACCAGGATCAATCATCTATTCTCTCAAGTCAGTATCAATTTATTGGGTGAAAGAACCACAAGTCCCAGCAAGAAAACAGGACTCCCAAGGGGTTACACTACATCCTCTCACTCTGAACTAGACTGTCTGTGTATTACCATCTGCACCAGCTCAGTAAAGACAGTTATCAGTAACCTGATGTGGGTGTGTTCATTTACTCCCCATGTCTGGCCCAGGAGAAGCTGTCTCCAACCTCGGACCGTGTATAGGCTAACGGTGCCCTGGCGTCACAAAGTGATAAAGTGATAAGGTATTTCCCATCACCACCCGTGGTACCACATTCTCTATCTATCTATATGTATAATATGTATCTATATATATATCTATCTATCATCTATCTGTATCTCATATCTATCTATCTCATATCTATCTATCTAAACAGCAACAATTGGTCAACACATCCTAATACACAACTATTGTATGAAATAAGTATACAGGTGGACACTGCTGCGGCTGAACTACAAATACAAACAAGTGGATGACAGCAGCCACTGCTAGCACAAAGCTACATGTGAAATATAACATATTTTACTTTACAATACTGCTATGGTAAAAAATAGAGGTTCTTAGCCTACCATTTGGCCAAACACTGTGTACCATCCCACCACGATAAGTTGACTTCATTTGGGACGGACCACATATTACATAGAAGCAAATAAAAAGTACAGGTCATGGCGCTAATAATGAGCCCTCATACAACCCGTATACGGAAAAATGAGAAACTTATAGGTTGTCATAATAGAATGGGCTAAAACATACAAAAAATTTTTTTGCATTTTAGATTTTTTCAAACGCACAATAATAGAAAAGCATATAACATGGGTATCATTTTAATCATATGGACTCACAGAATAAAGAAAACGTCATTTTTACTGTAAAGAGTACAGCGTGAAAACAAAACCTTCCAAAATTTGCAATATTCCAGTTTTCTTTTCAATTTTCCCACTCAAATAATATTTTTTTGATTGTGCCATACAATTTATGGTAAAATGGTTGATGTCATTATGAAGGACAATTGGTTGTGCAAAGAACAAGCCCTTACATGGGTCTGTGGATGAAAATATAAAAGTGTTATGATTTTTGGAAGGCGAGGAGGAAAAAATGAAAATGCAAAAACAAAATTGGCTGTGTACTTAACCTCTTCAGGACACAGGGCGTATGGATACGCCCTGCATTCCGAGTCCTTAAGGACCGAGGGCGTATCCATACGCCCGTGGGAAATCCGGTCCCCGCCGCTAGCCGGTTGGGGACCGGAGCCGGATGCCTGCTGAAATCATTCAGCAGGCACCCTGGCACATCGCCCAGGGGGGTCCTGAGACCCCCCCCCATGTCGGCAAGTGGAGAAAATCGCATGTCAATTCAGACATGCGATTTTCTCCAATTTCGGGCTGATCGGGTCTCTGGTGACCCGATCACCCGGAAAATAGGGCTGATCGGAGTTGTCAGCAACAGCCCCGATCAGCCTAAAGGATTGGAGGGGGTCGCAGAGCTGCGATCTCCTCCTATCCCCTGCCATTACTCAGAACGGAGTTCGGACCAATGGCAGCGCAGGACAGGGGATTGCCATGGCAACCCCCCGTTCTGCCCGCCCCTGGATGTCGAGGGGCTCTGGGAAGAAGATGGAGGCCGTACCTGCAGGAGAAGATGCCTGGGGACCTGGGATCTTCGCTGGAGCCTGCTGGATCCTGCTGGATCCTAATCAGGTAGGGAATCGACAGTGGGGGGGGGGGGGGGGGGGAATTGAAAGTGAAAGTAAATCGATCTTTACTGTGGCAACCACTAGGGGGGCCAAACTGCAACTCCCAGCATGCCCAGACCTCTGGGCATGCTGGGAGTTTTAGTTTTGCAACATCTGGAGGGTCACAGTTTGGAGACCACTGTTACAGTGGTGCCCAAACAGTAGCCCTCCAGATGTTGCCAAACTACAACTCTCAGCATGCCTTGACTGCCCAGGCATGCTGGGAGTTGTAGTTCTGTAACATCTGTCCCTTAAGATTTAGCAATTTTCATGACATTTTTGAAAATTGCTGCTCTACTTTGAAGCCCTCTAATTTTTTCAAAAAGCAAAAATGTGTCCATTTTATGATGCCAACATAAAGTGGACATATTGTATATGTGAATAAAAAGAAAATTTCTTTGGAATATCCATTTTCTTTACAAGTAGAGAGCTTCAAAGTTAGAAAAATGCAAAATTTTCAAAATTTTCATGAAATTTTGAGATTTTTCACCAAAAAAGGATGCAATTAACGCCGAAAATTTACCACCAAAATAAAGTAGAATATGTCACGAAAAAACAATCTCAGAATCAGAATATTCAGTAAAAGCGTTTTCGCGTTATTAATTCGCAATTATGACCACCTCTGCTGTCCATTTTAGGAACTGTCCAGAGCAGCATATGTTTGCTATGGGGATTTTCTCCTGTTCTGGACAGTTCCTAAAATGGACAGCAGAGGTCAGCAGAGAGCACTGTGGTCATGACATCAGAGAAATCTAAAAAGTAAAGCATTTCCTCTGTAGTATACAGTCCCTAAAAAGTACTGGAAGGATTAAGATTTTTTAATAGAAGTAATTTACAAATCTGATTAACTTTCTTGCACCAGTTGATTTAAAAAAAAAATAATTCCACGGGAGTACCCCTTTAAGAAGCTACAGGCTACATTCAGACACACTAGCGGCTCAGACCGGACAGTCAGCGAAGATCCTTGTGAATCATTTCTCAGCTGTGTTGTTTTTACAGTAAACTCCAGGGGACGGTTATCCTAATAGGTCCCAAAAGGAAGAAGAAAGCTGCAGACATTTATATGATAACATCTGCTGAGGCAATGATAACAACCAGTAAAACTCATTTTTCAAGTCATTGTGCTTTGTGACTTCTCTGTTTGGGTTTGTTCCCTTATTTTTTGTCATGTAAGAGGACGACATGCATCACAGAGCAACATACAGTATTTACCCATATGGAACATTACTTGAATCTAATAGGCATTTGCTAACAAGGAGCCCGCTGGATAGAGTTACTTTAATTGTAGAAGCAGATGAAGAATGAACAATGAAAACCTCTCGTACATACATCACATTCATGGCTATGGACTGGAAGGGCGTGTTAGTGATTCCTGACATTTTCGAAAACCATTTTCGAAAAACTTAACTCTAAATGGTGCATGAAAAAAGATACGGCAGGTGATCTACGGAGGACAATAAATTTGTAATTTACATGGTCAAAGTAGAAAGCATTTTGGCTCAGAAAATAAATGTTATTAAAAAAAAACATTGTTGTAATATCTCAAAACAGGTAAAAAAAACCTGGGTACTGGATGAACACTTATGTCTTTCTTTAAGTATAATATATGATGCTTTTTAATACGTATTATTTGTGTTTTGTTTCCCAGATAGCAGTCACTGCAAGGTACAACAAGGGTAAATGTCCCACATCACACATGTACTGCTGAGTTTATATAAGAGTTGTGGTTTACCGGTACAGAACACATTACTCTGCCTGTCCTCTCAGGTAGATGTTGCCTCAGGTGTCTGTTTCAGCCCAGAGCTCCAGAAAACTTGTTATTTAATATATTGTTCTATGTTTTATATCAATGTATGCAGCTTATTCTGTAAAATGTACTGTGCCTTTAATGAAAAGTTTGGAGAGTAGTCACGTGATCACTGTGGTCAATCAGAGTCCAGCCATAAGCCCCCTGGTCTGGCTAGATGCGGAGGAGCTAGTTAGCTGTTGATGTGAGGAGTCAGTCAGTGTGAGTCCAGTTAGCACAACATCCCCACACCTCTAATGGGGACAGGTTTCGTTTGGAGGGTGAGGAGTTAAGGAGAGGAGTTCTAAATCTGGTCCTGAGTCCTGGAGTCTGAGGAGAAGTCAAGTGTCAAGCAGCTACACCAAACCACCAACATCCACAGTCCAGGTTAAGTCTAGTCTAGTTGCAGAGAAAATTCGCCATAGACCCGAAAGGGCCCTGTAATGCAAGTCAAGGAACAAGAGTAGAAAGCCTTGGCAGCTCCGGTCCAAAAGTCAAAGTTCTGGCAGTAAGCAATTCCATGGATGTAGCGTGGAGTACCCCAAGTCAATGTTAGTTGTCTCCAAAGTCCAGTCAAGTCAGTTAGGTCATCCCAGCTGCCCCATAATTACAAGACCCAGAGAGCCCAGTGACATCCAATGCAACTTTACCCCAAGTTATTGCACTACTAAAGTTTGCTGTTATAATTGAATGGACTGTAACCTCTGCCGGCAAGAACTTTCAGTAAAAGTGGTTTCTGTAACCCTGAACCTGTGGTCTTGCCTCAGCGTTTGGACCAGGAAGCTGTGGAGTGTTAGCACTACCCTGGCGTCAAAAACTCTATTCCAATTACTATACCCTGTTACTACACTACAACATGCCACCCAGTTAGCCCACCACAGGGTCATTTAGTGTTTTTCCACAGGAAAGAGAGATAGGGGTTAGGTCCTCTTTAAAGGCCAAAGCACCTGTCAGGTACATGTATGTTAGGGCCTATAAAAGCCCTGATCATCTGTCCTGAGTTGAGAATGAAGATTAGTTAAGACTTGAGAGAGATCAAGTCTGTCAACTAGCCTATTCCATGCTGACAGGTGTCCACTACAATCAAAGGAGCATACCGGAGAATTTTCAAGGGCCTGATTGCACACAGAGAAAACCAGATGTTGCATGCCTCAAGGTCCTGGTCCAGTTGAGCAGACCGATTACATGTCGAGGGATACACATCTGGATGAGCTAGCAGGAACGTGCCTCAGCAGGGCCAAGTCAAGTTGGTGTGGGATCCTGGGCTTAAGTTACCTCAGCTACACCCCTGAGAAAACCCTGATTTAGTGAGTACAATATTGGAGTTGCACTAGAAAGTCCCCAAAAGTCATAATCACATTTCCATAGTCAAGGTACAAGTTAGGCTATCCCTTTAGGAGCCTACATGAAGTCCAAGCATAGACCGACCTGACACTGAGTTGTTTACTGCTTTGTGCCATCTGAAGTAACTACAAATAAAATTGTATTGCACCTTGTATTCTCCTCATTTCCCTGCATCTGGTTATCTGCACTTACAAACATCAAGGGCATCATGACTGACATCACCAGTACATAGTACCCTGGGACGCACCGCGAGGATCCCGCCATATTAAGTGCAGCCCTCCATTGGTAGAATCTGTGTGCATCTGGGAGGGTATATATGGGACTGTCAACACACTTGTAGCACCATTGACATCTGAGTAGTACTACAAATCCCAAAATACAACCCCCTGGGTCGCCATATTGTGATATATTTTTGTATCAATTCCTTACAGCAAGATCTCTGCTTGTGCTTGCTCACAGTCAATATGGACTTTCGTTGTTTATTTCCAGCAGCTAAAATTCTGTTGTGGTCATGGAATAGATCCAAATGGGAATTGCTGTAATAACCATTCTGGGACTATAACATGGCCTTACTGTATGTATCCATCATATCACCAGGACAGATTTTTATTCACTGAAAGTTAAAGGAAAAAGGTCATCCTGTTCACCCACACTAAACCCAATACAGTGAGTAATAGTGTGGGCGAACAGGAGACCGATGAGGGGTCACTGGCTAAAATACGTACCTTGGGTCCGGAGCTATGTCCCACCAAAGATCCGCTTCTATATTCTCTTAATTGTGTGCTGGAGGCGGGCCCGCCAGGCCAATTTGAATATTCATTGTCGCTGGTCACGTAAGGGCTCAGTCGGCACATGCACTCACATGACCAGCAAATCCACATCACTACGATGTGAAGTCATAGACAACGAAATAGTAAAATTGAGCCGGTGGGCCCGCCTTCAGCGCAAATTTCAGAGAAGATAGAAGCCAATCTTCAGATGGGCATATCTCCAGAACAAAGGTACGTTTTGCGGTCAGTGACCCCTCATCGGTCTCCTGTTCACCTACACTATACCCCTGTGAATTGGGTTTAGTGTGGGTGAACAGGGGGACTGTTTTCCTTTAAACATATCTCTTCGCAGTCTTTCAAATGGAGCCTTCATTGCTGACTTCCAATGATTGTAATCTATCTTGGACATTTGATGGACGCAAAGGTGGATGCATTATTACAAGACACGGCTCTAAAAGCTGTACCGTGTCTCCACCCAGATATACATCTACCGTATATACTCGAGTATAAGCCGAGTTCTTCAGCACGATTTTTCTTGCTGAAAACGATCCCCTCGGCTTATACTCGAGTGAACTCTCCGCCTGTCAATCACTTCATCAGTGGACTTCAACCTGCAGACCTCCAGATGTTGCAAAACTACAACTCCCAGTTTTGAAACATCTGGTGTTCCGCAGGTTGAAGACCACTGCGGCCTTTGTCATCATCCAGACCCCCCCTTTAGTTTTCTACTCACCTTCCCTCGGTGGGAAGGAAGGGTGAGCTGGTCCGGGCCATCTATGCTGCAGATGTTTCAAAACTACAAATCCCAGCATGCCTGGACAGCCGATGGCTGAAGACCACTGAGGGGATTGACAGGCGGTGATGATGAAGGGGGAGGGGATGATGACAGGGTGATGATGAAGGGGGGGATGATGAAAGGGTGATGATGAAGGGGGTGATATTGACAGGGTGATAATGACGGGGGTGTTAATGACTGGGGTCTGGATGATGACAGGGGGGGATGATGACAGGGGGGATGATGACAGGGGGGATGATGACAGGGGGGGATGATGACAGGGGGGGATGATGACAGGGGGGGATGATGACAGGGTGATGATGAAGGGGGGGAGATGATGACAGGGTGATGATGACGGGGGGATGATGTCAGGGTGATGATGACGGGGGTGTTAATGACTGGGGTCTGGATGATGACAGGGGGGATGATGACGGGGGTCTGGATGATGACATGGGGGGATAATGTATTTCCCACCTTAGGCTTATAGTCGAGTCAATAACTTTTCCTGGGTTTTTGGGGTGAAATTAGGGGCCTCGGCATATATTCGGGACGGCTTATACTCGAGTATATACTATATGTGTCCATCACATCACCAGGATAGATTTTATCAACCAAGCAATGAAAATTCCAAATAAATGAGAGCAAGAATATATGGTGCTTACGTTCAAGAACTGAAACAGAGAATAGAATGCCCCAGGTGGGTGCTTGTTGTAAGGGGTTGTCACTGATGATCCCTTTAAGATGTGATTGTATTATATGAAATAGTATTTAATTGCATGAAAAAACAGTGGAGGATCATATTCAATGTGTATTACCTATAGAGCAAATTGTAGGCGAATGCCTTATGTGGTTACTGGAGGTCAGTAGCAGAAGAAGCCCCAGATGCCCCTGGTAAGTGTTTGTCTATGTTTATATTTGAAAAGTAGCCTACATTGGGGATATACTTCAACATCAGGCCGGTTTAAGATAGCAACAGCACCACGAAAGATGAAATTCTCTGAAGGTGTTTATTCACAAATGTTTCGGCTGACAAATAGTTTTAAATTAAAGGGGCACAGGTTTCTGCAGTAAAATGAGTAGTGGATGCATGGAATATCCTTCCTGCAGAAGTGGTTGCTGCAAATACAGTAAAGTAATTTAAGCTTGCATGGGATAGACATAAGGCTATCCTTCATATAAGATAGGGATAGGTATAAGTCTACCTTCATATAAGATAGGGATAGGTATAAATCTATCCTTCATATAAGACAGGGATAGGTATAAGGATATTCTTCATATAAGACAGGGATAGGCATAAGGCTATCCTTCATATAAGATAGGGATAGTATAAGGCTATCCTTCATATAAGATAGGGATAGGTATAAGGATATTCTTCATTTAAGACACGGATAGGCATAAGGCTATCCTTCATATAAGACAAGGATAGGTATAAGGATATTCTTCATATAAGACAGGGATAGGCATACGGCTATCCTTCATATAAGATAGGGATGGGTATAAGGCTTTCCTTCATATAGGATAGGGATAGGTATAAGGCTATGCTTCATATAAGATAGAGATAGGTATAAGGCTATTCTTCATATAAGATAGGGATAGGTATAAGGCTATCCTTCATATAAGATAGGGATAGGTATAAGGCTATCCTTCATATAAGATAGGGATAGGTATAAGGCTATCCTTCATATAAGATAGAGATAGGTATAAGGCTATCCTTCATATAAGATAGGGATAGGTATAAGGCTATGCTTCATATAAGATAGAGATAGGTATAAGGCTATCCTTCATATAAGATAGAGATAGGTATAAGGCTATCCTTCATATAAGATAGGGATAGGTATAAGGCTATTCTTCATATAAGCAGGGATAGGCTTAAGTTTATCCTCCATATAAGATAGGTATAAGGCTATCCTTCATATAAGTTAGGGAAAGGTATAAGGCTATCCTTCATATAAGATAGAGATAGGTATAAGGCCATACTTCATATAAGATAGGGATAGACAGACCAAACATTCCACCCCCCTGGAATAATCTGTGATTATTTTAATAATTACAAATAAATCTAATACTCTATAGTTTGCTCAGTTCTACAGTCAGTGCTTGGTGCCTGAAGTTTAGGGACAGTGTTCAATTCCTCCCAGGTAAAAGAAAAATAGTTATCTGCTGGATTTCTTGTATTGGCCTATACATACCAAATATTCCCATGTGATGTATGTGGACTATCCAATAAATCTGTAAAACCTCCAAAATTATAACAGGAAAACTGATGATTATTTTAAATATTTTATTATTACTAATAAAAACTCTAACATCTTACACAGGTAAAAAAAATAATTCCAAAACATTATGCAGCATAAGAAAAATAAAAAATAAAAAAAGTGCCAGTAAGGGAAATAAAATCTGTTTTGTATGCTTAGAAATGATCCGTACAAGGGACATAATATGCAGCCTGATGTGGAAAAATTTACATTCCTATAATCCATGCTTTAGACAGACTCTCTGACATACAAAAGTGAAATTACGGAGCTGTTTATAGCTGAATAAGGATGTTGGAACGGCGCATAATTGAACTTGAATTTCATACTTACATAATTACTAAGGATGAAAGTAAATTGCCAGTCAATCTACAATTTTTCACTACAAATATTTATTGAACCTGCCAGCGCTCTGTCTTTCAGAGTGACCTGATGTTCAAAAGCCTTTCCTCTAAAAGGGATAAATCCGACACAGCTTGAGACTGATCTATTGCCGAGCAGTGATATTTATAAAAGAAAAAGGCACAATGCCATAAATGGCCCTATGTGATATAGGCATAACGCACATTCACAGCTGCCCCGTGCCCATGGACCATAGCTCCCTCTCCCTCTTCTGTTGACCTGTGGCTGTAAGGACATGTGGAGAACTATGGCCATAGTAATCAAATAAATGATCATTTTAATAATTTCACTCTTTTTTTCAAAATGTTGCAAAAACATACCAGTCATAAATTAAAGTGTACCTGTCCTCAAGAAAAACTTTTTATATAATGTAGATAATACCATTATATTTATATTTGTAATATACATTGGTTAATTAATGTGTATATTTTTGGGTGAAAAAAATGCTGTCCCTGCACCTATTGCCTGTGTGTCTCTATGAGAAGTCCAAATACAGGAATTTACAGCAGGAAAAGCAGGGCTCTGTGCAGGCTTCTGACTTGTCAATCATCCTGCTGTGTGAGCTTGGGGGCATGTAATAGAGCCTTAATGCACAGAGCCCTGCTTATCCTGAATGTACAGAGCCCCGCTTGTCCTCAATGTACAGAGTCCTGCTTGTCCTCAGTGTACAGAGCCCTGCTTGTCCTCAGTGTACAGAGCCCTGCTTGTCTTCAGTGCACAGAGCCCTGCTTGTCCTCAGTGTACAGAGCCCTGCTTTTCCTCAGTGTACAGAGCACTGCTTGTCTTCAGTGTACAGAGCCCTGCTTGTCTTCAGTGCACAGAGCCCTGCTTGTCCTCAGTGTACAGAGTCCACCTTGTCCTCAGTGCACAGAGCCCTGCTTGTCCTTAGTGTATGGAGCCCTGCTTGTCCTCACTGTACGGAGCCCTGCTTGTCCTCAGTGTACAGAGCCCTGCTTGTCCTCAGTGTACAGAGCCCTGCTTGTCCTCAGTGCATAGAGCCCTGATTGTCCTCAGTATACGGAGCCCTGCATGTCCTCAATGTACAGAGGCCCGCTTTTTCTCAGTGTACAGAGCCCTGCTTGTTCTCAGTGTACAGAGCCCTGCTTGTCCTCAGTGTACAGAGCCCTGCTTGTCCTCAGTGTACAGAGCCCTGCTTGTCCTCAGTGTACAGAGCCCTGCTTGTCCTCAGTGTATAGAGCCCTGCTTGTCCTCAGTGCATAGAGCCCTGCTTGTCCTCAGTGTACGGAGCCCTGCATGTCCTCAATGTACAGAGGCCCGCTTTTTCTCAGTGTACAGAGCCCTGCTTGTTCTCAATGTACAGAGCCCTGCTTGTCCTCAGTGTACAGAACCCTGTTTATCCTCAGTGTACAGAGCCCTGCTTGTCCTCAGTGTACAGAGCCCTGCTTGTCCTCAGTGTATGGAGCCCTGCTTGTCCTCAGTGTACAGAGCCTTGCTTGTCCTCAGTGTACAGAGCCCTGCTTGTCCTCAGTGTACAGAGCTCTGCTTGTCCTCAGTGTACAGAGCCCTGCTTGTCCTCAGTGTACAGAGCCCTGCTTGTCCTCAGTGTACAGAACCCTGCTTGTCCACCCTTACTTCCTGTATTTGGACTCCTCATAGAGACACGCATGCAGTAGCTGCAGGGACAAAACTATACATATTTTTTAACCAATGTATATTACAAATATACATATAATGGTATTATCTACATTATATAAAATGTTTTTGTTGACGACAGGTGTGTGCCAGGAAAATCTGACAAACCCGACATTGTACTGTTAAAAGCAGAAAAAGGGGCGTGGGTCTGTCGCAAAGGGGGTGTGGTTGGCACAAAATGGGGGGTGAATTCACAACACGACCTATTTACTATTGAATTCACAGAAAATACTGTGGATAAATGGCTGGAAGTTTCCACCTAGAAAAAGCTGGTCAGAAAACTTTCCCCATAGTAAATACGGAGGAATCCTGCAAGTCTGAAACAACATTTCCCACTAGTAAAAACCCCAAACTCTTAGTAAATGAGGCCCAATATGGTCACACGTAGGTGGATGTTTGACCATCTCACCTATATGAACCTGTTGGACATCCCAAAATAAAACCATGGGTGTCCATATAGAGGGCAACCTCCACTCTCCTGGAGAGGCGTTTCACAAAACGTGTGTTTGTGAAGCGCCTCCCGAGGAGAGTGGAGGTTGTACTGCATTTGTGTTGTCAGGTACTTTTATTGGGAAAAAATGTTCATGCAACTATTTTGTAATTGTTTTTCATTTTATTAAATGGTATTCCCCTATCCATAGTATAGGGGATAACAAGCTGATCAGTAGGGTTCTGACTGCTTGTATCCCCACAAACCCTGAGACTGGGAACAAAATCGTCTCCGGAATGAATAGAATGTAACCTGTCGCTATCATCAGTGCTTAACTCAGATGTTTGGTGGCCCCATAGAGAATGTATGTGGTAGACTTGGGGAATAAAGCCTTGTGGGGGTGTAGGGTAGTTGGGGTGTTCCTGTTCAGTATTATAAAGGGTGCTGTTAGTGTTAACCCTTGTCACTCGTGACGCCAGGGTGAGGGTTAAAACTCTGTAGTGATGCTGGGCCTATCGCCACCCTTCCCAAGAGCGATAAGTGATTGTAAAATAAATGGATTGTCCACAGCAGTGCTGAACTTAAAACTTACAGGAACTTTACTGATGATTTTCTGTACATGAAGTATCAGCAACAGTCCAGATAACAGAGTCTCTATCGACAGCACAGCAGTGACTGACAGTTGCTTAGGACCGGAAAGTTCTCTTTAGATTAGGAGGATTAGATTTGCATAGATCCTCTGGATTTAGGGGTTGGATTAGGTCCAGAGATCTTGTGGAGATAGCGGGAAATTGTAAGAACTATTTGTCTCTAGCGTAGGCTTAGGCCACAAGTCTTTGGCCTAGTAATTGTCTTGTCAGCTGCGGAGGTCCTACCTCGTCCAGAATCAGCAACCCAAGAGAAATGATGCTGCTTGCTTGGCAGCGCAGGAACAAGAGAGCGACAAAATGGCGCAGCTCCCTTTTATGGGCAGGGGCTGGCCGTTTTGGATTGGTCCAATCAGCTGTCACTCACTGTTACAATGGATTGTGGGTGATCACATACATGTCCAAAACCACCAAAGGTCCTTTAGCAAAAACCATAGAGTTCTATAACCCGGTCACATGACCCGCAGGTCCTGCGACGCAAACAAGGTAAGAATATTAAATATACATCTTTACATTTATATTTACATTAATTATAGCTAACTGAGGGGTGACGAGGGGTTAACTAAGGAAAAGGACCCCCATTATTCCTAGGGACTCTGACTTTGGGGACCTCACCACAAGGTAACGTATGTAATATGGTACCGGGACACCACAAACCCCCTTACTTAAAACAAGTCGACCCAGACGCCTGTCCCCTAAGCAGAGGGACTAGGACAGGATTGCTAACTAAAATACACATCCTGACAAAAATCTGAGTAAACATTAAACACCTTTAAATCCTCTTGATACTCTGACTAGCATTTTGACTAGACAATTATGAAGCTTACTAGACATTAGGAAGCTATCTAGACATTATGAAGCTATCTAGACATAATGAAGCTTACTATACATTTTGAAGCTTGCTAGACATTGATGAAGCTATCTAACCTTTAACCCCTTAAGGACGGAGCCCATTTTCACCTCTAGGACGAAGCCCTTTTTTGCAAATCTGACCACTGTCAATTTAAACATTAATAACTCTGGAATGCTTTTAGTTATCATTCTGATTCTGAGATTGTTTTTTCGTGACATATTCTACTTTTACATAGTGGTAAATTTTTGTGGTATCTTGCATCCTTTCTTGGTGAAAAATCCCAAAATTTGATGAAAAAATTAAAAAATTAGCATTTTTCTAACTTTGAAGCTCTCTGCTTGTAAGGAAAATGGATATTCCCAAAAAAAAATTTTGGGATTCACATATACAATATGTCTACTTTATGTTTGCATCATAAAATTGACGAGTTTTTACTTTTGGAAGACACCAGAGGGCTTCAAAGTTCAGCAGCAATTTTCCAATTTTTCACAAAATTTTCAAACTCGCAATTTTTCAGGGACCAGTTCAGGTTTGAAGTAGATTTGAAGGGTCTTCATATAAGAAATACCCCATAAATGACCCCATTATAAAAACTGCACCCCCCAAAGTATTCAAAATGACTTTCAGTAAATGTTTTAACCCTTTAGGTGTTTCACAGGAAAAGCAGCAAAGTGAAGGAGAAAGTTCTAAATCTTCATTTTTTACACTCGCGTGTTCTTGTAGACCCAATTTTTGAATTTTTACAAGGGGTAAAGGAGAAAATGTATACTTATATTTGTAGCCCAATTTCTCTCGAGTAAGCACATACCTCATATGTCTATGTAAAGTGTTCGGCGGGCGCAGTAGAGGGCTCAGAAGCGAAGGAGCAACAAGGGGATTTTAGAGAGTACGTTTTTCTGAAATGGTTTTAGGGGGGCATGTCACCTTTAGGAAGCCCCTATGGTGCCAGAACAGCAAAAAAAAACACATGGCATACCATTTTGGAAACTAGACCCCTTGAGGAACATAACAAGGAATAAAGTGAGCCTTAATACCCCACAGGTGCTTCACGACTTTTGCATATGAAAAAAAAAAATAAAACATTTCACTAAAATGTTGGTTTTCCCCCAAATTTCACATTTTTTAAATGGTTAATACCAGAAAAGACCCCCCAAAATTTGTAACCCCATCTCTTCTGAGTATGGAGGTACCCCATAAGTGGACTTGAAGTGCACTGCGGACGAACTACAATGCTCAGAAGAGAAGGAGTCATATTTGGCTTTTTGAGAGCAAATTTTGCTCGGGGGGCATGTTGCATTTAGGAAGCCCCTATGGTGCCAGAACAGCAAAAAATAAACACATGACATACCATTTATGAAACTAGACCCCTTGAGGAACGTAACAAGGGATAAAGTGAGCCTTAATACCCCACAGGTGTTTCACGACTTTTGCATATGTAAAAAAAAAAAAAAAAATTTCACTAAAATGTGGGTTTCCCCCCAAATTTCACATTTTTGCAAGGGTTAATAGCAGAAAATACCCCCCAAAATTTGTAACCCCATCTCTTCTGAGTATGGAGGTACCCCATAAGTGGACCTGAAGTGCACTACGGGCGAACTACAATGCTCAGAAGGGAAGGCGTCATATTTGGCTTTTTGAGAGCAAATTTTGCTCGGGGGGCATGTCGCATTTAGGAAGCCCCTATGGTGCCAGAACAGCAAAATAACCCCCACGTGGCATAACATTTTGGAAACTAGACCCCTCACAGAATGTAATGAGGGGTACAGTGAGCATTTACTCCCACTGGTGTCTGACAGATCTTTGGAACAGTGGGCTGTGCAAAATTTTTAATTTTCACGGTCCACTGTTCCAAAGATCCGTCAGACACCTGTGGGGTGTAAATTCTCACTGCACCCCTTATTACAATCCGTGAGGGGTGTAGTTTTCAAAATGGGGTCACATGTGGGTGTGTTTTTTTTTTTTGCGTTTGTCAGAACCGCTGTAACAATCAGCCACCTCTGTGCAAATCACCTCAAATGTACATGGCGCACTCTCCCTTCTGGGCCTTGTTGTGCGCCCCCAGAGCACTTTGCGCCCACATATGGGGTATCTCCGTACTCGGGAGAAATTGTGTTACAAATTTTGGGGGGCGTTTTTCCCTTTTACCTCTTGTGAAAATGAAAAGTATAGGGCAACACCAGCATGTTAGTGTAAAATTTTTTATCTTTTTTACACTAACATGCTGGTGTAGACACCAACTGTTCCTTTTCATAAGGGATAAAAGGAGAAAAAGCCCCCCAAAATTTGTTAGGCAATTTCTTCCGAGTACGGCGATACCCCATATGTGACCCTATTCTGTTGCCTTGAAATACGACAGGGCTCCAAAGTGAGAGAGCGCCATGCGCATTTGAGGCCTGAATTAGGGACTTGCATAGGGGTGGACATAGGGGTATTCTATGCCAGTGATGCCCAAACAGGGTGCCTCCAGCTGTTGCTAAACTCCCAGGATGCTTGGACAGTCAATTGCTGTCCAGAAATGCTGGGAGTTTTTGTTTTGCAACAGCTGGAGGCTCCATCTTAGAAACACTGCCATACAATACGTTTTTCATTTTTATTGGAGAAGGGGGGTGGGGGGGCAGTGTACGTGTGTATATGTAGTGTTTTACTCTTTATTTTATGTTAGTGTAGTGTAGTGTTTTTAGGTTACATTCACACTGGCGGCAGATTACACTGAGTCTCCCGCTAGGAGTTTGAGCTGCGGCGGAAAATTTGCCGCAGCTCAAATTTGCAGCGGGGAACTCACTGTAATCTGCCGCCAGTGTGAATGTAGCCTGTACATTCACACGGGAGGGGGGTCAAAACTACAACTCCCAGAATGCACTGACAGACCATGCATGCTGGGAGTTGTAGTTTTGCAACAGCTGGAGGCACACTGGCAGGAAAACCTTGAGTTAGGTTCTATGACCTAACTCAGTATTTTCCAACCAGTGTGCCTCCAGCTGTTGCAAAACTGCAACTCCCAGCATGTACTGATTGCGGAAGGGCATGCTGGGAGATGAAGTTATGCAATGGCTGGAGGCACGCAAGTACAACTCCCAGCATGCCAAGACAGCCTTATGCTGTTCCTGAATGCTGGGAGTTGTAGTTTTGCAAGATTTAGAGGGGTTCAAGTTGTAAATCACTGTCCAGTGGTCTCAAAACTGTGGCCCTCCAGATGTTGCAAAACTACAACTCTCAGCATGCCCAGACAGCAAACTGCTGTCTGTGCATGCTGAGAGTTGTAGTTTTGCAACATCTGGAGGGCTACAGTTTGAGACCACTTAGTGATCTACAACCTGAACCCCTCTAAATATTGCAAAACTACAAGTCCCAGCATGCCCACACAGCAAACAGCTGTCTGGGCATGCTGGGAGTTGTAGTTTTGCAACATCTGGAGGGCCACGGTTTAGAGACCACTGTAAACTGTGGCCCTCCGGATGTTGCTAGGCAACAACTCACCTAGCAGGACCCGGAAGCCGCCGCCGCCGCAGGTGGGGGATCCCCGCATGGAGGATCGCAATCCGGGATCCAGGTAGGGACCTTCGTCGCCGACCCTCCCTGGACGGTTCCCCCGTTTTGCCCGGACACCGATAGGTGGGCAAAGCGGGGGAACCGAACTTTAACCCCCCCTCCCCCGGTCTGCTATCGGTCGGTCGCTCGGCCGACCAATAGCAGGGATAGGAGGGGTGGCAACCCTGCCACCAAACTCCTATGCCTTTAGGGGGATCGAGGGTGTCTCGGACACCTACGATCCCTCTTATTTTCCGGATCACCGGGTCACCAGTGACCCGTATGACCCGGAATCGCGCAGATCGCAGGTCTGAATTGACCTGTGATTTGCGCGCATCGCGGTCATGGGGGGGTCTCAGGACCCCCCTCGGCGATGTGCCGGGATGCCTGCTGTTAGATAACAGCAGTCATCCCGGTCCGATCACCGCTACCGGCGACGCGGCGCTCCCGGAACCCCGCGACGTACATGTACGTCGCCGCGCGCCAAGTGACACTTCGCGGCGCCGTACATGTACGTCGCTCGTCGTGAAGGGGTTAATTTCTAGCTCCTTGGACATTTTTATAGCTCTCTATACATAGGCTAACTAGACATTAGTACAGCTCTCTATACCTAGGCTAACTAGATATTAGTACAGCTCTCTATACCTTTAATTTCAAGCTGACTAAACATTTTTGAAATCTCACCACATTTATTTTTGTTTTGCCACGATGAGTCACCTGTTAGTACACAAAAAGGGTATATTGGCTTGCCCGAGGCTCTCTACCAATAAGATTAGCTACTAGGGTCTATCAGCTACATGCTACTTACCCCTAGAACACAACAGTATAACCTTACCAAGGTTACCTTTAGAAATACGTGTTTAATTTTTAAGCTTGCAAGAGCACCTACTGTCCAGGTAGAGCATCTCACACACGTAATAAAGAGAAGAAAGATTAGTTTACCTAACAGTGGCAGGAATTGAATATCAATAGGCTACAATTCCTAAGTGTTTCTTGAATTTGAGATATATTTTTGTTTTTGTGTATGTACTGAAGAAGACTGAGGTAGTACATTTAAGTGAGCTATTTAGTATACTGAAAAGATAGAGGTAGTACATTTATGTGAGCTACTTGAGGTACTATGTGTGCAAGTACTGCTTAATAGTTAGTCTTGATACCTTAAGGGTAGTTATGTTTGATGAAAGGTGCTAGCGATTGGCGACTGGAATGCTACTCGGGAGAGTCACCTATTTAGCAACTACTAAAACACCTTTTTAGTATTTTTATACATTTGTATGTACATGTATACCAGAATTATTTACGTTTTTGTTTTTAGAGTACACGTGCATCTAGCGGACATTTTTTGTTGTACCACACTTACTGACTTTTTATGTACACAGACACAAAGCTATCTTTTCTGTGTACAAGAACCATATACATTTTTACTATACAAGCTTACATATTTATTAACTCTCCAACAAGGTTCAGGCGCGTACAATTGATAAGTGCAATTTTTGCAAGAAAGTCTCATAAATATAGAGGTATATACACAAACTGACGTGTAAGGATCTGCAGTCCACCTACACTAGGAGTCTATGTTTCACGGCTGCCAAAAATCAACCGGACACAAAACTTACGAATCTCCTACTGTCTAGGAGTCTCTTGACCTGATGGTCAGGCACAAAGCTTAAAGGGGTATTCCAGACAAAAACTTTTTTATATATATATCAACTGGCTCCGGAAAGTTAAACAGATTTGTAAATTACTTCTATTAAAAAATCTTAATCCTTCCAATAGTTATTAGCTTCTGAAGTTTTCTGTCTAACTGCTCAATGATGATGTCACGTCACGGGAGCTGTGCATGATGGGAGAATATCCCCATAGGAGCTGGACAGCTCCCGGGACGTGAGTCATCAGAAAGCAGTTAGACAGAAAACAGCAACTCAACTTCAGAAGCTAATAACTATTGTAAGGATTAAGATTTTTTAATAGAAGTAATTTACAAATCTGTTTAACTTTCCGGAGCCAGTTGATATACAAAAAAAGTTTTTGCCTGGAATACCCCTTTAATGGTTACGCTGCTGAACTTGGAACTGGAACAGTCTTAGCATAGTCCTGTTAGGCACAGTTTCTTGAACTTGGTTAATGAAAAACAAAAGTGGTTAGCACAGAAAAGCAATAGACACTACTTTACAGTACTTCAGAAAATATTCCTCCGAAATCTTCTTGTGCCTCTTGTAGTTCCTCTATACCTCCCAACATCTGGAGCAGGCAAGGAGTTAATGTAACTCTCCCACACCACATTAGTGAGAGTAGAATGGGTAACAGTAGGATTCAAAGTGACCAGAGGTTTACTGGTCAGGATCAAGGTTGGTGCGTAAGGTTTTAGCCCCACCTCCATGCCAGGAGTGGGCCAGAGCACTTTCGTTGGTACCCTGGAAGCAGGCAAACTCTCCACGTCGGAAGAGGGCCTTGGAACATACGTTGGTACCTGTGCAGGAGGCAAACTCTCATTGTTCCAAGAGGGCCTAGGTACGTACGTTGGTACCTCTGGTACAGACAAACTCTCATTGCTCCGAGAGGGTCTAGGTACGGTCTTTGGTGCACGCAATTTGGGCCAACTTTCTTGGTCTTGAGCAGGACTTGACACTTTGCTGTATGAAGAAGATGACTGATGCTGTAGAGGCTCCTCCTCTTTGAGCACAGTGATGGAGGCATCAGGAGCAGACCATTTCGGCCTCAAGTTGAAGGGATCCGATTCCCACTCTGTAGATGGAAAGTATTTGAAGGGAAGCTGTGTTGGGGCCATTGGTCTTGTGACCGCTGCAGCCCATTCTCCATGCAGGCTCTGGACGGGGGTGTACTCCACTATCTCGCCCACCTCCAGAGAGTAGAACTTTTTGTGAAGATATGGCCTCTGTACTGCTCGCCGGTTTACGAGGATGGTTTGCCTTCTGTGGTAATCTAGGAGTGTCCCATAACCTCTGACCTTGTCGAACTTGGCCACAGTTGCTCTTCGCCGTTCTAAAGGCTCCTCCCCTTCTCGGAGGTGATCCCACTTGCGGATGTAGAGTGCTTCCATTTCTTTAGTAATCTCCTAAATGCACATGCTTTGGGGCGTACAGTTCTCTGTGTCGGGCCTTTCATTTGTCCATCAACTCAGCCAGCCGGCTTCCTGATGGGCCCTTTCGGTTGGAATTGATGGGAGTGGCTTCCCAGGTATAGGTTGTAGAACCGCGTGCATATACTCGATGAGTCCCGGCTCGTCCCCAAAAATCCACTGGGGCAAATTTGGTGAGCACGGTCGTGCACTTGGCAATCTAGATAGGGGAATTTCAGCTTCAGGGCTGGAGGAGGAAGAAAAGGCCAACTCTGGCGGGGTACTCACTGCAGACTCCTCCGATGGGATCGCGGCCCAAGAGCCCCAAGTTCTGTGGTGAGGGGACAATCTCACTGGTGATGCACCTCCAGGTGTCCCTGCGCTCTCCGCTGGAGGTGTGTCCGGCCAGTCATCGTCGTCATCAGGCAGTGGGTGAAGATTGCAGGCCCCCTCTTCGTCCAGTGACAACCGCTGCAGACGGTTGGTATCTTCTTGTAATAGTTGCGCTGCAACTGCCACCACTTTCCGCTTTTCCAGCACCATTTTGCTGTTCTCACCATGTGGAATGCTGCTCTCCTCCATGTCTGTACTCTCCGGCTCCTTGTGCAGACTGAAGAGGTCGCTGTGCATGGTGTCTTTTATATTGGCGGCCGGCAGGAAGGACGTCATCGGTGCAGCCCCGACTTCCTGTCCTCCCAGAAACGACTCCTCTGTTTCCAAGTTCCCTTTCGGCTGCGATACAGCAACTTGATTGCCACGCCCAGGGGCGGGACGTGGCGCAGAGCGGGCTTTTTTCGTGCGCTTCTCTAGTAGCAGGTTAACTCTTCCTGTGCCGACCAGAGGATCATAGCATGTATTCATTTCGCAGTTTACACATTCTTGCTGCGCATACATTTTCGCCTCCCCCCTTACTTTTCGCGTGGCCCCCTTGCAACTTGCACCACACACACCGCTCTCGTACGCAATAATGCGGTTTACAGCACATGAATAAAGTCCGTTATATTGGGGGGAGTACAGTTTCACTAGTGGCAACAGCAACAGGCACACACCCGAATCCTGTTTGTGACGCCAAAAAGGCTTTGTGGTAGACTTGGGGAATAAAGCCTTGTGGGGGTGTAGGGTAGTTGGGGTGTTGCTGTTCAGTATTATAAAGGGAGCTGTTAACCCTTGTCACTCTGTTTAACTCAGGGTGAGGGTTAAAACTCTGTAGTGATGCTGGGCCTATCGCCACCCTTCCCAAGAGCGATAGGTGAGTGTTAAATAAATGGATTGTCCACAGCAGTGCTGAACTTAAAACTTGCAGGAACTTTACTGAAGATTTTCTGTACATGAAGTATCAGCAACAGTCCAGATAACAGAGTCTCTATCGACAGCACAGCAGTGACTGACAGTTGCTTAGGACCGGAAAGTTCTCTTTAGATTAGGAGGATTAGATTTGCATAGATCCGCTGGATTTAGGGGTTGGGTTAGATCCAGAGATCTTGTGGAGATAGCGGGAAATTGTAAGAACTATCCGTCTCTAACGTAGGCTTAGGCCGCAAGGCTTTGGCCTAGTAATTGTCTTGTAAGCTGCGGAGGTCCTACCTTGTCCAGAATCAGCAACCCAAGAGCAATGATGCTGCTTGCTTGGCAGCGCAGGAACAAGAGAGCGACAAAATTGCGCAGCTCCCTTATATGGGCAGGGGCTGGCCGTTTTGGATTGGTCCAATAAGCTGTCACTCACCGTTACAATGGATTGTGGGTGATCACATGTCCAAAACCACCAAAGGTCCTTTAGCAAAGACCATAGAGTTCTATAACCCGGTCACATGACCCGCAGGTCCTGCGACGCAAACAAGGTAAGAATATTAAATATACATCTTTACATTTATATTTACATTAATTATAGCTAACTGAGGGGTAACGAGGGGTTAACTAAGGAAGAGGACCCCCACTATTCCTAGGGACTCTGACTTTGAGGACCTCACCACAAGGTAACGTATGTAATATGTAATACGGTACCGGGACACCACATGTATATGGAATGGACGCAATTCTTTCTAAGGACAATTTTGTTTCCATTCTCGGAATAGGTGGTGGCCCCAGTACAACACTTTTTTTTGTTGGTAGGGCACATTATTATGTCATAGCCTAGTCCACCAATGGATTTTATATTAGGACAATCGAATTCTTGCAAAGACAACTATGGGTAGAATAATTATTAGGTGGACTTCAGTGGAATTGGCTAGAAATACTAGAAAATGTCACTATTTGATGCTTACTAAAAATTTGAGACTAAAATGTTACTCATTCCCTATCTGTAAAACCTTAAAGGGGTATTACGGGGTAAACTAACTTTAAACTATCCTGCTCATTATGAAAAGTTATGCTAGCAATACATTTACTTACTGTGCGGCTCTGCCGCGAATTGTCCACTTTTTATCTTTATAAGGTGTCCCCAGGTTCAGAATTCCGTGGAGGTCTTGATGATGTTTGTGTTCAGGTTAGTCCGCGATCCTTTGCGCAGGGACGCAGTGAAGACTGGCACAATGGGATGTACAGATGGACCGCACACGTGATCCAGGACTGGCTTGTCAGGAAAGACAAAAAAATAGCCAAGCCCCCTGACAGCCCCCCTGCTAGTTTGAGAGTGCAAAGGATCACTGACTAGCCTGCAGACAAATGTCATCAAGACCTCCACGGAATGCTGAACCTGTGGACACCTTATAAAGATAAAAAGGGGATGATCCGCGGCAGAGCCGTACAGCAAGTAAATGTA
Organism: Hyla sarda; assembly: GCF_029499605.1. Classification (NCBI taxonomy): domain Eukaryota; kingdom Metazoa; phylum Chordata; class Amphibia; order Anura; family Hylidae; genus Hyla; species Hyla sarda. The sequence continues at coordinate 351,059,515 of NC_079193.1, forward strand.
TTGCTAACATCAGGGATGTGGAAATCCTATCGCCCGACGCCCGGGACAAGTAGTTTTGGGCGCCGGGCAGGTGAATTTTTTAATAGATTTAGCCCTGTATCGGGCTAGCAGGGACAGACCGACTTCCCCTTTATTTTTCTTTAATGCCTGTGTGAGGCGCAGGAGCCGATGCAAGTCTGCGCCTCACACCGATGCTCAGGGTGTATGGAGGGGGCGGCGGTGTGAGATGAGATTTCTGAACCCATCTCACCTCACAGTGGCCCCCAGCTGATTTCAGTAGCAGGGGGCCGCTGCTCAGAGCCCCCCCAGCCGGTGTGAGGGGATCTCACCTCACCGCTCCTCCCCTCCGCTCTCCGAAGTTTGCTGAAGCTAGAGCGGGGAAGAGCGAGGGCAGAGCCAGAGGACGGTCTGCAGGAGATGATTAAGCCACGCCCCCTCATCCCCCTCCCGGAGGATGGAGAGCGCAGCTCTGAATACCAGAAGACCGGGGGAGAATGAGGACGTACACAGGTCCTCCCCTCCCCCGCTCTGTACACACAGGGCCTCGCTTATCACAGGGAGGTTTCAAGTTTTCACAGGGGAAAACACAGAGCGGGGGGGGGGGGGAGGGGACGTGTGTGAGGAGACATACTGAACTGCACTGCACAGGCTGGGGATTTCACCTCACACCGGCATGTATGTATGTATATGTATGTAATATATAATTAGGGGGTGTATCAGCGGCAGGTGTATGTATGATGTGTGCATATGTATGGTGTATGTGTCATGTGTATATATGATGTGTGTATGTTGTCTGTATGATGTGTCTATGTGTGATGTGTGTATGTAATGTATGATATAGGGGGCAGCAGCCCGGTGTATGTATATGTGTAAGTATGATGTGTCTGTGTGATGTGTGTATGTAATGTATGATATAGGGGGCAGTGGCAGGGGTATATATGATGTGTGTATGGTGTATGTGTGATGTATGTATGTAATGTATGATATAGGGGGCAGGAGCCCGGTGTATGTGTATGTATGATGTGTGTATGGTGCATGTGTGATGTGTGCATGTAATGTATGATGTGGGGGGGCAGCAGCAGGTGTATGTATGATGTGTGCATATGTATGGTGTATATGTATGGTGTGAGTGTATGTGTGATGTGTATATATGATGTGTGTATGTGTGATGTGTATATATGATGTGTGTATGTGTGATGTGTGTATGTAATGTATGATATAGGGGGCAGTGGGAGGGGTATATATGATGTGTGATGTGTGTATGTAATGTATGATATAGGGGGCAGTGGCAGGGGTATATATGATGTGTGTATGGTGTATGTGTGATGTGTGTATGTAATGTATGATGTGGGGGGGGAAGCAGCGGCAGGTGTATGTATGATGTGTCTATGTATGATGTATGTATGTAATGTATAATATAGGGGCAGTGGCCCGCTGTATGTATATGTGTATGTATGATATGTGTATGCATGTATGTTTTGTACAGGGGAGGACTGACAAGTGCTGCTGCCAGTTGTGCTATCTAATTTTTTTTATTTATTTTCAGTGGCTTCTGGCCACCCGCAGTAAATTGCACCACCAGAATCCCGCCCCTTCATACTCGCCCGCCGACCAAGAGCCCCACGGATGCATGTTGCATGTTGCACCATAACCTAAGCTGTAGAACTATAAAGTGTAACATGCTGGGAGTTGTAGTTTTGGTTCAGGTCAGCTGCAGAGCCATAGGCTGCATCAGGGCATGCTGGGTGTTGTAGTTACTAACTGCAATTCCCTGTATTCCTTGACACATCCTATGGCTCTGCAGCTGACACGGACTAAAACTACAACTCCCAGCATGTTACACAATAACCTTAACTGTAATACTATACAGTGCAACATGCTGCAACACCCACACAACCATAGGCTGCATCAGGGCATGCTGGGTGTTGTAGTTATCTACTAATTAAATGCAACATAATGACACATAAATTAGAGTAAATAAAATGCACCACACAAACTGGAGAAGCAGACCCCCCCCCCCCCCCCCCCCAGTAACACAGCGGCGTTCAGTGTTTTCCAAGCAAAAGACTCCATATATAAGTCCCTATGAAGACTGAAAAATAGTGATTAAAATATTTTAAAAAGTGCGTATATATGTGAATAAGCCCCTTTCCTAATAAAAGTTCTGATAATAAATGGTTCCAATAAAAACTACAGATCACGGCACATAAGATTACCCTCATACATCCCTGTATAGGGAAAGATTGGGGTTATAGGGGTCAGATGGGGGGGGCTTGCCTCGGGTGTAAAAGGAGCTAGCTACAGCTCTCACGCCACTAATAGCCTGGCATGCTGCGATCATCGTGGCCGCTATTAAACCATTAGATCAACGCTGTATAAGTTGACAACAGTGTCTAATATCTTATATCCATCCCTGGTGGTCTAGTGGGGGGATCAGACTATTTTGGTTGAAATTATTTTATCTACCAGGACAAGTGGATTTTCTTGAGGGACAAGTAGATTGTGTTCCGCTTTAGTCCCTTGGACAAGTAGTTTTTTTTTTAAATTTCCACACCCCTGGCTAACATAACTTGTCATAATGGGCAGGATAGTTTAAAGTTAGTTTACCCCAGAATACCCCTTTAACCCCTTAAGGACGCAGGACGTAAATGTACGTCCTGGTGCAGTGGTACTTAACGCACCAGGACATACATTTACGTTCTGTGCATAACCGCGGGCATCGGAGCGATGCCCGTGTCATGCGCGGCTGATCCCGTCTGCTGATCGCAGCCAGGGACCCGCCGGCAATGGCCAACGCCCGCGATCTCGCGGGCGTCCGCCATTAACCCCTCAGGTGCCGGGATTAATACAGATCCCGGCATCTGCGGCAGTGCGCGATTTGAATGAATGATCGGATCGCCCGAAAGCGTTAAAAACATTTTTTATAGACATATTTGGTATCGCCGCGTGCGTAAATGTCCGAACTATTAAAATAAAATGTTAATGATCCCGTACGGTTAACGGCGTGAACGGAAAAAAAAAAAGTCCAAAATTCCTACTTTTTTAATACATTTTATTAAAAAAAATTATAAAAAATTTATTAAAAGTTTTTTATATGCAAATGTGCTATCAAAAAAAGTACAGATCATGGCGCAAAAAAATGAGCCCCCATACCGCCGCTTATACGGAAAAATAAAAAAGTTCTAGGTCATCAAAATAAAGGGATTATAAACGTACTAATTTGGTTAAAAAGTTTGTGATTTTTTTTAAGCGCAACAATAATATAAAAGTATGTAATAATGGGTATCATTTTAATCGTATTGACCCTCAGAATAAAGAACACATATCATTTTTACCATAAATTGTACGGCGTGAAAACGAAACCTTCCAAAATTAGCAAAATTGCATTTTTCGTTTTAATTTCCCCACAAAAATAGTGCTTTTTGGTTGCGCCATACATTTTATGATATAATGAGTTATGTCATTACAAAGGAAAACTGGTTTCGCAAAAAACAAGCCCTCATACTAGTCTGTGGATGAAAATATAAAAGAGTTATGATTTTTAGAAGGCGAGGAGGAAAAAATGAAAACGTAAAAATTAAATTGTCCTTAAGGCCAAAATGGGCTGAGTCCTTAAGGGGTTAAAGAAGCCGTATGGTATGTAATGTAACCTGGAACGTAAAACCTGGTTCTTCACCAAAGCTGATGTTGAATAGCAATTTAATGCATGTCATAAGTTCCTCCCCCATCTTTGTTCCTTCCCAAACAAGAGATCCCACATCATGTATATTCCCACCTGGGTTGAGACTGCTTTAAATTTTCCAAAATTTCCACAAGCCTATTCATGCCGCACCCTACATCAACCCCGGTGCATCTTAGCAAGCCCATGGTGGTGGTATGTGGTTCTTGCTAGTTATTGCTCATAGCAAACCACCCATGATCAGCATTTGGGTAAGGAGAAGGGGTGAAGCCGGGAAGTGATCTCCGCGATGCTATATGTTCGGTGGATTTGGTAGAAATTCTGGAGTCATCGATATTGTAGATACAACTTTATTACGTTCATTACATTATTACGTGGTGTGAACGTAATAAAGTTGTATCTACAATACCGATGACTCCAGAATTTCTACCGACTCCACCGAACATATAGCAGCGCGGAGACCACTTCCCGGCTTCACCCCTTCTCCTTACCCTGATTCTATGCCAATGCTTTCGGTATGGGAAGCCACAGCAGCTTGATCTATCGTGATACGCCTTTGTAAGTGTTGTGCCTGAATTAGCACAACCTCTCCAGGTGAGCACGTTTCCTTTCTCTAAGAATCTCCATTCAATATAGGTGATCCCGCACAAGGAAGCGCTTTTTGTCTATTTGTCTTCAGGATCAGCATTTGCATCTGTCCATCCAGATAGGAACCCCAAGTCATGACTTCATTCCCAGTAACCATAAGTCATATACTGTACGTTGCTCACTTAAATTATCTTTATTGATAATATGGTGGCATTGGGCAATGTATATGCTGTTGGTTGGGCCCAAGAGTAAATTCTTCCTACTTCCTTAAGATGTCTCAGACAACGATTATGTTGGATGTACTGACCCTTCTCATTCATCTGGACTATACCACTAACAATCTTTTCTGCATCATCATCATACCAGGAATGTGACTTATATTTAGTATTCTTCAGCTCTTAGTATTTAGGTTAATATGGACTGGCATGTGATATCCTGATCTCATTACTGGGTTCTAGAACATTCTGTGTTTATTCCTGGATGAATGTTGAGTAACAACATGAAGCATCCCATAAGACTTAACTAGAGCAGGACGTTCCCTTGGATCCTCAAGTCTACGAAAAATAAATCTTATTTCCAAGTCCTAAGTCGAATAGCAAAGAACCACAAAGTGCTTTATGTTCTATTGTCGAAAAGACTTAAGTGAAGAACTGGGCAACACACCTGTTGCGTGTACAGACCTAATAGGATTTACACTGTCCATGTAAATAGATTTCTGAATAAATATTCGAATGTAACATTTACTCATGAATTTTTATAGCCTTCACAATATTTCACATGCTGAAACAGCAGTTTGAGGATTTATAGAGCTGAGAAATTTGGTCACCTAGTCAACCAGCAGCATGCAAGTTACACACGTTTCTTACATACCTATTGGATTTGCACACAAGGGAAAGGCATTCTTGCACTGCAGTCTTGGGATGAGGTTCTCTGGGCCCAGAAGGTGCCCACCTTCTAGAACATGTGCATGCTCCAGCTAAGAGACCAGTCCAGGACACTATTCAGGCTTAAAGGGGTACTCCACTGCCCCAGCGTTCAGAACATTTAGTTTCAAAGGTTGGGTGCAGGCTGCGGGGTCGTGACATCTCGGCCACGCCCCCTCAATGCAAGTCTAAAGGAGGGGGCATGGTGGGCACCACGCCCCCTCCCATTTTTAAATGCTGGGGCAGCGGTGTACCCAGGGGTCAAGTCCGGGGGGGGGAAAAAGTGTGGGAATGCACCCAAGATTTCCAGTAAAGTTGTGGTCCTGCAGCACTCCTGCTTATGGGAACAGTGTTCCTGCTGTGGAAAAAGTGCAGGAACTCAGTTCCCACACGTTCCTGCAGGACTTGAGCCCTGGGTGTACCCCTTTAATGCTCCATAGCTACAAACTCTAACTGAAGTAAGCTTCAAGCCAGGCCTAGTGCAGTGTGGCTTTTAGATCACAAACCTTCAGATCAGCACCCCGCTATTAAGAACTGCTGTACTGTTGAGACAAATAGAAGTTACTATTATCAAGTAACTTCTACAAAAACAGTCTGCCTCAGGGAGAAGGAGCTGCAAACAAAGGCTAGAGTATAGAACGACCATCTTATGGTAACCTAGGACAGGACATACACCCTGGGCAACTCTGCTCAATTCATAACAAAGCATGCCTACACTTTTGTCCAAGGACTGTGCCTCCATTTTAAAAGATTTCTTCAAGCTACCAATTAAGTGAACTGTAGTTATTGCAAGTTAAACCTGAGTCCATTTTTTTTGCACATAACCATCAAGCGCACCCCAAAAACAATCAGCCAGGACACATACTCATGGGGGGGGGGCGATTTATCAAAACCTATTCTATTATAGGGCTGATTTTGCTTTTCAGGAAGGTTTGGTTTTATTTCCCCAAGCTTTCCATGACCCATTGGTCAATACCCTCCCCCATTAATTTGCTGACAATGCAGCTTCTATCTTATAGAAAAGGGACCAACCAGGACAGGCCCCTTCTTTTCATAGGCCCTATGGTAGCCGCATGGGCTACCGCTATGGTACATACACCCTTGTCTCTGGGCTGCCACATAACCATCTAACAACACGCATGCTGCTAAAGAGCTAGCATAAAATTCTACATTTTTGGGGGTCTCCAGTCACTACATAGGCAGCTGAAGACTACAAAACAGCTGTACAATATAGAAAGAAAAATGTTAAATAAAACAAAGTCGGCCAAAAAGTGCATCCCAACTCTACCAGCATAACAAAATACTAAACATCTACATTTACAGTGAAAGATAACACATCCAGAATAACAAAGTTAACACAAAACCTGTATTGTGATATAATGATTGGTGCGCAGTGCGGGGGGGGGCACATTACAAACTCAACATCTCCCTCTGTTTACCGTTGGCTTTTGTGCTCTTATCCGAGCTTCTCCTCTGAATTCATATTTGTTGATACATTTAGAATGTACAGGTCTAAGTACATAATAACATCTCGTGTAAGAGGTGACCTTCATTCTGTTACAACCAGCGCTGCCTTTATTACAGTTAGCAAGAACCTCCCTGAAAACAACAAGATGTATTTTGTGAACCGTGACCGGATCCTTTGTTCCGAACCGGCAATAATTATTTTTTTCTTATTTCATTCCTACAAAAGCAGCTGGAGAAAAGGATCCTGGGAGCTCTTAAAAGTATTATATAAAAATGCGAACAAAAGAGGCCGTAATAATGTCAGCGATTATATTCCCGTAATTACCCTAATGGCTGATACACAATCATTGTAAGGAGCCATCAGCCTTATTTTCCCTCTTAATCTTCCTGCTGCCTTCCATGATGTTGATCATGTATTTTGCATACACAGTGATGGCAATAGTATAAAAATGTACAATAAATTCCAGGCGGTGCAGTCAGGTCAGTCGCGATTGACAGGACTTTAGTGCTAAGCTCTCCATAACAAGTTTAAATAAAAAAGGAAAAAAATCCCTCAATCAAAAGATTAATGCAATAAAAACCTTAGTGAAAACTGTAAAAAACTAATGAAAAATAGATTTGTGTTCTATTATGTTACATGTAGCTCTGGCTTTGGAATTGAATGAGCGCACAGGTCACTGCTTCCTACATAACCCACACACTCTTCCTCTACCGCCGTCATTTCCATGATCTTATTGACTACAAGTTATTCTAACATTTCCTGCTTCATGATACTGTCTCTGTTACACACGGCCCTGTTTTCATCATCTCAATTACAAGACGACAGATCATTGTCAGTGATATAATGGAGACTTTGTATCAATTCAGATGACCACACACAACAATGTCTACCTCCTCCATGGGCACATTTGGTGATGCTGGGGGTTTCCTCTAAGCAGTTTAGGTAAGAAAATAAAATAAACTATACATTATGTCACCAGTAGAAGAGCTCCTTACATTTACATTTATAACCCCTATGCTGTATGCTTCCCCCTAGAGGAACCTGAAGGAATCACTTACCTTCCAATGTAAAATAACATAAGTTTCTTTTTTTTTTTTTTTTGGGTGAAAAGTGTATTATAGTTTATGCTATTTTTTAATTAAACACTTTCAATAAAGTGCATTAAACTTTCCCCTGCCCCACAGTCTTTGATTAAACTTTCCCCTGCCCCACAGTCTTCTATCCAAACAGGAAGAGATCTATCAAACAAGGCTGGTGGGTCAGGAGAAGCCGTCAGGCACTGCCCCAATGATTCTTGGTTCAGGTGGCATGAACATGATAGTAGGTGCCCTTTAAATCACCACCTCATCTATTAGGTAAACCAGGAAGTGTTGCTCAACGTGGAGGACCTATCATGTTTCTGCATTCAATAGACAGACCATTGATTTAAAATGAAATGGTGTAATGCTTCATTTTTCCTGTGATGGCGCTGCAGGGAATTAACCATTTACAGCAGGTTAGAGAAAATCCCTGTAATCAGGTTACAATCAGGGAACCCTTCTGACGAAAAGGATTTGTCCAAAGTGGACATCCTAGTCAATGTGTGAGGCAGTGGTCTACCCTATTACGCCGAGCGCTCCGGGTCCCTGCTCCTCCCCGGAGCGCTCGCGGCGTCTCTCTCTGCAGCGCCCTGGTCAGACCCGCTGACCGGGAGCGCTGCACTGACATTGCCGGCGGGGATGCGATTCGCATAGCGGGACGTGCCCGCTCGTGAATCGCATCCCAAGTCACTTACCCGTCCCGGTCCCCAGCTGTCATGTTCTGGCACGCGCGGCTCCGCTCTCTAGGGCGCGCGCGCGCCAGCTCTCTAAGATTTAAAGGGCCAGTGCACCAATGATTGGTGCCTGGCCCAATCTGCCTAATTAGCTTCCACCTGCTCCCTGTCTATATTACCTCACTTCCCCTGCACTTCCTTGCCGGATCTTGTTGCCTTGTGCCAGTGAAAGCGTTTAGTGTTGTCCAAAGCCTGTGTTCCAGATCTTCTGCTATCCACATTGACTACGAACCTTGCCGCCTGCCCCGACCTTCTGCTACGTCTGACCTTGCCTCTGTCTAGTCCTTCTGTCCCACGCCTTCTCAGTAGTCAGCGAGGTTGAGCCGTTGCCGGTGGATATGACCTGGTTGCTACCGCCGCAGCAAGACCATCCCGCTTTGCGGCGGGCTCTAGTGAAAACCAGTAGCAACTTAGAACCGGTCCACCGACACGGTCCACGCCAATCCCTTGCTGACACAGAGGATCCAAATCCAGCCTGCCGAATCGTAACATGCCCATTGTAGATCTGAGTTTTAAAATTAAAACAAAAAGACTGAAGGGATCAGCTTCGAGTCTGGGGTGGTGCAGGGGTTTTCTTTTCTTTTATATTAATGTGACTGACAATGAGCTATTTTTGTATCTCGGTAATGATAAATGCCATTTGTAGATATGAAAGGCTCTCCGCAGAATTGTTTGATCTCCAACATAGTCGTTTCCTACGGTTGCAATGAAGTTCCTCGCTATTTTTAGAATAATTTTGCATAAATTGTAGGGAGGTTTTAATCACGACAAACAATCTCAAAAGATTTCTCATTAGCTCAAGTTGATTCCCAGCATGTCCAGACTCCCTAGAAATTGTAAAATATGAGGATACGCTATAAGAAATTACCGTAAAAGAAATCATCACTTATAGGAAATAGCCCAGGAATTTGCTTCTTTTTTTAAGTAAAAAAAAAAAAGTACAAAGCAGCTTTCGCAATTTTTAGGCTTCATAAATTTTATTTTGTTTAACAAATATTGCATAAATTATAATATAACTAAATGAATAAAAAAAAAATGTAAGACCTTGCCAAGGGTGTAACTATAGTTGTACCATCTGCTATGGTAGTGTTTCTCAAGTGCGGTCCTCAAGTACCCCAGGTCATGTTTTCAGGATTTACATGACTGATGCAGTGACCATAGTTATATCACCTGTGAAAGACTAAGGAAATCCTTAAAACATGACCTCTTGGGGGTACTTGTGGACTGCGCTTGAGAAACACTGTGCTATGGGGTCCAAAGATCGCGTGGTCACTCTGGAGCAGGAGCTGCATACTTTTTTGTGGGGAATAACAAGTTGGTGTGGATCGGTGTACAATGTGGGTTTTATCATATAGGGCGATGTTTTTCATACTTTTGTTTTTGCTATTTTGGCCACTTTGGACATTAGTTGCTGGGGGACTAATCTTGCTGTGGAGGTTCTATAAATACTAATTACACCCCTGGAACTTTTTGCATACACAAACATTTCATGGTTCCATGAAGAAGGAGACTGACCATAAAAGAGCATTAGAACAGAGCCTGAGGGCTAATGTCCAGAAGTATCCATGGTTCCTTAGGGCTCAATCTCATTCCCATTGGGTGCCACTCATTAAGTCCATTGTAACAAGTTTAGTGTGTGAACAATTTTTTTCCTCGGTAAACTACCAGATCCCTGAGAGACCTCATTCAAGTCAATGGGATAAGTCAGAACCCAGTGATGATCCGGTGGTGTAATTTGTGCTCTGACCCGTTTTAGGGGCATTCGCCGCTAAAAAAAAGTGCACAGACCCAGTACGGGACAGAGTATAATGGCACTGTAAGACTAGCCTTAGTGAGTTACATCATTCCTTGACTTTTAATGTGTTTTCCGATCACACATAGGGATGACTGTTCACTAGGATTTGCCTTTACTTCTGACTGTTGTTTGTCAGACGACTGCTGGGATCTCCACTGATCCTGAAAATGAAGAGGCTGAAGTGAATGGGTCAGTCCTACAGAGAAAAAAAGCTTTGAAGGGGCCAGCAAGTCTAGTATTGTGGTCCCATGTCCACTGTGCAATATGTTATCACCATCAAGGCCTCAAGGGTGTGCAATTTGTTCATCTGTCACTACAGAACGGGGCGTCTCAAGCCCTGATGGCTGGGTGTGTCAGTGGAAGATGCCAACTACCCATATACTGGCCTTGATCACTATCCTTGCTCGATCACCCCTTCGGACCTAAAGGACAACTATGAGCCCACCTGGTCACTTGTGGTGGAGAAAGGGCCATTCTTACCCGCCAGATTAGGAAAGTTTAGGGGCTTTTTAATGTCCTCAAAATTTTTATTACAAATAGCTTTTAGCTTGAAGTTTGGGAGCATATTTTCCTCACTATAAAGATTCATATTAGAAGCTGCAAAATCCATTTCACATGTTAAATTCTAGTTTTTTACTGAGCTGTCAACATAGCTTAAGAGCCAACATTGATTTAATTTACTTCAATTTAATTTACCTCAAAGATACTTCACCCGTCTACTGGCAACACATCTCATATACAGCCGTAAATTACTGTATGTTATTTACTAAACCGGGAGGAAAGGGAAATAGTCTAAGGAGGAAAATATTCTATGGATCCAGCAGCTGGACAGACATCTGTTATAGGCTGGGATCATTAATATTCATATTCTTTTTTTAAGTTATTGAGTTGTGGAATACTCAGCATTCCTAAATTCTGGGAAAAAAGAAAAGGTACGCTCCTAGTGGAACAGTTTGATTTCTGGGGTGCAGTGTGCCGTGTATTGCATCTTACCATATGGTGTTGTGCTGAGAGCACAACAGCTTAGTAGACATGTAGACTCGCTCGGAGCTTGTGGATCCCAACTGGTTTCTGCCATAGCGTCCTTGATTGTGACCTCCAGGTGACGGTGACATAAGGATAAAAGCAAAAAGGATGAAAAATGGGCGTTCTGGATGGCGCCTTCCTCAACGACAAACTTGCCAAAGTTTCATAAACAAAATTGCAATTTATTGGTTAAAAATGCAACCTCAGAAGTTTTAAACCTGGACCGGGTTCTTCGTCAGGCAGTAGGTGTTACATACATAAAACGCCCAATTTAAATGTACAGACATTCAAATGCTGCTGAGTCACCGGGTCACACAGAGGACATAAATAAAACATAATACACTATTGGTAAAAATAGCACAAAATAAGTTAAAAACTTTATATATAGAAAGACAGATTGGAATAAAGTTGCTTAGTCCACCTTTTTCGCAGCGCTGGTGATCCCTAGTAGGGAGCCCTCTTTATTGCGCATAGTTGTAGTATAGTTATCCGGAGTAGGTTCACTTCCATAGAGATACTAACTAACACAAGCTAGAGGGCACTGCTGTGGAGAAAGAACAATTGTGTCACCATGTACTGTGGAGGCTAGCGATCTGTCACTGTAACAACGCAGAGTTCTGATGCCTGTGGGTCCGGAGGTGCTGGGAACCAAGAAACCCAAAGTCACTCAATAGCATACATAAGAAGACAAAAAGGTACCCGCACTCACCACGAGGAAACAGCAGACCACCTTCTATGGCATCTAGAACAGATCCGACTTCAGGGTGACAGCAGGGCGCTCAGAGTAGAGGCGACTGCCGGCAAGGTTTCGCTCAAATCGCGCTTCTTACGGCCTCGTACGAGGCCGGAAGAAGCGCAATCTGCACAGATAACATCCGGAGAGCTCCCACTCTCAAGAATCTTTTGGCCCCAAGCCAAATCTGGCAGCATGAACAAAGGAACAAAAAAGATCACTTACCTCTGGGAAGCTTCAAATGTGGACTGAAACGGTGCAAAAACGGTGGAAATTAAACATAATGTCAACAAGATCATGTCATATGCAACAAAAGAGAAATTTCCACTGAAACATAGGCTTACCTGTCAGTCGTCATATGTCATTTATGTCATAGACTGTAACTGTGGTCTCCAGTATATAGGGAAGACTATCCAACCACTGCACTGTAGAATCAAGAGGCACTGACAAAATATTAAGAAAAAGTTTCTGCTCCATGGACTATCGAGACACTGTTCCCCAACCCATCCTACTGACATAGATCCTATCAGAGTCACCCCAATTGATCATATCACAGAAAACATCTCCAACCGTTTTAAACTACTAAAAAAGCGTGAGGTTTACTGGATGTTCAAGCTCAATACAGTCTTCCCCCGAGGCCTCAATGAAATTGTAGAGACTATCATCTAAACAGTGAAATGAATCTCTATATGCCGGCCATCTTCTACATCTGCTTTTCATTGTTACATGCCTACTACTCACCTCTATGTCTGAACAAGGATGGCCCTATGACCACCTATTCCATTTCATGTTCAAATATGCCAACCATATCCTCCTGATATGGCCTACACAATATAAATGGTTCTTATAACACTATACTATGTTCCTTAGAATAATCGATATACACGCCAGCCTAAAAATAAAAGTACATACATGCTTTTTGATCATGAGCATATAAAATACTAATGACATCGAAATAGTGGAGTCACTCTTCCTTAAATACCGTAACATTCTACAACTGTGCGATACATAACCTCACTACACAATAGTAAAAATTTACCCTGTTACATCATAACACTATGGAATATCCACACATATGTATTTACCATTTACTCTACTCCACGATCACCCTGAAAACTGCTCCGTCATAATATAATAAGAAACGACTTATCCTAATTATTCATATCAATGCCGAATAATATAAACAATTACAATGTTCTGTCAGCATAAAGGTTTTCTGATATTGACCCCTCACCGTAGAGAATCAAGCCAGCTGCAGAAACAACATGCGCTTCTAAGTGGGCTCCATTATAGGGGTCTCCAGCGTTGCAAAATATTTGCAGAGCTCCTATAGGATAAATATTGTGAGAAATGATATACTCCGACACTGATCTCCCCCGTATCTAACTCACCCCGGGTTCATACTAATCCAAACTGACACTATTGACACTAAGTATCATATAGATAGATACACTGTGAGGTCCCGGTACGGGATATGCATCCCACAGTCCTATCAGCTTAAGTCCCGGCACGTCCCCAGGGCTCGCCTGCACTGTACCCCCATAATGTAATTAGTTATACATTACATTGAATGTAAAAGACCTTTGATATGGTCACATGGTTAATAGCCACATGATAATGGTTGTCACATGTTAAAGTCACATGTTTTGTTGCCCAGAGAGCACCAGGTGACCAGATGACCCGCAGCTAGCCTATGGGCTCCTTGCACAGCCCCCCTTTTATAAGGAAGGGAGGAGCTGCCATCTTCCTCTTTTGCTCTTCTACTGCACTTTCTGCTGAGGTTAAGTCCAGTCCAGATGTATTAAAGCCAGTGTCCAGCACATCTGGAGGCCTGAAGCCTAAATTACAGCCACAAGTCAGTAAGTCAAGTCATCTCTGTCTGCTATCACTATCTTCAGTCAAGTCAAGTCAGCTATAGTCAGGGAGGCTGTTCTAAAGTCTGTCAAAATCCCTACAAGTCCGAGCAAGCTGCGAGGTCCCCTGTGTTACTGTCTCTTTGGGATCCTGGCCTAGATGTAAAGACTGTATCATCTGTCTACCTCAGTAAAGCTATGTTTAAACCTGACCTGGCCTTGGACTCTTATTTGCCCTGCCTAACTAGGACTAACGGTGCTATCGTTCAGGTGGTTCTTGGTTAAAATCTCGCCCTGGCATCACGAACATTTAGGGGTTAACACCATCTGCCCAATCCACCTCTCATCACACCCCCTGGTGCACCACAACACCATGTCCACTAAATACGGTTTCTCTAAGCCTGTGTACTACATCTGCTGAGACTTGGGCTGCTAAATAAGGGTCTCCAGCACTACTAAGCTTGAGATTAATTTCATTCTTAAGATAAAACAATATGCTATACAATGAACAATCTTATGCCGGTCTTCCATATAGGTAACCCACCTCGGAATATGCAAACCGGGCGTCAATCTCCATCAGAGCGAGCTCACCTCCAGAAACCATGGGGAGATGTTATGCAATACCAGTGGCTCCCCGATGGGGGTGTGCAACACTATAAATAACACAAAAAATACAGATAACTATCGATCTACCCCGGATAACTATAGTGCAACTATGTGCAATAAAGAGGGCTCCCTACTAGGGATCTCCAGCGCTGCGAAAAAGGTGGACTAAGCAACTTTATTCCAATCTATCTTTCTATATATAATGGTTTTAACTTATTTTGTGCTATTTTTATTAATAGTGTATTATGTTTTATGTTTTATTTATGTCCTCCGTGTGACCCGGTAGCATTTGAATGTCTGTACATTTAAGTTGGCACGTTTTATGTATGTAACACCTACTGCCTGACGAAGAACCCAGTCCGGGTTTGAAACTTCTGAAGTTGCATTTTTAACCAATAAATTGCCATTTTGTTTCTCAAACTTTGCCAAGTTTGTCATTGAGGAAGGCGCCATCCAGAACGTCCATTTTTTATCCTTTTTGCTTGAATGACACATTAATTATATAGAACCCTACAGCCTTTCTACTAGGCCCCTAAATCCACATTCATGGGTTATCAGACTACACAGAAATGAAAATGTTTGTTTGTTTTTTTAATCAGAAATTTTTACAAAAGTTTTTTTTATTTTTAATCAGAAATGTTTATTAAAGTTTTGCTTTTAACAAACAAAACAAAAAGAAACGTACAAACAAAAGCCCATTCCCCCCACGCCCCTCCCCACAAAACCAATCCCCTACTGTTCTGGTTCTAGGGTTATAATCCTGTCTGCATCTCCACTTATTGTGGCAAATCATGATGACTACACCAATTGTGGTTTTTACACCATGTGCTTTCTTTGTTAGAGTCCCCAAAATGGCCACCAACTATATGAAACGGAAGCAGGAAGTACAGACAAAATTTTAGGGCCTAAATATGTTTGTAAACACCCAGAAACACTGATTAAGTTTTGTACAACTATGAAATAATTGTACAAGGTATTTTGGCAGAAATGTCTTGTACCAGCAGTGTAATCCACCAAATTAACAATCACTCGGTAACCAGCAAGGTTGATAACATTTAATAAAACATTAACCCCGGGGTTTTTCCATTTTTGCATTTTCGTTTTTTCCTCCTTACCTTTAACCCCTTAAGGACTCAGCCCATTTTGGCCTTAAGGACTCAGACAATTTAATTTTTACGTTTTCATTTTTTCCTCCTCGCCTTCTAAAAATCATAACTCTTTTATATTTTCATCCACAGACTAGTATGAGGGCTTGTTTTTTGCGCGACCAGTTGTCCTTTGTAATGACATCACTCATTATATCATAAAATGTATGGCGCAACCAAAAAACACTATTTTTGTGGGGAAATTAAAACGAAAAACGCAATTTTGCTAATTTTGAAAGGTTTTGTTTTCACGCCGTACAATTTATGGTAAAAATGACGTGTGTTCCTTATTCTGAGGGTCAATACGATTAAAATGATACCCATTATTATATACTTTTATATTATTGTTGCGCTTAAAAAAAATCACAAACTTTTTAACCAAATTAGTACGTTTATAATCCCTTTATTTTGATGACCTCTAACTTTTTTATTTTTCCGTATAAGTGGCGGTATGGGGGCTCATTTTTTGCGCCATGATCTTTACTTTTTTTTGATACCACATTTGCATATAAAAAACTTTTAATAAATTTTTTATAAAAAAAATTTTAATAAAATGTATTAAAAAAGTAGGAATTTTGGACTTTTTTTATTTTTTTTCGTTCACGCCGTTCACCGTACAGGATCATTAACATTTTATTTTAATAGTTCGGACATTTACGCACGCGGCGATACCAAATATGTCTATAAAAAATGTTTTTTACGCTTTTTGGGGGTAAAATAGGAAAAAACGGACGTTTTACTTTTTTATTGGGGGAGGGGATTTTTCACTTTTTTTTTACTTTTACTTTTACATTTTTTTACATTTTTTTTTACACTTGAATAGTCCCCATAGGGGACTATTCATAGCAATACCATGATTGCTAATACTGATCTGTTCTATGTATAGGACATAGAACAGATCAGTATTATCGGTCATCTCCTGCTCTGGTCTGCTCGATCACAGACCAGAGCAGGAGACGCCGGGAGCCGGACGGAGGAAGGAGAGGGGACCTCCGTGCGGCGTTATGAATGATCGGATCCCCGCAGCAGCGCTGCGGGCGATCCGATCGTTCATTTAAATCGCGAACTGCCGCAGATGCCGGGATCTGTATTGATCCCGGCACCTGAGGGGTTAATGGCGGACGCCCGCGAGATCGCGGGCGTCGGCCATTGCCGGCGGGTCCCTGGCTGCGATCAGCAGCTGGGATCAGCCGCGCATGACATGGGCATCGCTCCGATGCCCGCGGTTATGCTTAGGACGTAAATGTACGTCCTGGTGCGTTAAGTACCACCTCACCAGGACGTACATTTACGTCCTGCGTCCTTAAGGGGTTAAAAAACATAACTTTTAATTTTACACCTAAAAATCCATATGATGGCTTATTTTTTGCACCACCAATTCTACTTTGTAATTATGTCAGTCATTTTACCCAAAAATCTACAGCAAAACGGAAAAAAAAATCATTGTGAGACAAAATAAAAAATAAAAAAACGCCATTTTGTAACTTTTGGGGGCTTGCGTTTCTACACAGTAAATTTTTTGGTAAAAATTAAAAATTACACCTTATCTTTATTCTGTAGGACCATATGATTAAAATGATCCCCTACTTATATAGGTTTGATTTTGTCGGACTTCTGTAAAAAATCATAACTACATGCAGGAAAATGTATACATTTAAAATTGTCATCTTCTGACCCTAACTTTTTTATTTTTCCACGTATGGGGCGGTATGAGGGCTAATTTTTTGTGCCGTGATCTGAAGTGTTTAGCGGTACCATTTTTGCATTGATAGGACTTATTGGACATTTCCACATGCGGCGATACCACATATGTTTATTTTTATTTTTATTAACACAGTTTTTTTTTTTATGGGAAAAGGGGGGTGATTCAAACTTTTCTTAGGGGAGGGGTTAAAAGGTCTTTATTCACTTTTTTTTTTGCAGTGTTATAGCTCCCATAGGGACTTATAACACTGCACACACTGATCTTTTACATTGATCACTGGTTTCTCATAAGAAACCACTGATCGATGATTCTGCCGCTTGACTGCTCATGCCTGGATCTCAGGCACTGAGCAGTCAATCGGCGATCGGACAGCATGAAGGCAGAAAGGGATCCTCCGGCTGTCTTGTAAGCTGTTCGGGATGCCGCGATTTCGCCGCGGCAATCCCGAACAGCTCCCTGAGCTAACTGGCATGGATTTACTTTCACTTTACTTTCTAAAGCGTTAATAGCAGGTGGCACCGTGATCAGTGCTGTGCGCTATTAGCCACGGGTCCCGGCTGTTGTTAAAGGCCTGGCCCGACCCGCTATGACGGCCGTGGCCCCGCGTTATAGAACAGGAGCGGACTCATGACGTACCGGAACGTCATGGGTCCTTAAGGGGTTAATTAGCTAAACCAAATAAGACATATATACAAGCATTAATACAATAGTACATACTCTATGTTTAGCAAACTAGCATGGATCTACCTGAGTGATATAAATATTTAGTGAAGAAATGATACAGCAATATACTTATCCATCCCAGGCTATGGTGTTGAGGAGCAGATGCTCCCCTCTTGCAGGAAGTTCAAAGAGACCAAAAAGAGCCCTTTTCTAAGACTATTATCCCCTAATGCCCCACCTTGTGGCTTAGGCCCCACCTAATTTCCTTACATAAAGCAGAAAAACAGGTTCTTTGGCCACGCCTACTTTGGCTGTGTTTGAAACTAAGCTTTAGACTATGGAGGCACGGCAGTTTTGTGTCGGCGTTCGTGTGGCTTGAGGAAGTGCCCAGTCAGCACAGAACTGCGCCGTTCCACCCGTACCCCCTGCCTCTTGCACCCCCCTTCCCAGAGATAGATTGTGTCATGATCCGCTATATGGAATAAAGTCCACGTGTTTTAGAGCAGTGGTGAGTTGCCGCGTCTTTCCTTCTACTTCGTTTTACTTAACAATATATATCACTCTTCTATTCCACCATGGCCATGTGTTTATAAGGCAGTTGTTAAACAACAACAAGTGCATAAGAAATTATCTACCTGAAGTGTGATGAATAAACTAGAAATACAGTCCTGGAAGTCATGATGATCCCATTGAATCTGAAACATTTGCTGAAAGTCGTTTTCGACCCCCACCATCACCACGTCTGTACAACTTGACTTTTCAGCCATCACACATCAGCCTCAGATCCTTATGATGAATTGGTTCTAACACATTCATTACCTCCATTGTGTCAATGGTGAGTCAACAGATCCTCAATAATCTTTGCAAAATTGGCAACGCTCATTAGGAACTTATCCCAGTGATTTATGAGACCTCCAGCGGAACACGTCCATTATGTGTAGAGATTATTCTCTTCCAATGTCAAGACTTCCATGACAACCTATTGTTTGTTCAGAAGTAGCTTGATTTAGACGAGAATACTGAAGAAAATCTTAAGAAAAATAATGACGCATTTAATCTTCAGGTACAAAGCCACAAAGGAACGCCAATTGCATTTCCTCTCATTGGCTGGGTCTTAGTAAATTGTGCTATAATGTATGTAGGCTGGGCTAATATGTCTGTACAGAAGTGAGCTAGTTACTTTGCTCTCCTTATTGTTATATGCTATAATGGTAAATAGGACTGTGATTTGAAAACTTCAACACAAAAATCATGACTTGATGGGTGCCTAGTAAGAAAGGCCAGGAGAGTGATTGCACCCTTTCCTTATCTCGGAGAGAAGAACATTGCTCCTTTCCCTTGTTTGCTAACATTACATTGCCTGTAGAGAGCAGGAATCTTGGACAAGTTGATACCACCGATGGATAAGAAGAACCTTACCTGAGCTGCTGATCTTTCCACCATGGAGACACCAGGAGACATGTAAACCCTGGCCTTCATGCCTTGAGCTAACTATACTTGCTGTAAGCAGCACTTTCGGTGTATTCCTTCTAAAATTCCCACCCTGGCCTAACAATGCTCTAAAGCAAAGAAAACCAAGACAATAAGGGGTTATCCAGGAATAGAAAAACACAGCTAATTTCTTTCAAAAACCACTCCTGTCTGTCTCCAGGTTTGGTGTGGTTTTACAACTTGGCTCCATTCACTTCAATACAACTGAGCTGCAGTACCACATCAAATTTGGAGACAGACAAGGAGAGGTTTTTGAAAGATAATAGCTCTGTTTTTCTATTCCTGGATAACCCCTTTAATAGGGAACAAGAAATAGGCATTAACAATATCTTTCTCATGTTATGACCCATGGAATTGTCATAAACATTGCAAGTGAATCTCAACCAGGCTTCCATAACTCTCTTGGTTTTCTGGGACAGAGTCAAAAGTTCTGTGCAACACCTTCCCCTTGGCTGTCCCCAAAGATTAACCTGAGCTGTGGCTCCCATGAGTCAGTAGAGGCAATAGATGTGTGCCCTCTTCTTTTCATTGTTCCCAATCTGCCCAAACATATGGTGGTCTTTTCTCACAACCAGACCCTCAAAATTGTTCTGTGCTAGGGTACAGGGCTGATACTTTCACAAAGCTGTCAATTGAGACTCCTGGACTCCAGTGCAAATTTTGCAATGGGACCCCCCCCCCTGCCTACCAGGTGCCATTTATAATACTGGGATCTTCTTATGTGAAAGGAAGATCTCCATGCCCTTAAGGCATCAGGAAGCAAGTAATACAACTGTGCCCCCTATGGTTATAACTAGAGATGAGCGAATAGAAGTTGACAAACCAGAATTCGTTACGAATTTCATGAAAAATTTGATTTGCAATTAATGCGAATATCGCCGCGATTCTATCGCACGAATCGCTTCATTAAACTCCATTTTACAGCGTTCCAGGCTATTGGGGACCTAAGATGGCGGATCCACATGTCAGTACATGGGGCAGGGGATTATGGGAGGGCGGGAAACAGCGGCGGGAATGAAGGATGCCGCCTATCAGTGTTCACTGACCCCTGTGATGTCACAGCCCCTATATAATCGGCGGCCATCTTGCCTCTCTTCATTTCATCTATGCACTCAGATGGAGAGGACGGGACTGCGTGTGTGTGAATAGCTCATACCACAGCGTTACACTGCAACTGCTAGTCACATCAGCATTAGGGAAAGACAGGAGTACAGAGTGCTTTGCTGTTACACTGAGAAGGATCATTGATTGCTAAACCTCCTATTCACGTTATTGAGCATTGCAGCAGAGAGGGGCAGATAGCTGTCAGCTGCCTCATACAGATCTCCAAGCTGCCTGAACTTTCTGAAGCGTCTTATCTCCTAATTTTTCAGCCCAATTGAGTTTATTTTTATTTGCTCCACAAATCTTCTGCTGCTCGGAATTGTATGACAGAGTGCAATTTAGGGTTTAATCCCTGGATTTTTTTTTTTTTTTTTTTGTGGTGCTGCACTGTTGGGTCCTGCTGCTGTTCAGAAATACGTGATTGTTCAGTGGACTGTAGTGCATTTGCACTATTTTGTACCTGTTCATCTGTCAAGGGGCTGGCTACATACTGTGCAAGTCCAAACAATACTATTCACTGTTTGTTTTTTGTTTTTTTTAAATAGTTTTTTCTGCGTATAGTTAGGCATATTACTGCCCTCATCAGTGCATACCGCATAGGTACATCCAAGTATTGTACCATTTAGTACCTGTTAAGCTGTCAAGATGCTCCATACCATCAAAGTCCAAACCATAGTATCCACCGGCTGGTGTTTACAAAAATACAAAGTTTTTTCTGCTAATAGTTAGGCTTATTACTGCCCTCATCAGTGCATACCGCATAGGTACATCCAAGTATTGTACCATCTAGTACCTGTTAATCTGTCAAGGGCCTACATACTGTTCAAGGACAGCCGTAAGTAATCACCTGCTGCTGTTCTAGACAAATACTGTTTAAAGAGTAGTGTAGCGTATTGTAATACCCTCATAAACGCACTAAGTATGTCAGGCAGAGAAGTGCCAGGATGTGCACAGAGGAGTGGCAGAGGCCTAAATACTTCAGGCAGAGTTGGCAGCAGACTGTTGGCGAGTGGCAGCAGGAGTCGCAGCGAGAGGCCTGAGCACCCGTTATCAGCCAGCGGTCGTGTCTCCACCAGCAACACATCTGCTGTCGTGGATTGGTTAACACACTCATCCACATCATCACAAGGAACATCTGACCAGTGGCGGATCCAGGGGGGGGGCAACAGGGCAATTGCCCCCCCCCCCCCCCCCCGAGATTGCTGCCCCCCGCTCCCTAGCATGGTGGAGCCGAAGCTGTAAGCTCCGGCTCCACACTTCACTAACCTTACACACACGCTGTGCACAGTGTGTGAGCTGCGGGGACGAGATCCACTAAAGGCCGGCGCGATGACGTCACATCATCGCGCCGGCGCCTGGAGGACCCGTCCCCGCGGCCTGCATACTGTAAGTAAGGGTATGCTCAGGGTCCAGGGGATTAGGGAAAGAGGATATGCGCCACTGTTAGGAGGAGGGGAGGAGTAGGGGGGTCAGAGAAAAGGGAATATTTAATGAGGGTCTGCAGGGCAAAGCACAGGGGGCATTATATGTGAAGAGCACATGACAGGGGGCCCCCCTGTCCTGTGCCCTCACATATAATGTCCCCTGTGCTGTGCCCCTTACATAATGCCCACTGTGCTGTGCCACACATATAAATTATATGTGAGGGGCACAGCACAGGGGGCATTATATGTGTGGGGCACAGCACAGGGGGGCATTATATGATATAATGCCCCCCTGTCCTGTGCCCCTCACATATAATGCCCCCTGTGCCGTGCCCCTCACATAATGCCCACTGTGCTGTGCCACACATATAAATTATATGTGAGGGGCACAGCACAGGGGGCATTATATGTGTGGGGCACAGCACAGGGGGGCATTATATAATGCCCCCCTGTCCTGTGCCCTTCACATATAATGTCCCCTGTGCTGTGCCCCTCACACAATGCCCACTGTGCTGTGCCACACATATAAATTATATGTGAGGGGCACAGCACAGGGGGCATTATATGTGTGGGGCACAGCACAGGGGGGCATTATATGATATAATGCCCCCCTGTCCTGTGCCCCACACTTATAATGCCCCCTGTGCTGTGCCCCTCCCATATATTGCCCCCTGTGCTGTTCCCCTCACATATATTGCCCCCTGTGCTGTGTCCCACACATATAACGCCCCCTGTGCTGTGCCACACATATAAATTATATGTGTGGGGCACAGGGGGCATTATATGTGTGGGGCACAGCACAGGGGGGCATTATATGATATAATGCCCCCTGTTCTGTGCCCCACACTTATAATGCCCCCTGTGCTGTGCCCCTCCCATATATTGCCCCCTGTGCTGTACCCCTCACATTTAATTCCCCATCATGCGCCCCTCATATATAATACCCCCATCATGCGCCCCTCACACATAATGCCCTCTGTGCTGTGCCCCTCACATATAATGCTCCTGTCATGTGCCCCTCACATATAATGCCCCCATTCTTTGCTCCTCACATATAATGCCCCCATCATGCACCCCTCATATATAATGTCCCCTGTGCTGTGCCCCTCACATATAATGCCCCCTGTGCTGTGCCCCTCACATATAATGCCCCCATCATGCGTCCCTCACATATAATGGCCCCTGTGCTGTGCCCCTCACATATAATGTTCCTGTCATGTGCTCCAAACATATAATGCCCCCTGTGCTGTGCCCCTCACATATAATGCCCCCTGAGGGGACAGGACATGGGGCTTTATATGTGAAGGGCACAGCACAGGGGGCATTATATGTGAGGGGCACATGATGGGGGCATTATATGTGAGGGGCGCATGATGGGGGCATTATATGTGAGGGACACAGCACAGGGGGCATTATATGTGCGGGACGCATGATTGGGGCATTATATGTGCGGGACGCATGATGGGGGCTTTATATATGAGGGGCGCATGATGGAGGCATTATATGTGAGGGGCAAAGAATGGGGGCATTATATGTGAAGGGCACAGCACAGGGGGCATTAAATGTGTGGGGCACATGACAGGAGCATTATATGTGAGGGGCACAGCACAGAGGGCATTATTATGTGGGGGGAACAGGACGGGTCATAATTATTATATGTAGGGGCACAAGATGGGGCATTATTACTATATGTGAAGGCACAGAGTGTTTTGCCTTTCAGAAGTATAGTGTATATTATGAGGAATTTCTGGGGTGGTAAGTTTTTTAGGGGCCACAATACATTACGGTATTTTACTCAGAGGGTGCACTGCACAGCAAGTTATATTCAGAGAATGCACTGTGTGGTAGTATTAGATTTAGAGGGCACAGTGTGTGGTAGTATTATATTCAGTGGGTACAGTGTGTGATAGTATTATATTTAGAGGGTGCAGTGTGTGATAGTATTATATTCAGTGGGTACAGTGTGTGATAGTATTATATTCAGAGGGTGCAGTGTTTGGTAGTATTAACCCCTTAAGGACCAGGCCATTTTACACCTCAGGACCAGAGCGTTTTTTGCACATCTGACCACTGTCACTTTAAACATTAATAACTCTGGAATGCTTTTAGTTATCATTCTGATTCCGAGATTATTTTTTCGTGACATATTCTACTTTAACATAGCGGTAAAATTTTGTGGTAACTTGCATCCTTTCTTGGTGAAAAATCCCAAAATTTGATGAAAAATTTGAAAAATTTGCATTTTTCTAACTTTGAAGCTTTCTGCTTGTAAGGAAAATGGATATTCCAAATAAAAAAATTTTTAATTCACATATACAATATGTCTACTTTATGTTTGCATCATAAAATTGACGTGTTTTTACTTTTGGAAGACACCAGAGGGCTTCAAAGTTCAGCAGCAATTTTCCAATTTTTCACAAAATTTTCAAACTCACTATTTTTCAGGGACCAGTTCAGGTTTGAAGTGGATTTGAAGGGTCTTCATATTAGAAATACCCCACAAATGACCCCATTATAAAAACTGCACCCCCCAAAGTATTCAAAATGACATTCAGTCAGCGTTTTAACCCTTTAGGTGTTTCACAGGAATAGCAACAAAGTGAAGAAGAAAATTCACAATCTTCATTTTTTACACTCGCATGTTTTTGTAGACCCAATTTTTTTATTTTTACAAGGGGTAAAAGGAGAAAATGTATACTTGTATTTGTAGCCCAATTTCTCTCGAGTAAGCACATACCTCATATGTCTATGTAAATTGTTCGGCGGGCGCAGTAGAGGGCTCAGAAGTGAAGGAGAGACAAGGGGATTTTGGAGAGTACGTTTTTCTGAAATGGTTTTTGGGGGGCATGTTGCATTCAGGAAGCCCCTATGGTGCCAGAACAGCAAAAAACCCTCACATGGCATACCATTTTGGAAACTAGACCCCTTGAGGAACGTAACAAGAAATTAAGTGAGCCTTAATACCCCACAGGTGTTTCACGACTTTTGCATATGTAAAAAAAAAATTTTTTTTTTCACTAAAATGTGTGTTTCCCCCCAAATTTCAAATTTTTGCAAGGGTTAATAGCAGAAAAGACCCCCCAAAATTTGTAACCCCATCTCTTCTGAGTATGGAAATACCCCATGTGTGGACGTCAAGTGCTCTGCTGGCGCACTACAATGCTCAGAAGAGAAGGAGCGCCGTTGAGCTTTTGGGAAAAAAAATTGTTTGGAATGGAAGTCAGGGGCCATCTGCGTTTACAAAGCCCCCCGTGGTGCCAGAACAGTGGAACCCCCCACATGTGACCCTATTTTGGAAACTACACCCCTCACAGAATTTAATAAGGGGTGCAGTGAGTATTTACACCCCACTGGCGTTTGACAGATCTTTGGAACAGTGGGCTGTGCAAATGAAAAATAAAATTTTTCATTTTCACGGACCACTGTTCCAAAAATCTGTCAAACACCTGTGGGGCGTAAATGCTCACTGTACCCCTTATTACATTCCGTGAGGGGTGTAGTTTCCAAAATGGGGTCACATGTGGGTATTTTTTGGGGGGGGTTTATGTCAGAACCGCTGTAAAATCAGCCACCCCTGTGCAAATCACCAATTTAGACCTCAAATATACATGGTGCGCTCTCACTCCTGAGCCTTGTAATGCGCCCGCAGAGCATTTTACACCCACATATGGGGTATGTCCGTACTCAGGAGAAATTGCGTTACAAATTTTGGGTGTCTTTTTTTTCCTTTTAACGCTTGTGAAAATAAAAAGTAAAGGGCAACACCAGCATGTTAGTGTAAATTTTTTTTATTTTTTTACACTAACAAGCTGGTGTAGCCCCAACTTTTCCTTTTCCTAAGGGGTAAAAGGAGAAAAAGCCCCCCAAAATTAGTAGTGCAATTTCTCCCGAGTACAGAGATACTCCATATGTGGCCCTAAACTGTTGCCTTGAAATACGACAGGGCTCCAAAGTGAGAGAGCGCCATGCGCATTTGAGGACTAAATTAGGGATTGCACAGGGGTGGACATAGGGGTATTATACGCCAGTGATTCCCAAACAGGGTGCCTCCAGCTGTTGCTAAATTCCCAGCATGCCTGGACAGTCAGTGGCTGTCCGGAAATGCTGGGAGTTGTTGTTTTGCAACAGCTGGAGGCTCCGTTTTGGAAACACTGCCATACAATACGTTTTTCATTTTTATTGGGGGGACAGTGTAAGGGGGTGTATATGTAGTGTTTTACTCTTTATTAGGTGTTAGTGTAGTGTAGTGTTTTTAGGGTACATTCGCACTGGCGGGTTACGGTGAGTTTCTCGCTAGAAGTTTGAGATACGGCGAAAAATTTGCCGCAGCCCAAACTTGGAGCAGGAAACTTACTGTAAGCCTGCCCGTGTGAATGTACCCTGTACATTCACATGGGGGGGGGGGGGGGAGGCAAACCTCCAGCTGTTCCAAAACTACAACTCCCAGCATGTACTGACAGACCGTGCATGCTGGGAGTTGTACTTTTGCAACAGCTGGAGGCACACTGGTTGGAAAACCTTCAGTTAGGTTCTGTTACCTAACTCAGTATTTTCTAACCAGTGTGCCTCCAGCTGTTGCAAAACTACAACTCCCAGCATGTACTGATCGCCGAAGGGCATGCTGGGAGATGTAGTTATGCAATAGCTGGAGGTACGCAACTACAACTCCCAGCATGCCGAGACAGCTGATTGCTGTTTGGACATGCTGGGATTTGCAGTTTTGCATCTGTTGGGCTACAGTTTTAGAGACCACTGCAAAGTGATCTCCAAACTGTGGACCTCCAGCTGTTGCAAAACTACAATTCCCAGCATGCCCTGACAGCAAACAGTTGTTTGAGCATGCTAGGAGTTGTAGTTTTGCAAGATCTGGAGGGCTACAGTTTAGGGACCACTATATAGTGGTCTCAAACTGTAGCCCTCCAGCTGTTGCAAAACTACATATTCCAGCATGCCCAAACAGCAGTCTGGGCATGCTGGGAGTTGTAGTTTTGCAACATCTGGAGGGCTACAGTTAGAGACCACTGTATAATGGTCTCAAACTGTACCCTCCAGATGTTGCTAGGCAACTCACCGGCTTCCGTCGGATCCAGCCGCACGTCATCGCCGCCCGCCGATCTCCGTCGCCTGCAGCCTCCGACGCCCGCCCGGATCGGTAAGTGGATCTTCGGCGCCGGTCCCCGTCGTTTCCCCGTCCTGCCCCGCCTATTGTGGGAGGGCAGGACGGGGAAAACGAAAGTAAACCCCCCCGCCCCCGATCTGCTATTGGTGGTCGCGTCTAGACCACCAATAGCAGGGATAGGAGGGGTGGCACCCGTGCCACCTCACTCCTATCGCTTCAGGGGGATCGTGGGTGTCTTAGACACCCGCGATCCCCCTTACATTGCGGGTCACCGGGTCACTATAGACCCGTAATGACCCGGAATCGCGCAAATCGCAAGTGTGAATTCACTTGCGATTTGCCGCGATCGCCGACATGGGGGGGTCTGATGACCCCCCTGGTCATTTGCACGGGATGCCTGCTGAATGATTTCAGCAGCCATCCCGCTCCGATCCCCGCCCGGCGCACGGCGAGGACTAAAACTGCCCATGACGTAAATGTACGTCCCTGGTCCTTAAGACCCAGGGTGTCGGGACGTACCGTTACGTCATGGGTCCTGTAGGGGTTAAATTTAGAGGGCACAGTGTGTGGTAGTATTATATTCAGAGAGTGCAGTATGTGGTAGTATTATATTTAGAGGGCACAGTGTGTATAGTATTATATTCAGAGGGTGCAGTGTATGGCGGTATTATATTCAGAGGGTACAGTGTGTTGTATATGCAGGGGGTACAGTGTGTCAGAATTATATTCAGAGGGTGTGTGCCAGTATTATATTCAAAGAATACAGTGTTTGGCAGTATTATAATAATACTTGTTTTCATATAGAGGATCAGAATGCGCTGACATAGTGAGGAGACGTCTGGGCATCAAGTTCTGCAGAGAGAAGATTTAGCTGGATCAAATCCTGGCGGTATGTACCAGCTGAATTAGATAAGGAAAGACTATAGAGAAGACGTCACCTGTAATCACTGATATCATTATGTATTCTCCTCACTATAGAGAAGACATCACCTGTAGTCACTGTTATTATTGTGTATTCTCCTCACTATAGAGAAGACGTCACCTGTAGTCACTGATATCATTATGTATTCTCCTCACTATAGAGAAGACGTGACCTGTAGTCACTGATATCATTGTGTATTCTCCTCACTATAGAGAAGACGTCACCTGTAGTCACTGATATCATTGTATATTCTCCTCACTATAGAGAAGACGTCACCTGTAATCACTGATATCATTGTGTATTCTCCTCACTATAGAGAAGACGTCACCTGTAATCACTGATATCATTGTGTATTCTCCTCACTATAGAGAAGACGTCACCCATAGTCACTGATATCATTGTGTATTCTCCTCACTATAGAGAAGACGTCACCTGTAATCACTGATCTCTATAGTGAGGAGAATACACAATGATATCAGTGATTACAGGTGACGTCTTCCTTATAGTGAGGAGAATACACAATGATAAGACGTCACCTGTAGTCACTGATATCACTGTGTATTCTCCTCACTATAGAGGAGACATCACCTGTAATCACTGATATCATTGTGTATTCTCCTCACTATAGAGAAGATGTCACCTGTAATCACTGATCTCTATAGTGAGGAGAATACACAATTATATCAGTGACTACAGGTGACGTCTTCTCTATAGTGAGGAGAATACACAATGATATCAGTGATTACAGGTGACGTCTTCTCTATAGTGAGAATACACAATGATATCAGTGATTACAGGTGACGTCTTCTCTATAGTGAGGAGAATACACAATGATAAGACGTAACCTGTAGTCACTGATATCACTGTGTATTCTCCTCACTATAGAGGAGACGTCACCTGTAATCACTAATATCATTGTGTATTCACCTCACTATAAAGAAGAGGTCATCTGTAATCACTGATATCATTCTGTATTCTCCTCACTATGTCCCAACAGAGCTGGAGTTACTTGTAAGTTCTGCAGTTATGATGGGTGAAACTACAACTCCCAGCATCCCCTTACCACTGCTTAGGTCATACTGGGAGCTGTAGTTTTAAATGGTAAACATTTCTTTAGCACTTTCCCATTCTGTGGCAATTGGTATATTTGATTATTATTCTGACATATGAGCACGGCCTAAGAGTCTTAAACAAGGTTAGGACTGCATGATACGTTTAATAATATTGTAAGTTCCGTAATCTTATTTTCTGTTCCTCAACACAAAATACTCTAATAGTACCCCTCCCGAGACTCGGATCCGCCCCTGCATCTGACACCCCCAGTCAACAGTCGGTGGGTTCCTCAGACACAACCCTCAGTTGGCATGGCCCGGGAGCAGTCCCTGTCCTCCCATTGACTTTGTCCTATGCTGTTCCCTCTCCTAAAGAAGTATCTTATGCTGTGGGTTCAGCTCCACTATTTACTGAGGACGATTTAATGGAGCACAGTCAGCAGCTACTGGACAGCCAAGAAGGGGAGGAGACATGGGCTGCTTGCTCTGCTAGGCAGCCAAGTAGTGATGCGGAGAGTGACGTGGGAGGCGGCGTTGCAAGTGTTCAGGGTCCTGAAGCAGACACTGTTGGGGAACCTGAGGAGGACATCAGTGACGTGCACACAACTGTTGATGATGATGAGGCCGATCACAATTGGGAGCCGGGTGCAGAAGGGGCTTCATCATCATCAGGAGAAGAGAGTTGCAGGTTGCCCTTGAGGCAGCAAGGCGATAGCACGGTTGGCAGTCAGCGTGGTGGCAGTAGTGGAAATTCAGGAGCCAAACGTGCCCGGGGGAGACCACCTGATTCGCGGCAGCCTACCTTTCCGGGAGGTAGTGGAACAGGGGTTCCTGGAGACGGCGCCAGTAGCAGTCCATTTGTGCGGATTGCGGGTGGGAAAATCAGCTACTCGGCGGTGTGGAAGTTTTTCATAAGGCATCCGGAGGAGGTTCACGTAGCCACATGCAAGATCTGTCGGCAGAAGGTGAAGCGTGGTCAGGGTCCCAATGTCGGCACCACGGCCCTGCGTCAACACATACTTCGCCACCATAAAGCAGCCTGGGAGAACCGTGGCTCCGATGAAGTGGTCCAACCTGCTGCATCACCCAGTGGCCATCCGCTCCCTCCTTCATCCAGCCAAGGCTCCACCACCTCAGCCGAAGGAAGCTGTGTGTCAAACCCTCCTTCTGTCGCTCCTGCTTCTCCCGCTTTTAGTCAACCATTCCGCCAACAATCCATCGGCGAAGCCATGTCCAAGAGACAACAGTATCCGCCTGTCCAAGTTGCTGGTGTTGCAGTCCCTCCCTTTTCAAGTGGTGGACTCTGCACCTTTCAGAGAATTGATGGCTTGTGCAGAGCCGAGATGGAGAGTCCCAAGCCGTCATTTCTTTGCGAAGAAGGCAGTACCAGCCCTGCATAAGTTTGTACAAGAGAAGGTGGGCCAGTCCTTGAGCCTGTCGGTGTGTTCAAAAGTGCACGGCAGTGCCGACGTGTGGAGCTGTAACTACGGGCAGGGACAATACTTGTCTTTTACGGCTCACTGGGTAAATGTAGTTCCTTCACAGCCACAACAGCAACTTGGACAGGTCACACCGCTTCCTCCTCCACGCTCTCGCTCACAGGCAGTTGGTCCTGTTACAGTGTGCGACGCCGCCTCCTCATCCTCCACCGTGTCCTCGTCCTCCACTGCACGGCCAAATCTCGGTGGCCCTTCATCGTACCATGTGTGTAGGGCACGGCAGTGTCAAGCTGTTCTTCACATGGTTTGCCTTGGCGAACTTAGTCACACAGGGGAGGAACTGCTAAAGTTCATTCGTGAAGAAATCCGAGTATGGCTTACTCCACGAAATCTGGAAATGGGAACCATGGTGACCGACAACGGGAAGAACATTGTGTCCGCGCTGCGACAAGGAAGTGTGAAACATGCGCCCTGCATGGCACACGTGTTGAATCTGGTTGTCAAGCGCTTCCTCAAGTCTTCCCCCCATTTGCAAAACATCCTGAAAATGGCAAGGAAACTGTGCATGCACTTCAGCCACTCGTACACCGCCAAGCACACCTTCCTTGAGCTGCAGCGTCAGAACGGTATCCCACAACATAGTCTTATTTGTGACGTTGCCACATGTTGGAATTAAACCCTCCATATGTTGGACAGACTATACGAACAAAGAAAAGCCATCACCGATTTCTTGATGATCCAAGCAGATAGGAGTACTCCCCTGTGTAACTTCAATGTGAACCAGTGGCAGCTCATACGTGACACCTGCCATTTGCTGAGGCCCTTTGAGGAAGCCACATTATTTGTGAGTCGCCTGGACTCCTACATTTCCTACAACAAATGATTGAAACCATGGCTGGTCATGGCAATGGAGATGTTGCGCCTACATCTCAAGGCTACATGGGCCCTGTGGGGGCTGAACTGGAGGAGGAGGAGGATGAGGGGCAGAGCGGAGCACAGCTTAGGTTGGATGAGATGGCCGGTGTTTCTAGTCTTCGGACAGGAGAGGAGGAGCAGGAGCAGCCAGAGGAGCTGGAGGGTTATGAGGAAATTGAGACAGAGGACCCAGACACACCGGGGCAGTATGCAGTGGAGATGGAGGCAGGTAGTCCCTCCGAGTCACTGGCGCAAATGGCACGATCTATGCTCAGTTGCTTGCATAGTGACCCCCGAATTGTCAAAATTAGTCAGCGGGATGACTTCTGGATTTCCACCTTATTAGACCCTCGCTACCATCCCAAAATGGGGGCCTTTTTTACACCCACTGAGAGGGAGGACTAACTGACCTACTACAGAGAGTTTCTACGTAGTCAGTTGGCTGATACCTATCGGCCACATGGTCCATCCACTCGCAGGTCTGACCTGGGGGGCCCTCTGCGCTCACCTTCCACTGCCATGGCTGCTGGGGAGGGGAGGGGTGGCAGGAGCAGTACCAGCTCAATCAGCAGCAGCCTGAGTCTACAGTCGCTGAAGAGTAGCTTTCGTCACCCGCATAGTGAAGCAACTCATCAGCAGAAGGTAGACATGGAGCAGGACCTGAACCAGCAGGTGGTGGCATACCTTGACATGGCCATGCCAACAACCATTGAAAATCCACTGGACTTCTGGGCAGCCAAACTTGATTTATGGCCACAACTAGCAGAGTTTGTCCTGGAAAAGCTGTCCTGCCCGGCCAGTAGTGTGCCATCAGAGTGGGTGGTGAGTGCGGCCGGGGCCATAGTCACCCCAAGGCGAACTCGTCTGTCCACTAAAAATGTCAAGACGATTGTCAAGACGAATCAGGGATGGATCAGCCAGGATTTCCAGCCACCAATGCCAGATGGCTCGGAGTAGATTGACCATGCTCCTACAACAAAAATTTCTCAATTATGGTTGGTTATGAAACCCTCTGGGGAAGACCTGGGCATTGTATGGCCCGCTTGCCATATAAGGCCCTTTGATTGGCTCTGACCGACCCGCGCTGACTGGGGGACAACTATGCTGCCTAATCTGGGGGACATCTATGCTGCCTAATCTGTGGGACATCTATGCTGCCTAATCTGGGGGACAAGTATGCTCCTAATCTGGGGGACATTTATGCTGCCTAATCTGGGGGACAACTATGCTCCTAATCTGGGGGACAACTATGCTCCTAATCTGGGGGACATCTATGATGCCTAATCTGGGGGACAAGTATGCTCCGAATCTGGGGGACAACTATGCTCCTAATCTGGGGGACATCTATGCTGCCTAATCTGGGGGACAACTATGCTCCTAATATGGGGGAAACTGATGCTTCTGGCCTTGGGCCTATAATTTTTTGAAGTTTAGCAGTAGCTAAATACATACTTTATGCAAATGCCAACATTGATCTTTAAATGTAAGGGGTTATGAAACCCTCTTGGGTACTGCGAATGACTGCTCTAGAATCATTCTGTGTCTTTCAGGAACTACTTGCCTCCCTGGTGCCTCAGGCCTTGGGCCCATAATTTTTTTAAGTTTAGCAGTAGCTAAATACATGCTTAATGCAAATGTCAACATTGATCTTTAAATGTAAGGGGTTAGGAAACCCTCTTGGGTACTGCGAATGACTGCTCCAGAATCATTCTGTGTCTTTCAGGAACTACTTGCCTCCCTGGCACCTCAGGCCTTGGGCCTATAATTTTTTGAAGTTTAGCAGTAGCTAAATACATGCTTAATGCAAATGTCAACATTGATCTTTAAATGTAAGGAGTTATGAAACCCTCTTGGGTACTGCAAATCACTGCTCTAGAATCATTCTGTGTCTTTCAGGAACTACTTGCCTCCCTGGTGCCTCAGGCCTATCATTTTTTGAAGTTTAGCAGTAGCAAAATACATGCTTAATGCAAATTTCAACAATGATCGTTAAATTCTCGGCGCTCTGCCAGGGCCTTCTCCTACCCCGCCGGGGCCGATCCGAGGACCTCACTAAACCATCCAATTGTTAGTAGAGACATGCGGTGTGTACAAGGGGCAGGGACTTAATGAACCCTAGCTTATGACCCGCACTTAGTTGTGATTCTTCTTTCCTGGCAAAAATGAGCCCTATCGCCAACGGGAGCCGGGTGCAGAAGGGGCTTAATCATCATCAGGAGAAGAGAGTTGCAGGTTGCCCTTGAGTCAGCAAGGTGGTAGCACGGTTGGCAGTCAGCGTGGTGTGGCAGTAGTGGAAAGCTTACCTTTCAGAGAGGTAGTGGGTTACCCGCACCTGTCGGTGAAAATAGAGACACACTAATCCGTTCAGTGGAGCGCTAGTGCGGCCCAGACATCTGAGGCCATAACACACCTGTAATTGCTCGATCTTGCAATTGATTGTGCATTATAGAGTCTTCTGAACTGTTGGATATGAGCTTGTTTTAACAAAAAGGTATACATTTTTTTTTTTTTTATTATACAATTTTGTTGATTTTGGGGGGGGGGGGGATTGTGAAGCCCTGTGTGTACTGGTGCATCAGCAAACTCCAGGCTGTGTCCTTGAGCCAATATATGGGTTACTGATGCCGCTGTGGTGGGGCCTGGTTCTGGTCATTTCAAATTTTCTCATAGGTAGCACCCGCTATCCAAAATCTTTTTCAAAAATTTCAAAAAATGTTGTGTTTTTTGGGGGGATTGTGAAGCCCTATTGTGTACTCGTGAATCAGCCAACTCCAGGCTGTGTCATTCAGGCAATATATGGGTTACTGATGCCGCTGTGGGGCCTGGGTCTGGTAGTTTCAAATTTTCTCATAGGTAGCACCCGCTATCCAAAATCTTTTTCAAAAATTTCTAAAATTGTGTTTTATTGGGGGGGATTGTTAAGCCCTGGTGTGTACTCGTGCATCAGGGAACTCCAGGCTTTGTCATTCAGGCAATATATGGGTTACTGATGCCGCTGTTGGGCCTGGGTCTGGGAATTTCAAATTTTCTCATAGGTAGCACCCGCTATCCAAAATCTTCGGTTTAAATTTCTTAATTCATCTTTTAAACTTAGGGATTGTGAAAGCCTAGTGCCTACTCATGCTGCTGGCAACTCCGGGCTGTGCCATTCATCCACTATATGGTGTCCTCATGCTGCCAACACCTCCACGCTGTGTCATTCAGCCACTATATGGTGTCCTCATGCTGCCAACACCTCCACGCTGATTCAGCCACTATATGGTGTCCTCATGCTTCAGCTTCATCCAAGCTGTGTCATTCAGCCACTATATGGTGTCCTCATGCTGCCAACACCTCCACGCTGTGCCATTCAGCCACTATATGGTGTCCTCATGCTGTCAACACCTCCACACTGTGCCATTCAGCCAGTATATGGTGTCCTCATGCTGCCAACACATCCATGCTGTGCCATTCCGCCACTATACGGTCTCCTCATGCTGACAACCTGTCCATGCTGTGTTATTCAGCCACTATATGGTCTCCTCATGCTGCCAACACCTCCACGCTGTGCCATTCAGCCACTATATGGTCTCCTCATGCTGCCAACACCTCCACGCTGTGTCATTCAGCCACTATATGGTCTCCTCATGCTGCCAACACCTCCACGCTGTGTCATTCAGTCACTATATGGTGTCCTCATGCTGCCAACACCTCCATGCTGTGTCATTCAGCCACTATATGGTGTCCTCATGCTGCCAACACATCCACGCTGTGTCATTCAGCCACTATATGGTCTCCTCATGCTGACAACCTGTCCATGCTGTGT
The DNA here is from genome assembly GCF_029499605.1 of Hyla sarda. Lineage (NCBI taxonomy): Eukaryota > Metazoa > Chordata > Amphibia > Anura > Hylidae > Hyla > Hyla sarda. The sequence continues at coordinate 351,094,783 of NC_079193.1, forward strand.
CATTCAGCCACTATATGGTCTCCTCATGCTGCCAACACCTCCAAGCTGTGTCATTCAGCCACTATATGGTGTCCTCATGCTGCCAACACCTCCACGCTGTGTCATTCAGTCACTATATGGTCTCCTCATGCTGCCAACACCTCCACGCTGTGTCATCCAGCCACTATATGGTGTCCTCATGCTGCCAACACGTCCACGCTGTGTCATTCAGCCACTATATGGTGTCCTCATGCTGCCAACACCTCCACGCTGTGTCATTCAGCCACTATATGGTGTCCTCATGCTGCCAACACGTCCACGCTTTGTCATTCAGCCACTATATGGTGTCCTCATGCTGCCAACACCTCCACGCTGTGTCATTCAGCCACTATATGGTGTCTTCACGCTTCAGCTTCATCCAAGCTGTGTCATTCAGCCACTATATGGTGTCCTCATGCTGCCAACACATCCATGCTGTGTCATTCAGTCACTATATGGTCTCCTGACACTGATAACACCACCAGGCTCTGTAATTGTGCTGCTGTGCGGCAGTGATTCTAAGAGCGATGCTGGTAATCTACATGTTATTCTGAATAACAGTATTATTTCACTACCCCACCACACTCCATATGCGTTTTAGGACACAGCAAAGTGTTCTATACCCCTATAGAGGCTGTATGTAGGCTAGAAATAGCCTTTTTAAATATAGATTCGCCGTGAAAAAATTTGAAACAAACTTTTTCGGAAAATTCGGCGAATTGGCCGAATCGAATTTTTGAAAAGTTCGCTCATCTCTAGTTATAACGCTGTACTAGGCTTTGATATTAAAGTACTACTCCTGGGGAAAAAAAGTTGTTTTCAAATCAATTGATGCCAAAAAGTTATACAGATTTGTAAATTACTTTTATTTTTATATCTCAAGCCTTCCAGTACTTATCAGCTGCTGTATGCTCCAGAGGAAGTTGTGTATTTCTTTCCAGTCAGTCACAATGCTCCCTGCTGCCACCTCTGTCTGTATCAGGAACTGTCCAGAACCAGAGCAATTCCTCATAGCAAACCTCTTTCTGCTCTGGACAATTCCTGACACGTACAGTGGTGGCAGCAGAGAGCATTGTAGTCAGACTGGAAAGAACTGTACAACTTCCTCTGGAGCATACAGCAGCTGATAAGTACTGGAAGGGTTAAGATTTTTAAATAGAAGTAATTTACAAATCAGTATACCTTTCTGTCACCAGTTGATTTGAAAACAATGACTTTCTTTTTCTCTGAAATATCTGTTTAAAGCCAACAGGAAGAAGAAACATAACATAACATGGCACTCACCCACATCATGAAAGTCCTTTTATTGCTGCTCCGTGGTCGGTGACTACAATCCACTAGAGTAAAGAATAAAAACTACCCGGCCAATTGCCCTTTGTATTCTACGATGCTTTGTTACTACTTTGACAGAAAAACATAGTGATAAAAGAACGCAGCTGGTGAGTGCCATGTTTTTGTTAAACTATGTATGTTCTTCTATGGACCCTGAGCACCATCAGTGTGAATGGACACCTGTTACCTCTATGTTTATTTGCTGGTGCCTACTGTCTTGTGCTATTGAGCTTCACCCCTTTTAATAAAAACTTGCATATATCCCTGGTTGGGTATACCCCTTAAGGGTGTACTACACTGCCCCAGGTTTCGGAACATTTTGTTCCGAATGCTGGGTGTGGGCTGCGGGGGTCATGATGTCACGACCACACCCCTTGTGACATCACACCACGCCCCCTCAATGCAAGCCTATGGGAGGGGGCAGCCGCCACGCCCTCTCAATGCAAGTCTATGGGAGGGGGCATGGCGGCTGCCCCCTCTCATAGACTTCCATTGAGGGGGCGTGGCGAGATGTCACAAGGGGCATGGCTGTGAGGTCACGACCCCACAACCCCCACCCGGCGTTCGGAACAAAATGTTCCGACCGCTGGGGCAGCGGAGTACCCCTTTAAGTAATAAAACTGACTTATCTGCACTTATCTAGAATTTCTGTATGGCAAATAGAGCTCTATTCCAGTGGTATACACAATAAATAGGTCATCCATATGTCTTTCTTTGACTGTTTCATAAGGAGAAATTTTTTTCTGATAGGTTCACGTAATATAAGTGAACCGGCATTTCATTATTAACATCCCTCAATTCGCCGAGACAATTAGAACCTGCATGCGAGACGTCAGAGAGAATAAATCTTAAGGAATACGTCAGCATGCCTGCATAGCAAAACACCGAATTGTAATAATGAATGTGCCTTAGGTGAGAATACAATGTAAATCCACGCTAACCTATGTTACAGCTCCGAGACCTGGCCTATGCACGGATGACTGCGAACCACTAAAATACTATAAAATAAAAATGTTTGTGCGGTCTACAAGGATTTGGTATAATTGACGCCATGTTTGGTGTTTTATCAGCTGTAATGAGCTAGACCAGTGTTTACCAACCAGTGTGCCTTCTGCTGTTGCAAAATTACAACTCCCAGCATGCCCGGACAGCCGAAGGCTGTCCGGGCATGCTGCGAGTTGTAGTTTTGCAACAGCATAAGGCATCCTGGTTGGGAAACATTGAGCTAGACAGTGCCCCCTGATGAAGCACTCATAGTGAAATGTATGTTGGGATAAGTGCACATAGGTTCTGACTCTGCATATGGCTGACAAATCTATTCCGTGTTTTGCTGGCTTTTTTGATATATATTTGTACTGTCTTTGCTTTATTGTGTATATTTTGTTTTGCTTATACTGTACTTTAGTTTGAGATACTAGGGGGCTGCAGGAGAGATCGCGGGGGTCCCCCGCAGCAGGACCCCCACGGTCAGACATCTTATCTCCTATGCTTGGATAGGGAATAAGATGTCTAGGGGCATAGTACCCCTTTAAAGGGGTTGTGTGCTGCCCTGCCTTTCGGAGCTCCGCTCGCAGCGTCCGTAAGTTCATTACTCCGAACGCTGTGTGCGGGCTTCCGTGTTCGCGGCCGCCCCCTCGTGACGTCACGCCCACCCCCTTAATGAAAGTCTATGGGGAGGGGGCGCGACCGCCTTTAAACTTTTTATACCACGCTGCCTTTACAACAACGACTTCACTTAGAATACCCCCCAAAAAAAGCCTGTCTTTTTCCCCAAAATACAACACCCCTGTCCTCCACAGGCTGTGTCTGGTATTACAGCTTAGCCGCAGAGCAGAAGAGCTTTTTTCTTTTTCTGACCTCATACAACCCTTCCCGGTAGGAGTAACATCCCTGTGACTACGACTGTACATTTCTGGGCTCTTCATTGTCCTGGACTGGGAACCAGATTTTCTTTCAACTCTCAAAATAATTTTGCAAAAAGAATAATAGTTTAAATCTATTTTTGGGCACATTGTAGATCGTAAGATTTTATTTTTATAGTTTTTAAGCTCAAGTACACATTTCACTCATTCTCTCTCCTCTTTTGAATATTCACCGAGGCAACTTAGAAGCTCCTCTTTTAGGAATTTTTTTGATTTGGCAGCTTTGAGACATTTAATGCATTGGCAGAATAAAATAATGACTTCAGTTACTAAGTGCATACATAATAAACTCCGTCTACCCATAAATTCATACACTCGCAGGCCAAATTCATATCCCCAATTTGGATTTCTCCCAGTTGAGACAGGTCTGTAAAGTGTTTGCCCATCGGCCGTAAAAAAAAAAAAAAAACACCAGCCAGCTGAGCCGGACAAGCGTTGATGGATTCTACCCATACAGTAAAAGGCAGTAGAAAAAAAAATGCAGAAGTAGTTTTCGAGGCGGATATTACTGGGTGGGCCCCCCCCCCCCCCCCCCCCCCTTTAGGGACAAGCTCTCGAAAAGTTTCAATATTTTTTACATTAACAATTTTTTAAAGACTAATTACAAGCAAATGGTTTTAACCGATGACACAAAATTGGACGGACATGAATAGAAAACAGAAATACAGGCAAATAAATCACAGGTTCTGGGAGGAAAAAAAAAATCACTGATTAGAAAACAGAAGACGCTATACACCAGAATGGAATCATGCTCTTTTTTTATTGCATCAATTACACGTAGGGTTAAGTGCCTCCAGATGGAAAGATCTCGCTGTAAAAACGCTGAATTATAGTTGAAGTATCGATTTAATGATTCAATAATATTTTTGTTTTTTTAAGCTTTTACTTACCTGCAAAAGGCGACTAAAGGTTTAGCAAACAAAGCGAATGTAATTGCGGCGCGAAAACGTTGCCATCGACGTGGACAGGATCGGCAATGAGTAGGAAAACATTAGATATACTGTACACTTGGGGGGTGACCTAATGCTTCAGTCTTAGCCACTAGTGAGTTTCTTAAAAAGGAATGTCTCCTAGTGGGCATATTGGACATACACGCTTCCTTCATGCTTGCCTGTACAGACAGAGCAGCGGGGTGTGTTCGCTTTATGGCAGCTGCAATGACTGGGAGTCGACGGAGCATAAAATGTCACATTATTATAGTCTACAGCAGTGTTTCCCAATCAGGGTGCCTCCGGCTGTTGCAATACCATGCTGGGAGTCATGGTTTTGCAACAGCTGGAGGTTCCCTGGGTGGGAAACACTGGTCTACAAGAAGTGATGAAGTACAGCCCTTCCACCCAGAATGCAACAGCAGAGTGGCCTACAGTGTATCATCTGTGTCTATAGAATGTAATGTTGCTATTCTGTCTTATCTAGGCTTCCAGCTGTAAAATTGTTGTTAAAAAGTACCGGTCATCAAACCATATTTACTAAACCAACTCAGATAACATTCCCTAACTACTCCTAACACCCCTCCTGTCCTTAACATTTTTTTAGAGCTTTAAAAAGCGTTGTATCATACCTTTCACTTTGCTCACATTGTATCAGCTCCCGGCAGGAGAAAGTGGGCGTTCACCAGCAGGCTCCATGTCACTGAAGCCTGCGAGAGCTGTGCCTCCCCATGCCCTGCACGTACTTCCTGAGTTTGGTCTCCTGCCAGGCCCTGGAGGAGACCAAACTAACTATTTGACTTGTGCAGGGAACAGAACAGAGCCACCTAGTGGCTGTTTTTTCAATCACATTAAAACATATAAAGTTGAGAAATTTAACAGAAAGTAAATAGCAAAGTGTCTCATGATTACATAAGGAACAATATATTAAAAGTTTAGTTTGGTGACAGGTACTCTTTAACTTGACCTCCCTAAAGTGAGATCACTCTGCTCAACATGTCCCAGAATATACTGCGAGGCTGGCTACAGAAAACAGGATGCTTGTGAAAGGATAGTGTCCATAGGCCCTGATTAGGGACTATTAAGATTTATAGGTCCGACTACAGTCTTTTTTCTTTGGCATTTTTTTCCCAATTTTTTTTTATTTTTATTTTCACTACAAGTCCTGTTATTCGGGGACACCATAAAAAAAAAAAAACACCAATTTGAAAGTGCTATTTTTTTCTCTTTTTTTGGGGGGGGAGGGGGGAGGAGTGTTTTGTGCCAATAATTGCTGACTGGAGCAGCCTGCAGTATATTATCTGTATGTATATATAGAGAGAGAGTATATTGTTACTGTCCTGCCTTATCTAGGCTTCTAGCTGTACAATGAAATTGTCACTAACTTATTTTCCCTAAAATGATAATGAGATGACTCTGCTATCATGTTCCAGAACACACAGTCATTAATCCAATGTTACTGCTGTAGTGGTCACTGTGAAAACACCAGTGTTTTTTTTTTGCCCTAAAACATACAGAAAGGTTTTATCCAGTATTAGAAAAATGCTTTTTCAAAAACAGCACCAATTCTATCAACAGGATGTGTGTAGAACTGCAGCCCAGTCCCATTCACTTATGTTTTATAGGGGTTGTCCAGTAATAGAAAAATGCTACTTTTTTCTTCCAAAAATAGCACCACTCCCGTCCACAGGTTGTGTGTTATACTGCAGCTCAGTCCTATTCACTTCAAATGAGCTGAGCTGCAATACCACACACAACCTGTGGACAAGAGTGGTGCTGTTTTTGCACACAATAAAAAGAAAAATCCTGGACAGCCCCATCAAAGACTCTTTACTCTACAACAGTGTTTCCCAACCAGTGACCCTTCAGCTGTTGCAAAACTACAATTCCCAGCATGCTGGGAGTTGTAATTTTGCCACAGCTGGAGGCACACTGGTTGGGAAACACTTCTCTGATGGAAAATGTAGTGGAGACCACTCCCTTAAATGGGTTACTCTGGCTGAAAAAAAATGTATTTAAAATTAACTGGTGCCAGAAAGTTATACAGATTAGTAAATTACTTCTATTAAAATATCCTTCCAGTACTTATCAGCTGCTGTATGCTAATACTTATATTTATTTTCTGTCTGTCCACAGTGCTCTCTGTCCATGTCAGGAACTGTCCAGAGCAGGAGCAAATCCCCATCACAAACCTCTCCTGCTCTGGACAATTCCTGACGTGGACAGAGGTGTCAGCAGAGAGCACTGTGGTCAGACAGAATAGAAATTCTACAGAACTTTCTCTGTAGTAAACAACAGCTGATAAATACTGGAAGGATTAAGATTTTTAAATAGAAGTAATTTACAAATCTGTTTAACTCTCTGGCACCAGTTGATTTAAAAAAAAAAAAAAAAAAAAAATAAGAAAAATAGTTTTTCACCAGAGTACCCCTTTAAAGAATGGTAGATGAGAGAAACTTTTCAGCCTTAACAGAATTGAGTAGACCTCATTTTCACTGTACAAAAAGCCTCTATACAGATCTCTGGGTGACGCTGACAAGATTGATCCTCGGAAGCACAGTATGAATTTAGCGCATAAATCGTGAGCGGGGCCAGCGCGTCGTCCCCCCCTTGTGACTGTGGTCGGCTCTGTTTAGTAATGTATTACTCTTGTGATACCTGTGTACTAATATTTTATTCCTCCATTTCTCTGACAGTTTAATCAGTGTGTTGTGGTGTAGAGAACATTCGATAAAACTGCTCTTTCCTCGCCATCCCGCCACCGTAATAAATGCGCTCTTGTTTTAGATGGCGATGCACAGTCTGTCATTATCACACTTGTTCAACTGAAATAGACTCAACTATATGTGCAGTCCGCTGTACAAAGGGGGGAAATATATTGTCATTGGATATTAGAGGTAAACGTAGCTGTTTGTCACCTTTTTGGATATTGACTGGTTATGGCAGTGTTTCCCATCATGGTGCCTCCATCTGTTGCAATACTACAAGTTCCAGCATGCCCGGAGAGCCTGGTTGGGAAATAGTGTTTTAGAGTAAAGGGGTTGTCCAGGATTAGAAAAACACTGCTTCTTCTTTTGCAGAAACAGCACTCCTGTCTACAGGTTGTGTCTGGTATTGCAGCTCAGCTCTATTGTAGTGAATGGGACTGAGCTACAGTGCTACACATAACCTGGGGTCAGGAGTGGTGCTGTGTTTGCAAAAAAAAAAAAAATATTATATATCTGCTGTATGTTTTTTGGACCAAAAATTTAGCTGTTTTCACAATGACCACTACAGCACACAGAAACATTAGATTGAAGCAGCCTGTGTTCTTTAGACAGCTTTGCTGTGTATTCTGGAACATGATAGCAGAGTCATCTCATTTTCGTTGTAGGGTCGACATGTTAGTAATAATTTCATTGTACAGCTGGAAGCCTAGATGAGGCAGAATGGTTACAATAAATTCTATATACACAGATAATGTGCTGTAGGCTGCTCCCCTGTCACTTTCTGGTCTAGGGCACGCGCGCTGGAGCTCTTTCACTTAAAGGGCCAGTGCTCTATTAATCAAGTGTCTACACCTGTCCCCTGTCCTTAAATATCAGCTTCTCCCTTGTTTCCCTGACAGATCTTTGGTTACCTTGTGCCATAGTGAAAGTCCTGTGTCCCAGTTCGTGTACCTGTTCCTTGCTACCTTACCTCCCCTGCACCTGACCTACTGTCATCTTGCCACGTCCTGCCAGTCTCCTTCTGTGCCACGACACCTCCCAGCTACCTGTGTGGACGAGTTGTGCCAGGGGTAGCGACCTGGGTGCCGCCTGCCGCAGCAAGACCACTTTGCGGCGGGCTCTGGTAAAAACCAGCGGCACCTTAGACTCCGCTCCCTGGCATGGCTCACGTCATCATCCACACAGGCCCAGAGGATCCACCACCTATTGTGTCCCGTTACAGTAAGGTCCGGCCATGGACCCTGCTGGGGTGCCTTTGCATGATGTCTCGGATCTCTCCACCATTGTGGCTCAGCAGTCGCAGCAGTAAGCTCGTGAAGCGCAACAGCTGAATCAACTCTCAGCCATGGTGAAACAGCTTCTTGCCGCTCAGCAGAAAAAACAGCAACCGCAGCAACCACCTGTTCCTGAGCCTCCTCCTGTGTCTGCAGCTTCTCCTGGGACCAAGCTTCGTTTGTCCTTGCCTTCTAAGTATGAGAGAGACGCCAAGCTGTGTAGAGGCTTTGTGACACAGTGTTCTATCCACCTAGAATTCATGGCGGATCTGTTCCCGATGGAGCGTGCTAAAGTGGCGTTTGTGTTCAGTCTACTGTCTGGAAAAGCTTTGGCCTAGGCTACCCCTCTTTGGGATCGTAGAGATCCGGTCTCCTTGAACCTGTCAGCCTTCCTGGCAGAGTTCCGCAATGCATTTGAAGAACCCGCGCGAGCCTCCTCTGCCGAGACGGCTCTACTGAACCTCTGCCAAGGGAACTCCTCCGTTGGCAACTACGCGGTTCCGTTCTGCACTCTTGCCTCTGAACCTTCTTTGAGATTCTCTGGCTAACCTAAGCAAACTTATCCATTTGGCCACTCGAATAGATGTGCGTTTTACAGAGAGGCAGGAAGAACTTCCTTTGGAAAAATAACCTGCCCGAACACAGCATTTACGTCGTCTGGCCCCCGTGTTCCAACATCCACCCCTACTCTCTACTTTGCCTCTTGCCGAAGAGGCTATGGAAGTGGACCGTTTTCACTTAACGCAACAGGAAAAATTCCTGCTCAATGGGGAAATTTGTCAAACACTGTGGAGAGAAAAGGTCTACTTCATTTTGGGAAGCTCTTGCTCCGCTCAGTCTGCTTATTGTATGGGACTTCCAATTACACAGTTCAATGTGCCTTCTGCCACCCATTACCCTGGTGCTGAGCAGCTTTTTTCCTTTGCCATTGTTTTTGGTCCCTGGTCATATAAAGAACCCTTTTAAAAAATCCCAGAGATATCTCGAGAAATACAATTTTTGACAGATGGAAACAAATAGACTGTGGTTTCTCAGCTACTAGAAAAGCACAACCTGGAAGAAAATATAAGGTAAATATCATCTTCTAAAGCCATCTGGGTTTAGCCGTCCAATAGGTGGTCCTAATCTGTGAGGAGACATTTATATCAATAGAATACAGGTTATTTTAAATATTTTTCACAAAACTACAGTATACAGATGTTTTCTAATGATCTCTATCCCTGCTCCTTCTGGACTTGGAGTCCAGTGGGAGGTCCTAAACTGTAAAACTACTATCTTTGTATATGACTAAGACAAGGAGGCTGCTTATCACTAATTAGGACCGCCTAATAGACTTCAAAACCTAAAATGATCAGCAGCTGTCAAATGTTAAAGTTTACATACATATTTGCTACTGGACTGAGCAGGAAATCTTATCAATAAAATTCCAATTGTTCTAAATCTTTTCCACAAGACTATATATCACTCTGCTCAGCTCCTCCTCTACTATAACATTATGGCTGAGCTGGGACTCTGGTCCAGCCGGTGATTTGGTGAGCAGGCCATTACTAAAGCCTATCTTCGGGGATGAGTAAATGGCTGGCCCCAGTACAAGAGAACATGGGGGACCCCAGCGGATTGACCCCCTTCCCAATCAGAAACTTATTCCCTATCCTGTGGATAGGGAATGCGTTTTATTTCACAAAATGATTTTTTTTTTAAATTCACACAACACAGGGACTTTCTTTTGCTTATGCAACTTTTTGTAGTTTTTCTCTTTTTCTCCACGTAGACAATTACAGTCCATCAAATCAACAATGTATCAAAAAGGAATAGAACAATTAACGTTCACCCAGGGTGCACCATCTATAAAGGCTTGACACTCCTCATTCGTCGGACCATTTTCCCCCATTTGCGGGTGAGGAAGTTACCTCTGCTGCAGGATGCCGGCAAGTGTGTGAAAATGGTCCGACAAATGAGGAGTGTCAAGCCTTTATACAGTGGGGATCAAAAGTTTGGGCACCCCAGGTAAAAATTTGTATTAATGTGCATAAAGAAGCCAAGCAAAGATGGAAAAATCTCCAAAAGGCATCAAATTACAGATTAGACATTCTTATAATATGTCAACAAAAGTTAGATTTTATTGCCATCATTTACACTTTCAAAATAACAGAAAACAAAAAAATGGCGTCTGCAAAAGTTTGGGCACCCTGCTGAATTTATAGCATCCACTGCCCCCTTTGCAAAGCAGAGACCTGCCAGTGTCATAGATTGTTCTCAATCATTATCTGGGAAGACCAGGTGATGTCAATCTCAAAGTTTTTAAATGCCCAGACTCATCTGACCTTGCCCCAACAATCAGCACCATGGGTTCTTCTAAGCAGTTGTCTAGAAATCTGAAACTGAAAATAGTTGACGCTCACAAAGCTGGAGAAGGCTATAAGAAGGTAGCAAAACTTTTTAAGATCTCAATATCCTCTGTTCGGAATGTAATTAAGAAATGGCAGTCATCAGGAACAGTGGAAGTTAAAGCAAGATCTGGAAGACCAAGAAAAATATCAGACAGCTCACAGGATTGTGAGAAAAACTATTCAAAACCCACGTTTGACTGCTCAATACCTCCATAAAGATCTGGCAGAGACTGGAGTTGTGGTACACTATTCCACTATAAAGAGATACTTGTACAAATATGGTCATCATGGAAGAGTCATCAGAAGAAAACCTCTTCTACGTCCTCACCACAAAAATCAGCATTTGAACTTTGCAAATGAACATATAGACAAGCCTGATGTATTTTGGAAACAAGTTCTGTGGACCGATGAGGTTAACTCTTTGGCCGGAATGAGCAAAGGTACATTTGGAGAAGAAGGGGAAAAGAATTTAATGAAAAGAACCTCTGTACAACTGTTAAGCATGGGCGTGGATCAATCATGCTTTGGGGTTTTATTGCAGCCAGTGGCAAAGGGAACATCTCACGAGTAGAAGGAAAAATGGATTAAATAAAATTTCAGCAAATTTTGGATGCTAGCTTGATACCATCCGTGAAAAAGCTGAAGTTAAAGAGAGGATGGCTTCTACAAATGAATAATCATCCTAAACACACCTCAAAATCCATGGGGGATTACATTGAGAGGTGTAAACTGAAGGTTTTGCCATGGCCTTCACAATCTCCTGACCTCAACATAATTGAAAATCTATGGATAGACCTTAAAAGAGCAGTGCGTGACAGACAGCCCAGAAATATCAAAGAACTGGAAGATTTTTGTAAGGAAAAATGGGCAAAGATAACTCAAACAAGAATTGAAAGACTTTTGGCTGACTACAAAAAGTGTTTAAAAGCTGTGATACTTGCCAAAGGGGGCAGTACAAGATATTAACTCTGCAGGGTGCCCAAACTTTTGCAGATACCATTTTTTTGTTTTCTGTTATTTTGAAAGTGTAAATTATGGAAATAAAATCTAACTTTTGTTTACATATTATAAGAATGTCTTATCTGTAATTTGATGCCTTTTGAAGATTTTTCCATCTTTCCTTGGCTTCTTTATGCACATTAATACAAATTTTTTACCTGGGGTGCCCAAACTTTTGATCCCCACTGTAGATGGTGCACCCTGGGTGAACGTTAAATGTTCTATTCCTTTTTATACATTGTTGATTTGATGGACTGTAATAGACAATGTTGAGAAAAAGTGAAAAACTACTAAAAGTTACATAAGGAAAAGAAAGTCCCTGCGTTGTGTGAGTTTTTTTTAAATGATTTTTCAATATGAAAGTTATGGAGTGGGAGCCTCCTACATTATTCACATTTTAATACCTGTGAGCTAACAGGTGTTCATTTTTCATTGATATTAACCCCTTAAGGACTCAGCCTATTTTCAGCTTATATGGGCACTGTCAGATACAAAAACTTTTGATATGTTGTAAAGCATGTATAACCAATAGGTTTTGCAATTGCTTTCATTAGAAAATTTTCAGTATTTCATACTGAAAAAGCCAGTCAAACAACTGCCCCCTGCCTGCTTTGACACATGCTAGTCCTGCTGTGTCCATGCATCATCATCTATGTCATGGACACGCTTCCTTGATTGACAGCTGTGAATGCAGGGGATCACAGCTGGAGTAAAAATCCTCCCACTGTCAGCTTGTGTCCCGCTACTGTCAGTGAGGACAAGCTGGGAGTTGTAGTCTTGCTAATGCTAAGGAAGATGGGAGCAGACAGCATACTGAGGGAGGGGGCGGAGACCTGCACAGTGTGGCCACGCCCCTCCCTTTGAGAGGAATTCAGACCAGTGAGCTAAATTAACCCCTTAAGGACTCAGCCCATTTTGGCCTTAAGGACTCAGACAATTTAATTTTTACGTTTTCATTTTTTCCTCCTCGCCTTCTAAAAATCATAACTCTTTTATATTTTCATCCACAGACTAGTATGAGGGCTTGTTTTTTGCGCGACCAGTTGTCCTTTGTAATGACATCACTCATTATATCATAAAATGTATGGCGCAACCAAAAAACACTATTTTTGTGGGGAAATTAAAACGAAAAACGCAATTTTGCCAATTTTGGAAGGTTTTGTTTTCACGCCGTACAATTTATGGTAAAAATGACGTGTGTTCTTTATTCTGAGGGTCAATACAATTAAAATGATACCCATTATAATATACTTTTATATTATTGTTGCGCTTAAAAAAAATCACAAACTTTTTAACCAAATTAGTACGTTTATAATCCCTTTATTTTGATGACCTCTAACTTTTTTATTTTTCCGTATAAGTGGCGGTATGGGGGCTCATTTTTTGCGCCATGATCTGTACTTTTTTTTTATACCACATTTGCATATAAAAAACTTGTAATACATTTTTTATAATTTTTTTTAATAAAATGTATTTAAAAAGTAGGAATTTTGGACTTTTTAAATTTTTTTTCGTTCACGCCGTTCACCGTACGGGATCATTAACATTTTATTTTAATAGTTTGGACATTTACGCACGCGGCGATACCAAATATGTCTATAAAAAATGTTTTTTACGCTTTTTGGGGGTAAAATAGGAAAAAACGGACGTTTTACTTTTTTATTGGGGGAGGGGATTTTTCACTTTTTTTTACTTTTACATTTTTTTTTTACACTTGAATAGTCCCCATAGGGGACTATTCATAGCAATACCATGATTGCTAATACTGATCTGTTCTACGTATAGGACATAGAACAGGTCAGTGTTTTCGGTCATCTTCTGCACTGGTCTGCTCGATCACAGACCAGAGCAGGAGACGCCGGGAGCCGCACGGAGGAAGGAGAGGGGACCTCCGTGCGGCGTTATGAATGATCGGATCCCCGCAGCAGCGCTGCGGGCGATCCGATAGTTCATTTAAATCGCGAACTGCCGCAGATGCCGGGATCTGTATTGATCCCGGCACCTGAGGGGTTAATGGCGGACGCCCGCGAGATCGCGGGCGTCGGCCATTGCCGGCGGGTCCCTGGCTGCGATCAGCAGCCGGGATCAGCCGCGCATGACACGGGCATCGCTCCGATGCCCGCGGTTATGCTTAGGACGTAAATGTACGTCCTGGTGCGTTAAGTACCACCTCACCAGGACGTACATTTACGTCCTGCGTCCTTAAGGGGTTAAAAGTGTAATAAAAAATAAAAATAAAGGTGCTAGACACATAAAAATTAGATGTACATGGTCAGGATTATATACTGGATTATATGGTCAGGAGTGATATACTAAAAATTTTTTTTTTTTTTGTTGAATCTTCATTTTTGCATTTTCGTTTTTCCTTCTCATCTTCTAAAAATCATAACACGTTCAATTTGGCATCTAAAGACCCATAAAAGGGCTTGTTTTTTGCATCACCAATTGTACTTTGTAATGACATTACTTATAACATAATCTGCGACAAAACAAAAATAAAATGATTTGTGGGGTGAAATGAAGAAAAAATATGCAATTTTGCAACTTTTTAGGGCTTCCAGTTCTACACAGTGCACTTTTCGGTAAATGACACCTTATCTTGATTCTGTAGCTCCATACGGTTACAGGGATAACCAATTTATGAAGGTTTTATTTATTTTACTACTTTTAAAACATTATAATTACATGCACCAAAACTAGTATGTTTAAAATGATCATTTTCTGACTCCTATAACTTTTTTCTTTTTACGTGTATGGGGCTATATGAGGGCTTATTTTTTGCGCCGTGGTCTGTAGTTTTTATCATAACCATTTTTGTTTTGATGGGACTTTTCTATCGCTCTTTATTAATATTTTTATGGAATTTAAAGTGACCAAAAATTCACTATTTTGGACTTTGGTATTTTTTTACGTGTACGCCATTGACCATTCGGTTTAGCTAACCTTATATTTTAATAGTTTGGACATTTACGCACACGGTGGTACCGCATATGATTTTTTTTATTATTACATTATTTTATTTAAAAAATAGGAAAAGGGGGGTCATTTAAACTTTTATTAGGGGGGCTTACTCACATGTATTCTATTATTTTTTTACCACTTTTTACTCTTTTTTTTAGCCCCCTTAGGGGGCTATACTATTCAATCTTCTGATTGCATACACTGTTCAATTGTTCAATGTTATGTCATTGCACAGTATTGATCAGTGTTACCGTGCTCTGCTGCTCTAGCCTGTTGGAGCAGCAGATCGCCGATCCAGTAAGCTGATCGGGACATCACGATTCTGTCACGATAGTCCTGATCAGCTCCACTGAGCTGCTGGGAAAGTTTTAGTTTAGACGCCGCAATCAACTTTGATTGTGGCATCTAAAGGGTTAAAGGACATCTGCAGCATTACAAACACTTATCCCTTATCCTCAAGATAGGGGATAAGTGTTTGATTGCGGGGGGTCCGAACGCTGGGGCCCCCGGCGATCTCCTGTACGGGGCCGCGGCTGTCCCGTGCAGGGGGCGTGCCAGCCTCCTCCATACATCTCTATGGGAGAGGCGGGGAGGCAGCATTCGTGCTATGCGACGCCTTAGCGCTCACCATGAGCGCTAATGGCGGCGCCCCGTTAGGGAGATCGGGGGGGGGGGGTCCCAGCAGTCAGACCCCCCGCGATCAAACACTTATCCCCTATCCTGTAGATAGGGGATAAGTGTAATGCCACTGCAGTTGTCCTTTAATGCCCGTAGCAACCGGGACCCACTGGGTTTAACCCGTTCTTCAACTGTGAGAATGGTTTAAACCCCATTAGTGAGACACCGGACGTACAGGTACGCCCTGAGTCCTTAAGGACTCCTGAACGGGGACGTACCCGTACACCCTGAGTCCATAAGGGGTTAATATGTTTTATTTCCCAAGAGTACCCTTTTCAAGGTATAGCTATCCTCCAAAATATTGGTGCTGACTACAGATGAGCGAATCAAAGCTGACGAGTCCAAATTCGTTACAAATTTCATGAAAAATTTGATTTGCAACGAATGCAAATATCGCCGTGATTCTATCGCGCAAATCACTTCATTAAACTCCATTTAGTGCGGTCCAGGCTCCAGGGCACCTAAAATGGCAGATCCACATATGAGGACATGGGACAAGGAACTCTGGGAAGACAGGAAGGCAAGGTGGGAACAAGGGTAGTCGAGATGACCCTTAATCACATGCAGGATGCAGCCTATCAGAAGCCAGTCACCCCTGTGATGTCACAGCCCTATATAAACAGCAGCCATATTGCGGCCAGTCACTTCATTCATTACACTGCAGAGAGATAGAATGCACAGCCTGTGTGTGTGTGTGTGTGTGTGTGTGTGTGTGTGTGTGTTACACAGAAAAGCTTTTTCCAGCAGCGTTTCTCCTCCTAGTCACATCAGCGTTCTGATGGACAGAGAGCAGTGCTTTTTTCCACTGAAAAGGTTTTTACTGCAGCCATTAACCTCCCAGTCACTTTCTACAGTATTGTATTACAGAGAGGGGCAGAGAGCTGTGTTTTGCCTCTGTTATGGACACTGAAATTATGGGTTTTTACATCCATTATTTCCCATGTAGTATTAATTTCCCTCAGCCTCATACATTTCAACAAGCTGGCTCAACTTCATAAACCTTAGCAGAGGAGGCAGGAATAATTTTTCAGCGCAATTTTGGGTTTAGTACACAGCTTTTGTGTGCTCCAGCATTGTTGTGTACTGCTGGTTTTGTGCAAAAATATGTATTTTAATCTTACTGTAGCGCATTTTTCTGCCCTGATAAGTGCATACCAGATATGTACAGTACATCTAAGTAGTGTACTATTTTGTACCTGTTACTCTGGAAAGGGCCTAGATACTGTGAAAGGACAGCCAAAAGTAATCACCGGCTGGTGTTTTACTCCAACACTTTATTTTAAGCGTACTGTAGCGCATTTTTCTGCCCTCTTTGTTCCACAACAAATGGTCTGCTGGTTATACTAGTCTGTAGACGGTATAATACATACCCAGCAGTCCGTTCCTAATAGTCTGTGAGTGAGTGCAATTTTGTGTTTAGTACACAGCGACTGTGTGCTGCAGTACTGTTGTGTACTGCTGGTGTTGTGCAAAAATACGCATTTTTAAGCGTACTGTAGAGCATTTTTCTGCCCTCATAAGTGCATACCACATACATATATCTAAGTATGTACAGGGTGGGCCATTTATATGGGTACACCTTAATAAAATGGGAATGGTTGGTGATATTAACTTCCTGTTTGTGGCACATTAGTATATATGAGGGGGGGAACTTTTCAAGATGGGTGGTGACTATGGTGGCCATTTTGAAGTAGGCCATTTTGACATATGTGACATCAAACTTATTGGGAATTTCACAAGAAAACAAATGATGTGTTTGGTTTTAACGTAACTTTATTCTTTCATGAGTTATTTACAAGTTTCTGACCACTTATAAAATGTGCTCAATGAGCTGCCCATTGTGTTGGATTGTCAATGCGACCCTCTTCCCCCACTCTTCACACACTGATAGCAACACTGCAGGAGAAATGCTAGCACAGGCTTCCAGTATCCGTAGTTTCAGGTGCTGCACATCGCGTATCTTCACAGCATAGACAGTTGCCTTCAGATGACCCCAAAGATAAAAGTCTAAGGGGGTCAGATCGGGAGACCTTGTGGGCCATTCAACTGGCCCACGATGACCAATCCACTTTCCAGGAAACTGTTCAGCTAGGAATGCTCGGACCTGACACCCATATTGTGGTGGTGCACCATCTTGCTGGAATAACTCAGGGAACTCAGTTTCCCCCCTCACATATACTAATGTGCCACAAACAGGAATTAATATCACCAACCATTCCCATTTTATTAAGGTGTATCCATATAAATTGCCCACCCTGTACTATTTTGTACCTGTTGATCTGTCAAGGGCCTAGATACTGTGAAAGGACAGCCAAAAGTACACACCTGCTGCTGTTCCAGACAAATTCTGTTTTAAGCATAGTGAAGCGTATTGTACTCCTCTCATATACGCACTTAGTATGTCAGGCAGAGAAGTGCCAGGACATGCACAGAGGAGTGGCAGAGGCCTAAATTCATCAGGCACAGGCAGAAGTCGCAGCAGACTAGGGGCGAGTGGCAGTAGGAGTCGCAGCGAGACGCCTGAGCTCCCGGTATCAGCTAACGGTCGTGTCTCGACCAGCAACCCATCAGCTGTCATCAATTTGGTTAACACGGTCATCCATTTCATCACAAGTGACATCTGATACCACCAGTCAACAGTCAGTGGGTTCCTCAGACACAACCCTCAGTTGGCATGGCCCGGGAGCAGTCTCTGTCCTCTCATTGCCTCTGTCCTATGCTGTTCCCTCCCATACAGAAGTATCTTATGTTGTGGGTTCAACTCCACTTTTCAATGAGGACGATCTAATAGAGGACAGTCAGCAGCTACTGCCAAACCAAGAAGTGGAGGAGACATCCGCCGCTTCCTCCGCTAGGCGGGCAAGTAGTGATGAGGAGAGTGGAGTGGGAGGTGGTGTTGCCAGCGTTCAGGGTCCTGAAGCAGACACTGTTGGGGAACGTGAGGAGGACATTAGTGATATGCAGACACTTGTTGTTGATGATGAAGCCGATCGCAATTGGGAGCTGGGTGCAGAAGGGGCTTCATCATCATCAGGAGAAGAGAGTTGCAAGTTGCCCGTGAGGCAGCAGCTGAGCCAGCAAGGTGGAAACATGGTTGGCAGTCAGCATGGTACAGAAGTGGAAATTCTGGACCCAAACGTGCCTGGGGGAGACCACCTGCTTCACGTCAGCCTACCTTCCCGGGAGGTAGTGGAACAGGGGTTCCTGGACGGCGGCAGTAGCAGTCAATCAGTGCAGACTGTTGGTAGGAAAATCAGCTACTCTGTGGTGTGGCAGTTTTTCAGCAAGAATCCGGAGGAGGTTAACATGGCCGCATGCAAGATGTGTTGGCCGAAGGTGGAGTGTGATCAGGGTTCCAATGTTGGCACCACGGCCCAGCGTCAACATGCTGCGCCACCATAAAGCGGCCTGTGAGAGCCGTGGCTCCGATGTAGTGGTCCAGCTTGCTGCATCATCCAGTGGCATGCCTCTCCCTTTTTCAGCTAGCCAAGGCTCCACCACCTCAGCTGAAGGGAGCTGTGTATCATACCCATCTTCTGTCGCTCCAGATGCTCCTGCTCCTTCTACTTTTAGTCAGTCATTCCGCCAACAATCCATCGGCTAAGCTATGTCAGAGACAACAGTATGCACCCATTCATCCAACGGCGCAGAAGCTGAATGTGCTCATGTCCAAGTTGCTGGTGCTGCAGTCCCTCCCTTTTCAAGAGTGCCAAGCCGTCAATTCTTTGCGAAGAAGGCAGTAACAGCCCTGCACAATTTTGTGGAAGAGAAGGTGGTCCAGTCCTTGAGCCTGTCGGTGTGTACCAAAGTGCACGGCAGCGTCGACATCTGGAGCTGTAACTATGGTCAGGGAGAATACATGTCCTTTACGGCTCACTGGGTAAATGTGGTTCCTGTACAGTCACAACACCAACTTGGACAGGTCACGCCTCTTCCTCCTCCACGCTCTCAGGCCATTGCTCTTGTGACAGTGTGCGACTCCACCTCCTCATCCTCCACCGTGTCCTCAGCCCCCACTGCCTAGACAAGTCTCAGTGCCCCTTCAGCATACCATGTGCGCAGGGCACGGCGGTGTCATGCTGTTTATCACATGGTTTGCCTTAGCAAACAGAGTCACATAGGGGAGGAACTGCTAAAAATCATTTGTAAAGAAATCGGAGCATGACTTACTCCACGAAAACTGGAAATGGGAACCATGGTGACTGACAACAGGAAGAACAGCTTGTCTGTGCTGCAACTGGGAAGGCTGAGCCATGCGCCCTGCATGGCACATGTGTTCAATCTGGTTTTGAAGCAGTTCTTGAAGTGTTCCCCCCATTTGCAAGACATCCTAACAATGGAAAGGAAACTTTGCATGCACTTCAGCCACTCGTACACAACAAAGCACACCCTCCTTGAGCTGCAGCGTCAGAACAGTATCCCCCAACATAGTCTAATTTGCGACATTGCCACACGTTGGAATTCCACCCTCCATATGTTGGACCGACTGTATGAACAGAGAAAAGCCATCACCGATTTCTTGATGATCCAAGCAGATAGAGGTACTCTGCTGTGTAACTTCAATGTCAACCAATGGAAGCTCATACGTGACACCTGCTGTTTGCTCAGGCCTTTTGAGGAAGCCACATTATTTGTAAGTCGCCAGGATTACGAGATGAACGTCATTCCACTGCTTCATTTATTATAATACGTGTTGAAAATGATGGCTGGTCAGGGCAATAGAGACATGGCGCGTACATCTCACGGCCACGTGAGCCCTGTGGGGGCTGCACTGGAGGAGGATGGGGAGGGGCACAGTAGAGCACAGTTTAGGTTTCTCCAAATGGGCGGTTTAATAGGAAGGTGGTGGCAGAGGACCCAGACACACCGTGGCAGTATGCAGTGGAGATGGAGGCAGGGAGTCCCTCTGAGTCACTTGCACAAATGGCACGATGCATGCTCACTTGCTTGCATATTGACAGCCAAATTGTCACCATTCAGCAGCGGGATGACTTCTGGCTCTCCACCTTATTGGACCCTCACTACCGGCACAAAATGGGGGCCTTTTTTTACTCCCACTGAGAAGGAGGACAAACTGACCTACTACAGAGACATCCTACGTAGTCAGTTGGCAGATGCCTAACTGCGCCATCATCCATCCTCTCGCAGGTCTGACTCAGGGTCTGCGCTCACCTTCCACTGCCATGGCTGCTGGGGAGGGGTGGGGTGGCAGGAGCAGTACTAGCTCCATCAGCAGCAGCCTGAGTCTACAGTCGCTGATGAGTACCTTTCTTCACCCGCATAGTGAAGCAACTCATCAGCAGCAGGTAGACCTGGAGCAGGACCTGAACCAGCAGGTGGTGGCATACCTTGACATCCCCATGCAAACACAAGTTTAGCTTCCCAGAAGCCGCTGGACTTCTGGGCAGCCAAACTTGATTTGTAGCCACAACTAGCAGAGTTTGCCTTGGAAAAGCTGTCCTGCCCAGCCAGTAGTGTGCCATCAGAGCGGGTGTTTAGTGCAGCGGGGGCCATAGTCACCCGAAAGAGAACTCGTCTGTCCACAAAAAAGTGAAGAGACTGACCTTTGTGAAGATGAATCAGGCATAGATCAGCCAAGATTTCAACCAACAATGCCTGATGCATCAGAATAGATTGACCATGGTGCCACACAAACACTTCACAAATAGATTTAAGGCGCTGCTCTCCAGTTACAAACATTCCTCTGCATCAGAACTTTTTTCACCCGCCTTCATCACCGGGTACTGGTATTGCCACCCACCACAATACTCTGTCACCAGGTCACTTACAAGACTCCTGATGCTGCTGCCACCTCCAGGCTGTCTCATTCAACCACTATATCATCTCCTCATGCTTCAGCCAACTCCAAGCTGTGCCATTCAGCCACTATATGGTCTCCTCATGCTTCAGTCACCTTCAGGTTGTGCCATTCAGCCACTATATGATCTCCTCATGCTTCAGCCAACTCCAGGCTGTGCCATTCAGACACTATATGGTCTCCTCATCCTTCAGCCAACTCCCCGCTGTGCCATTCAGCCACTATTTGGTCTCCTAATGCATCAGCCAACTCCAGGCTGTGCCATTCAGCCACTATATGTTCTACTCATGCTGCCACCAACTCCAGTCTGTGCCATTCAGACACTATATGTTCTCCTCATGCTTCACCACCTCTAGGCTGTGTTTCAGCCACTATATGGTCTCCTCATACTTCAGCCAACTCCAGGCTGTGCCTTTCAGCCACTATACGGTCTCCTCATACTTCAGTCACCTTAAGGCTGTGCCATTCAGCCACTGTGTGGTCTCTTCATGCTTCAGCAAACTCCAGGCTGTGCCATTTAGACACTATATGGTCTCCTCATGCTTCAGCCAACTCCACGCGGTGCCATTCAGCCACTATATGGTCTCCTCATGCTTCACCACCTCCAGGCTGTGTTTCAGCCACTGTATGGTCTCCTCATGCTTCAGCCAACTCCAGGCTGTGCCATTCAGCCACTATATGGTCTCCTCATGCTTCAGTCACCTTCAGGCTGTGCCATTCAGCCACTATATGGTCTCCTCATGCTTCAGCCACCTCCACGCGGTTCCATTCAGACACTATATGGTCTCCTCATGTTGCCACCAACTCCAGGCTGTGCCATTCCGCCACTATATAGTCTCCTCATGCTGCCACAAACTCCAGGTGGTTATTCAGCCACTATATGGTCTCCTCATACTGATGCCACCTCCAGGCTCTGTCATTGTGCCGTTATGTGACTCCTTGTTAGATTTGGTCCTTTGTAACCACACGCCGGGGCCTGGGACATTAAAACTTGGGAGTGTTATCTTAAATTTCAATTTCAAGATCTTCAATTTCAATTTTAAAATTCATCTTTTAATCTTTGGGATTGTGAAGCCCTATTGTCTACTCATGCTGCCGCCAGCTCCAGGCTGTGTCATTGTGCCACCATATGGTCTCCTTATGCTATTGGCACCTTTTACAATTTTAATATATCTAAAATCTTCAATTTAAAAATTTCAAAAATATCTTTAATCTTCTCTATTTTGAGGCCCTATGGTCTTGTCAGGCTGTTGCCACCTATATGGTCTCCTCGTGCTGCTGCCAATTCTAGGCTATGTCATTCTGTCAGATTATGGTCTCCTCATGCTGCTGCCACCTCTAGGCTCTGTCATTGTGCCGCCATGTGACTCCTTGTTAGATTGGGTCTTGTGGTCATACAGTATTAGTTCAAAGTAAACACCGGGACATTAAACTTGGGAATCTAATATAAATTTTATATTTAATTTTTTTTAAATCGATGTAATCTTTTCACGACTGAGGCCCTATGGTCGTCTACGTCATATTACCTGTTGAATTATCACAAGAATCCAATGAAACAGGTTGGAGCGATAACAATGAACCATAACTTATTAAATGAAACATTTGCACTTTAATAGTCAGGGGGGTGCTGAGAGGCAGGGGCTGGAACAGGTGGCATCTGGCCTGGTGGAGGACCGCCAGCTCGATACTCATTAGAATGGGTACTCAAAAATTTTTAATAAATTAAAATTAAATTAAAATTACATAAAAAATCTCTTTATTCTCTTCAATTTTGACACCATATGGTCTCCCTGCTGCCACATTGATGCTCTGCAGCACTGATTCTAATAGCAATGCCTGGAATCTGCATGTCATACTGAATAACAGTATTATTTCACTAACAGAGCACACTCCCTATGCGTGTTAGGACAAGGCAAAGTGTTCTACACCCCTATTGAGGCTCTCTGTAGGCCAGAAATAGCAGTTTTTAATAGCAATTTGCCACAAATAAATCCGGTCTGAAACAAATTTTTTCGGAAAATTTTGAGAATCGGCCGTATCAAATTTTTTTAAAGTTCGTTAATCACTAGTGCTGACAGACGGAAACATATAGGCTACGAGAAAAACACAACCTGGAAGAAAATAAAATGAAAATATTTTTCTCTAAGCTTGTCCTAACCCAATACTTTGAAATGTCACCATTATGTTAGTCAGACAGCAAGAGTTTTATTTTATTTTTATTTTTTTTATGTTCTATTTAATTACTTTCCTCATTTATAAAATTGTGTTTTTGTTTGAGGTTTCACATTGTGTGCACAGAGAGAATAGCGCATTATTATTATTTTTATTTTATTTCTTATTTATTTATTTTTTTTGTTTTACTTTTTCTTGAATCATTCCCCCACCCTCCAGAGCGTGACAGGCGAGTGGGGGAGCGGGCAGCAGATGAGGATGTGCCATAATGACATCGCGGGTGAAGTTTCAGACTAACGAGGTTCTTTATGAGAAGAAATAGCATCCGATGATCTCAGCCGCTAGTCTGCCAGCTGTGCGGAGCCTGACATTTTTTTTTTTTTAAACAGGGAATTTATTGGAAAGAAACAAAGAAGTTGAACAAAAAATCTCTGCCAACTGTAGGAAGTTTTTTCTTCCCTTTCCTAATGACTGTCCTGTTTTTACTTTTCTATATAGAATTTTTTTTATTGTCTAAGGAAGCTATAGGAGAGTTATCTAAATTTAATTTAACTACTACAAGACCAAGTCACTTGGCTCCGAGAGTAAACACAACATTGTGTTCGGAATTTTAATGTGGTTCTTAGGGAAGACAACTCCTTATAGGCTGCAGATGACTTGGTCTTCTGGCTCCTGACGTCTGATTTTGAGGGGGAAAGTTGCAGCCTGCCAGAAAGACGATCCTCCTGCATCATCCAATGAATATCCCTATAATACTGTCACCAAAGAGGCTTTATGTTCCAGATTAAAAACAAAGGTTAGGAGCAGGAGATACAGAGAAAAGAAAAACGGAGGAAACTTGGATAGATTCAAAATTGGTACAATTTATTATAATGTATAAAAAAAAAAAGGAAAAAGTGCTGGGCCCTAGCACTTATACTTTCCAGTATTTACAATAAAACAAAAATAAAAATAACAATAATAAGCAGATAATCAGCAGAGTCAATAGACTGAAGCACTAATTCAGATATTCAGATAACTTGCACACAAATCAGCAAATCTAATTCCATACTGGACAATCTGTGTTTCATATATGATCTCGGTACTGCGACCGTATAACAGTTCACCACAGTTCAAGCAACGGTATTGTAGCCATATAGTAATTTCCACTGCGACCGCGGAAACAAAGTAACAGTCAAACAATGTTGCGGACGTGACTCCCTAAGTACAATGTACCAGCCGACAGCGGGGGAATATGATTGCGGTGATGTACCCGCAATGACAACTTGTAAAGTATAAGCTGACAGCTGGGGAATATGATCGCGGTACTGCGACCGCGCTGGTAATACACAGAGCGAGGAGGCCGTGTGAGAGCAGTCCCACAGTGGGCCTCAGACTGGGAGGCTAAAGCGGCTGCAAGGCTGAATTTTGCAGGTAAGGGGAGAGTAGTTGTGGTACTATGTACCTCTTACCCTATACCTCCGGTGCCTCGGCGAAGTCCTTCCCTGCTCCGGTAGTGATATGCTGTCCATCCTCGCTCTGGTGGTGTGGCGGCTCCCTGCGGCAGTCAGCTGTAGCTATGGATGAGCTTCTCCTCGTGGTGGTGAGCGCATGTGAGGTCACGGACGCGCTATGATGATCCTCTGTATCTGTCTTTGCCTTGAGGTTGAGCTGGTTGCTGTAGTGCTCGTAGTAACGTCTATTGGCCTAATCAGCTGAACAACTAGACGCGTTTCGGACCTCCTGGGTCAGTCCTCAGTAGTAAATTAAATAATAACCATAGTGGGTCTTATATACTATCCAAGTAAGGGATAAGGGAAAATGTGGCAGAGAAAGTCCGGAGATGGGTCCATCCCAAAAGGAAAACCAGAAATAGATCCAGGAAAATAGAGTGAATGGATACATAAAAAGATAAAAAGATATTATAAGAAGGTTTAATAAATATGTAGATGAGAATGAATGATGTGTGAATATATGAAATTAGGAGTTTCTTAGACATGTTAGGATATAAAGCAATATAAGATATATTGGTATGTATCTAATTCTAATTGTATTAATTAGAAACAGTTGGGAGGTTTGTGTGCATAACTCAACAGAGACAGTATTTAAATATATAATATAAATACAATGTGATAATATGTGAATGGATAAATACTATAATATAAATGAATATAAATATGAATAAAATATAAGAACTTGATATAATCATAAAAATGTGTAAAAAATATATTACAGTATTCTTAAAAAAATATATCTATGTGTCTGTAAAAATATATAAGGCACACAAAATATAAAATTTATAGAAGGGAGACGACGCAAAAAATGTTAGTACTAATGTAGTAGTAGAAACCGACAAGGATGGGATTTAAACTCATGCATGCAGAGCACAATGGATTAGCAGTCCATCGCCGCCTCGTCTGCTAATCCATTGTGCTCTGCATGCATGCGTTCAAACCCCATCCTCGTCGGTTTCTTCTACTTAATGAAGTAGTAGCCAATAAAAAATATGTGTCAATAAAAATATAAATATATAAAAATATCCAATATAAATATATATATGTTACTGTTGGAGGAATCCGAAAATCTCAAGATCTGCGTTTAGTCCAAATGGTGCCAAGGTTTGGAGATCATATATCAATTTGCTTTCCTGTCTGGACATTTTTGTTAATATGGTCTCTAGTCATGTTTCACTTTTTTGATTGCTGCGAAGGTAAGTCCTGCTGGGTTTCTATTGTGTTTTTCTTTAAAATGTAGTGATAATGAATGATTATCGAAACCAATTCTTATGTTGTGAATATGTTCCTGTATTCTTTTTTTAAGGGTCCTCTTTGTCCGTCCTACGTATTGTAGCCTGCATAGACATGTAATTACGTATATTACAGACGTGCTGTCACAGGTAAGGAGTTCCATTATTTTGTGCTCCAGGCCGTTGGATTTGGATACTATCTTTTCTGTTCTCTTCGGGAAATCTGTGGATCTACAATTTCAGTTTTAACCATGGATTTTTGGGTTTCTTCAGTCACGGGTTGTTTGGTGGTTGGGGCTAATTTTAGTCCCAGGTTTGGCGCTTTTGTGTATATCATCCTGGGTTTGTCTGTTAAAATTTAATTTAGAGCTTTGTCCTGTTGTAATAGATCCCAATGGCGTTTCAGAATATTTTCAATTTGTTTGTGTTGATTGTTGAATGGGAGGATAATTTTTAACTCTTGTTCCATTGTTTGAAAATTATTCCTTGATGTAAAATATTCTTTTCTTTCTTGTTTTCTTATCCTGTCTAGAGCTTCTATCAATATTTTCTCTGGGAATTCTTTTTTCTTAAATTCTTCCGTTAATACCTTTGCCTCTTCCTCAAAATCTTCTTCATTAGTACAGTTCCTCTTCAGGCGTCTAAATTGACCTTGGGGCACATTCAGAAGCCATTGGGGTAGATGGCAGCTGTTAAACAAGATAAACGAATTTCTAGCAGTAGGTTTCTTGTACGTTTGGCATTTTAGTTTTCCATTCCTTACTGTAATAAAAAGATCTAAAAATTCCACCTGCTCCGTGCTGATTTGTGGGGTAAAAAGAAGGTTAAAATTGTTAATATTCAGAGAGTCTAAAAAAAGTGTCCAGTTGAAGTCTTGTACCTCTCCAAATCAGTAAAATGTCGTCTATGTAACGACGCCATAGGACCAGATCTGCGCCCAGCCTGGGATTGATGACCTGATGTTCCCAATAGCCCATGAATAGGTTGGCATAGCTAGGCGCAAATCTGATCCCCATGGCCGTACCCACCTTTTGGCGGTAAAAATGTTGAGTAAAAAATAAG
This sequence comes from Hyla sarda, assembly GCF_029499605.1. Taxonomy (NCBI): domain Eukaryota; kingdom Metazoa; phylum Chordata; class Amphibia; order Anura; family Hylidae; genus Hyla; species Hyla sarda. The sequence continues at coordinate 351,121,771 of NC_079193.1, forward strand.
TAATTGTGTGTTAAAATATATTTAATACTCTCTGTTAAAAAACCAATTTGAGTGGGAAAAAGTTCTTCGGCCTGGGTTTAAAAATAGTGCGATGCTTTTATACCCTGTTCGTGATTAATACAGGTGTATAGTGAGCTAACATCTAGAGTTCCTATGATCCAATGTCCCTGCCAATCTAATTTCTCCAATGTGTTGATGGTATCTGTCGTGTCTCGTAAATATGATGGTATCCGTTTGACATACGGTTGTAAGAAGTGATCCACATACTTAGATAAGTTGGACGTGATGGATTGTATGCCTGAAACTATTGGGCATCCTGGAGGATCTGTCGGGTGTTTGTGGACCTTAGGAAGGCAATAAAAAATCGGGATTCTTTTTTCGGTACCTAAAATAAAATAAAATTCAGTTTTGTTTAAAAAAATTTCTTGTAATGCAGCTTCACATAGAGATTTTAGTTCCTTTGTATATTGAATTGTAGGGTCTTTTGGTAGGAGTTCATATGTGTCTGAGTCTGTTAGTTGCCTATTGCATTCCTTTACATACAGTGACCCCTCGACTTATGATGGCCCCGACATATGATCATTTCAACATATGATGGCCTCTCAGAGCCCATCGTATGTTGAAGGCAGCATCGACATATGATGCTGCTGTGTGTCGGGGCCATCGTACAAACAGCTATCTGACAGCGCTGACAACTTCAGCAACTGACAGATAGTTGTTTAATGTGCCCCGTGTGCCCCGTTCTGCCTCCTGTTACTCACATGCTGTCCTGCTAACTCACGCAGGCTTCCAATGTGAGCTCCATGTAAGCCCCTCCCCCCCAGTGCAGCCATAGCCAATAGCCTGCAGTATCTTGCTGCAGGCATCCAATGAGCTGCTGGCTGCCCTCCCCTTCCTTTCCTATAGAGCTGTAGTCGGCAGGATCGTAATGGAGGACATTCAGTCTCCCCTGAATGTATTTAAAGAACTGTACAGTACTGTATGCGATGTCACACATCACATACAATACATATACACACTATACACCCCATACATCAATGTTTCCCTATCAGTGTGCCTCCAGCTGTTGCAAAACTATAACTCCCAGCATGCCCAGACAGTCAATGGCTGTACATGCAAGCTGGGAGTTGTAGTTGTGCAACAGCTGGAGGCACCCTGGTTTGTTAAACACTCCCCATACACTCCACATACAATGGTCATCCCAGAACCAATTAGCAGTTTCCCATAGAGATATGTATTCAACATACAATGGTTCTAACGCCCCAGAACCAATTACCATTTTTACATAGACATATGTACTCGACATATGATGGTTTCAACATATGATGGTTCTCCTGGAACCAATTAATATCATATGTTGAAGGACCACTGTACTTTTAAGTGTCTAAAATGACAATGGCCCCCCCTTGTCCGCTGGTCTAATAGTAATCTTGTTGTTGTCTTGTAGCTCTTTTATTGCCAGTATCTCCTCCTTTGTTAATTTGTTGGTTTGTTTCTTCAAGGGTTTTAGATTCCGTATTTCTTTCTCCACACAATGTCTAAAGGTGTTGATTTCTCCTCCTACTTCTTGTAGTGGGTAGAATGTTGACTTTTTCTTCAAATTTGTGTGGACATACTGTTCTGCTGGGGGGTCTCTCCTCTCCTATTTTTTGAGACTCAGATTTCTAATAAATTTTTCAATTCCTACATAAATATCGAATTTACTCATCTCCCTCGTTGGAGCATATTTCAGACATTTGTCTAATAGCTTCTGTTGGTGTGGTAATAACGTAATTTTGCTTAAATTAATAATTGCTGAGTCTAATTGGCTTTGCCCTTCTTCTTAGATTTCTAAATTTTCCCAATGGAATTTCAACACAAATTCAACACATGGACGTCCAAGAATATGGAGCATGTGTGTCTGTATGGTTAGCAGAGAAGAGCGACTCAATTCAACATGCCATGAACTGGGATCCGGGCTGCCATCAGAAATTTTTTGGGGCCCCTTACACAGCTTTAGGCCTGGGCCCCCTCCCTTCCTCCCCCCCATAATGCCTCCAGTAGGTAGTGCCCCCAGTAGAAAGTGGCACCAGTAGGTAGTGGTCTCTGGTAGGTTGTGCCCTAAGGTAGATAATGCTCCCAGTATAAAGTGACCCCAGTAGATAGTTTCCCCATGTAGGTCATGCCCCCAGGTAGGTAATAATGCCCCCAAAAAGGAAATTCTCCAGTTAGGTAAAAGTGCCCCCACATAGGTTATGCCCCCAGTTGAGTAATAATGCCCCTAGTTAGGAAATTTGCCTCCACACAGGTAATGCCCCCAGTTAGGTAATAATGCCCCCACATAGGTAATGCCCTCAGTTAGGTATCCATACCCCCACATAGGTAATGCCCCCAGTTAGGTAACCAAACCCCCACATAGGTTATGCCCCCAGTTAGGTAACCAAACCCCCACATAGGTAATGCCCCAGTTAGGTAGCCATGCCCCCACATAGGTAATGCCCCCAGTTAGGTCCCCACATAAGTAATGCCCCCAGTTAGGTAGTTTTACCCCTACACAGGGAATTCCCCCAGGTAGGTAGTGTCCCCAGTTGAGTAATAATGCCCCAGTTACTGTAGGTAATAATGCCCCCAGTTAGGTAGCAATACCTCCACATAGGTAATGCCCCCAGTTAGGTAGTCATACCACCACATAGGGAATGCCCCCAGGTAGGTAGTGTCCCCAGTTGAGTAATAATGCCCCAGTTACTGTAGGTAATAATGCCCCCAGTTAGGTATCCAGACCCCCACATAGGTCATGCCCCCAGGTAGGTAGTGTCCCCAGTTGAGTAATAATGCCCCCAGTTGCTGTAGGTAATAATGCCCCCAGTTAGGTAATAATGCCCCCAAATAGGAAATTCTCCAGTTAGGTAAAAATGTCCCCACATAGGTTATGCCCCCAGTTAAGTAATAATGCCCCCAGTCAGGAAATTGTGCCTCCACACAGGTAATGCCCCCAGTTAGGTAATAATGCCCCCACATGGGTAATGCCCCCAGTTAGGTAGCCATACCCCCACATTGGTAATGCCCCCAGTTAGATAGCCATACCCCCACATAGGTAATGCCCCCAGTTAGGTAGCCATACCTCCACATAGGTAATGCCCCATGGTAGGTAGTGTCCCCAGTTGCGTAATAATGCCCCCAGTTACTGTAGGTAATAATGCCCCCAGTTAGGTAGCAATACCTCCACATATGTAATGCCCCCAAGTTAGGTAACAATGCCCCAATTAGGTTATAATGCCCCCACATAGTTAATGCCCCCAGTTAGGTAATAATGCACCCAAATTGGAAATTCTCCAGTTAGGTAAAAATGCCCCCATATAGGTTATGGCCCCAGTTAAGTAATAATGCCCCCAGTCAGGAAATTATGCCTCCACACAGGTAATTCCCCCATTTAGGTAATAATGCCCCCACATAGGTAATGCCCCCAGTTAGGTAACCAAACCCCCACATAGGTAATGCCCCCAGTTAGGTAACCATACCCCCACATAGGTAATGCCTCCAAGTTAGGTAGCCATACCCCCAGATAGGTAATGCCCCCAGGTAGGTAGTGTCCCCAGTTGAGTAATAATGCCCCCAGTTACTGTAGGTAATAATGCCCCCAGTTAGGTAGCAATACCTCCACATATGTAATGCCCCCAGTTAGGTAACAATGCCCCAATTAGGTTATAATGCCCCCACATAGGTAATGCCCCCAGTTAGGTAATAATGCCCCCAAATTGGAAATTCTCCAGTTAGGTAAAAATGCCCCCATATAGGTTATGCCCCCAGTTAAGTAATAATGCCCCCAGTTAGGAAATTATGCCTCCACACAGGTAATTCCCCCATTTAGGTAATAATGCCCCCACATAGGTAATGCCCCCAGTTAGGTAGCCATACCCCCACATAGGTAATGCTTCCAGTTAGGTAGCCATACCCCCACATAGGTAATGCCCCCAGGTAGGTAGTGTCCCCAGTTGAGTAATGATGCCCCCAGTTACTGTAGTTAATAATGCCCCCAGTTAGGTAGCAATACCTCCACATATGTAATGCCCCCAAGTTAGGTAACAATGCCCCAATTAGGTTATAATGCCCCCACTTAGGTAATGCCCCCAGTTAGGTAATAATGCCCCCAAATTGGAAATTCTCCAGTTAGGTAAAAATGCCCCCATGTAGGTTATGCCCCCAGTTAAGTAATAATGCCCCCAGTTAGGAAATTATGCCTCCACACAGGTAATTCCCCCATTTAGGTAAAAATGCCCCCACATAGGTAATGCCCCCAGTTAGGTAACCAAACCCCCACATAGGTAATGCCCCCAGTTAGGTAGCCATACCCCCACATAGGTAATGCCCCCAGTTAGGTAGCCATACCCCCACATAGGTAATGCCCCCAGTTAGGTAGCCATACCCCCACATAGGTAATGCCCCCAGTTAAGTAATAATGCCCCCACATAAATAATGCAGCGGGAGGGGGGGGGGGGAGGGTGCAGCGGGGCCCTTCCTGGTGAACTGTCTGTACCCCCCTGGCGGCGGCCCTGAATGGGAGTTATCCCAGAATAATAAAACTAATATGTCTTTTTTGTTTAATAAAATGTGTAAAGTCTTCTATTAAAGCATCATGAATATATGGACGGACTTCATACAGGATCGTCCATCCATTGCATGGTCAGCAATATTACTACCACAGGGGGCAGCTGCTTTCACTGTGATAACTTCTGATCACTCATCCGGGTATTCTTAAAGGGGTATTCCACCCCTAGGCACCTTATTCCTTATTTAAAGGATATAGGGACCCCCGCAATCCCCCTACTGCACCCAACGATCGTTTAGAGTGTTGGGTGCAGCTCCGGAGGCTCATGACGCCCCCTCCCATAGACTTGCATTGAGGAGGCACGGCCGTGAGGTCACAAGCCTCAACCCCACATCGCCAGTCATCTGGCACGGAGCGAAGTTCGCTCCATGCAAAGGATGTCTGGGGTGCCGCAGCCAATATTGCAGGGGTCCCCAGCAACGGGACCCCCACGATCAGACATCTTATCCCCTATGCTTTGTCAAGGGGATGTCAAGAAAGACAAACTTTTACACCCTAATAAATTTTACTGCCTCCCTCCGGATTGAGGGCAAAATTTCATACAGTGTAAAAAAAAAACCTCCAAATTGCATTGAAAAGTGGTCTTCTATGGGGGTGGTGTTTCCAAAGAGGACTGCCACTATGGATAACGTATGGTGGTCTGGGAATTGGTCATACTATATCAGGGTGGTCTTCTCAAAGTGGTGGTCTTTTGGAGAACAAGTTTGGCAGAATTGAGGGAGCTGCAGGATTTCAGTCCTTCAAGGAGCAGTTTGTTACCAATTGTTTTCTCGGTGACTATGGTCCCAGCTGCCTTGAGATCAATGACCAGATCCTCCCGTGTAGTTCTGGGGTGATTCCTCACTGTTCTTACTGTGGTAGCTTGGGGGTGCAGGGTGAATAGGGTGTAGCTGTGCAGTGATGAAAGGGTGTAGCATTAACCCTTAAAGGGGTACTCTGGTGAAAAACGTTTGTTTTTTTAAATCAACTGGTGCCAGAAAGTTAAAGAGATTTGTAAATTACTTCTATTAAAAAATCTTAATCCTTCCTGTACTTATTAGCTGCTGACTACTACAGCGGAAATTCTTTTCTTTTTGAAACACAGAGCTGTCTGCTGACATCATGAGCACAGTGCTCTCTGCTGACATCTCTGTCCATTTTAGGAACTGTCCAGAACAGCATATGTTTGCTATGGGGATTACCTTTTACTCTGGAGAGTTCCTAAAATGGACAGAGATGTCAGCAGAGAGCTCTGTGTTTCAAACGGCAAATAATTTCCACTGTAGTATTCAGCAGCTAATAAGTACAGCAAGGATTAAGATTTTTTTTATAGAAGTAATTTACAAATCTGTTTAACTTTCTGGCACCAGTTGACTTAAAAAAAAAAAAAAAAAAGTTTTTCACCGGAGTACCCATTTAACTGTCATGACGCCAGGGTGCGGGCTCCTCTTCACATATATGACCTACCGCCACCTGTCCCAGGAACGATAGGGAGGAATAAAGGATTGTCCACAACCAGAATTGTAGTAAACTGGAAATTACCTTACTGCAGATTTTATGCAGGATGCAATCAGCAAACAGTCTGTACAGAGGACCGGACTTTAGGCTCCTCACAGGTTGGTTGGGACCTTGTAGGGAATAAGCTTGGAGGATTTGCTTTATGCTGTTCCACTGAATTTAGGGGTTTTGTTTAGGTCCAGTAGTCACGCAGCATTAGAGTTTAAGTGGGGTTAAACTCACGGTTTAGCATGCGGCTGAAATTCTCAGGCTTCAGGCCTAATTTGCTTGTAGATTGGCAAAGAGCTGTTACTGCTTTCGGAGCGCAGGAACAAGAGCGAGATCATTGGGTAACAGCGTCCTTATATCTGAAGGGGCAGGCTCCAAGCTTATTGGTTCCCCAAACCTGTCAGTCCGAACACAAAGGATTGTGGTACATCACATGAATAAATCACATGACCTGAAAGGTCCTTAACTTTAGCATAACACATTTACTATAGATCACATGACCTAAGGTCCTGTAAGTAACCGTTATATTATTAAACATATTAAATATATACAATAAATTACATTTTAATGAGGTGACTAAGGGTTATCCCACTGAGAGAATCCTAACAGCACGAAGGAACTCTGACTATGGGGACTTACGACACAAGGTACAGGACCATGTCCAGTACAGGGACACCACATTACGGTCATTAAAACTCGACAAGATGAGATCTTACATGGAGCCCCCAACTGAGGGAGATTGACAGATATCTTGTGTTTCTGATGTAAACGTCTCACCGAGCTGCTTGGGTCTTCTCTTGTACCCATTCCAGCCTTGTGTAGGGTCTACAATCTTGTCCCTGACGTCCTTGGACAGCTCTTTGGTCTCTGCCACGGTGGAGAGTTTGGCGTTTTGTATGATTATTTGCTGTCCCTCTCACTGTTCAAATATATATACTATTAAAATTATAGACTGATCATTTCTATGTCAGTGGGCAAATATACAATATCAGAATTTTTTTTCCTTCACTGTAAAACTGAATTCCTAAGTACAGAATACATATATACTATATTAATGTCCCTATGTACAAGAATATAACTACTATAATACTGTTCCCTGTGTACCAGAATAAAACTTCTATAATACTGCTCCTATATAGAAGAATATAACTACTATAATACTGCTCCTATATAGAAGAATATAACTACTATAATACTGCTCCTATATACAAGAATATAACTACTGTAATACTGCCTCCTATATACAAGAATATAACTACTATAATACTGCCCCATATACAAGAATATAACTACTACAATACTGCCTCCTATATACAAGAATATAACTACTACAATACTGCCTCCTATATACAAGAATATAACTACTATAATACTGCTCATATATATAAGAATATAACTACTATAATACTGCTCCTATATACAAGAATATAACTACTGTAATACTGCCTCCTATATACAAGAATATAACTACTATAATACTATCTCCTATATATAAGAATATAACTACTATAATACTGCTCCTATATACAAGAATATAACTACTATAATACTGCTCCTATATATAAGAATATAACTACTATAATACTGCTCCTATATACAAGAATATAACTACTGTAATACTGCCTCCTATATACAAGAATATAACTACTACAATACTGCCTTCTATATACAAGAATATAACTACTATAATACTGCTCCTATATACAAGAATATAACTACTGTAATACTGCTCATATATACAAGAATATAACTACTATAATACTGCTCCTATATACAAGAATATAACTACTATAATACTGCTCCTATATACAAGAATATAACTACTATAATACTGCCCCATATACAAGAATATAACTACTACAATACTGCCTCCTATATACAAGAATATAACTACTATAATACTATCTCCTATATATAAGAATATAACTACTATAATACTGCTCCTATATACAAGAATATCACTACTATAATACTGCTCCTATATACAAGAATATACCTACTATAATACTGCTCCTATATACAAGAATATACCTACTATAATACTGCTCCTATATACAAGAATATAACTACTATAATATTGCTCCTATATACAAGAATATAACTACTATAATACTGCTCCCATATACAAGAATATAACTACTATAATACTGCTCCTATAAACAAGAATATAACTACTATAATACTGCTCCTATAAACAAGAATATAACTACTATAATACTGCTCCTATATACAAGAATATAACTACTATAATACTGCTCCTATATACAAGAATATAACTACTATAATACTGCTCCTATATACAAGAATATAACTACTATAATACTGTTCCAATATACAAGAATATACCTACTATAATACTGCTCCTATATACAAGAATATACCTACTATAACACTGCTCCTATATACAAGAATATAACTACTATAATACTGCTCTCAATATACAAGAATATAACTACTATAATACTGCTCCTATATACAAGAATATAACTACTATAATACTGCTCCTATATACAAGAATATAACTACTATAATACTGCTCCTATATACAAGAATATAACTACTATGATACTGCTCCTATATACAAGAATATAACTACTATAATAGTGCTCCTATATACAGGAATATAACTACTATAATACTGCTCCTATATACAAAAATATAACTACTATAATACTGCTCCAATATACAGGAATATAACTACTATAATACTGCTCCTATATACAAGAATGTAACTACTATAATACTGTCTCCTATATACAAGAATATAACTACTATAATACTGCTCCTACATACAAGAATATAACTACTATAATACTGCCCCTATATACAAGAATATAACTACTATAATACTACCTCCTATATACAAGAATATAACTACTATAAGTGAAGGTAGGAGGGCGGCACTGGATATTCGCCGTGCACGTGGAGGATAACAGATCCAATCGTAGAAAAGACTCCCGGCACCGGCTTCTTTTTCAAATGCTTTATTGTGCATATAACTGATACACGCAATTGCGTGTATCAGTTATATGCACAATAAAGCATTTGAAAAAGAAGCCGGTGCCGGGAGTCTTTTCTACGATTATAACTATTATAATACTGCCCCTATATACAAGAATATAACTACTATAATGCTGCCCCTATATACAAGAATATAACTACTATAATACTGCTCCTATATACAAGAATATAACTACTATAATACTGCTCCTATATACAAGAATATAACTACTATAATACTGCTCCTATATACAAGAATATAACTACTATAATACTGCTCCTATATACAAGAATATACCTACTATAATACTGCTCCTATATACAAGAATATACCTACTATAATACTGCTCCTATATACAAGAATATACCTACTATAATATTGCTCCTATATACAAGAATATAACTACTATAATACTGCCCCTATATACAAGAATATAACTACTATAATACTGCTCCTATATACAAGAATATAACTACTATAATACTGCTCCTATATACAAGAATATAACTACTATAATACTGCTCCTATATACAAGAATATAACTACTATAATACTGCTCCTATATACAAGAATATACCTACTATAATACTGCTCCTATATACAAGAATATACCTACTATAATACTGCTCCTATATACAAGAATATACCTACTATAATACTGCTCCTATATACAAGAATATAACTACTATAATACTGCTCCTATATACAAGAATATAACTACTATAATACTGCCCCCTATATACAAGAATATAACTACTATAATACTGCTCCTATATATATATAAGAATATAACTACTATAATACTGCCCCTATATACAAGAATATAACTACTATAATACTGCTCCTATATACAAGAATATAACTACTATAATACTGCCTCCTATATACAAGAATATAACTACTATAATACTGCTCCTATATACAAGAATATAACTACTATAATACTGCTCCTATATACAAGAATATAACTACTATAATACTGTTCCAATATACAAGAATATACCTACTATAATACTGCTCCTATATACAAGAATATACCTACTATAATACTGCCCCTATATACAAGAATATAACTACTATAATACTGCTCCTATATACAAGAATATAACTACTATAATACTGCTCTCAATATACAAGAATATAACTACTAATACTGCTCCTATATACAAGAATATAACTACTATAATACTGCTCCTATATACAAGAATATAACTACTATAATACTGCCCCCTATATACAAGAATATAACTACTATAATACTGCTCCTATATATATAAGAATATAACTACTATAATACTGCCCCTATATACAAGAATATAACTACTATAATACTGCTCCTATATACAAGAATATAACTACTATAATACTGCCTCCTATATACAAGAATATAACTACTATAATACTGCTCCTATATACAAGAATATAACTACTATAATACTGCCTCCTATATACAAGAATATAACTACTATAATACTGCCCCAATATACAAGAATATATCTACTATAATACTGCTCCTATATACAAGAATATAACTACTATAATACTGCTCCTATAAGAATATAACTACTATAATACTGCTCCTATATACAAGAATATAACTACTATAATACTGCTCCTATATACAAGAATATAACTACTATATAATACTGCTGCTATATACAAGAATATAACTACTATAATACTGCTCCTATATACAAGAATATAACTACTATAATACTGTTCCAATATACAAGAATATACCTACTATAATACTGCTCCTATATACAAGAATATACCTACTATAATACTGCCCCTATATACAAGAATATAACTACTATAATACTGCTCCTATATACAAGAATATAACTACTATAATACTGCTCTCAATATACAAGAATATAACTACTAATACTGCTCCTATATACAAGAATATAACTACTATAATACTGCTCCTATATACAAGAATATAACTACTATAATACTGCCCCCTATATACAAGAATATAACTACTATAATACTGCTCCTATATATATAAGAATATAACTACTATAATACTGCCCCTATATACAAGAATATAACTACTATAATACTGCTCCTATATACAAGAATATAACTACTATAATACTGCCTCCTATATACAAGAATATAACTACTATAATACTGCTCCTATATACAAGAATATAACTACTATAATACTGCCTCCTATATACAAGAATATAACTACTATAATACTGCCCCAATATACAAGAATATATCTACTATAATACTGCTCCTATATACAAGAATATAACTACTATAATACTGCTCCTATAAGAATATAACTACTATAATACTGCTCCTATATACAAGAATATAACTACTATAATACTGCTCCTATATACAAGAATATAACTACTATAATACTGCCCCCTATATACAAGAATATAACTACTATAATACTGCTCCTATATATAAGAATATAACTACTATAATACTGCCCCTATATACAAGAATATAACTACTATAATACTGCTCCTATATACAAGAATATAACTACTATAATACTGCCTCCTATATACAAGAATATAACTACTATAATACTGCCCCAATATACAAGAATATATCTACTATAATACTGCTCCTATATACAAGAATATAACTACTATAATACTGCTCCTATATACAAGAATATAACTACTATAATACTGCTCCTATATACAAGAATATAACTACTATAATACTGCTCCTATATACAAGAATATAACTACTATAATACTGCCTCCTATATACAAGAATATAACTACTATAATACTGCTCCCTATATACAAGAATATAACTACTATAATACCGCACCTATATACAAGAATATAACTACTATAATACTGCCTCCTATATACAAGAATATAACTACTATAATACTGCTCCCTATATACAAGAATATAACTACTATAATACTGCTCCCTATATACAAGAATATAACTACTATAATACTGCTCCTATATACAAGAATATAACTACTATAATACTGCTCCTATAAGAATATAACTACTATAATACTGCTCCTATATACAAGAATATAACTACTATAATACTGCTCCTAGATACAAGAATATAACTACTATAATACCGCACCTATATACAAGAATATAACTACTATAATACTGCCTCCTATATACAAGAATATAACTACTATAATACTGCTCCTAGATACAAGAATATAACTACTATAATACCGCACCTATATACAAGAATATAACTACTATAATACTGCCTCCTATATACAAGAATATAACTACTATAATACTGCTCCCTATATACAAGAATATAACTACTATAATACTGCTCCCTATATACAAGAATATAACTACTATAATACTGCTCCTATATACAAGAATATAACTACTATAATACTGCTCCTAGATACAAGAATATAACTACTATAATACCGCACCTATATACAAGAATATAACTACTATAATACTGCTCCTATATACAAGAATATAACTACTATAATACTGCTCCTATAAGAATATAACTACTATAATACTGCTCCTATATACAAGAATATAACTACTATAATACTGCCTCTTCATGTAAAGCTATGCTTTAGGTTCCGCCATCCTAGAGGACAGAAAGATCTATTGCACAATAAATGCTCCTGTCAGGTGTCTTAGTAGGTGGCATGGCTACTGTGGTCCTAGGTTAGGCCGCGGTGGAATGTGTCAGACATGTGGCGAGCAGGCAGCGTGGGCTCCTGTCTAATCAATCCGAGTTGCTGCATGCAGTTAACGCGTTTCATATATTGGCACACATGTTGACGTATGGAACGGATTTGACTCTTTTGTTCTGCCAATAGCAGACAGCTGTGACGCGCAGCCCCCTCTTAAAGGGAAATTATACATAGGAGATGGGTTTAATTCCCTTTAAATAACGTACAGTCCGCCTGATGTGCACCGCTACAATCGTCTGGCGCTGAATAACAAAAAACCTTGTCTAAAAAAACCTCAAGAGAATCGTCTATATGGCAGTGGATGCCATCTGGCACTTGTTAAGCATTACACCGATATCTCCAGAATAAAGCGGTGTAAAAACATTACTCTCCCATCCAAATTTATTTTCCTCAGCGCAGCAGCGATTGAAGTGACAGGTAAGTGTATAGAACTACATATGCTTCTCAACCTACTAAAATGTCTACACTCAATGCTAAACCTTTAAAATAAGCTTCTTATGAGCCCTCTAGCACCACCTGGTGGACAGATCACAGAACAGACGGTAGAGAAGAAACAGAACAGGCGCTTACAGGTCCATTATTTCCGAAGAGCAGCAATTATACTAAAAACAATTCAATTCCCAAGTCTGTTCCTTTATGTCAGTGTTTCCCAACCAGGGTGCCTCCAGCTGTTGCAAAACTACAAATCCCAGCATGCCCGGACAGCCGAAGGATGTCTGGACATGCTGGGAGTTGTAGTTTTGCAACAGCTGGAGGCACCCTGGTTGGGAAACACTGCATTATGTATTCATAATAAGGAAGAGATTTAGCGTCTGTATTACCGACACAAGACCCAAAGTCTTTGCAGATCAACAGAACCCGACTTTGATCTGCGTATTTGATCGAACTATTACAGCTAAATAAATGAGGAAATAGTTATATCTGCGGCTGACTTAAAGGGGTATTCCAGCGAAAAACTATTTTTTTTTTTTCATATCAACTGGCTCCAGAAAGTTAAACAGATTTGTAAATTACTTCTATTTAAAAAAAATCTTAATGCTACCAGTACTTATCAGCTGCTGAAGTTGAGTTGTTCTTTTCTGTCTGACCACAGTGCTCTCTGCTGACACCTGTCTCAGGAACTGTCCAGAGCAGGAGAGGTTTGCTATGGGGATTCGCTCCTATTCTGGACAGTTCCTGAGACAGACAGAGGGGTCAGCAGAGAGCAGACAGAAAAGAACAACTCAACTTCAGCAGCTGATAAGTACTGGTAGGTTTAAGATTTTTTTTTATAGAAGTCATTTACAAATCTGTTTAACTTTCTGGAGCCAGTTGATATAAAAGAAAAGGTTTTTCACTGGAGTACCCCTTTTAAGGGCATAGCCACAGGATAGGGGATAAGTAGCTGATCGTGGGGGGGGGGGGGGGGGGTCTGAAGCGTAGAGAAGAGGCCCCCCCGGTTTAAAATGGACAGCCCGCAACAACTAACCATCCCCACCGGACGGTCCCTGCAGCATAGACGGCCCGGACCAGCTCACCCTAACTTCCCACCGAGGGGAGGGGAGTACAAAACAAAAAGGGGGGCCTGGATGATGACGAAGACCGCAGTGGTCTTCAACCTGCGGACCTCCAGAGGTTTCAAAACTACAACACCCAGCATGCGCAGACCGCCGATGGCTGTCCGGGCATGCTGGGAGTTGTAGATTTGCAACATCTGGAGGTCCGCAGGTTGAAGACCACTGATGAAGGGATTGACAGGCGGTGATGATGAAGTGGGGGGGGGGGGGTGATGACGGGGGTCTGGATGATTACATGGGGGGATGATGTATTTCCCACCCTAGGCTTATAGTCGAGTCAATAACTTTTCCTGGGTTTTTGGGGTAAAATGAGGGGCCTCGGCTTATATTCGGGTTGGCTTATACTCTAGTTATAGATATTTGGATATAAATACCGTATATACTAATTTGTAAAAAGAAAAAAAATTGGATACAAATTACATAATGGAGCCTGGAAATATCCCTTAACATTGCTCTGCAACTATTGAAAGATTCGGGGTCTTAAAATGATACAGAATTTTTTTTTTTTTCCCCCGTTACCAAAAAGTAATGAAAAAAAAAATGGATTTAAATATCCCACCCGGCTTTCTAATTTCCAGTAGACAAAAATAATTCTAACGAGTAAAGCGATGCCTGGAAATTATTAAGCATTCCGTAATACAAATTTATTGCCGGGACCTCCAAGGCTTTATAGCTGTTCTCAAATCCCTCTCTCTCTATGGAGGGAAGGTGCTCTCTGCTCAAGAGATTCATTTTTCTTTAGTTTAGCAGATATACCTAGGGAAGATGTGCAGGGAACGTAATAGGATTGTCAGAGGCGGTGAGTGATAGGGCCATGAGCATCCTTACTAGCACACCATGCCCGGGATTTACAGGGGCAACGTCATGATTGTTAGAGCTGACCATGACCCCACAAGCATCCATGTGTTTTAGCAAGGACCAGAAATAACTTATGACAGTCCCCGTCTATAGGACTCACACAAAAGGGTTAGAGAGGCTGTTGAGGATTATAGAAAAAGTGCCTGGTCTCCTCCAGACATGATGCTGCCCCCACCATGATGACTGTAGGGATGGTATTGGGCAGGTGATGGGCAGTGCCTGGTTTCCTCCAGACATTATGATGCCCCCACCATGATCACTGTAGGGATGGTATTGGGCAGGTGATGGGCAGTGCCTGGTTTCCTCCAGACATTATGATGCCCCCACCATGATCACTGTAGGGATGGGTATTGGGCAGGTGATGGGCAGTGCCTGGTTTCCTCCAGACATGATGCTGCCCCCACCATGATCACTGTAGGGATGGTATTGGGCAGGTGATGGGCACTGCCTGGTTTCCTCCAGACATGATGC
Organism: Hyla sarda; assembly: GCF_029499605.1. Classification (NCBI taxonomy): domain Eukaryota; kingdom Metazoa; phylum Chordata; class Amphibia; order Anura; family Hylidae; genus Hyla; species Hyla sarda. The sequence goes on from NC_079193.1 coordinate 351,137,415, forward strand.
TGCCCCCCACCATGATCACTGTAGGGATGGTATTGGGCAGGTGAGGGGCAGTGCCTGGTTTCCTCCAGACATGATACTGCCTCCACCATGATCACTGTAGGGATGGTATTGGGCCGGTGATGGACAGTGCCTGGTTTCCTCCAGACATGATGCTGCCCCCACCATGATCACTGTAGGGATGGTATTGGGCAGGTGATGGGCAGTGCCTGGTTCCCCCCAGACATGCTGCTGCCCCCACCATGATCACTGTAGGGATGGTATTGGGCAGGTGATGGGCACTGCCCGGTTTCCTCCAGACATGATGCTGCCTCCACCATGATCACTGTAGGGATGATATTGGGCAGGTGATGGGCAGTGCCTGGTTTCCTCCAGACATGCTGCTGCCCCCACCATGATCACTGTAGGGATGGTATTGGGCAGGTGATGGGCAGTGCCTGGTTTCCTCCAGACATGATGCTGCCCCCACCATGATCACTGTAGGGATGGTATTGGGCATGTGATGGACAGTGCCTGGTTTCCTCCAGACATGATGCTGCCCCCCCCCCCCATGATCACTGTAGGGATGGTATTGAGCAGGTGATGGGCAGTACCTGGTTCCCCCCAAACATGCTGCTGCCCCCACCAAGATCACTGTAGGGATGGCATTGGGTAAGTGATGGACAGTGCCTGGTTTCCTCCAGACATGATGCTGCCCCCACCATGATCACTGTAGGGATGGTATTGGGCAGGTGATGGGCAGTGCCTGGTTTCCTCCAGACATGATGCTGCCCCCACCATGATCACTGTAGGGATGGTATTGGGCAGGTGATGGGCAGTGCCTGGTTCCCCCCAGACATGCTGCTGCCCCCACCATGATCACTGTAGGGATGGTATTGGGCAGGTGATGGGCACTGCCCGGTTTCCTCCAGACATGATGCTGCCTCCACCATGATCACTGTAGGGATGATATTGGGCAGGTGATGGGCAGTGCCTGGTTTCCTCCAGACATGCTGCTGCCCCCACCATGATCACTGTAGGGATGGTATTGGGCAGGTGATGGGCAGTGCCTGGTTTCCTCCAGACATGATGCTGCCCCCACCATGATCACTGTAGGGATGGTATTGGGCATGTGATGGACAGTGCCTGGTTTCCTCCAGACATGATGCTGCCCCCCCCCCCCCCCCCCATGATCACTGTAGGGATGGTATTGAGCAGGTGATGGGCAGTACCTGGTTCCCCCCAAACATGCTGCTGCCCCCACCAAGATCACTGTAGGGATGGCATTGGGTAAGTGATGGGCAGTACCTGGTTTCCTCCAGACATGATACTGCCTCCACCATGATCACTGTAGGGATGGTATTGGGCAGGTGACGGACAGTGCCTGGTTTCCTCCAGACATGATGCTGCCCCCACCATGATCACTGTAGGGATGGTATTGGGCAGGTGATGGGCAGCGCCTGGTTTCCTCCAGACATGATGCTGCCCCCACCATGATCACTGTAGGGATGGTATTGAGCAGGTGATGGGCAGTGCCTGGTTCCCCCCAGACATGCTGCTGCCCCCACCATGATCACTGTAGGGATGGTATTGGGTAAGTGATGGGCAGTACCTGGTTTCCTCCAGACATGATGCTGCCCCCACCATGATCACTGTAAGGATGGTATTGGGCAGCGCCTGGTTTCCTCCAGACATTATGCTGCCCCCACCATGATCACTGTAGGGATGGTATTGAGCAGGTGATGGGCAGTGCCTGGTTCCCCCCAGACATGCTGCTGCCCCCACCATGATCACTGTAGGGATGGTATTGGGTAAGTGATGGGCAGTACCTGGTTTCCTCCAGACATGATGCTGCCCCCACCATGATCACTGTAGGGATGGTATTGAGCAGGTGATGGGCAGTGCCTGGTTCCCCCCAGACATGCTGCTGCCCCCACCATGATCACTGTAGGGATGGTATTGGCTAAGTGATGGGCAGTACCTGGTTTCCTCCAGACATGATGCTGCCCCCACCATGATCACTGTAGGGATGGTATTGGGCAGGTGATGGGCACTGCCTGGTTTCCTCCAGACATGATGCTGCCTCCACCATGATCACTGTAGGGATGATATTGGGCAGGTGATGGGCAGTGCCTGGTTTCCTCCAGACATGCCGCTGCCCCCACCATAATCACTGTAGGCATGGTATTGGGCAGGTGATGGGCAGTGCCTGGTTTCCTCCAGACATGATGCTGCCCTCACCATGATCACTGTAGGGATGGTATTGGGCAGGCGATTGACAGTGCCTGGTTTCCTCCAGACATGATGCTGCCCCCCCCCCCCCCATGATCACTGTAGGGATGGTATTGAGCAGGTGATGGGCAGTGCCTGGTTCCCCCCAGACATGCTGCTGCCCCCACCATGATCACTGTAGGGATGGTATTGGGTAAGTGATGGGCAGTACCTGGTTTCCTCCAGACATGATGCTGCCCCCACCATGATCACTGTAGGGATGGTATTGGGCAGGTGATGGGCAGCGCCTGGTTTCCTCCAGACATGATGCTGCCCCCACCATGATCACTGTAGTGATGGTATTGAGCAGGTGATGGGTAGTGCCTGGTTTCCTCCAGACATGATGCTGCCCCCACCATGATCACTGTAGTGATGGTATTGAGCAGGTGATGGGTAGTGTCTGGTTTCCTCCAGGCATGATGCTGCCCCCACCATGATCACTGTAGGAATGGTATTGGGTAGGTGATGGGCAGTGCCTGGTTTCCCCCAGACATGATGCTGCCCCCACCATGATCACTGTAGGGATGGTATAGGGCAGGTGATGGACAGTGCTGGTTTCCTCCAGACATGATGCTGCCCCCACCATGATCACTGTAGGGATGGTATTGAGCAGGTGATGGGCAGTGCCTGGTTTCCTCCAGACATGATGCTGCCCCCACCATGATCCCTATATGGGATGCTCAAAATTAAGGCCAAAAACTTCAATCATGGTTTCATCAGACCAGGGAATTTCTTTGTAAACGTCAGGCAGGTTTCATGTAATTATTTCTGGCCATTCCGCCATAAAGCTCAGATTGTTTAAGTGCAGCAGTCCTGGCTGACCTACTGGAAGTTTCTCCCATCTGCTCACAGAATCTGAGGCTTGGTCAGAGGTTCGTTGTCATCGCTTTCCAATGCACATCTCTGATTACTCTGCTTTGTAAAAAAAAAATAAAAAAAAAATTATGTTTTAAAGCCGAACCGAACCGTATTCACCTCTGTACAGTTTTGAACCGTATACGGTTTGAAAACAGATGTCCGGTTGCATACAGTCTAATACGTTTTTTGAAAGAAAAAAAAAAAACAAAAAAAACATATGGTTTTATGTTCATCCTTGAATAAAGTTCTTCTTGTTCTATTTGTGGGAAGAACTTTCGGCCTGCACTGTGCATGTGCAAACTGCAAAACCGTATTGTGCAAACCGCAGGGAACCGTACGCACATACGGTTCAGTACGGTTCCCATAGACAACCATTTAAAAAATCTTATACGGGTTGTATCCAGTTTTTCACTTGAACATAAAACCATAGTAGACTACAGTTTTGTATACCGGAAAAGACCAGATAAAACCGTAAATGATGCAAAACGTACAAAACTAGATGCTACGGTTGGTATATGGTTTTCTATGAAATGTCTATACATACGGTTTGCAATACGGTTCCATACGGTTTTTTTCACTGAAGCCAGATACAGGATCCGCATTGCAAAAATGAGATGTGAATGCCGCCTTAGATAGAGTCCTGGTTGTTCCAAACTTCTTACTTTTATTGGGGACTTTCAATGCAGCATTCATTTTTTGTTCTCTTCAAGTTCTGTCTTCACACAATACAGCTTCTGAGCTCTACAGGCAGTTCTCTTCCCCTTGTTATTACAGGGTATTGGGTGCAGATTTCTTTTTTTGGCACAAGTCTGAAAGCTTTTTGAATACATTGTAGAGGAGGCAGTGTTTTTATAAGAAATATGTATTTCTAATTCTCAGCAACCTTTTAAACAAAACTGAAACTTAAAAGGAGTATTCCAGGAAAAAAAAACAAAAAAAAACAAAAATCTATTTTTATATATCAACTTGCTCCAGAAAGTTAAACAGATTTGTAATTACTTCTATTAAAAAAATCTTAATCGTTCCAGTTATCAGCTGCTGAAGTTGGGTTGTTTTTTTTGTCTGACCACAGTGCTCTCTGCTGACACCTCTGTCTCAGGAACAGTCCATAGTAGGAGCAAATCCCCACAGCAAATCTCTAATGTTTCAGACAGTTCCTGAGACAAGCAGAGGTGTCAGCAGAGAGCACTGTTGTCAGACAGAAAAGAACAACTCAACTTCAGCAGGTGATAACTACTGGAAGGATTAAGATTTTTCTCTTGGCATACCCCTTTAGAGTCTATTCACACGTACAGTATTCTGCACAGTTTTGATGCGCAGGATTTGAAGTGGTGTTCATTCAGTTTACATTCAGGAGAAAATCCTGCGCATCAAACCTGCCCAGAATCCTGTACGTGTGAATAGACCATTAAGGTTATGTTCACACAATATATTATTCCCAAAGGGAAAAAATACACTGCCATTTATACTGCACAATCCCCATGGGTAGCCTCAGTTTTACGCTGTGTATTTTGACACTCTGGACTGCACTTTCAATGGGACTAATTGACAATCTAACTTGCAATCCCAAGCAACACATTAAAGGGGTACTCCACCGGCCACTGTTCAGAACATTTCGTTCCGAAAGCTGTGTGTGTGCTGCGGGGGTCAGCCACGCACCCCCCCAATGCAAGTCTATGGGAGGGGGAGTGGCGTGACATCCCGAGGGGGCATAGCCGACCCCAGCAGCACGCACACAGCGTTTGGAACTAAATGCTCTGAACGCTGGCCAGTGGAGTACCCCTTTAAGGACACAAGTGACAATAATATACCTTAAAACATGTCAAAACAGTGTGAACAAGACCTTAGGGGCCCTAAACAAGGGATCAGAATGCTCTACCTTGTTGAATACAGGGTGAATGCAAAACTATGGTACAAAATTAGATCCTCGTATTCATAAGAGAACATACATTTATAGACATAAAAGATGCACTATCCATCCATGATTTATTTACACACCACAAACGTTACAAGTGATCTCCATCAGTGACCTGGCAGATATGTAGGTGGTGGCCCAGTTCTGTCCAGATGCCTCCAACATGGACTTCTCTGTGCTAGTGATATGTTGTGTCGATCAGATCTTGTGGCTGGGGGCCAGATATGTGGCTGGGGCCCATAAAAAGCAGTCAGAGGGTGTTTGATCTGGTGAGCCAGCGCAGCATCGGTAAATGGATGTTTCTGGCACAGCCGATCCAACTTACCTGGTAGAGTTTGGACAGAACTGGACTACCGCCTATACAGTGATCCCTCAACTTACAATGGCCTCAACATACAATTGTTACAACATATAATGGTCTTTTCTGAACCATTGTAACTTGAAACCAGACTAACATACAATGCTACAGACAGTCCAAATCTGTGAAACGTGTCAATGGCTGGAAGAACTGACCAATCAGAATGGGCATTTTACTGGTAAAACCCCTGTATTAGTGAAGTGTATGCACTGACTGGTGTCTGGTAGCGCCCCCTACAGTACAGGGTGGTAATACATGTTCTGTACTCATTACCTGTGCCAGGGTTAGCCGCTCCTTTGGACATCCGGTGAGGGCGGCTCCATGTTAAGAAGCTCCCGTCCTCTACATAGACAGCGATTACAGATCCCAGCAGATCTTTCTTACTTTTATATTTAAGGACTTGCATTATTTCTATTAGTTATCTAGTTATTTTTTAAAAGGAAAACTGTCACCACAAGGTACTGGCTGGTAGTGCGGGGGACACTGATCAATATGATGCCTACCATGCCCGGATCCGTCCAGCCGTTCGCCTGATATCTTCATTTTCCAAGATATGCAAATCATCTAACTAGCACAGGCGGGGTTACTGCCTTCATCTGGCACTGTGACATCAGCGCCGCTTGTACGCAGCACTGCCCGGCTTATGCATATTCATGCCCTCCCTCCGTATCTCCCTCTCCTCCCAGCTCTGTATGTGACTCCACTGCACTGAGGCCTCTTCTGAGTGAACACAGTGGAAAATGAAATGAAAATGAAGATATCAGGCGAACGGATGGACGGATCCAGGCATGGTAGGCATCATATTGATCACAGAGCACAAGAAACCAGATGGTCACTTCAATGGGATGGGGGTCTGCAGAGGTGGAAAAGATCTAAAAGAAAGAAATTACTGTGGTACAGCCAACATATTGTTAAAAGATGACTTTATTGAATTGTACAGAAAATGATAGTTGCTATTAAGTTATGTTTGTCTCAGACGATCTGTCCGGTGGTTTGGTTAGTTGGGCTGGTCCTGTAGAGCTTCAGCCATGAACAGCTTTCCTAGATTCTGAGAGGTGAATTCCTTAATATTCTGGATGTACGTGTTAATTTGACCTGTGAATAGAACATAAATACGATCAAAGGAAGTCCATGAATCCGATGGTCAAAAACAGTAAAAAAAAAAAAATGCAATAAAAAACAGCAAATTGTGAATGCTTTCGGACAAAGTTTAGGGGCACTGGGTCTACCACAGTTAGCAGAGCCAGCCTTTTGTGTTCATGAGACCATACATAGGGAGCGCCAGCTTTGTGTTCTCAAGACCATGCATAGGGGGCGCCAGCATTGTGTTCTCAAGACCATGCATAGGGGGCGCCAGCATTGTGTTCTCAAGATCATGCATAGGGGGCACCAGTATTGTGTTCCCAAGACCATGCATAGGAGCGCCAGCATTGTGTTCTCAAGACCATGCATAGGAGCGCCAGCATTGTGTTCTCAAGACTATACATAGGAGCGCCAGCATTGTGTTCCCAAGACCATGAATAGAGGGCGCCAGCATTGTGTTCTCAAGACCATGCATAGGGGGCGCCAGCATTGTGTTCTCAAGACTATACATAGGAGCACCAGCATTGTGTTCCCAAGACCATGCATAGGGGGCACCAGTATTGTGTTCCCAAGACAATGCATAGGAGGCGCCAGCATTGTGTTCTCGAAACCATGCATAGAGGCGCCAGCATTGTGTTCCCAAGACCATGCATAGGGGGCACCAGCATTGTGTTCCCAAGACAATGCATAGGAGGCGCCAGCATTGTGTTCTCGAAACCATGCATAGAGGCGCCAGCATTGTGTTCTCGAGCCCATGCATAGGGGGCGCCAGCATTGTGTTCTCGATCCATGCATAGGGGGCGCCAGAATTGTGTTCTCGAGCCCATGCATAGGAGCGCCAGCATTGTGTCCCTTTAGACTTTGCATAGTAGTACAAGCACTAAGTTCTTAAGACCATACAAAAAAAGCCTGCCCTGTGCTCAAGACCATACATAAAAATCTGAGCATCATGTCCTCGTCACCATGCATAGGAGCACCAGCATCATGTTGCGACCATGCATGGAAGAATCAGCACCGTGTCTCTAAGATCATGCACAGGAGCACCAGTACTGGGACATCTGGATTGTTGAAGTTCTAGGAAGCGGAAGAAAACCAAGTTATCATTGCTTCTGATTTATTCATCCACAGTCGATTTCCGGGTCTTTTATTTCAGTAGGTTACACCCTAAGGGTCTATTCACACGGCAGAATTTCCGCTTGGGAAATTCCGTCTCAAACTAAAGCCCATAGACTTCTATGGGATTCCGCATTCCCATTCACACTTCTGAATTTCCACTTGCGTAATATGTGCTTTAACCCCTTAAGGACGCAGGACGTAAATGTACGTCCTGGTGAGGGTACTTAACGCACCAGGACGTACATTTACGTCCTGTGCATAACCGCGGGCATCGGAGCAATGCCCGTGTCATGCGCGGCTGATCCCGGCTGCTGATCGCAGCCAGGGACCCGCCGGCAATGGCCGACGCCCGCGATCTCGAGGGCGTCCGCCATTAACCCCTCAGGTGCCGGGATCAATACAGATCCCGGCATCTGCGGCAGTGCGCGAATTGAATTAATGATCGGATCGCCCGCAGCGCTGCTGCAGGGATCCGATCATTCATAACGCCGCACGGAGGTCCCCTCTCCTTCCTCCGTCCGGCTCCCGGCGTCTCCTGCTCTGGTCTGTGATCGAGCAGACCAGAGCAGAAGATCACCGATAACACTGATCTGTTCTATGTCCTATACATAGAACAGATCAGTATTAGCAATCATGGTATTGCTATGAATAGTCCCCTATGGGGACTATTCAAGTGTAAAAAAAAAATGTAAAAAAATTTTAAAGTAAAAAAAAAAGTGAAAAATCCCCTCCCCCAATAAAAAAGTTAAACGTCCGTTTTTTCCTATTTTACCCCTAAAAAGCGTAAAAATTTTTTTATAGACATATTTGGTATCGCCGCGTGCGTAAATGTCCGAACTATTAAAATAAAATGTTAATGATCCCGTACGGTGAACGGAGTGAACGAAAAAAAAAAAAGTACAAAATTCCTACTTTTTTAATAAATTTTATTTTAAAAAAATTATAAAAAATGTATTAAAAGTTTTTTATATGCAAATGTGGTATCAAAAAAAAGTACAGATCATGGCGCAAAAAATGAGCCCCCATACCGCCGCTTATACGGAAAAATAAAAAAGTTAGAGGTCATCAAAATAAAGGGATTATAAACGTACTAATTTGATTAAAAAGTTTGTGATTTTTTTTAAGCGCAACAATAATATAAAAGTATGTAATAATGGGTATCATTTTAATCGTATTGACCCTCAGAATAAAGAACACATGTCATTTTTACCATAAATTGTACGGCGTGAAAACGAAACCTTCCAAAATTAGCAAAATTGCGTTTTTCATTTTAATTTCCCCACAAAAATAGTGTTTTTTGGTTGCGCCATACATTTTATGATATAATGAGTGATGTCATTACAAAGGACAACTGGTCGTGCAAAAAAACAAGCCCTCATACTAGTCTGTGGATGAAAATATAAAAGAGTTATGATTTTTAGAAGGCGAGGAGGAAAAAATGAAAACGTAAAAATTCAATTGTCTGAGTCCTTAAGGCCAAAATGGGCTGAGTCCTTAAGGGGTTAAAGGGGTACTCCGGTGAAGAACAATTTTTCTTAAATTAACTGGTGCCAGAAAGTTAAACAGATTTGTAAATTACTTCTATTTAAATATCTTAATCCTTCCAGTACTTAGCTGCTGTATACTACAGAAGGAGTTATTTTGTTTTTGAATTTCCTTTCTGTCCGACCACAGTGCTCTTTGCTGACACCTCTGTCTCAGGAACTGTCCAGAGCAGGATAGGTTTGCTATGGGGATTTGCTTCTGCTCTTGACAGTTCTTGAGACAGACAGAGGTGGTAGCAGAGAGTACTATGGTCAGACAAAGGAAATTCAAAAAGAAAAGAACTTTCTCTGTAGTATACGGCAGCTGATAAGTACTGGAAGGATTAAGATTTTTAAATAGAAGTAATTTACAAATCTGTTTAACTTTGTAGCAACAGTTGATTGGCAAAAAACATATATATACACACACACACACACACACATCTCTCGCTCTTATATATTTTATATAAATATATATATATATATATATATATATATATATATATATATATATATATATATATTTATATATTTTTTTTAAGAGTACCCCTTTAATTTGAGGCGGAATTCCACAATCGTAAATTCTGCAGTGTGTGTGAATAGACCCTTAGTCTAAACGCAATGGTTTCTGATGCGCTTGCAGGTGCAACTTCCTACCTACAGTCCTAACTTGACCAGAAGCAGCTTATATAGCAGATAAAAGCCATCCGTTTTATGTCCTTCCACCTAAACGTGGGTGCATTTTACAGCCCAGACTTACAGGCACACAACCTTATGGCAGGTTTTATAGCCTATAGATGATCAGGATGTATAATTCTTTACATGGCAGATTTACAGCCATTAATACTTTCTCGATCAGCAGATGCTTCGGAATTGATCCAATTCACATTTCCAATTTCCTAAGTGATCCGGAGCGGGTAACGGTAGCTGCCTCCGAGCCGGTGACATCATACACACGTGAAGTCCGCACAATGAGGGCCGTTTTTGTTAATGGGCACAGTTGCTAGCAATTACCAGCCATTTGTATATATACATTTGGGATGATGTCACGGGGCGAACACTTTTTGAATAGGAGTCTTTGTGTTTTATTTTTTTTCCCCTCCAGCTTAAGAGGCCTGTCACTTTAGCAGGAAAGAAAATTAGGTTCCAATTTCTAACTTGCAGGATATGAGAAGTGGCTTTGTCCAGATTTATGAAGAATAACTAGGTGTCTGGAACGTCTTGAGTTCACATGGGCATAGAAAATGATTAATATGTTCATGGCACAAGTTAGAATGTGGGAGTAATGGCCGCTACCTGGAAATGAAAGCCGACTCCTTACAGACAACCTGCACCCACGCAGCAGAGAACCCATATGGTGGCCAATCCTATATGTGCAAAAACATATCCAACCAATTCACCAGGGAACGTGCTACCATTTACCTTCCCATGGTGCCTGTTTTCAGGAACACATTAGGTTGTGTTCTCACACGCGTGGGCTTTACCCATTGCTGGTAGATGCAGCATTTTATGGGTTAAGTGCACAAACGTGTATTGTTTTTCATCCAGCACAAAGATCTGCGGTGACAATGAATGCATTGATGTGTCGCTGTCTCCTGCAGGGCTCGCTATCTATGTAGGACACATATAATATAGATATGCCCAATCCTGTATGAGGAGCCGGGCTGTGATAGAGGTGCTTAAAGGGGTTATCCAGGAAGAGAAAAACAGAGCCAATTTCTTTCAAAAACTGAGCTGAGGAACCACACCCAACCTGGAAACAGATAGGGAGTTTGGAAATAAATTTTTGAAACAAAATCCCCCCTTTAAAGGATTACTCCAAAGGATAGGAGATAAGATGTGATTGTGTGGGTCCCGCCGCTGGGACCCCCACGATCTCCATGCAGCACCACAGTATGCTTAGAATGCTGGGTTTGGATGGCGGCTGGAGACGTGACGTCACGCCATGCCTAATGCATTCATGTCTAGCGGTCACACCCCCTCCTATAGACATGAATGGAGGGGGCGTGGTGTGATGTCATGAGTGGGCGTGGCATTACATCTCAACCCACCCAGATGCGGCACAGGTGCTGCACAGAGTTTGCGGGGGTCCCAGCGGCGGGAGCCCCGCGATCAGACATCTTATGCCCTATCCTTTGGATAGGGTATGTGTGGGCGGAGTTCCCCTTTAATTCTATTCTATACAGTCATGGACATATCCTAAGGAGAGCAAAAGGGGTACTAAAAACCAATTACACATTTTAGGTCAATACACATAGAACCCTTTAACCCAGAAAGTGTCACCTTCGCTCAGATTAGGAGTAACTCTAATGTCCTGAAGTGAACACTTTTGGGATCAAAATATCAGGTTTTCAGGTGTTGGATTCCCAACCCTGTAGAACATGTACCTTAGGGTGTACGTAGCACAGCTATAGGGGAACATGTAGATTATGCCTGCTGTGCTCATGAGGAAGCACTGTGATATCTACACAGAACTGCCCATATCATTATGCTAAAGAGTGTCCATATCTCTTTAAAGATTTATGTCCCCATGTTCAGGTAAAGTGTACTACTGCAGAAAAGCTCCAAGCTTTAGGCTTTGAAATTGGGCAAAGTGTTCGCAATTATAGATATAACTGATAAAACCGAATCAGTACCCTCTATTCCCTCCCTGCATTTATCTCTATGAATACAGGGAGAACAGTGAGGACATACAGGTACAGCTGCACAGTCCCCTCTATTCCCTCCCTGCATTCATCTCTATGAATAGAGGGAGAACAGTGAAGACATACAGGTACAGTCCCCTCTATTCCCTCCCTGCATTTATCTCTATGAATACAGGGAGAACAGTGAGGACATACAGGTAAAGCTGCACAGTCCCCTCAGTCCCCTCTATCCCTGCATTTATCTCTATGAATACAGGGAGAATAGTGAGGACATACAGGTACAGCTGCACAGTCCCCTCTATTCCCTCCCTGCATTAATCTCTATGAATCCAAGGAGAACAGTGAGGACATACAGGTACAGCTGCACAGTCCCCTCTATTCCCTCCCTGCATTTATCTCTATGAATACAGGGAGAACAGTGAGGACATACAGGTACAGCTGCACAGTCCCCTCTATTCCCTCCCTGCATTCATCTCTATGAATAGAGGGAGAACAGTGAAGACATACAGGTACAGTCCCCTCTATTCCCTCCCTGCATTTATCTCTATGAATACAGGGAGAACAGTGAGGACATACAGGTACAGTCCCCTCTTTTCCCTCCCTGCATTTATCTCTATGAATACAGGGAGAACAGTGAGGACATACAGGTACAGCAGCTGCACAGTCCCCTCTATTCCCTCCCTGCATTCATCTCTATGAATAGAGGGAGAACAGTGAAGACATACAGGTACAGTCCCCTCTATTCCATCCCTGCATTTATCTCTGAATACAGGGAGAACAGTGAGGACATACAGGTACAGTCCCCTCTATTCCCTCCCTGCATTTATCTCTATGAATACAGGGAGAACAGTGAGGACATACAGGTAAAGCTGCACAGTCCCCTCAGTCCCCTCTATCCCTGCATTTATCTCTATGAATACAGGGAGAACAGTGAAGACATACAGGTACAGCTGCACAGTCCTCTCTATTCCCTCCCTGCATTAATCTCTATGAATCCAAGGAGAACAGTGAGGACATACAGGTACAGCTGCACAGTCCCCTCTATTCCCTCCCTGCATTTATCTCTATGAATACAGGGAGAACAGTGAGGAAATACAGGTACAGCTGCACAGTCCCCTCTATTACCTCCCTGCATTTATCTCTATGAATACAGGGAGAACAGTGAGGACATACAGGTACAGCTGCACAGTCCCCTCTATTCCCTCCCTGCATTCATCTCTATGAATAGAGGGAGAACAGTGAGGACATGCAGGTACAGCTGCACAGTCCCCTCTATTCCCTCCCTGCATTCATCTCTATGAATACAGGGAGAACAGTGAAGACATACAGGTACAGCTGCACAGTCCCCTCCACCCACTCTCTGAATTAATCTCTTTGCACAGAGAGAGGTGTCTGGCCCATACAGTTACAGCTGTACATTCCTCTCTATCCCCTCCAGGCATCCAGCTATACCATCAGCGATGGCCGAGACAGGAAGTTACAACAAGGATAACACTGGAACCAGGAGAGGTAAGTAACCACTGGACCCCGACATGGAATATTAACCCCTTCCTCTGCCCTAGGCCACCAAGGATGCTGGCATTGACTCCTTCACTGCCCTAAGCCTCCAGGGATACTGACATTAACTAATCTGCTGCCTTCAGCCACCAGAGATATTGGCGCTGACTCCTTGGCTGCCCTAGGCCACCAGAGATACTGGCACTGATTCCATTTACTGTCTTACATAACCAGAGTTGTGAACATTAAGCCTTTTTTTGCCATTAATACCAGGGATTTTACAATAAACCCTTTAAATACTGTAGCCAATTAGCTGACACGGAAATACTGATTTGCGGCTGTATTGCCTGGATTAGAGGGAACAGGGTTTAAGTCCCTAACTGCCCTGCTCACTAGCTACATAGCTCTAAAACCAAAAGTGCTAAAAATAGTCACCGTTACATAAGAATATGATCCAACTGCGGACCAATATATGGAGGGTTATTTAAACCAATTCACCAAAAGATCACCGAAGTGATCCACTAATTCCCTATATTTCCCATATATTTGTTGAAAGGTATAATCTTTATTAATTTCAAAAAACCAACAAAAAAAGGAGTTAAAATTTGCAGTGTATCTCTCCTCCTGTATTAATTATCTGTGCCAGCCAGGCATCACCTATTATCTACCTGTGTGTACCTGCAGTGTACACACGGTTAGTGGAGGAGTCTGCACTGTATATTAAAAAACCTATCCTATGCCCCCCTCTGGGGGGGCATAGGATAGGTTTTTTAATATACAGTGCAGACTCCTCCACTAACCGTGTGTACACTGCAGGTACACACAGGTAGATAATAGGTGATGCCTGGCTGGCACAGATAATTAATAATACAGGAGGAGAGATACACTGCAAATTTTAACTCCTTTTTTGTTGGTGTTTTGAAATTAATAAAGATTATACCTTTCAACAAACGTTACATAAGAATGCACCAATATTAACCAAGCTCAGCAAGGTGCGGTAAATCGGGTCATCAGAAAGCGCCTATGATACGGTACACTTCAGCCACAATTGGTGAAAACGGGAAAGAGCGAAGACTAAACAGGATGCACAGAGGGGTCGGCATGCAATATGCTACCATGATGCCTTGCACTTGCTGTATAATTTTATGAATCTACAATAAAGAACATTTTCATTTTGCAGAACTTGCTGAGGAATCCTCCTGTTTGGGCCGGTAGGGCATAGTATCCATCACCAGATACGGAGCAAAAAAATCAAATGGATGGCCGCCCAAGCCTTCCCCCCCTTCCCCCATTTGTGTCGACCACACAATGTATTACAAGCTGTCATTTGTTTTCATCAGTATAGTGATAGGTGGGCTGCGCTGGCATGATATGTGCTTTACCAGTGTCTAGAATGTAAATACACAATGTAATTACAGCACAATAATTGATTTTACTCACAATGTATCCCGGGGTCTCCGAGGTGCATGAAAAGCACCAAAAGCATAATTGAGATTTTTTTTTTGCTATCCCTTATAAAATACGCAGCTAAGAAATCCTCTGTAGCTGCAATGAGTTTTATTCATTGTAAGCTGAATAATAAATGGTCTTTATTTACCCATAAAAAAAAAATCTAAATAAAAAGCTGCTGCTCAGAGAGTCCATCCAAGGAGAAAATGAATCCCGGGCCTCACGGAGTCCCATCATATGCAATCCATTACATTCGCGTAGCAGCAATGCCCCTCTTACTCGGCCACAAGAATTGCAGCTAGAAGGGAAACTATAGGCTCTAATAAATGGATTTTCTTGCTGACTTCACCACCATAACGTAGGAAACCCTATACCGATAATCAGCGCCGGTCCGGCCAAGGAGAAAATCGTTACCTTCAGAGGGGTTAACGCATTAAAAATCATTTGCTCTGTGTATTCAAGTGATCCAGCATAGTTTCCTTAACCATTAGGTGTAATTAGGCTGTAATTATATAGAGGGGCGGGAGGGACCCTCAACCTTGTCAAGACCAGGAAGGAGCGGTGGAGGGGGGGGGCGCTCCCTGGAGACGAGCGGTCGGGCGGAGAAACACGCATGACACATCTACAGTTCCTCCACCTGCAGACCTCTCCAGCTGTTGCAAAATGAGACTCCATTCGGTTGTCCGTGCATGATGGAAGTTGTAGTTTTGCTGCAGCAGCATGGATTGGGAAGACTAATGTAGATTAATCTTATAGTGCTAGTATAAAGTAGCATCAAATGAAGAAAAGGTGCAGATGCTCCAGCTCCCAAATAGAAATAATGTTTAAAAGTCCAAAATGTAATTAATCCATATTAAAAATAGGGAACAACAAAATCCACGTGAGGTTAAAAACAAAGCTGAAACGCCGACGCGTTTCGAACCGTGCGGTTCTTAGTCATGACTAAGAATCGCACAGTTCGAAACGCGTCGGCGTTTCAGCTTTGTTTTTAATCTCACGTGGATTTTGTTGTTTTTCTATTTTTAATATGGATTAATTACATTTTGGCCTTTTAACCATTATTTCTATTTGGGAGCTGGAGCATCTGCACCTTTTCTTCATTTGATGTTATTCACACCAAGATGCGGCTTGGACTGCCGCTCCCTGCTCCCAGACTTTTCCTGATCCTCCTGTTAAGATGAGATCTTCAAGACGGTGAGCTGGTTGCTTTTTGCATTTATATATTTTTTCAGTATAAAGTAGCACTAGACAGCGACTATGCAATGGTCATTAAAGGGGTATTCAAGGAAAAAACTTTTTTTATATCATCTGGCTCCAGAAAGTTGAAACAGATTTGTAAATTATTACCCCTTTAACTGCAAATAAAAAAAGCCTCTCCTGGATGTCCCATCTTTTTCCCCTGCCTCCATACACAATGGTTTTTTCCTGAATTTGCACCGGTGGACCAGCCTGGGCTGCTGACTGCTATATGTTACTGGATGCCCTCAAAGGTGTTGTGCTCTGAGCAGAACGCCCTTTGGTAAGAGACTATCTTCCCACACTTCACCTTTAGTACTTCGTATCTTTATTTATTTTTTTTTTTACAGTACAGATACCAATTACCGATACATTTTTCAATTTTACGTGAGTTTTTTTTTCTTTTCCTTTAATGTGAAAAAGGAGTGTTTTTGGTTTAGTTTTTATAAGAGAAGGTTTTTTTTTATATATAAAAAATTATATATATATATATATATATATATATATATATTTTTTTTTTTTTTTATTTTAACTTTTTTTAAAGGGGGGTTATTCAAATTTTTATTGGAAAGGGGTTAATTCACATTTATTATTTATTAAATTTTTCTCACTTATTTTTTAGTCCCCATAGGGGACTATTACATGCAATGCGATGCCATAGCATAGCAGTGATCAGTGTTATCGGCGCTCATTTACTACTGCCTGCCATGGCTGGCAGCAGTAAAGGAGAGACGATCGGACGCACGGAGCAGGGTAAGGGACCTCCGGGCATCCTCCCAGCTCATAGGGACACCGCGATTACATGGTGGTGATCCCGATCAGCATCCCGCAGGGTTAATGCGGGTCCCGGCTATGATGTGATGATGAGCTGCTGAGCGCACTGCATAGCTTGGTAGCGGAGTGTACAGGCGGCTTACCGCACCTCTGTGATACCTGCCAGCGGGACTCCCGTCAGGTATTGGGGACATTTGCACGAGTACAAGTACTCACACAAATGTCCAGTATCTGTCCAGATACCGATACCAGTATTGGGATATCCCTAGTTTATTCCTACCGATGTGGTTTGGCATGTAAGGGAGCGAGCATTACCTGCAATGAGGAGTGAATCCATTCTGGGTGGAGGAAGCGGTGGCTTGAACAGCTTGCTAATGTCTTCTTCAGGCAGCGGCGGCTCGCCACGACTCTGCCGCTGAATGTTTTCCTGCTGCCGCCTTTGGACGTACTGAAATGACAAGAATTAGACACGAAATTAGGGGATTCCTCACTGCAGAATTTCATCCAGGGTGAGGGGAAGCAAACCCCTATGATCACTGTTTATCCATGTATGTCTATACTAGATACTGCAGCACTGTCCGATTCACATAAAACCTGGGTGCTGTTTCTAGTTAAACCTTACAGCATTCCTGTCATTCCAGGTGACTTTTCAGAATAAGGTGTCCTGCATGAGTACATAAGGAGCAGCACTATTTCTGGTCATTATATAACTTGTATAGGGTATTTTTCAGCAGAGTCTGCTCTGCAGGTTTCATCAGTAATTTGCAGTTCTCCCAGAGCTGGTGGGTGGAGCTCCCTTCTCCATAGAATTGTATAGTCTTACAGATACAGGACAAGGCTGAGCTGATTTTCAAGAATATTTGCGCAACAGGAGGAGAAGAAGAAGCATTTTTGACTAAGATATATTACAAAGTTTTTTATATTCGCTTGTACTATTGATCTATGCTAAGTTGGTTCAAATAAGAATGCCAGTTTAAAAGGAGTTGTGGTGCTCCAGTGCACCTCCTGGCCTCTATCATCTGAAGAATGGGGAAGAAACCAATCACACATTGAACTGTTCAATCTATCTATTAGGAGTAAAGGTCCCAGGGTCCCAAGACCTGGACACCGTCACTGAAAAAAAAAAAGGGGGGGGGGGATTTGGCCCCTCTGTATCCCAGCACTGGTCTCACAATAAAATGGCAAGTCCATAACACCAATGTCATCTGTGCAGCTTACAGAACACCACTTCTGGGTCTGCAGGTGTCAATGGAGAAAGTATAGAGGCAGCTTATTGATTTGAGAGCAGTGGTCATCAAATCGTGGCCCTCCAGATGATGCAAAACTACAACTTCCAACATGTCGTTGGCAGTCTGGGAATGCTGGCAGTTGTAGTTTTGCAACATCTGGTAGACCACTGTAGTTTTGAAACACCTTGTGGACCACTGAACTGAAGAATGCATACTAGATGCAATACCAGACAATACCTTTAGACAGCAGTGACACTGTTTACAGAAGTGTGACCAATTTTTTTTTGTTAAATCTCAATTATTAGCCTATTTTGGGCAAAAAAAAAAAAAAAAAAAAAAAAAAAAAAAAACATTCTTTAAGTGGTCAAAAACGCCCAAACTTCAGGAAGTCACTGCTCATTGCTTCCTAGTGATGTCTCAGTACAGCAAATGACCACAGACAATTGCTGGCTGAGATGTCGTCTCTGTGGTCGGCAATTTGCCAAGTGGGCATTTCCTGAGTGTCAAGACGTCACCAGGAAATGATGAACAACAGAGCTCCATCTAAATGGCGGTGGATTGGCCAGAGGAAAACCCCTTATTTATTTATTTTAATCTTTACGGTACCTGAATCCCTGAAACTTTATATGCAATGGAAGAAAATCTAAAAATATAATAATTTTATATAATATATATCTATCTAAAATAAATAAAAAATAATCTATACATTATATAAATATTTAAATAGTTATTTGTTATATATAACAAATATATCAAACATATATTATAAATATTTAATATTTATTTATATATATATATATATATATATATATATATATATAAAAAAAAAAAAAAATATATATATATATATATATATATATATATATATATATATTTTTTTTTTTTTTTTTTATATATCATATATTGCAAAAATGTAAAGAAAAAAAAAAAAAAGCATGAAGGCAGTGCGGGTGTTGGGAGGCTTCCAGCCGGCAGTTCCAGGAAATCGTAGCGTCTGCCTGAGATCTTTTAGCTAACAGCAGTAAAACAGGTTCTTCACCTCTCACAAAATTAAGTTTGATCTTTTAATTACCTTCAATAATGATTTAGATTTACTTTCCTCGGCGGCCCCTGGCGGGATCGTTGCTCGGCCGTGCTTTCGCAGCCTCCTAGAGACGCTGCTCATTATTTGCACTGCCGGCCACTGGATGAGAGAGGCATGACTGCAGGAAAGCATACGTGGCTGTGACAGGCATTAGATCGGAGAAATTGGCCGTATGACGAGCTGTGGGACTCTGCACCTGGGCCTGCGATGCGCTGGGTATTAATGCACATTTTTTAATAATCTATATATATTACAAATCACAGATGGAAGATTTTTTTTTTTTTCTGGGAAAAATTACACAATCTAGAATTTCGTATCCGATAATATGGATGTGATTTAATGCTGTAGAACGCAGTTAAAGAATACACATGGGGAGGGAGGGGAAAAAATGGGGCATGGGAAAAAAAAACGAAGGCACGGTCACAGTAACTAGAGAACAACATCATCTACACTGTTTTTTCCCAACCAGCGTGCCTCCAGCTGTTGCAAAACTACAACTACCAGCATGCCCAGACAGCCAACGGCTGTCTGGGCATGCTGGTAGCTGTAGTTTTGCAACAGCTGGAGGCACGCTGGTTGGGAAAAAAAAATTGGTCTAAACGTCTGCTCCATATACTTCCGCATATAAATGCCGCACTACATCTTCTACAGCTCCTATGCAGATTTATCTATCCCCATGGCAACAGAATAAAAAGTGTATTCTAACCCTGCAGGTAGACTCAAAATATATGTGACCTTGGCCTTGATATAGATATATAGATATATATATATATTCGGTTCCCTGCCAACGAGCATATATCTTGAGATGTGAGGAGCGCGGTGTCTTGGCTGCTTATTGAACTCTCCTTACAGAAACAATGGGCAGATCCCAAATACCCAGTGTCTTATCTAAAAGTGCCCATACATCTTATATTAAAGTAGGATGAACCTTTTATTTAAATCAACTGGTGCCAAAAAGTTAAACAGATTTGTAAATCACTTCTATTTAAAAATCTTAATCCTTCCAGCACTTATCAGCTGCTGTATGCTCCACAGGAAGTTCTTTTCTTTTTGAATTTCCTTTCTGTCTGACCACAGTGCTCTCTGCTGACACCTCTGTCCATGTCAGGAACTGTCCAGAGCAGGAGAAAATCCCAATAGTAAACCTCTCCTGCTCTGGACAGTTCCTGACACGGACAGAGGTGGCAGCAGAGAGCACTGTGGTCAGACAAAGGAAATTCAAAAAGAAAAGAACTTCCTCTAGAGCATACAGCAGCTCATAAGTGCTGGACGGATTAAGATTAAAGGGGTTATCCAGGAAATAAATATTATATATCTCAACTAGCTCCAGAAAATTAAACAGATTTGTAAATTACTTCTATTAAAAAAAAATCTTAATCCTTTCAGTACTTATGAGCTTCTGAAGTTAAGGTTGTTCTTTTCTGTCTGAGTGCTCTCTGATGACACTCGTCTCGGGAACCGCCTAGTTTAGATGCAAATCCCCATAGCAAACCTCTTCTAAACTGGCCGTTTCACGAGACAGGTGTCATCAGAGAGCACTTAGACAGAAAAGAGCAACCTTAACTTCAGAAGCTCATAAGTACTGAAAGGATTAAGTTTTTTTAATAGAAGTAATTTACAAATCTGTAACTTTTTCCTGGATAACCCCTTTAAATCAATTACAAATCTGTTTAACTTTGTGGCACAATTTGATTAAAAAAAAAAAAAATTTCCAGTGGAGTGCCCCTTTAAGTTGTATGGGGAGCACCCCACTCTGCAAACAAATGTTATCTGTGGAGAGAAGAGTCAGGCATGCTGGACTTTTGCCATTAAACCTTTTGCTCATGTTGAGATAAGCCGGTGATGTCTGCACCCACTCCACTCCCCATAGACAAGGCAAGAAGGGGGGGCTTAGAAAGACAGCATGGAACTTCGGCATTTCGACTCCTGATCGTGTCACGTCGGGCCCAGTCTCGGGCTATGGAGAATGCCAGCATGTGTACCAGGGGTCAAGTCCTGGGGTAAAAAAAAATGTGGGAACTCACCCAGGATTTCCACTCAAGGGCTGGTCCTGCTAATGGAAACAGTGTTCCTGCTGTGGAAAAAGTGCAGGAACTCAGTTCCGATGCATTCCTGCAGGACTTAAGCCGTGACGTGTACACACATGCTGCAGCTGGAACTTCATGACAGGTACTCTTCACCTGTTGTGAAAACTTTTGTTAAGTATATCCTTTAATGGGAAACTGATCTGGGTAAGGGATTCCTCGTTGTAATCCGGTGTATTGTATTAAGTGCAGAAGAACTAGATTACAAGGAGATATCACTTACCCAGATCCACAGTCCAGTTCCGGAGATACTGGATGTATTTAGGCTATCTTCATACAATGGAATTTCCATGCAAAATACCGCAGATTTCCACATGGAAATGCCACAGAAGCAGAGTCCCACTGATTTCAATGGGATTCTGCTGCACTGTTCACACGGCAGAATTTCTCCACCAGATGTCTCTGGAACTGAATTTCAGATTACGGTGTACACAGAAAAAATAGACATGTCTATTCTTTCTGCGGAGTCCGCACAGAAATGCACTGCAGTCTATAAATCTGCGCGGTCTGAGTCAGAGGAATGTCCGCAGAGATTTACCATGCAGTATTCGGATATTCCACCGTGTGAACGTAGCCTTAGCCTCCATTGCTAATCGCATTGCACTTGTGAATCATCAGACATGGCCGCCTTACTCCAAAGCTTCATATGGCCCAGTGATAATGCTTACTGTAGGGGATTTTGGTAATGGACAGTAGATACCGGTAACGTCCTACAAGACTGGCCATTCAGGAGAGTTTCTGACCCAATCGTTGAGACATTACAATTGCCCCCTCAATATAGGGATATGTTGGCACTTCCGTGGAATCTGCGGTGGTGCACGAGGTTGGGTAAGGCCACAGGTAGAAGATAGATGATACCCAGCACTCACCAGTAATGCACAGTGAAGATTTATTATACCATAGTGTAGAACAAGGACGCGTTTCGGTGTGGGAGCCTTCCTCAGCTGTCTGCCTGTAGGGATGGTGAGGATACGATCTTGGAAAGTGTCCCCCGCGGGCCCCGTAAGTAGTTCCCTGGACGGGGAGCTATACTTACCAAGTCTTTTCTTCTCTGGCTGTAATCATACCCCCTCAGCATGACTGACAGCCCTCATCACCATTCTGCTCCCTAAGCAGATGGAGCAGAGCAATGACACAGGCTGTCATGCTGAAGTGGTGTGTTTACAGCGCAGCCGACAGGACTAGGTAGGTATAGCTCCCCGCCCAGGGAACTACTTATGGGGCCGGTAGGGGACACTTTCTAACATCATATCCTTTGCATTTCTGTGGGCAGAAACGTCTCCCAGAGATGGTGAGGAAGGAGATGTTACCATATATGAGAGTTATATATGGTAAAGTGACAGGTTCCCTTTAAAAGGACAAGTATCATGGGAAAAACATATCCCCTATCTGAAGGACAGTTTTAGATCATGAGGGGTCCGAGTGCAGGGGCCCCCCGCGATCTTCTGTTTGTTGTCCCAGCTCTCCATCAGAGGGGCGCGTCATGACCCACGCCTGAAGTGAGGCCCGCCACAGCCCCTCTATATAGCTGTATGGGAGAGCCGTTCGGCAATCTTCAGCTCTCCCATAGAGCTATATAGAGGGGGTGTGGAGCTTCAGGCGGGGGTCACGACGCGCCGCTGTGATGGAGAGCCGGGACTCCAAACAGGAGATTGCGGGGAGTCCCAGTGCTCAGACCCCCTGCCATCTAAAACTTATCCCCTATCCTTCTGATAGAGGAAACGTTTTTTTTTCCATGATAGTTGTTCTTTAATAAAAGTTTAGAAGGATTCTCCAGACAGCCATTAGAGTGGCGCCAATAGCGCCGGATAGGAGGTGCTTTCATGTGGTTGGTATTTACACCACGAAACAAGGCGGCCATCTCTTTTATCGGTGACATTTAAGAGAGAACATATTTTTCTAACAGAATAAAAACTTCCCCGGAACCAACGAGAATTTGGCCGATTGATGTTGGAAATATTAAGCATTTTGTAATAAACCAGAATCGGAGCAATTAGGAAGAAATGAAGCCGGCACGGATGAACTTTCTCCTCTGGATTCATACGATAAAAATTCTATTCTTCTGAGTGATATTGTGCTAGAGATAACGCTGTAAACATATTTAATGACCGCCGTTCCGCTCGTCTCCTAAGTGCCTTTAAAAAAAGGTTGTTGTTTTCCAGAATCCAACCCTAAAAAGAGTTTATGTACTTCTGGCAGGATCGCTATATCAATCCACATAGGAGACCAACAAGAAGTGAGGAGGAGGCCTGGACGTCTGAAGTAGGAAAAGGTTCCTAAAGTGAAGAGTCCAGATGGTCATACAAGACTATCTACAGATATCTACCACTTTCTTCAGACGCTTGTTTTCATGTCTGCTTTTCTGTTTCGTCATAGGAACAGAATTCCGTAAATACCGGGGCTGGATCGGTCACAAGATGGACACCTTGTCGGGGCCACTGACTGCCATATGAGAAATATACTGCAGTATATAATGCTATTATTGTTTCCATTAAATCTGATGCACTCACGTGCAGATGTGAACAGAGGCTAATACAGCAACACACCAGATGTCAAGAATTTCATAATTTCCCCCAAAATATTTAGATGTTTATAACACTTGCTAAAAAGTGCCGCTAGCGGTAAGATCACCGGTGATAGTGATAAATCATGTGATCGCATGGTGTCTGGTAGGAGTTACATCTCCTGGGCATTTGCAGACCGACATCTGTTCTGTAATGTCGCCACCGTTGTACGGGAAAACATCTGTGCTGAAAAATAGTTTTATTTGAATACTGAAAAATGATTCAGTCAAAACTTTGCACTGTATTTGCTACAGATTGTCTTAGTTTTTATACATAAGTAGAAATAGGTGAATGGATACAGCGCAAATTTTATCTATTCTGAATTTCCCCTCAAATTGGGGTAATGGGATTACCAGTCTGACCCACAAAGGGAGAGGCAAGTCAGCTGACTGTGTGTGTGTGTGTGTGTGTGTGTGTGTGTGTAGTAGTTACCCCTCCCAGCTCTCTCTTTATACTACTGCTGCTATCTCTATGAGAACAGGATATGCAATGGTTAAATACCTCCCCTCCACCTCTACTTGTATACTGCTGCTATCTCTTTTTGAAACATCTCACCTGATTATAGGTCAAATCACTTTTTGCCTTGTTGCACAATTTTGGTTATAAAAACACACTTTGAATGAGAAAACGCACCAAAAGTGCACATACTGTGAACTGACCTCAACCCACTTATAAGTTCACTTGGCTGATCCCCATGCAGCAGCCTGATTAGATGAACTGCAATAAGGAGACTCCACAGCCTGTGTCTGCAAAGCTGAAAGTTTCATGGAAAATAAAGGCAGCATCAGGAAATAACTTTGGCTATGGAAATGCATCCAGTGTGGAGCCTATCCCATGCCTGCCACATCAGCTAAAACAGGTAAGCACAAGGCATACACAAGAACCTCTACATTATTCTCTGATTGCTTATGATGCACTTTTTGCTGGAAAAATTTATGAATCCTTAAATGTAGCTTTTATAGGTCACTGCTCTTTTTCAATTTCTCTTGGAGCACCACCCTTTTTGGCTGTAAAGCACCCACCTGGTGTTTCTGTTGCGTCTGCTTGCTGGCGTTCCTCAGGTACGTGTTGAACTTTACAATATCCTGGCTCATTTCATCAACTCTGTCCATAAGGAGCTGAAGACTCTTCTCCAGATGATTGCTGTACAGGGAAATAAGCAGGGAGTTAGGATCTTCAGGAGTGCCACTGAACATGCCAAGATTGGGTAAAGAACACTTTACTGCAACTGAGAACATGCAGGAAAGTGCAACATGCATCATTTACACCAAACGTGAGAGTAGTGAAAGGGTAAGGAGACCAGGATACTGAACATTTTAGGTCTACAAATATGGTGAACGCACAGGTGTAAGATAAGAGCAGTGACAACTAAAATGACAACGCTGCTTAAAGGGGTACTCCGGTGGAATATATAAATATATATGTTCCAGAAAGTAAAACAGATTTGTAAATTACTTCTGTCAAAAAATCTTTACCCATCCTGTACTTTTTAGCAACTGTAAACTACAGAGGAAATTCTCTTTTTTTTTCTATTTCTTTTTGGTCTTGTCCACAGTGCTCTCTGCTGACACCTGATGCCTGTATCAGGAACTGTTCACAGCAGGAGAAAATCCCTGTTGCAAACCTATAAGGCTCTGGTTAGTTCCTGACACGAACAGAGGTGTCAGCAGAGAGCACTGTGGACAAGACAAAAAATAAATTAAAAAAGAAAAGAATTTCCTCTGTAGCATACAGCTGCTAAAATGTACTGGAAGGATAAAGATGTTTTAATAGAAGTCATTTACAAATCTGTTTAATTTTCTGGCATCCGTTCATTTAAATAAAAAATTAAAAAAAATAAAAAAACTTTTTCCATCAGATTAAGCTCGAAACGCGTCGGTTGCCTTTCCTTTTTGTGTTGTGTAACCATGGATATCCGATGTTTTTAATCTGATGGAATAAAAGTCAAGTTTTATACATTTTTCCTTTCACGTCTGTGGACCAGCTGGAGGCCAGTGCTTTATTGCCTACCCTTTTGTCCACTGGATCCCGGGACCCGGCCCGCTGTTTGCCTGCCCTGCTCTCTGCACCATATGGGACTTCTGTTCATTCGGTACTGCACAGTGGTGAGCTGAACTTTTCTTTCCCCCTTTTTTTTTCTACTCTGCTGCGAAACATCTTATCCCCTTATCCAAAGTATAGGTGTTAAGATATCTGATTGCAGGGTCCCCAGCAGTGGGATCTCCCTCAGAACCCAGCGTTCTAAACAAACGTGGCAGTTGTCATGTGGCAGTTGTCATGATGTCACGCCACGCCTCGAGGGGGCGTGGTGTGATGTCACGAGGGGGTGTGACGTCACGATCCCAGCCTCCGTCTCCGAGCGTTCTGAACGTTCAGGACCCTGGAGCACCAGAGTACACTTTAATAAAGGATAAAAAAAGCAAAAACTTACTAGGTGGAAAGCCTATAAATTGCTATAGTCAAAGACCTTGACGGGAAGAGTCGTGTTCAATGCCGCACAAGATCAGTAGTAGTTCTCTATTTTTTTATACCTTTTATCATCACATCCGGTTCATTGTTTTCTGCATAATAACAACATCAACTATTCAAGTGATAAAGAAGTAATTCTAGTTTTTTTCGTTCTCCCCTAAATCTCCATTACCAGTGACCCCCAAACAACCAAATACATATACATCGTGCAGATACAATGGGGTCATATGAGATTACAAAGTTACAGGATTGATTTGACTGGCACCTGACAGAAACCCCACGGACCCCATTCAAAGTCAACATGACCCGTCGGTATTTGTGGTGTTCCAACCCATTCAGGGTCAGTTCGGTGCAAAAAAAATAAACTCACAAAAAAAAAAAAACGGACATTGAACGGGATGGAGCACAACGCTGATGGGAACTAAGCCTAAATGCACTTATGAACAGAACAAGGTTGGCCTGGCCATAAATCACCTTAAGATTATTCAGGAGAGGACAGACAGGGGCTGGAGACCTAGTTGTCAGATGGAGCTTCCAGAACAGCCTGACTATGTGTAATTACCTGCAGATTGTAGGAAGAACAGCTGAGTAATTAATTAAATTATTATTTTTTTTAAAAATAAAAACCAATGGATTTTAGTCTTTATCCTTTAGGATATTAAAATTCCCTACTAAACGGAGCGCGGTTCTCCCCACTGTATGTAACTATGGAATAGGAGAGGAATCTTCCCTGCTCCGCCTCCACTGAGAGACCCAGTGCCATAGAATCCCATTACACTGGTTCTCCCGCTGGAGACCAGTGCTATGGAGGAAGAGCGGGTGGTTATAGATTGTGAAGAGAACAGTGCTACCGTCTGGGCGCCAAATTTAAATTTAAGAGCTGTGTGATCTGCTCCTTGTCCATTGTATATTTTACTGCATTGTGTTAGTGTAATATTATTTTGGTGTATTATTGCCCTCCAGATGTTGTAAAACTACAACTCCCAGCATGTCCAGACAGCCGTTGCTCTTGAGCAATGGACTCCAAACAGTGGCCCTCAGGACATGCTGGGAGTTGCAGTTTTGCACCGTTAGGAGGGCCACTGTTTGGAGTCCATTGCTCAAGAGCAACAGCTGTCTGGACATGCTGGGAGTTGTAGTTTTACAACATCTGGGAGGGCCACTTTTTAGAGACCACCACTGCGGTAAAACAACAGCTGTCCGGGCATTCTGGGAGTTCTTGTTTTGCCACATCTGGAGGGCCACTGTTTGGAGACCACTGCTCTAGAGCAACTGCTGTCAGGACATGCTGGGAGTTGTAGTTTTGCACCGTTCACACAGCGGTTGCTCTAGAGCAGTGGTCTCTAAACAGTGGCAAAACTACAACTCCCTGTATGCCTGGATCACTAACTCTAAAGCAGTGGTCTCCAAACAATGGCCCTCCAGATGTTACAAAACTACAACTTCCAAAATGTCGGGACAGCTGTTCTACCATAGTAGTGGTCTCCAAACAATGACCCTCCGGATGTTGCAAAACTACAACTCCTAGCATGCCCTGATCGCCACTGCTCTAGATCAGTGGTCTCCAAACAGTGATCCTCCAGCTGTTACAAAACTCCAACTCACAGCATGCCTGGACAGATGCTGGTTTAGAGCGGTCTCAGAATAGTGGCCCTCCAGATGTTGCAAAACTACAACTCCCAGGATGCCCGGACAGCCGTTGGCTGTCCGGGCATCCTGGGAGTTGTAGTTTTGCAACATCTGGAAGGCAGCAGTTTGACGACCACTACCCTAGAGTGACAAATCCTTCACAACATACAAGTTTCCCACGATCGGCAGAGCAAAGCGATCTACACAACGCTCGCAATATAAAGCCGCACTCACACCATCATTCTATAGACACACAGCTGCGAGCGCTGAGGCGGAACACGTCACATACGGGGTGGACACACGGCTGCAAATTTCAGAGCCAAACAGATGCTTCTGGGAGCCAACACAGGAGCCCGTCCAAGCAGGTCTGTTTTATATATATCCAAAAAAATAAAGCAGGACAATGGGATATAGCGTCCAAGAGGAGGGGACTACTGGGACGTACATAAACATATAATGATGTGCTGCAAGTGGAAAAATACATTTGTTATTATGGGACTTCCCTCACTCAGGATCTGGGCATTTATAATAAGTGTAACGTCGTGCACGGGAACCGCCGGATACATGTCCAATATTACGTATTTTTTATTTATTTTTATGTGAAGGTATAAAAAGTGCAAATCAAAAATTAATGCGGTGGAAAAGGCGATGATCATTATATAACCAAGCGCTTCCGCTCTACTAAAAGTAACTTGCCCAGAGGAAAAGTTGCTGAGTTGCCGATAGCAACCAATCAGATGGCTTCTTTCATTTTTAACAAGGCCTCTGCAAAATGAAAGTAGAGATCTGATTGGTTGCTATGGGCAACTCAGCAACTTTTCCTTTGCACAGGTTTTGATAAATCTCTCCCAATATTCCTCATGGATACGTAGGTTGTTAGAATTTACATTTCAGCCGGATATTGTCCGATCGGTGATGTCAGGCTGGTTTCGGTGTAAGGCGGCTACATCCTTGGTTGAGGCCAGGACGTGTCGCTGGAAATGGCCTTAGACCTGCTTCACACAAGCATAGAGATGTAACACTTCAGGAAATTTTTAAGCCATTGGGGGGAAAAAAAAAAATTCCGGAAATTTTTATTGGAGAAATTAAACAAAAATAAATTGAGAGTGGAGTTTTCAATGTTGCTTGCTGGTGGGAAAAGAAAAGACAACTAGTCACCCAGACTCATAACGGCAAACATCTGTGATATAGGGAGGGGGGAGAACATCATCTGTGATATGGAGGGGGGGGGGACATCATCTGTGATATGGGGGAGAACATCATCTGCGATATGGTGGGGGGGAGAACATCATCTGTGATGTGGGGGGAGAACATCATCTGTGATGTGGGGGGAGAACACCATCTGTGATGTGGGGGGAGAACACTATCTGTGATGTGGGGGGAGAACACTATCTGTGATGTGGGGGGAGAACACTATCTGTGATGTGGGGGGAGAACACTATCTGTGATGTGGGGGGAGAACACTATCTGTGATGTGGGGGGAGAACACTATCTGTGATGTGGGGGGAGAACACTATCTGTGATGTGGGGGAGAACACTATCTGTGATGTGGGGGAGAACACTATCTGTGATATGGGGGAGAACACTATCTGTGATATGGGGGAGAACACTATCTGTGATATGGGGGAGAACACTATCTGTGATATGGGGGAGAACACTATCTGTGATATGGGGGAGAACACTATCTGTGATATGGGGGAGAACACTATCTGTGATATGGGGGAGAACACTATCTGTGATATGGGGGAGAACACTATCTGTGATATGGGGGAGAACACTATCTGTGATATGGGGGAGAACACTATCTGTGATATGGGGGAGAACACTATCTGTGATATGGGGGAGAACACTATCTGTGATATGGGGGGGGGAGATCATTATCTGTGATATGGGGGAGAACACTATCTGTGATATGGGGGGGAGGAGATCATTATCTGTGATATGGGGGGGGAGATCATTATCTGTGATATGGGGGGGGGAGATCATTATCTGATATGGGGGAGATCATTATCTGCGATATGGGGGAGATCATTATCTGTGATATGGGGGGGATATTGTCTGATTTAGAGGGGTTATTATCTGTGATTGGGGGGGGGGCAGCTGCGAACATTATCTGTGAAGGGAGAGAACTGGTTTGGGATCCAAAATATATTCTGCTGCGGAAATTCTGCAGTGTGAATGGTGCAGCAATATCCCATTGAGAACAACGGGAACCTGCTGCACTGTATTGCACGACAGGAATTCTGCTCAGAAAATCGGTAGTGTTCCTTAGAGAACATGATTCAGGCTAATTGCTCTAGTATCTGACTGGATACATAACCTGACTCAAATCCCTATACAATTCAAATCTGAGCCATTCTATAAAGATATTGATTTGCGATATAGTATAATTCCTCATTCCATACACACACATATATATATATATATATATATATATATATATATATATATATATATGTATATGAGAGAGAGAGAGAGAGAGAGAGAGAGAGAGAGAGAGAGAGAGAGAGAGAGAGAGAGAGAGAGAGAGAGAGAGAGAGAGAGAGAGAGAGGGAGGATCTTCAGGACAGACTAGTGTCCTGCTCTGACCGCACATGGCAGAGAAATCGGTCCCATCTGAGGAGGCCAGGCGCCCGGCATGTCACCATCTTCATCTGCATCAAGTGGGTTTTTTTTCACCGCCACTTGATTTTTCTTGCCCATTTTCCTATTCTCCGGAGCGCGCCGTCTTTACTTCATAGATGTGTATGTCAGGAACAGAAGTGACAAGGTACAAGCTGCGAGGCCTGGGCGAAGGAGCCAGAAATCCCCTTGTGTAGCGCGGCCATAGATCACTTTTTTTTTCCTTGGTTTTTTTACGACACTAACACTATGAAAGAAAATGAGCTGCATGAGCGGATTTTATAAGAAACTCTGGGACTCCGGCCGCCGAACAGAGAGTTATTGTTAGAAATTTGTGGTAACGCGGTGTTTGCTTCCGTCGTCAGGGAAACCGAAGGCCTGGAAACAGATAACTAAAACAGATGTGGTGCGAGACATGAAGTAACTGATAAGTACCGTCCAAGTGTACAGGCCCGGCTTCAGGGTTTTTTTTTCCAAGGATTTCAATAGCGCACTACGCCCCCGACACTTCTATACAGGGGACACCAGTGATTGACAAGCTGCTATTTTAATAAAAGGAAACGCGACTGAGGAAAGAAAAAAAATGGATTCTAAAGAGACTGGACAACTCCCAAACCAAAAAAATAATGAAAAAAAAAATCCTAAAAAGTAATACTGCACCAATGTATTCAAAACTGAGAAAAAATGGAGACTCCAACAGATATGCTATACTGCAGACAACAACAAACGTGCTGATGTAGCGGAGACTAACATGTTTAACTCTCACAGTATATGACTACAACTCCGATCGTGCCAGGACAGGAAGTTTAGGTTTAGGCAAGCCAGAGGTTAGGAAACATTGACCTGTATCAGTGGTCTCCAAACTTTGGAGCTCCAGCTGTTGTAATGGTACAACTACCAGCATGACCGGACAGCCAATGAAATGCTGAGAGTAGTAGTTTTGCAGCTGGAGCACCACAGTTTGGAGACCACTGATTTATAGGATTCAATTGTGACAGAAGGAGGGCTAGACACAGACCCCCCCCCCCCCCCCCCCCGCCTATCATTAAACCAAAGGTGGGAGAAGTGGGGCATAAGGCTGATTCTTTTTTGGTGCTCCATAAAAGGTTACATTCACAAGGGCTGAATGAATTAATAGTTTGCAGCAAGTTTGAGGGGCAGCAGAAAATCCACAGATTATATTGGACTTCAATGGGATTCACTGCTGATTTTTCACTGTGGAAAATCCGCTGTGGCCCAAACTCTCAGCAGGAAACTCGCTGCAAACACTATTAAATCAGACCGTTTTATAGTGTAACCTAAAGGTTGTATTCACAAGTACAGGAACTGCAGATTTTCTTTTGCTACTTTTCCTACCCATTGACTTCAATGGGTATAAAAATCAGCAGCAAAAAAAAAAAAAAAAGAAATCAGCAGCAAAATACGCACGTGTGAACGTACTCTAAGTGGCAGGGTCACAGGGGGTTCATCCGCAGTGTACTTGGTGCTAAGGATGCGCAGAGCTCGCTCTGCAGTCCACCCATCGGCGCACCCGCATCGTCAAATTCCCTGCGGATGCGCCCCATGTGACCCAGCCCTGAGGGTCACTTTACATGTCCTTTTTAATGTGATTTTTACTTCATATTGCTACAGCAAGTCTGCAGCAGACAATAAGCACAACTTTGCGGGCATGCTGGGAGTTGTAGTTATGCAACAGATGGAGGGCCACAGTTTTGAGATCTAGGTTTTACACAAAAATTGATCCAAACTCTGATACATAACCCACAAACATCCCCAGTGTTCATCCCCTCACGGACACTCTGCCCTTTTCCTCCCTCCCATCCCTTTTCCTGTCCCTCGGTCCAGATGGTGGGGAAGTCGGGCATACTTCGCGAGGTAGCTACCTTAACATATAGCTTGCCCTGTTTTTGCCTTTACCCCCTCTTCTATTCTCTTCTCATTCTTTCAATACCTTGCTGAAGTTTTGTCTCATTCCTTTTTCTCCCTGTATCTCTTTTCCATAGTTCCAAACCTAAGCCTTCCACTCTTCTGAATACCCCGTAGGCATCGTTTCCCATGTGCTGTGAAGGCACCTGTGTTCATTTTTGACTACTTTGTCTTGTTACTGATTAAAAAAAATAATAATTGGAAGCCCAAAAGGAACTATCCAGCCTTTAATAGATGACTCTATACAACACTTCCGAGTGAGTCAGAGAAACACAGGTTTTTGATGGCACCATGAAAAAAAAAAGATCTACAGAAACATGGACCATGCTACTACTTTTCAGGAATTTCACATGGATTTGGTGCTGACCAAAAACTTCAAAAATAAAATACCTGCTTATTAGAGAAATCCCCGTACAGGTTTGCGCAGGGGTCTGTTTCAGAACGAAAACTGCAAGATTTCAGTATGTTACAATATAAGTAGTAAAATGGAAAATAAACTTCACTAAAAATTCTTTGGGAAAACAAAAAACATAAATAGGCTTAAAACTTGTGGTATAAAAAAAAAAAAAAACTGTTTCCCCTTTAAACTAAAAAGTTTACAGATGCGCCAGGTTTATCAAAAAGCCTGAGCATCTCTGATAAATCCCCTGTATTTGTAAGCTGTCCAATGAGGGGCCCTCATACCCAGAATATTTATTGGGTAAAGCCGTGTTTACCTGGTGGAAAACGTGCGGAATGTCCGCCTGGGATATGCCTGTGCTGCTGGCGCTAGTAACACTCGGAAATGCACCATTTCCAAGCGAAATCCACAGAAACAGTGAACCTGAATTGTTCCAGGGGATTTCACTCAAATTTCCCCATCTGAACTTGGCCTGAGTGCCGATACCTAGAAACTATTCATTCCCAATAATCGAACCAAGTAAAGGGGAGATCGCCAGCTGATTGGATCTTTTGTGCGGCCAATTAACGTATAGTTATTGGTGGCATGTATAGGGCATGATGATAAATATAAAGGGCCGCACAATTAAATAAGCTGATGCTTGTTATCAAGGCAAAGTAGGACCATCTAGTAGGGCCTTAAAGGGGCACTCCGCTGCTCAGCATTTGGAACAAACTGTTCCGAACGCCGGAGCTCGTGACGTCATAGCCCCCTCAATGCAAGGCAATGCCCACGCCCCCTCCCATAGGCTTGCATTGAGGGGGCGGGGCACGACATGAGGGGGTGGGGCTATGATGTCACGCGCTCCGAGCGTTGGCTCCAACATTCGGAACAGTTTGTTCCAAATGCTGAGCAGCAGAGTACCCCTTCAAGTTTACACTGTCCAAGAATTTGTATGAATTTGTAATTACCGCAATCCCCCCTCCCCCCACCTATGTAGATGTACCTTTATGTCTCTACTGCTATAAAGGTCCTACACGTTATACAACAACACATCAACTGCCCTAATCTTGTGTTCTTGTTGAGATATGCCATCCCTGGAGCGGTCTGCCAGCAGCTTACCCTTCCCTCTCTCCACTGTGACCACATGGCAAATGTTTACATGTATGGGAAGATAGAACTGTGTCAAACGTTTGGCTGACTGCTATTTCCTGCTTTAATTACTATTATTAATATTGTTATGACTATTTATTAATTTATGTACTCAAATGAATATTAATTTACATACGTAATAGTAATAATATTAATAGTAATAAGTAATATAAATTAAATAATTAATATTATATTTACTAATGGATTTCATTTTTATTATTTTTTTAATTATTATTTTTATTATTAGTTTTATTATTATCATTATTACAAATAATTATAGCTAGCCATAAAAATAAATAAATAAATCAGGCAATGATTTATACCTTGTCTGCAGTGGCCGGAGTGCGAGACTTTACATATGAGAACATTCGTGGGGTCTGAGCACTCATTTAATATTCCTAAATACCATGTCAGAGGGGGGTTAGTTACTTTAAAAGTGCTTAACCCGCTTAACATAAAACGATTGCTGGTCGGGAACGGCGACAAATAGTTACAGAGAGAAAACGTGTGAACACAGTCAATAAAATCCGGCGACCCTGCGAGGGGGATAGAGCTTTAGGATAAGGGGGTGAGATTAATCTTTATGTAGTTATGGTCTGCAGGGAAGTATACTGCAGATGCTTAACCCTTCGGCTGCTGGGGTAAGTCTAATGTAATGTAGCTTAAAAATAAATATATATTTTTATTAAACTTTAATGCATTGCTCTTTAAACATTACTATTAAGAGTTATCTGCTTCACGCAGTAACCAGACCCTCGTAGGTGCCTATAGGAAAGAAGCATACGTTATGCATTAACCAGGAACCCAGACAGGAAAGCTTTATAGTGTGTATCATGACATTATATTAGTTCAGGTTTATAATGTTACCGGATCAGCTGAAGTGTTACGCCTGGCCCGGTGCCCCGTTGTAACCATAAGTTTACATTCACAAAAAAAATATATATATATATAAAATAAAAAAGGCAACAATCTGACATTTTTTTTTAAGCCAATGAGATGATGTATAGAGTCTTTCCTACGCGGCGGAATAACAAGTACTTAATTCAATATATGCATTGTGCGGAATTTGATTTTCTGAGATCTGAAATGGCAAATGTCTTTGGCAGGCTGCGAGATTCGTTCGCTACCACTACAAAGTAATAGATGTGCGCATCCTGCCCTGAGCTGAACCGCGGTCGTCACTTTAACCCCCCCCCCCCCCCCCCCCCCCTCCTAGTGTATAAAAGCTTCATGAATCAGGGAACACATCTGTGGCTGTCAGTGACGCCGGACGTTCTTCTGGGGGAAGCTCGGCCCTGCGTCCTCCCAGGAAAACGTAATAATAAAATAAAAAACAACAACAAGGTGATGTTTATAACGATAAGGCGGGAAACACATCCAGGAAAATGATGGAGGCCGAGACGTCCAAAGATTGCTGCACGTTACGACCAAAATGCGGGATATAAAGAGTTCTCAGCGACAGGTCTTAGTACTGCGCAGGGAAGCGGTCACTTACCTATATAGCAACTGCATGGGCTACTCTTTTTTTTTTTCCCTACTAAATGGGTGAGCTATTAAAGGGGTACTCCGGAGGAAAGTTTTCAAATCAACTGGTGCCAGAAAGTTATACAGATTTGTAAATTACTACTATTTAAAAATCGTAATCCTTCCAGTACTTAGCTGCTTAGTATGCTCCAGAGGAAGGTGTAGAGTTATTTACGGTCTGAGCACAGTGCTCTCTGCTGACACCTCTGTAATCGTCAGGAACTGTCAGAGTAGAAGCAAATCCCCATAGCAAACCTCTCCTGCTCTGGACAGTTCCTGACAAGAACAGAGGTGTCAGCAGAGAGCACTGTGGTCAGGCTGGAAAGAACTACACAACTTCTTCCGGAGCATACAGCTGATTAGTACTGGAAGGATTAAGATTTTTTAAATAGAAGTAATTCTATTACCTAGAAGTAATGTATAACTTACTGCCATTAGTCGATTTGAAAACATTTGTTTTCCACCAGAGTACCCCATTTAACCAGTGTTTTCAAACCGGGTTGCCCTCAGCTGTTGCAAAACTACAACTCCCAGCATGCCCGGACAGCCGAAGGCTAGAGGCTCCCTGGTTGGAAATCACTGACATGACCAGTAGAACATCTATTCATACCCGGCGCTTCATCAAACTCCACGTTGGCGCCAAAGGTTAACTGACATTTGGATCAATGAGGGTTCACGTATCTAAATCTGGAGATTAAGTAAATATATGTGCATGCAGACATAGGCATAAGTAGCATGAAAAACACTACACAGCTTTTATATTTAGGTGTTGAGAGTGTAAAGCTCAGATCGGATCAGATGAATCTGGACATATATATATATATATATATATACACACACACACACACACACACAGTATACATACAGTGTGTTCTGCTTCAACCCCCCGCCCCCCCAAACCCCCCCCCCCCCCCCCCCCCAATTATCAGCTATGCGCTGTCCCCATCGGGGAACTAATCACATGTCACCCGCAATGCTACCTTCCTCGCCCTCCTGTTTGTTGCGGGCCGCCGCTGCAACTCTGTACTGTATGCTGTGTCCCTATGCCCGGGCTGCAAAAGAGAAGCAAAATTAACTTTAATTCACTTTCTCCCGTTGGAGAGCCGTCAGCCTATCACCGGCCGCAGTGATGTTCCACCTCGGCTGGTGATAGGTTGAGCGCACTGTCATGTAAGAAGCCGACTTCTTACATGACAGTAGGCTCAATCTATCATCGGCCGAGGCGGAACATCACTGCGGCCGGTGATAGGCTGACGGCTCTCCGACATTCCCGACCCCAGGAAGCAGGTGAGGCCGGTACCAAACCAACAGGAGGAGAGTTAAAGTTTATTTTGTTCATCTTTTGCAGCCCGGGCATTGGGATACAGCGTACAGTACAGAGTTCCAGTGCCGGCGGCTGCAACAATCAGGAGGACGAGGAGGGCAACGCTTGCGGTTGACATGCGATTAGTTCCACGAAATACCATTATATACCGTGGAACCGCCATAAGTTACAAAAATACCGTGATACATATTTTTGCTCATACCATCCAGCTCTAGTTTATATATATATATACACATACATACACAAATATATATATATATATATATATATATATATATATATATATATATATATATATATATATATATAACATTTTTTTTTTCTTCTTCTTCTTCCTAATCCTTGTTGGGGAGGAAAATCAACTAAGGAGGAAGCTTTTGATTTCATATCACGTCCTCATATATTGTTGTCATATCCCAACCCTATATCCCAACCTCAGGTGGGACTGATTTGTGATGAAGATATTGTAAGCTGAAAATAGAAGGGGACGTGGCTTTGTGGGAGTGGGCGTGATTTGCAAGCAAGACCGCTGCACAAAAATGGGAAATAATAAAAGGGGTGTGGCTTAAAATGTGGGCATATCTTTGTGAGATGGGGTGTGGATTGCAAGCCGGACTGACATTCACCAGGAGATGCAGAGCAGAGCTTGTGGAGTAAGGTATTGGAAGTCCCATATACTTGCATGGCACTTGAAACAAAAGACCATGTTTTATATAAGGGTGTACGGTAAGGGTTAATTTAACTATCATATCTTTTTATTTGACATAAGTAACATGTGACCAAGTATTATCGAAATATCTCCAGCCATTTGGAAGTTATGCAGTAACATGTATTTCCCATAGACTTGTATGGTACGTCAAACAAAAAGCCCGCCCCTGGCAAATGGGGGTGATTAAGGGTTAAATCACCTATCCTATGTTTGTTGTTGACATAGAAGTAACATATGGCCAAGTTTCATGTTAATATCTTCAGCCGTTTGGACGTGATGTTGGAACATACACACATACATACATACATTGAGTTTTATATATACTGTACACACAGTCATGGCCGTAAATGTTGGCACCCCTGAACTTTTTCCAGAAAATGAAGTATTTCTCACAGAAAAGGATTGCAGTAACACATGTTTTGCTATACACATGTTTACTCCCTTTGTGTGTATTGGAACTAACCCAAAAAAGGAGGAAAATGTCAGACCATAACTCCAAAAATGGGCTGGAAAAAATTATTGGCACCCTTTCAAAATTGTGGATAAATAAGATTGTTTCAAGCATGTGATGCTCCTTTAAACTCACCTGGGGCAAGTAACAGGTGTGGGCAATATAAAAATCAGACATGTAAGCAGATAAAAAGGAGAGAAGTTCACTTAGTCTTTGCATTGCGTCTCTGTGTGTGCCACACTAAGCATGGACAACAGAAAGAGGAGAAGAGAACTGTCTGAGGACTTGAGAACCAAAATTGTGGAAAAATATCAACAATCTCAAGGTTACAAGTCCATCTCCAGAGATCTAGATTTGCCTTTGTCCACAGTGCACAACATTATCAAGAAGTTTGTAACACATGACACTGTAGCTAATCTCCCAGGACGTGGACGGAAGAGAAAAATTTATGAAAGGTGTCAACGCAGGATAGTCTGGATGGTGGATAAGCAGCCCCAAACAAGTTCCAAAGAAATTCAAGCTGTCCTGCAGGCTCAGGGAGCATCAGTGTCAGCGCGAACTATCTGTCGACATTTAAATGAAATGAAATGCTAAGGCAGGAGACCCAGGAGGACCCCACTGCTGACGCAGACAAAAAAGCAAAACTGCATTTTGCCAAAATGAACTTGAGTAAGCCAAAATCCTTCTGGGAAAACATCTTGTGTACAGAGGAGACCAAGATAGAGCTTTTTGGTAAAACAAATCATTCTACTGTTTACCGAAAACAGAATGAGGCCTACAAAGAAAAGAACACAGTACCTACAGTGAAATATGGTGGAGGTTCAATGATTTTTTTTTTTTTGCTGCCTCTGGCACTGGGTGCCTTTAATGTGTACAAGGCATCATGAAATCTGAGGATTACCAATGGATTTTGGGTTGCACTGTACAGCCAGTGTCAGAAAGCTGGGTTTGCGTCAGAGATCTTGAGTCTTCCAGCAGGACAATGACCCCAAACATACGTCAAAAAGCCCCCAGAAATGGATGGCAACAAAGCGCTGGAGAGTTCTGAAGTGGCCAGCAATGAGTCCAGATCTAAATCCCATTGAACACCTGTGGAGAGATCTTAAAATTGCTGTTGGGAAAAGGCGCCCTTCCAATAAGAGAGACCTGGAGCAGTTTGCAAAGGAAGAGTGGTCCAACATTCCGGCTGAGAGGTGTAAGAAGCTTATTGATGGTTATAGGAAGCAACTGATTTCAGTAATTTTTTCCAAAGGGTGTGCAACCAAATATTAAGTTAAGGGTGCCAATAATTTTGTCCAGCCCATATTTGGAGTTTGGGTTGACATTATGTCCAATTTATTTATTTTTTTCCTCCCTTTTTTGGTTTAGTTCCAATACACACAAAGGGAATAAACATGTGTATAGAAAAATGTGTGTTACTTCAAGGGTGCCAACATTTACAGCCGTGAGTGTGTGTGTGTGTGTGTGTGTGTGTAATATTATATATATATATATATATATATATATATATATATATATATATATATACACACACATACTATATATACACACACACATATGTATCTAGGAATATTGGTTCAGCTCGTAATACTGTTTGCAATGTGGAGAAGATGGGACATAACGGGCCAATTTCCATTTCTATTACATGGCGAAAAAGACAGATTGGGCTTCTATCTAATAATCAAAGCCATATATGTAACATGGCGGCACACAAAGTGTTCTTCCCTGGAAGCAATGCTTATAAAGAAGAACACGTCCGTAATATGGCATCCAAAAGGAATATGCATAGGGAACCATAGGAGCTGTGTGCCAATGGATGGTGCTTCTGTGGCCAACGTTTCATGGAGAGAATATCTGCACATTATGCTGCAGGTCAAGGTTAAAACCACTAAGGCTACATTCACACTGCGGAATCTCTGCAGATTTGGAATATGGCCAGCACTGACTGAATCTATCAGCGTTAGGACCGCGTGAACCATGCCGTCCCCAAAGACCCAGATCATTCCTTTGATGATAGATCTTCAGTTGCTGAAATTCTGTAGTGTGCTTGGAATGCCATTGAAAGCAATGGGATTCTGCTGCACAGGAACTTCAAGGGAAATCTTTAAAGCGGAATTCCACTTAGAAATCTCCTAGAGTAAACCTGACCCAGCTCTTATTAATTTGGAAATCTTTGTGGCCTTGCAGACACCGGTACATGCTCCAGAGGAAGGTGTAGAGTTCTTTACGGTCTGAGCACAGTGCTCTCTGCTGCCACCTCTGTAAGTGTCAGGAACTGTCAGAGTAGAAGCAAATCCCCATAGCAAACCTCTCCTGCTCTGGACAGTTCCTGACAAGAACAGAGGTGTCAGCAGAGAGCACTGGGGCCAGACTGGAAAGAACTACACAACTTCTTCTGGAGCATATAGCAGCTGATAAGTACTGGAAGGACTAAGATTTTTTTTAAATAAAAGTAATTTACAAACCTGTATAACTTACTGGCATTAGTGGATTTGAAAACATTTGTTTTCCACCAGAGTACCCCCTTTAACCAGTGT
Source organism: Hyla sarda (assembly GCF_029499605.1). Lineage (NCBI taxonomy): Eukaryota > Metazoa > Chordata > Amphibia > Anura > Hylidae > Hyla > Hyla sarda. The sequence continues at coordinate 351,177,799 of NC_079193.1, forward strand.
TTTCCAACAAGGGTGCCCTCAGCTGTTGCAAAACTACAACTCCAGCATGCCCGGACAGCCTTCGGCTGTCCGGGCATGCTGGGAGTTGTAGTTTTGCAAGAGCTAGAGGCTCCCTGGTTGGAAATCACTGACATGACCAGTAGAACATCTATTCATACCCCTGCGCTTCATCAAACCCCACGTTGGCGCCAAACATAAGGAGTAACAGACAGACGTTTTAAGCTGTACTCCCTCTGGTAGGATACAACATGTCTGTGGGGTCAGTGACCTGTGGGGTCAGCGTTGATTCATAGCGATGACCTCTTTCCAGTCTTTCCCTGCACAGAAGCCGCCTGCTTGAGATCTGTACCTCTGCCCCATTCACATGTATGGGGGCCGCCTGCAGTTCCCTGCATAGCGGGAAATCCGGGAGCACCGAAAGTGCAGGGATGAACACTGAGCGGTCAGTATCCCAGAGGAGCGCCCCCTTCAGATCATACAGATGTGCCCTATAAATAAATAAAAAATCCTGTTCTCACCTGCTGGACAGACTGAGGAGTTCGTGCTTCTCAGACACAGGAGCCTTTTTGTCCAGTTCCCATATCAGCACATTGATAAGATGGGAGTCCTTGATGACAATAGGAACCTCTTCAAACATGTGCTCAAAGGCGATGTTGGCCTTCTTCAATCTGTGGAGGGGAGGACATTTACATATCACCAGAAGGTATACACCTCCCTTCCTACCTCTACCTGTATGTTGTCTCTATGGGATCGGGATATATAGTAGTTATACACCTCTCCTTCAGCTCTATCTGTATACTGCTGCTCTCTCTCTCTATGGGATCAGGATATATAGTAGTTATACGCCTCTCCTTCAGCTCTATCTGTATACTGCTGCTCTCTCTATGGCATCGGGATATATAGTAGTTATACGGCTCTCCTTCAGCTCTATCTGTATACTGCTGCTCTCTCTCTATGGCATCGGGATATATAGTAGTTATACGGCTCTCCTTCAGCTCTATCTGTATACTGCTGCTGCTATCTCTATGGGATCAGGATATATAGTAGTTATCCACCTCTCCTTCAGCTCTATCTGTATACTGCTGCTGCTGCTGCTATCTCTATGGGATCAGGATATATAGTAGTTATACACCTCTCCTTCAGCTCTATCTGTATACTGCTGCTCTCTCTCTATGGGATCAGGATATATAGTAGTTATACACCTCTCCTTCAGCTCTATCTGTATACTGCTGCTGCTATCTCTATGGGATCAGGATATATAGTAGTTATACGCCTCTCCTTCAGTTCTATCTATATACTGCTGCTCTCTCTATGGCATCGGGATATATAGTAGTTATACGCCTCTCCTTCAGCTCTATCTGTATACTGCTGCGACTACCTCTATTGGATAGGGATATAGGGGGGAGATTTATCAAAACCTGTCCAGAGGAAAAGTTGCCCAGTTGCCCATAGCAACCAATCAGATCGCTTCTTTCATTTTTAACAAGGCCTGTGCCAAATGAAAGAAGCGATCTGATTGGTTGCTATGGGCAACTGGGCAGCTTTTCCTCTGGACAGGTTTTGATAAATCTCCCCCATAGTAGTTATACACCTCTCCTTCAGTTCTATCTGTATACTGCTGCTGCTATCTCTATGGGATCAGGATATACAGTAATTATACACTTCCCTTCCAGCTCTATCTGTATACTGCTGCTGCTGCTATATCTATGGGATCAGGATATATAGTAATTATACACTTCCCCTCCAGCTCTATCTGAATACTGCTGCTATATCTATGGGATCAGGATCTATAGCAATTATACACTTCCCCTCCAGCTCTATCTGTATATTGCTGTTATCTCTATGTGATCAGGATATATAGTAGCTATACACCACCTCCAGGCTTTATCTGTATACTAATGCTGTTATCACTATAGGACTGTGTTCCCCAACCAGGGTGCCTCCAGCTGTAGCAAGACTAAAACTCCCAGCATGCCCGGACAGCCAAAGGCTGCCCGGGCATGCTGGGAGTTGTAGTTTTGCAACAACTGGTGGCACCCTGATTGGGAAACACTGCTATAGGGTCAGGATATATAGTACTTATACACCTCCCCTCACAGCTCTATCGGTATATTGCTGCTATCTTTATGGGATAATATAAAGTAGTTATAACCCTCCCCACCAGCTCTATCTGTATACTGTTGCTATATCTATGGGATCAGACTATATAGTAGTTATACACCTCCCCCTTCAGCTCTATCTGTATACTGCTGCTGCTATCTCTACGGGATCAGAATATATAGTAGTTATACACCTCTCCCTTCAGCTCTATCTGTATACTGCTGCTGCTATCTACAGGATCAGAATATATAGTAGTTATACACCTCCCCCTTCAGCTCTATCTGTATATTGCTGCTGCTATCTCTACAGGATCAGAATATATAGTAGTTATACACCTCCCCCTTCAGCTCTATCTGTATACTGCTGCTGCTATCTCTATGGGATCAGAATATATAGTAGTTATACACCTCCCCCTTCAGGTCTATCTGTATACAGCTGCTGCTATCTCTACAGGATCAGAATATATAGTAGTTATACACCTCCCCCTTCAGCTCTATCTGTATACTGCTGCTGCTATCTCTATGGGATCAGAATATATAGTAGTTATACACCTCCCCCTTCAGGTCTATCTGTATACAGCTGCTGCTATCTCTATGGGATCATGGTATATAGTAGTTATACACCTCCCCCTTCAGCTCTATCTGTATACTGCTGCTGCTATCTCTATGGGATCAGAATATATAGTAGTTATACACCTCCCCCTTCAGGTCTATCTGTATACAGCTGCTGCTATCTCTACAGGATCAGAATATATAGTAGTTATACACCTCCCCCTTCAGCTCTATCTGTATACTGCTGCTGCTATCTCTATGGGATCAGAATATATAGTAGTTATACACCTCCCCCTTCAGGTCTATCTGTATACAGCTGCTGCTATCTCTATGGGATCAGGGTATATAGTAGTTATACACCTCCCCCTTCAGCTCTATCTGTATACTGCTGCTGCTATCTCTATGGGATCAGAATATATAGTAGTTATACACCTCCCCCTTCAGGTCTATCTGTATACAGCTGCTGCTATCTCTATGGGATCAGGGTATATAGTAGTTATACACCTCCCCCTTCAGCTCTATCTGTATACTGCTGCTGCTATCTCTATGGGATCAGAATATATAGTAGTTATACACCTCCCCCTTCAGGTCTATCTGTATACAGCTGCTGCTATCTCTACAGGATCAGAATATATAGTAGTTATACACCTCCCCCTTCAGCTCTATCTGTATACTGCTGCTGCTATCTCTATGGGATCAGAATATATAGTAGTTATACACCTCCCCCTTCAGGTCTATCTGTATACAGCTGCTGCTATCTCTATGGGATCAGGGTATATAGTAGTTATACACCTCCCCTCCAGCTAGAAAAATACAACTTGTAAACAGAACCTAAAGACGTCAAGATCTAATTAAACCGATTCTGCTTTATAGTTCTGCTCATTCTCCCGGTTTTATGGCAGAGCCAGAAATGTGGACGGACAGAACACAATTCAGGAGAAGAGATTCTTGGAGCCTGGACGTGGTAATGTGTTTACCTCGACTGCTGAACAACATGTTCTCTACCACTTACCTCAACACCTCTACAACTCACCAAACAAGGCGCCTGCCAAGCAGCCCCCCACCCCCACACACACACACACACCAGTAACACACACACCAGTAACACACGTACCCTTCCGCAGAGAAGTCTTTCTCCTTGCAGACTTCCATCAGTTTTGGAGTCAGTCGATAAGCCTTGAGCGACAGAGAACCCTGAGCAGTCTTAATAGGATCTAAGAATCAAAAAGAAAAGTGAAGGTCAGCTTTGGGCACAAAAGAAAAAAAAACTAAAGAGTAGAATAAAAAGAATTAAAAATATTTACCAAACCCAAATAGAAATCAATAAAATCGAGAAATATTTGTTAAAATAATTATCTCTGCTGACAATTGATTATTTCTTTCTATATTTGTCCCCACAGGAAGGATATCAATTTTTTTATTTTTATTATTTTTTTTGATGATCAGTAATAATACTAAAAATAATAAAATAATAAGCTGTTCTCGCATGGCTATAATTATGGCTGATTCCATAGAAAACATAAAATGGTTACATCTCTGACAAGCTTATGAGATCCCGCCTATCTCTACACCATATTAAGACATGTGGCATATTAGAGGGATCTGCACTTAAAGGGATAGTACACAATTGTTTTTCCTTCAGCCTTTGAACTCATGATGCCAAGGTATATTACAGTTTCGTTTTGTCCCGCTTTAATGCGCCTACACCTGGAAGTCTTCTCATTTTACTGTCGTCTCCAATGATTTCCCAGCATTCCATACATACAGAGATAAGAGGTCATTAGTCACATGGTCTCCAGGGGGTGTGGTTATGCTGCAGTGGGTGGATAGCATTACTAGCCACTCCACCTGGAGACCATGTGACTTATGATATTGTCCCTGGCTGCACGGTATGCTGGGAAAGGTCAGAGAACTGCAAAATGAAAAGACTTCCGGGTGCGAGTCCTGTGGATTAAAATGTGTCCCAGCAGAGCGCAGAGGTAACAGAAGCAAATTATACCGTATTATAATGTAACATCTTTAGCTCAAAGGCTGAAGAAAAAATGGAATACACCCTTTAAAGGGGTACTCCACTGCTCAGCGTTTGGAACAAACTGTTCCAAATGCTGGAGTCAGGAGCTTGTGACATCCTAGCCCTGCCCCTCATGACATCATGCCCCGCCCCCTCAATGCAAGTCTATGGGAGGGGGTGTGACGGCTGTTGGCTGTAGTGACAGCCCATGTGCTTCAGAACAAAACAATCAGGCAATGAATCAGACATGCCCGATCCTTCTCTTTCTTGACACCAGATATAGGGGGAGAACAATAAGGCCCCTTGGATTTTAGGTTAGGAGGCCATCATGCTGGTGGGGCTGGTCCTGCCAAAGTGGTTAAATGTGTCAGACACATATCTAATGTATAGAGTTAGCCTAAAGGGGGTTATCCCAGGGATAGGCCAACAATATCTGATGGAGAGGGTGCTGAGACATGTTTGGCAGAGCTGTGACACCCAGAATAACACAGTGAATGTAGCCAGAAATCCTGACTCTGTACATGGTCTAGTGGTCACACCAAGTTACTTTAGCTTTAATAGGAGCCGAGCAGCAGGAACCCAGCATGGCCACTGTCTGCTTCTAGCCTCTATGCATTGCTGCTCTGCCAAATAGTTGTCAGCACCCCAATATGTGAATAAAGCAGGCTGGCAGCTCTGAGTGTTCTCCTTTGTGAACAAAGCAGACTGGCAGCTCGTAGTGTTTAGGACTCCAGCATGAGTCTGAAATGCTTGCTGCCAGGACTGGTAGGGAGACCCCTAGTGGTCATTTCTTCAAAGTGGAAAATTAAATAGAAAGAAGCATATTTTTTAATAACATGCAATTGTAAAGTTATTCTGCATACATTAATCTATAATAGATCAAAAGTTTTTTTGATGAGAGGTACCCTTTAACCCGGCGTGTACTCAGCTGAAAAGGACAATTGTAGGAAGAGCCAATAGGCATTGCTAAACCTAGGAATGCGGAATAGTAGAAACAAAAAATCTCAGACACGACAAATCGATTCACCCACTAAAACCTAATACTTCGCAATGATTGGGTGAATACAGGCGACAGTCAGTGACTCACAACGCTGCTCGCATAAGTCCTCTTCAGTCGGAGGCCGAACCCTCTAAGGCTCTATTTACAGTGCATTTTGCAGTGCTGGTCAGAGAAAGGAGCTCCTAAGATATCTCTGCCGGGCACGGCAGAACACAGTGTGAATAATGCACAATAATATAAAAGCTTAGCATCCAGCTGAAAAGGACTTTTGGGTACAGCGTTGCAAACTGCATTCTGTCAGCTGTTCTGAGCCACAGTATACAGCCCTCTAAGGCTATGTTCACACGGTGGAATGTATATTCGGAATTCCGCCGGAATTTTCCACTTGGAAATTACGCTGTTGCAGAGTCCTATTGATTTCAATGGGATTCTGCTGAACTGTGCACACAGTGGAACTTCCGCGCCAATCCCGATTCCAACATCCGCAGAAAATATACTTGTCTATCCTTTCTGCGGATTGCGCTGGATAATGCATTGCCGTCTATGAGACTGTGCATTTCCAAGCAGTCCTAGTGCTTGCCAATTATTCATGCGTGTGGAACGTCTGCCCGCGTTTTCCGGGTGGACATTCCGCACGGAATCGGGCATGTGAGCAGCTCTTTTCACATTGCATTTTGCAGTGTCCACATATGCAAGTCAAAAGGAGGCTACGGTACGGTCCAGTGTTTCCCAACCAAGGTGCTTCCCGCTGTTGCAAAACTACAACTCCCAGCATGCTTGGAGTTATAGTTTTGCAGCAGCTAGAGGCACAATGGTTGGGAAACACTGGTATAGTCAAGTGGTCTCCAAACCTGTAGGCCTCCAGCTGTCGCAAAACTACAACTCCCAGCATGCCCAGACAGCCAACGGCTGTCTGAGCATGCTCGGAGTTGTAGTTTTGCAACAGCTGGAGGGCCACAAGTTTGGAGACCACTGATATATTTATGCATTGGCATCCATCGCTAATAGTTTCCCATTATACCAGACTGGCGGAGGCCAAAAAGCAGAGTCAAAGTAGCCGAATTCTAGCACTGATGTCCATATACAGTAGTAGTTTAGAATTTCACAGCACATTTTTTGACACACTTGACATTATAGCGAGTCGCCGTAACAGTGCACGCCCCTATATATAAATGTAAAAAAAAATAAAAAGTAAAGCAATTATGGTAGTTAATCTATTTGCCTCCTGTCTGCGGCCGTTGCGTCCACCAGCGATAAGGAAGAGAAAGGCCGGGGTGCTGAAAAATGACTACAATTTCAATGCCGGGCTTATTAGTATGCAGACTACAAAGCTCGCCGCCACACTGCATGCCTCCGGTGCATCTGAAATCAGGAACACAATGGCCACAGAGCTGTCTTTCTCAGTTCATGGAGATACAGATACCCTCCCAGCATATACAACGTGTCCGCAGGCAGAGATAGCTGGGCGAGAGGTGAGGGAGCAGACGGGGGGGGGGGGGGGGGGGGGGTATTTAGGTGAACGGGCCAGGTTGGTTCTCCAATGTTTTCCGTGCAGAAAAATAATAGAACACAAGTGGACTACTTAGGGGCAATGACTCTCCTGCGTAAAGGAGGAACGCATTCATTTTTTTAATCTTTATTTGTATATTTATTTACTAAGGGGAGTGAGGAGAGAAATCTCATAGTAAAATAAAATCCCTATTCCCAATAGATATTCTCCACGATCATAATCATCTACAATATATATTGTACAAAGAAAGTTCTAAGAACCAGCATTTCAGGGAAAAAAATATAAATAGTAATTATATATATATATAATATTATATTATATTATATATTATATAATATATTATATTATATATTATATTATATATTATATAATATATTATATTATATATTATATTATATATTATATTATATATTATATTATATATTATATTATATATATTATATATTATATAATACATAATACATAATATATATATATATATATATATATATATATATATATATATATATATATATATATATAGACCGATTATCGGTTTGGCAGATGATCACGATTTTGGGCATTATCGGTATGGGCAATTACCTTGCCGATAAGCCGATAATGCCCCGCCCCCCCCGCACCGCGGGCCAGTCCATAGCATCAATGACTTCCTCTTGCAGGAACTGCTGACACACTCCAGCCACATGAGGTCTAGCATTGTCTTTCATTAGGAGGAACCCAGGGCCAACCGCACAAGCATATGGTCTCACAAGGGGTCTGAGGATCTCATCTCGGTACCTAATGGCAGTCACACTACCTCTGGGCAAGCACATGGAGGGCTGTGCGGCCCCCAAAGAAATGCCACCCCACACCATTACTGACCCACCATCAAAGCGGTCATGCTGGAGGATGTTGCATAAAGCAGAACGTTCTTCACCACGTCTCAGTGGCAAATTTGCCAATCTTGGTGTTCTCTGGCAAATTCCAAACATCCTGCAAGGTGTTGGGCTGTAAACACAACCCCCACCTGTGGACATCGGTCCCTCATAACACCCTCATGGAGTGTTTCTGACCATTTGAGTGGACACATGCACATTTGTGGCCTGTTGGAGGTCATTTTGCAGGGCTCTGGCAGTGCTCCTCCTGCTCCTCGTTGCACAAAGGCGGAGGTAGCGGTCCTGCTGCTGGGTTGTTGCCCTCCTCCGGCCTCCTCCACGTCTCCTGATGTACTGGCCTGTCCCCTGGTAGCGCCTCCATGCTCTGAACACTACACTGACAGACACAGCAAACCTTCTTGCCACAGCTCGCATTGATGTGCCATCCTGGATGAGCTGCACTACCTGAGCCACTTGTATGGGTTGTAGACTCCGTCTCATGCCATTACTAAAGTGAAAGCACCGCCAGCATTCAAAAGTGACAAAATTATCAGCCAGGAAGCATAGGAACTGAGAAGTGGTTTGTGATCAACACCTGCAGAACCACTCCTTTATTGAGGGTGTCTTGTGAATTGCCTATAATTTCCACCTGTTGTCTGTTCCATTTGCACAACAGCATGTGACATTGATTGTCAATCAGTGTTGCTTCTTGAGTGGACATGGAGTTACATTGTGTTGTTAAAGTGTTCCCTCAACTTATACTCCACTATAATATGTAAAGAACAACAAAATTGAAAAGGGAAAAAAAAGTGCTCCATAAAAAACACACACCAAGCAAAAAAACAAAAACAAAAGGGTGGGAGGTATGGGTGCTGTTGTGTAGAAACCTAGAAAAAAAATAACCACTGTTGCCCCCATCGTCTTAAAGGGATATTCTGGCCTTAGACATCTTATCTCCTATACAAAGGATAGAGAATAAGATGTCTGATCGTGGGGGAAACCAGCGTTTCAGAGACTGGGTGCTGCACGGAGATGGCGGGAAGGTCTCAGCGGTGACACCCCCGCAATCAGATATCTTATTCCCTATGCTTTGGATCAGGGATAAGATGTCTAAGGCCAGAATACCCCTTTAATGGCTGCACCCTGAGAAATACCAAAGATTAGAGAAGGAAAAAGCACGAAGGACTTTATGGAGTTGACATTGCGTCCAAAGCCATATTCCCATTAGACCTAATGTTCAGAAAAGGTGTGTAGACTTTTCCAGGAAGCAGCTTTACATTTGTTCCCCACCAAAGCCCCTGTTCTCTCCGCCCAGGAAGGGGAGACTGCTGTAAGTGGACTTCACTTAAAAAAGTGGAGTCTTTTCTATAACTACAAAAAGCCACTGAAATTCCTGTTCTGATGCATCCAGCTTAGACGCTTAGATGCACTTTTAGACAATTTATGTCCCGTTAGGGCCAGCAAACTTTCTGGAGGGCAGTATGTCTTGGGCCTCCCTGATGGGGTATGGAGGCCACTGCTGTTGTCCAAATAGATTAGAATGTGATGATTCCTGCAAATTGGCTCCAATTTTTTGGAGTGACAACTATAAGGCCAATAGCATTCTGAGAATTGCTTATCTTCTTGTTATCTTAGGATCCCACCTCACTTGGACTGACCGGTCCTCTGAGTGGACTGAGAAGGGGGTTCCCCTAAAACCAACTCACGCCTTAATTTTTGAGGGAAATTTTTTGGATAACCACCATCTTAACTAGTACTTTAACTGAAAGGGTATGACAACTCTCTTCTAGGATCTCATTCAGATTGTTCCAGATAGAGAGCATGCATTTTGGAAATGTTCTGAAATAAAATTGGGTCATCTGGACATTGCTGTTCTGATTGAACAGGAGCGAAGGGCTCTCAGGAAGATTTTCCTGCAACCGAGGAGAAGATCTGATTTCTCTAGATTTAGGATCCAACCCAATCCCTGGGAAGTTAAAATGGCCCTCTAAGGCTAGGATTTCACTGAGGTTTTTTCCCACCAGCAAAAACACTAGGAAAAACTTCCAGTAAAACTGCCACAGCTTTTCCTGCATTTTGGCAGTTTTTCTGGTTTTTTTTTTTTTCTGTGTATGGAAACAGCCAAATTTGAATGCTGTGGCAGTTTTTCACTGTCTTCAGGTACCACTCTGTGGGTCGGATGCTGAGCGCCTGGTCCACAGAGTGTAAGGAGTACAACATCACTACTTACCTCTCCCCGGCCGTATAGTATACAGGGGGGCATAGTGTACCCGTGTATACTATACAGGAACTGGGAATCCTGTCACCAGACTGCTCCTATGGCCCCTTTGGGCGGTATACAGCTAATTATATAAACTGTATACAGAACACGAGATCCACTTACAACCCTCTCTCCCTGTCGGGTCTGTGTAGCTCCACCCCTAAAGTAATTAGAGGGCGGAGCTACAGACGGGAGCCAGGCTGGTAAGGGTGTGAGGTCCTGTTCACATTGTCCGTTTTGTATAATGTGTACAGACCCTTCTGGCAGTGTCCTCCCAGACAGAGAGACTCTAGCTGTTGCTAAACTACAACTCCCAGCATGCCAAGATAACCAAAGCTGTACTAACCAATTACGGCGGATTCGGTGGGTTGCAGCGATTAACAAAAAAAATGTTTTCGTGGGGAAGTGTGTGTTTTTTTTTCCCCAATGTGTCGTGTTATTTTTTAAATTGAATTTTCAGGCTTAGTAGTGGAGGCAGTCTTATTGACAGAATCAATTACTAAGCCGGGGCCTTAGCGTTAGCGACAAAAACAGCTAGCACTAACCCCCAATTATTACCCCAGCACCCACCGCCACAGGGGTGCCGGAACCAACAGGCTTGGAGTGTTAAAAAGGGCACTCCTGGGCCTATGTGGTAACAGGCTGCTGTTAGTTAGGCTGAGGAGAGCCAGTAACAATGGTCCTCGTCCACCTTGGTAACAACAAGCTGTTGCTGCTTGGTTGGTATCTGGCTGAGAATAAAAATACGGGGAACCCTGGGCGTTTTTTATTTATTTATGAAAAAAAAAAAAAAAAAAACATAGGCTTCCCCGTATTTTTATTCACAGCCAGATACCAACCAAGCAGCAACAGCCTGATGTTACCAGGGTGGACGAGGATCATTGTTACTGGCCCTCTGCTAGCTGTTTTTGGGGCTAACGTTAAAGAGGCACTCCGGTGTAAAACTTTTTTTTTTTTTTTTTTTTTTTTTTTTTACTCAACTGGTGCCAGAAAATTTTACAGATTTGTAAATTATTTCGATTAAAAAATCTTAATCCTTCCAGTACTTATTAGCTGCTGAATACTACAGAGGAATTTCTTTTCTTTTTGGAACACAGTGCTCTCTTGCTGACATATCTGTCCATTTTAGAAACTGTCCAGAGCAGCATATATGTTTTCTATGGGGATTTTCTCCTACTCTGGACAGTTCTTAAAATGGACAGAGATGTCAGCAGAGAGCTCTATGTTCCAAAAAGAAAACCATTTCCTCTGTAGTATTCAGCAGCTAATAAGTACTGGAAGGATTAAGATTTTTTAAATAGAAGTAATTTACAAATCTGAAACAAATACTTTTGCCCGGACCTTCAAGGTGAGTATAAATGTACTGAATTTGAATTTATAATTATAGAAAAAATATTGGGTCGTGCTACAATAATAAGATATATTTATTAAAATTACAATGTATAAAAGGTTACTCCTCACAGGGCCCTGTGTGGAGAACACATAAAATACAAGCAATAGATAATAAAGATGCATAAAACGAATAAAAAGCAGCATAAAAATGCATAAAGATAATAAAGGCAATATATTGTATGTGTTAAAAGGCAATGTATAAAAGGCAATGTATAATAAAGGCAATGTATTTTATGTGTTCTCCACACAGGGCCCTGTGAGGAGTAACCTTTTATACATTGTCATTTTAATAAATATATCATATTATTATTGAAGCACGACCCAACATTTTTTCTATAATTATAAATTCAAATTCAGTACATTTATACTCACCTAGAAGGTCTGGGAAAAAGTATTTGTTTCTGGTTTTCCCTTTTTTGCAACTAAGGTATAGTTGCATGCCCTAGTTTGACCTCGGTGTGTATTAGTAATTGTGAGCTGCACATACACATTTTTTTCCTAATTTACAAATCTGTTTAACTTTCTGGCACCAGTTGATAAAAAAAAAAAAAAAAGTTTTCCACCGGAGTACCCCTTTAAGCCCAGTCTTAGTAATAGATTCCTTTTATGAGACTGCTTCCACTACTAAGCCTGAAAATTCAATTAAAAAAAAAAAGGCACATTGGCAAATTTTACCCCTCCCCCCCCCCCCCCCAACAGCCCTTGTTAGCTATTTTATTAAAAGGAAAAAAATCCAGTTCATCTGCCGTAATCCACCAATCGCCGTAATCATCTGCATACATTGATCTGAAACAAGAAGGAACCAAAAATAATTTTGTAGATTTTTGGCGCTCTCCACTTGGGAGAGCGCCCATAATGCAAAATCCTCCCAGACAGGGAGCCTCCAATTGTTGCAAAACTACAACTCCTAGCATGCCCGGACAGCCTTTGGCTGTCCGGCATGCTGGGAGTTGTAGTTTAGCAACAGATGGAGTCTCCCTGTCTGGGAGGACACTGTCAGAAGGGTCTGTTCACATTATACAAAACGGACAATGTGAATAAAGCCTCACACCTTTACCAGCCTGGCTCCCAACTGTAGATCCGCCACCTAACTACGTCATCACTAGGAGGCAGAGTTACACGGACCTAGCCGGGACTGGCGGTAGATAAGCGGACTTCGTCTTCTGTATACACTATATACAGCTATCTATAGATAGCTGTATATAGTGTATACCGCCCAAAGAGTTAACCTACACTGTCCTCTTCCTTGCTGGGCTGGCACAGAGCGCTCAGATCAGCAAGGGGTTAAGTGAGAGCACTGTATATACTGTATACAAATTGCAATTTCACTAAGTTCTTGCTGGGCACTAGATATACAATGTATATCTACTGCTCAGCATCAGCTGTTCTCCCGGCTCTGTAGCCGTGAGCACAGCTGAGTCAAGAAATTCACATCAGGAGGATCTCAACAGGTGTCAGTAGTGACACTTACTGCGATCTGTTTCTTACTGCAGGTACTACTGCTCCCAACATGGAACACACTTTGCTCCATGGTGGGAGCTGTATTATCTGTACTAATAGACAGATGGTCCGGGTGTCACTTATGACACCCATTGCGATCTGTCTGTTCATGCAGGTACTACAGTTCCCAGCATGAAGCAGAGTGTGCTCCATGTTGGGAGTAGTAGTACCTGTAATAATAGACATCGCAGTGGGTGTCACTTCTGACACCCGCTGTGATCCTCTGGTATAAGCTACAGAAGTGTGCGGCAGCTGCACTACTGTGATGTGAGGTTATCTTCCCTTCACAGATTTGTATATGCCGCTGAGAGCTGTGATTGGCCGACACAATCTGGCCAATCACAGCTCTCAGCGGGAAATATGAATCTGAAGTGAAGAGAACTTTACATCACAGCGGAGTATAGTGCCAGGCAGGGGTCCAGACAAGTGTGGCTGCCGCCCGCTTCTATAGCTTTCTACCAGAGGATAGCAGCGGGTGTCAGAAGTGACACCCACTGCGATAGGTCTATTAGTACAGGTACTACTACTGCCAACATGGAACAGTCTGTTAAAGAAAAAAAAAAAAACACATTTTATTAAACACACAATTAAAATACATTACTAATAAAAAGTTTAACAAAATTATAAAAAATATATTTTTTATAATTATATGGCCCCTTTCTAAATGTTTTACATTGCAGGCTACATTTTTTAGTTCTCTACCCGCCCACATGAATTGTTCCTTTTTTAAAAGTTTATAAAAATTTTGTTCTGAAAAATATAAATTTCGTTAAATACAATTTTTTCCATCCCTACTGTATTTTTAAAATTTTTTTTTTTAAATGGTACCCTACGAAATAACAAAAAAGGTATCTCCATCACTTTTTTGGATTGCTAAAGTCCAAAAAAATAATAAAAACTGCCAAAGTTAATCCCTTAAGGACTTAGCGTTTTTCAGTTTGCATTTTAGTTTTTTCCTCCTTCCATTTTAAAAATCATAACCCTTTCAATTTTCCCACCTAAAAACCCATATTAAGGCTTATTTTTGGCGCCACCAATTCTACTTTGCAGTGACATTTTACCCAAAAATACTTTTTATTCGACAAAATTTAAGAAAAACACCATTTTGTAACTTTTGGGGGCTTCCGTCTGTACGCAGTGCATTTTTCAGTAAAAAGGACACCTTATTTTTATTCTGTAGGTCCATACAGTTAAAAGGATACCCTACTTATATAGGTTTGATTGTCGTACTTGTGGAAAAAATCATAACTACATGCAGGAAAATTTAGATGTTTAAAAAAGCCCTATTATGACCCCTATAACTTTTATTTTTTCGCGTACGGGGCATTTTGAGGGGTAATTTTTTGCGCCCTGATCTAAAGTTTTTATTGGTACAATTTTTGTTTTGATCGGACTCTAATCGCTTTTTATTCATTCTTTAAATGGTAAAAAAAAGTGACCAAAAAGACGCTATTTTGGACTTTGGAATTTTTTTACGTGTACACCATTGACTGTGCGGTTCAATTAACGATATATTTTTATAGTTCGGACATTTACGCACGCGGTAATACCACGTTTATTTTTATTTACACTTTTTTTTAATGGGAAGGGGATAAATCACATATACCAACACTAACACTGCACACACTGATCTTTTACACTCATCACTGGCATGTATTAACATGCCATTGATCAGTGTTATCGGCGCTTGACTGCTCCTGCCTGGATCTCAGGCATGGAGCAGTCATTCGCCGATCGGACACCGAGGAGGCAGGTAGGGATCCTCCTGGTGTCCTGTAAGCTGTTCGGGACACTGCAATTTCATCACTTCTGAAGGATTAATACAGAGTATCACCTTGATCGGTGATGCCCTGTATTAGCCGCGAGTCCCGGCCGTTGATGGCCACCTGGACCGACCCGATATGACGTGGGATCACTGTGTGACCCTGCGTTATATCGCGGGAGCTGGCACATGGGGTTAAAGGGTTAAAACCCACATGGCGTTTTTCTTGCCATTTTTTCACTCTCATAGACTTCTATGGGAGGAAAACGGCAAGATTTTCCCGAAAAAAAATGCCAAAATCTCAACAAGAGGTCGTTTTTGAAAAACTGGCAAGGAGCCAAAAAAAGCTGAAAAATGCCCAAAGGATTAAAAAAAACGGCAAACTGAAAAACACCAAGTGGATCTGGCATTTGGCAGTTCACTACTGACTTGCTGCTAACATCTGGCCATGGCATTTTCTCACAGAAAAAACACCATGCAACAAAATGGGTGTTTTTCTAAGCATTTTTGCATGCAAAACCTCAGTGAAATCCTAGCCTAAATGTAATTCAACTGAGGTATTGAATCAGAATTTAGTCTAAGTAAAGATAGATAAGAATAGACTCCTTTCTCATAAGATCCACCACCTCTGCCATGACTTTGGTGATTATCTGGGGCCCAGTGGAAAGACCGAATGGTAGGAAGACAAACTGAAAATTATGCACACTGGACCCCTTTTCCTACATTCCCAGGTTGCGCAGATATCGGTGTACCGTTCCTCCGCTACTGCTCAGCTTCCTGCTTCTTAGGCCTGGAACGTCACACTGCAGTCAACGTATCGCCGGCCAAAGCTCCTTACATGACAGTGCGCTCAGCCTATCACCAGCCGAGGCAGACATTTTTTTTTACTTTTTGCAGCCCGGGCACAGCGGAAGTTAACAAAAAAAAAAAAAAGAGTAGTGCCGCAGTTCTCCATTAGAAGGGCATGTGAGGGAGCCCAAGGCCAGAGCTCCCGCACCCCGGACCTCGTACCAACAGCCAGGAGGGGCAATACCCCGCTCACCTCACCTCCAGGGGTCCCGGAGCTTGCAGGGAGCACATGAGGACTGACATTGCCACATGGACGGCGAAGGCAGAAGCGGATTCCGGCGGGGCCGCCCTCTTCTTCAAGCCTGCAGAGTGCTGCTTTGGATTACCCGTCCTCCCTTAAAAGGTAAAAGGAGGAGACAGCGGCAGCAGCGCTATATCAGGCAGCCCCAGGAGTGATAAGGGGCTGTCTTTTTGCCATATTCTGCTCCAGCCACGCCACAGAGAAATGGGCATCTTCTATACAAGCAGGGTCACGTGATACAACTGCGCTCATCTCCCCCACGGCCTCAGTGAAGGACATTTCAGGCTGCAGCACTATATCACAAGTGCAGAGAGAGTTCAGGGGCTCACTTTCTCAATACCCCCTCTGCCAGCAACCACTGTCTGCATCTTGACCCACTTATGGACCGCTACCTCACTAAAGGGTCCCAACGTGGGGGCTCCTCTGCAGTGGCACCACACTAAGTGCCTGCACTTCTCAGTGACTTCTAAGGGCACACAGCCCAAAACTGTGGCTAAGGATGTTGCAAGTAGCCAGCCGCTGTTTACCCCTTCAGACCCTGGCGGCAACCTTAGTCAAGCTAATTTCCCCTACTATACAGTCAACACTTGTCTCCCTACTAGACTGCGCCAAATTGAAACAGATCTCTGCTACGTTCGTGAGAAACTGGAAGACCTAGAGAACAGATCACACTGCAACAATTTATGTATATTGGGGGTCAGTGAATCTCTCCTTCCCTCTGACCTACAGGAATTTTGTGAAAGTGATTTGCCCAAGGCACTAGGACTTGCACATAAATGCAGAGCGGAGAGAGCTTATCGAGTGGGCCGGCCTCAGTTAGCCCCCTCTCAGTCGCAGGCTGAAGATAACCGCTCTCGGCAAGTCATATTCAAATTTCTGGACTATAATGATAAAGTGGAGCTTCTGAGGGCCTACAGGAAGCACTCATCCCCGCTTACTTTCCGCAACAAGAAGGTATTGCTGTTTGAGGAGTTCTCTGGAGATGTCGCCAAGCTTCAAAGGGCCTATGGTAAAATCTGCTCCGAACTGTTCAAAGCCAAACAACGCTTTCAACTCTAGTATCCGGCCACTTTGAAGGTATTCTGACCAGATGGCTCCTTCGCCCCTACCAAACCCTGGCCGTGGTGGAGGCAATGCTGTCAATGCTGCTAAGAGTATGCTGTTGCCTTTATGCATGACTCCTCCCAGATGGCTTGCTGATGCGAATGCACTGGGTGTAACGGTGGCCCCTTCTTTCATAACGTACTCGGGCATTCGCAATGGTAAGACTCCTGATACGCTTTATTCCCTCAACTACACCCCACTCTTCCGGCGTAAATTCCGCAATAAAATAAGTATTTGGTCACCTCTAAACAAGCAAGATTTCTAGATCTTGCAGACCTGTAACTTCTTTAAGAGACTCCTCCACTCATTACCTGTATTAATGGCACCTGTTTGAACTTGTTATCAGTATAAGACACCTGTGCACAATCTCAAACAGTCACACTCCAAACTCCACTATGGCCAAGACCAAAGAACTGTCGAAGGACACCAGAAAAAATTGTAGACCTGCACCAGGCTGGGAAGACTGAATCTGCAATAGACAAGCAGCTTGGTGTGAAGAAATCAACTGTAGGAGAAATTATTAGAAAATGGAAGACATACAAGACCCCTGATAATCTACCTCGATCTGGGGCTCCACGCAAGATCTCACCCTGTGGTGTCAAAATGATCACAAGAACAGTGAGCAAAAATCCCAGAACCACCAGAGGGGACTTCGTGAATGATCTGCAGAGAGTTGGGACCAAACTAACAAAGGCTACCGTCATTAACACACTACACCGCCAGGGACTCAAATCATGCAATGCCAGATGTGTCCCCCTGCTTAAGCCAGTACATGTCCAGGCCCGTCTGAAGTTTGGTAGAGAGCATTTGGATGATCCAGAAGAGGATTGGGAGAATGTCATATGGTCAGATGAAACCAGAGTAGAACTTTTTGGTAAAATCTCAACTCTTCTTGTTTGGACGCTGTGAAGTATGGGGGGTGGAAATATGATGCTTTGGGTCGGTTTTTTATCAAAAGGGATCTGGAAGACTGATTGGTGTATAGGAAAGAATGAATGGGGCTATGTATCGTGCGATTTTGAGTGAAAACCTCCTTCCATCAGCAAGGGCATTGAAGATGAAACGTGGCTGGGTCTTTCAGCATGACAATGATCCCAAACACACCGCCCTGGCAACAAAGGAGTGGCTTCGTGGTCCTGGAGTGGCCTAGCCAGTCTCCAGATCTCAACCCCATAGAAAACCTTTGGAGGGAGTTGAAAGTCCGTGTTGCCCAGCAGCAGCCCCAAGACATCACTGCTCTAGAGGAGATCTGCATGGAGCAATGGGCCAAAATACCAACAACGTGTTAAGACCTGAAGACTTTCGGAAAACATTTGACCGCTGTCATTGCCAACAAAGGGGGCATGAAGGGGGCAAGGCTTGGTGTGTGTAGATTGTAGCATTTATCTGCCTAAAAATATTTTATTGTGCCAAAAATTGCACAAATGTACACGCCTACCTAGGTGGCTTAAGATGGGGGAAGTTCATTGATGCATGTCTATTTCCCCCATTGCATTACCTTTAACATTTTGACACTTACAGATTTTGCTACTGTGTTCCACAGATCCGCAGCCAATCCGCCACACTGTAGAATTTAATTTCCCCAATAAAGCAGAATTGGATTTTCTTTATTGCCACAGCAAATACGTCACATGTGACCTTAACCTTATAGGGGAGACTATATATCCGTAACAACAAGACATGCATTCAAACATGCTCCACTTGTTTCCATATAAAGCTAGCGACACAAGGGGCTATGGGCACTATACGGAACAGTTTATACTTGTGTCTGAAAACAACTATGCCCAAAGCCAAGCAACCTTCTATTTAATAATGGAGTGAAGACAAAGGATCAGACCGGCAGACTCACCACGTTTCTCTTCTTCTTTATTTGCGTCAGCAAAGCATAGACAAATACTCACAAACTTGGGGGGTCAGGACGTGCAGTGGGGGGACAAACTGGCAACAGACTCCGTTTCGCACGGACCACCATGGCCGGAGGAAGCACGGTGGTCCGTGCGAAACGGAGTCTGTTGCCAGTTTGTCCCCCCACTGCACGTCCTGACCCCCCCAAGTTTGTGAGTATTTGTCTATGCTTTGCTGACGCAAATAAAGAAGAAGAGAAACGTGGTGAGTCTGCCGGTCTGATCCTTTGTCTTCACTCCATTATTTCAACTGTGCCTCAGTTTTGACCAGAGCACCACCACCCTCATTTACATCCATCCACCTATACCACATCGAGTCCACTAGTTACAGCAGTGCCGTGCCACTCGCCTTATCTTCTAACCTTCTATTTAAAATGATCAGACAAAAATGTAACAAAAATCTGAGCTTTCAGTATAAAAAAAGAACGCAAGTACAAAAAAAATAAATAATATATATATATATATATATATATATATATATATATATATATATATATATATATATATATATATAAATATATATATATATATATATATTTTAATATATATATATATATATATATATTTTAATATATATATATATATATATATATTAATATATAT